>NC_134557.1:33083934-33728303 GCF_025594145.1 Primulina tabacum
AGCTGCCCGGGAGGTTGGAGCTTCCCGAATTATTCTGTATTCTGATTCATAGCTAATCACTCAAAAAATAAAGGGCGTTTATGAAGCTAAGGATGACAAGATGTTAAAATATTTACAGCCCATTCAAGCCCAAGCAGAAATCTTTGTGGATTGGAGTATTGAACAAATACCCCGGGAGAAAAATGGAGAGGCTAATGCTCTGGCAAAAATGGCTGTTTTTTTTCAGAGGTCAGCACCCGAGAAGTTTTGCATGTTTCCCGGTTGGTCCTTTCTAGTGAAGAAGAAGCATTATCAACATTAGAGAATTCCTGGATGACACCTCTGATAAAGTTCATTGTGAACAAAGAATTACCCGAGGATAAAGCCCGAGCTCAAAAGATTAAGAGACAAACTCCCAGGGTTTAAAAATATCTTGTACAGGAGATCATTCCAGGGACCATTATTAAAATGATTATCTGAAGGAGAAGTGGATTATGTCCTCCGAGAGATTCATGAAGGGTGTTGTGCTGAGAACCTCGGAGGGATATTTTTGGCCCGGAAGACAATGCTCGCCGGGTTCTGGTGGCCAACTCTTAGCCAAGATTCTTCTCGAGTGGTCTGGGCTTGTGAAGGGTGTCAACACTACTCAAATTTTCAACATAGCCCGGCCACTCTTATGAAGCCTCTTTAGGCATCTTGCCCCTTCAATCAGTGGGGCATGGATATCGTGGGCCCCTTCCCTATTGCCCGGGCTCAAAAGAAATCTTGCTGGTGGCTGTAGATTATTTCTCTAAATGGGTGGAAGCTGAGCCCTTGGCCAAGATCACTGAGCAGGAAGTTCTGAAATTTCTATGGAAGAACATAGTATGCCGGTTGGAGTACCCAGAAGACTGATCTCAGATAATGGAAGACAGTTTCAGGGCAAAGAGATTACCTCATGGTGTCGGGAAATGAAGATTACTCAGTCCTTCACCTCTGTTGCCTATCCTCAAGCTAATGGCCAAACAGAAGTTGTGAATAGAATCATTGTACAATCATTAAAAACTAGGCTGCAAGTAAAGGAAAGGACTGTGTGGAAGAGTTACCCAGTGTTCTCTGGGCATACAGAACCACTCCCCGGGTACCTACTCAAGAAACTCCTTTCAACTTGGTATATGGTTATGAAGCAATCCATCCAGTTGAGATCGGGCAAACGTCTTCCCGGGTAGAATCTTACTCGGACGACAATGATCAAAGCCCGGGCCATGGAGTTGGATTATTGGAAGAAAAAATAGACCGAACATTCATTCGAATGGAAGCATATCGGAGCCGGGTTATGAAATCATATAACAGGAAGTCTGGATCCGAAACTTCCAGGTAAGAGATCTAGTCATGAAGAAAGTCAACCCTGCCGGGGATGTTGGGAAGCTGGAAGCACGGTGGGAAGGACCTATAAGATCACCCGGAGTGTCAGTACGGGATCTTTTTATCTAGAAGATGCCCAGGGCCGTCTTCTCAAAAGGCCTTGGAATGTATTTAATTTGAAAAAGTATTATGCTTAACGGATGTAATTATTGATGGAAGAAATAAATGAAAGATCTATTTTCTCAAAGTAAAGTGTTATGTATGTTTTTTTATCTTATCTCGGGAGGTATTAGGCCCCGGTTATTTAAAGAAAAGCCCAGGGCACTACACCCTGGCTCGAGATGTAGGGACCCGACGCTAATTCATTTCTTAATCATCTTTGGGAATAATTAACTCAATTAAGATAAACAGGTCTAAATTTTTTTTAAAAATACAAGTGGCGGAAACATAATGGAACCAATCTGATATACATATCAAAGTAAAAGTACATGTCTTGTACTAAATACATTCCTGTCAAACTAGGGTTCAACTATTATATATCAAATGTTGAATCCTAATCTACTTCTGGGTCGGATCTTCCCACTAACTGTAATATCTCATCTCTTCTTGACCCTGATCCTGTCCCACCTGTTGTCATGCACACATACAAACACAACAACAGCCGAATAACTCCGGTGAGAATACATCCCAGTATAAGAAATGTATACATGCAATCATATAAACAAATATAAAAGCATGAAACAGATATCAATGACATGTATCAAATCTGAACGACATGAATCGATATAAAGCTGTAAATAAACTCTGGACTCGTCATCTCAGACTCGACTCATCTCTAATCTAGGGATTCCGGTTCCTGGACAGTGGCACTTATATCGAATCTCAGCGATAGGAATGAATCAAATCCTAAGCAATATCGATATAAATCACACATCCAGTGTCTTGACGACTCAGCCGAAGACTTGGCACATCAGCCAAAGACTTGGCACATCAGCCCATGACTCGACACATGCTTTGCTATAAATCAATAGACTAAGCATATCAATCTCATAAATTGCAAATAATGCAATAAAGAAAAGTATGTGGTTTTGGGAAACTCAAGTCAAATCAAACTCGAGTCGTATCATCCCGGTTCAACATTGATTTATACCTTTCTTTTGGTCAGTTTGACGAAGTCGAAGTCTCGAATTCGAATCTGCCAATATCAAATCTGAAATGAAATTTCCAATAGGCACAATATCATTATACAATGTTAATCAATTCTGGATATAATTAGAATTCAATCAAATTCTGTTTCAACAACACAACGGCACCATCTCGATATACCCAGCAATACAATTCAACAGATATAAATTCCCACAACTCATAATCGATAACAATACAAATCTGATATCAAATCTCAATCAAATCTATTCCAAAAATCATAACAATTCCATACGGTATCTGTTCTTCAATCCGGTTTCGAATATATTATGCCTAATATCGTAAGAACACCATATATGAATCATATCCGATTCCTTCAATATCATAATTTCAAATCGTAACAAAATGTACGAAAACGTCTGTGTGAAGCCTGTAACGAGAGGAGTACTGTACTGAACTCGGATCGAAATTCTGATGGACAGATCTTGCAATCACAAATCTAAAATATGAAAAGGCGTAAGGATTTTCTTCTTAAGCGCTTCGGTCCTTTCTTCTGATTTTCGTGAAGGGAAATGATACTTTACATTTTATATAGGCATGGTGAAGTACATGTGGCTCTTCCTTCACTTGGCACGTCTCGCGCATATGCGCGACTTCCGCCAGCGCATATGCGCGAGACACTATGTCTCGGCACGTATCATCACGGCAGCTCGCGCATATGCGCGCCCTCACTCGGCGCATATGCGCGAGGTTCTCTGCCTACCTCGCGCATATGCGCCCGTCTGGGTCGCGCATATGCGCGAGGGCTCATCCTCGCACATAATTCAAAAGATTCTTTCGCCCTTTCCGGTCCAATCCTTTCCGTCTAAAATCACATCAATTACAACAAATCATTTCAGATTACAATAACAAAATTCTCGGGCATTACACGGGGAACCACACCTCGACCATTCCCAAGTCCTGGGACATGTTCCCCGGCCCAAGGCTCCGTACCTTGGTTCTTAAAAAGCCCAAGGCACTACACCCTGGCTCGGAGAACCACACCTCGATCATTCCCAAGTCCTGGGACATGTTCCCCGGTGCAAGGCTCCGTACCTTGGTTCTTAAAAAGCCCAGGACACTACACCCTGGCTCGGAGAACCACACCTCGACCATTCCCAAGTCTCGGGACATGTTCCCCGGCCCTAGGGTCCGTGCCTTGGTTCTTAAAAAGCCCAGGCACTACACCCTGGCTCGGGAAACCACACCTGACCATTCCCAAGTCTCGGGACATGTTCCCCAGCCCAAGGCTCCGCACCTTGGTTCTTATTCGAGATCATATTTCAGTATCTTGATTATTTATTAAAAATCCCGGTCAGTTCTCAACACTTAGAAGATTTTTTAATTGTTATACACAGTTAAATTACCCGGGTTTTCTTGAAGACTTATCATGATATTATGAATAAAAATGGAAGGGAAGAAAGATTTTCATTAATAAAAGCCCGGAGGCAGGAATTACAGGAAATAAACAAAGAAAAAAACAATCCTAATCTATATCTATATGTTCTAGACCCTGGCTGTTCTTCTGGAGCCTCCTTCTCTTCTTCCCCATCCTTGGGAAGGGATTGCTATAGCACGTCCGACAGTCAGGGAAGTCTCCCCTATCCTCAGATATAAGCCCGGCCTCTTCAAATTGTTCCCGGCACTTTTCAAAACCGGTCTGGAACAGGGGATAGGCCCGGTCTTCATGGCTTTTTCTTGAATTCGGGAGATTGAAGGAAGGAGGCCATGCCATTATCCTTGTTGTACTAAGCCAGGGCCAGGGCACACTCGGCTTTCCTCAGCCCGAAGTAGTTGTACCTCTACCAGTTCAGAAAGGGAATGGTTCCTTAATTCCGAGACAGATAGAGTACCTCGCAGATTTTCTTCTTGAACAAGGCCTTCATTGATGTCATCTCGGGCCTTGTCCAGGGCCAAGCGCAAGCTGCTCACTTCTTCCTCATAAGTGGCTTGAGCCCGGGACAATTCCTCTTGAAGCTTGGCCTTACCCGGGCTCGGTTACCAGAAATGGTGGGCCCCCGCAACAACATCCTCAAAGGCTGAGATCAGCAGTTGGGCAACCTGTTCAAAAACAAGTCAGTAAAGAATAAATGATAAATATAGCAAGAAAGATTAACGGAAAAATTTACCGCCAAGAGCTTATTCGAGCCTTCGAAAAGTTTGGCAGAGGCCCGGGAGTTCTTCAAACAAGCCTCCTCATCAGGAGTCGGGAGTTGTTTAAAGATCTTGAGCCCCCTAGCCGAGGATCCCTCCTCAAAGATATTGACTCGGGGAGGTTGCTCGAGGAGAAGGGGCTGTTGGTTGGGTTGTTGCCGGGGGGGTTGATCGAGTGGCTTGAGATGAACTTTGGCCCACCTCCCGGTTATCCTCGACCAGAATTGGCTCCAGGCTTGTGACAGCTTTTTGCTTCCTCTGGATGAGAGGGACATGATCTTCAGAATCCTCTCGGGATTCATCTCGGGTCGCCTCCTCCTCCTGTCGAGTCTCGACCCGAGTCAACTCAGCTTGTCAGGCTGCCTCCTCCTTGGCCTGTTTCTTATCAGCTGTAGCCTTCCGAGCTGCCAGTTTTTTCTCCTTGGCTGCTTTCTCGGCCCCGCCCATTTCTTAGCGAAGGCCTCCTGAATTTTCGAGTTATCTGCACAAACTGGAGGAAGGAAACATCAGTACAAGTTGCAAATTTACATAAGAATAAAGTAAAGAACAGGTATAAAAAAAATAATATGTACCTGGTTGAGCACCCGAGCCAGCAGCCTCGTCAATCACCCTATCCAAAGGGTCCTCAGCCCGGGCACTCAACCCATAAGCGAACAAATTCTCATTGGAGATAAGAACGGAGGAGGAATATTTGTGGCCCTCCACCAGAGCTTGACTCATGAGGAAAGGTTCCTCAAATTTGTAAGCTTGAGGAAGGGCAGGTTGTGGTGGAAGGGATTGAATAAACCCGGTCAGACTAGGAAGAGGACCGGGGAGTTGAATAAAGAAAAATCGTCCTTTCCACCCATTCTGAGAAGAATGAATATCATCAAGAAATCGGGAATTAAGGCGGGCAGTCAGGGAAAAGACATTATCCCCGAGTCTGCAAGAAAAGAAATAATGAAGAATGAGGGGGTTGATAAGAAGATTGTTCATTTTAAATAAAACATAGGCCGAACCCATGATGCGGAAAGAATTGGGGTGAAGTTGATTGATAGGTACACCAAAGAATTTGGCTACCTCGATGAAAAAAAAAAGGAATGGGAAACCGAAGACCATTCCTAACTTGGTCCGGGAAGAAGGTTGTATATCCGGGAGGGGGCTTGCCAGCCTGGTCATAGGGGCCGGGTACAAAGATAGAAGAGGTAGAAGGAATGGATCCCAGAACCTAGATTTCCTCATCTGCCCCCGAGCGCAAAGTGCTGCTCAAAGAGGAGAACCAGGGAATTTCCGGGGCATCGGTAGGAGGAGGGTCAGAAGCTCGGGCTTTGCCTTTGCCCTTACCCTTTTTCAGAATTCGGGAAGTACCTGAAGAAGAAGGTTTCAGAGAAGAGGGTTTGGTTTGGTGGGCCAAAGGTTTCTTAGAGGTGTGGGTAGTACGACGGCGAGGCGGAGAAAGAGGAGAATCGGAGCGCAGCGCGGTGGACTCATACACTACAAGAAAAATACAAATCAACAACACTCATAAGACAACGGTTTTAACAAAAACTGTTGTCGTAGCCTAAAAAACCCGCTGATATACAACGGTTTTTTAAAAACTGTTGTCTTTGATGTGTCTACGACAACTGTTTTCAAAAACCGTTGTCTTTGATGTTTCTACGACAACTAAAAACCAATGTCTATGAGCGTTTTTTTTTTGTTACAACAACGGTTTTTGAAAACTGTTGTCTAAGGGCTTTTTTTTTTGCAACAACAACGGTTTTCTATGAGCGTTTTTTTTTAGGCTACAATAACGTTTTTTCAAAAACCGTTGCTTATATAAGATTCTGTCAAGGGTCAAAGACAACGGTTTAAGTAAACCGTTGTCTTTCGGATGGATTTTTAACTACGACAACGTTTTTTTTTTTTGAAAAAACGTTGTCGTAGTTTATAATTTTTTTAAAAAAAAAAAGTAGCGACGGTTTTTCATAAACCGTCGGTAAAATTAGCGACGATTTGACTTAAACCATCGTTAATTTTAAATCGGCGACTGTTTGAAATAAGTCGTCGCTACATTTAGCGATGATTTCCAAAATAACTGTCGCAAATTTAAATTAGCGACGGTTCACAAAACTGTCGAATTGTTGAATTCGTGACGTTTTAAAAAAACTCGTCGCTTATTTAGCGACAGTTTCAATAAAAAATGTCGCAATTTTAAATTAGCGACGAAACCACTCGTCGCTAATTTGAATTTTGCGACGGTTATCTATACTGTCGCTCATGGCGAAGATTTGGTTTTATCTGTCGCTTTTCGCGACGGTTTAAAGAGAATAGCGTCGCTAATTGCAATTGCCTATAAATACCGCACCCTTAGTCATTTCTCCTCACAACAAATTCTTTTCTCTTCATTATTTTCAGTTCTAAGTGTAAGATTTAACATATTATTTTAATTTAAGAAAAACTATTTGAAGTTCGAAGTGTAAGATTATAAATATTATTAATTTAGTAAGTTTGTAAGTTTTTTTTGTAGGTTTATTAAATTATAACAGTAAATTTTGTTTTATTTATTGAAATATTTAGCGACGGAAAGCATATGATAAACTGTCGCTAAGTAGCGACGGACTAAATATAAACACCGTCGCTAATTTAGTAATCGTCGCTGGTTTGCGACGGACCTCATATAATAAACAGTCGCTAATAGTGACGGTGTTATAAAATCGTCGCTAATAGCGACGGTTTATTTTGAAAACCGTCGCAACATTTAGTTTAACAACTATTTTTCAATGCTACGACAACGTTTTTTTCACCGTCGTCTTTAGACGTCTACAACAACAGTTTTTCACCATTGTCTTGGAACGCACCCTTAACCACAAGGCCTTTAACAACGGTTTTACAAGACCTACGACAACGGTTTTTCACCGGCGTCTTTGACGTCTACGACAACGGTTTTTCACCGTTGTCTTTGAGCACATCTTTTAACCACAGGAGCTTTAACAACGGTTTTATTTCACCTACGACAACAGTGAAAAACCGTTGTTTTTCGTCTTTTTTTTGTAGTGATAGCCAGATGAGCCCGCGCATTGGCTCCTGAGGTAGAAGTAGTGGAGTTAGACATAACGCAGAGGAGAAAGCTTACAAGTTTTTGAAGCGAGGTTGATGGAGCAGCGGCGAGCGGCGGAAGATTATCGGAGTTGACGATTTTGTGCGGCGGAGAGTCAAGAAAATTTTGCAAGGGCTTCGCCAATGGTTTTAAATTTGAGAGTGATTTTTTTAAAATAGGGGCTATTATATATAGGCAGTGAAGAAAATATCATGGCCGTTGATCTAAATACACGTGGACGATCAAGATGCACCTCGTAAATTGTACCGGACATACGAAAGGACGTACACATATATCAAGGTGTCAGACTTATCGGATTCTCGGAATACGGAACGTTTTTTCTGCGAGAATTTAATGCTAAAGCATGCGTCATAATGACATCCCTTGGATTGCCCGGAAATACTAAACGACAAAAATATCTAGGAGACATGAGGCCCCAGCGTCTTATTCAAAACCCGGGCAATGTGAGGCCTCGGCATATTATCTTAACCCGGGTGATATTAGACCCCGGTATCTCATTCCATCCGTGGACTAT
Source organism: Primulina tabacum (assembly GCF_025594145.1). Classification (NCBI taxonomy): domain Eukaryota; kingdom Viridiplantae; phylum Streptophyta; class Magnoliopsida; order Lamiales; family Gesneriaceae; genus Primulina; species Primulina tabacum. The sequence goes on from NC_134557.1 coordinate 33,092,187, forward strand.
TTTAAGCCCCGATGCTCTACACCTTCTTAATTATATTCATTACAAATTACAAGTATGACTGATCGGGACAGCGAGCAGGACTCTAGCCCGACTATTTAGGGATGGTGGTGATACCCTCATAAGGATCCGGGTTGTCATTAACCCGGTTTATTACTTGGATAGCCCAGATCAAACCAACTAGACCGGGCACTTTTCCGCAGGACCCGGGCACTTCGCCTCTTCCCGGGCAATCATCATCACAACCCTGGCTACCTCGAGAATTGCACCACACTCGAGTGTGATTGATACAAGCCGTCTAATCTGCCAGAAACCACTTGGGCTTGGAGTGTCCTAGAAGTCATCAGAAGGTACAAGTATGGGCAGCCGACTTGTCATACTTAGTAGGTGGCACGAGAATCGAGGTACCTATCCCATTTTCTACTATAAAATAGCAGGTATTAATGTCATTTATGGACTCTGGATTCTGAACTCTCAAGCACTTACATATTTTCTCTCAAATATTGCTTGTGTTCATCTTCAACTTGCTGACTTAAGCATCGGAGTGGCTACGTCGGACATCCCTCTGGCGCCCATTCACGAGTTATTTTTTGTTTGTAGGTGTTAATCCAAGTCATTACCTTCACTCAAATTCCCAAACATTATAAATTACTGATTTGATCCATTGGAGCCTCTTACCCCGGCTCATCCATTTCAGAGAGGTCACGTCATTATACAAAACCTATAGTTTAGGAATAGAAAACAATTATTTTTTTTAACTTTTAAACAATGGAGTACATATTTTTCCTCCCAAATTATGATATATTACTATAGTATCAGAGAGCGATATTTTCTCGTTGTCTATGAAAATTCTTCGATGATTGGTACATTCACGCATTTGTTTATTTTCAACTGCGGTTAAATTTTTTTATTATTTTTTTTTATAGCTAACAGTGAGAATGATGTTCCCAATCCACTTTATTTGCATCCTTCGGACTACCCATGGCTCATTTGATTATTGAGCAGTTGTGTGGTTCAAAGAATGATAGTATTTGGAATCGCGCTATGTTTATTGGTTTACCCGAAAATCAGGTTCGATGACTTCGCATATGGTCTAGTCAGCGTACACAGTGGCGGTGATTAGATTGATGTAGCAAGCGATTGTGTTCTACTAGGACGAGTGAGATAACATCTGTTAAGATCCAACGGGGTGTGATGATTCAAGAGTATGTGTTATCAACATCATTGCATGATGAACGGATGTGCTGGATTGATCTAGATCAAGGAGATGAAATGTGGACCATTATATTAGACTGATGGTTTAGATATGCTGGATCTGAGGTTTTATCCAAATATTGTGATCATCTTAGATAGATGTGATGTGATCTAGATCGTTCAATTCAAATGGGCGCACTAGATTAATTGATCAAAGGATGTGATCCAATTATTGTAACTAACCAAATGGGGTGTGAATCAATACCATTATATTAAGATATGACGGATCATATTAAATCTCATCCAAGAGTAACAACTAATCACAAAAAGCACATCCAAATCTTGTAAAAGTGTAAATAGACCCTTACCTTATAATAAATAAGGTTAGACCATCAAAAAGTCAAAATACACAATACAGTATATTTTCGTCCACACATATTGTTGCATACAATTTTTTCTTCGTTAGAAAGTTCAAAAAAACATCTTAGAAGTTGTTCGTGTTCGTGATTTGGAGTGCGCCTATCACAAACACAAGTCGTTTTTTGATAGATGATTGTCGTGTTCCATAAGCACCGTGTCGGAAAAATTCTTCTTAAAGAGAGACATAAACTCTAACCTCTCACATTTGTTCTTCCCTTGTTCCTGGATCGATTCAACATTTCCTGCTCCAACTTTTGGACAGTTTAGATTTGCACCTGGTCATTTCACAAGAAGTCTTATTGTTCCTTGATGATATTTGTTGCTCCTATCTTCGAGTTTGGCTTACATGCATTTTACTCCACACATGGTAGATCTGATGACATGAAGAAAGATTTGAATCAATCCGAGCATTGGAATTGAAATGGTCACACCAAATCGAATCGCTACAAGTTGATTAATTACCCTCCGAGAGCATAGGCCGGGGATTGACAACTTTTCCCACGGGTTTGGGGCCCTGCGGGGAAAGCCCGAAACGGGGATGGGGATCCCCGATTTTTTCGTGTTCGGGTTCGGGGATTTAAAAAAATTTCCGATGTAATTCGGGACGGGTATGGGATTACTATCCCCATCCCGAAATCCCCGAACCCGCACCGAAAATAATATCAATAATAAAATAATAGTATTATTAATATTAATATATAATAATATTATTTTTAAAATATTAATAATCTTATTATTATTAATATTGATATTGATATTAATATTAATATTATCTCTAATAATAATAGGTAATAATAAGTTTTGGTTTGAGAAAATCTTCGAATTCGTAATCGTCTTGCCATATTATTATTTTTGAAACGGGGATGGGGACGGGGATGGGAAGTTGATCCCAGAAGTTTCGGGTTTGGGGACGGGGATTGGGGTGGATATGAGGGTGGGGATGGAATTCGGGGATGGGGATGGCAAACTCGCCCCGACCCCGGCCCATTGCCATCCCTAGCATAGGCTGTATAAAGGCTCAGGAAAAGGTCCTAATCATAAGACGAATAAGGACAGGAGGTAACGGGTACTGCAAACATGTCCAATACCGACCGAGTCTGTGGATTTGATTCAATAAGAGCCCCTCCTTCTACAGGTGCTCTTTGGCTTTTATTTTCAATTGCTCTCATATAAGAAAACAATAATTTTACGTAACAATTTACCTCTCAATAATTACACTCTTGAAATAAATGAAAATTAGACATATGACCTTAACCTTGATACCAATTGAAGAACTCATGAGCTCTTTCCGTTTAACAAAAAAATCACAATTAGTGATAATTGTGCAACTCAAATTTTTTAAATTGTACAACCACTCAAACGTTACGTTTCGATTGCTCTACTAGCGCATGAAATTATTGCAACTCAAAACACTTTTTATACCCATAAAAATTTAATTTTAACGCCAGAAATATATTTTGAACTTTTCTTGAAATCATTTTTTTCCGTTTAAATCTGGTAGACACATACAAAAGTTATAAACCTAAAAAAAAACTAATATTTATATGAAAAAGGGTGTTTATCAAACCTTGGTCAATAAAATAAACAGTAAATAAATTTGAAGACAGCTAGATAAGATTATCTATATCTATATCTATATTATAATTATTAAACGTGGTAACATTCTTGAAGCAAATAAGAATAGGTATGCATAAGATAGACAAAGTTCCGTACCGTACAAGTAGAAAGGTACATGGCATTCAGTGGCTCATGTTCGTATTAATTAATCTTCTTCTTCTTCCCTTTTTTTTAAAAAAAAAACTTTAATGGATAATTAGTACTATTTTAAAGATGGATAGGCATCTACAAGGAAGTTTGAGTTTCAAGCTTTTCTATGCTTTGTATTTTCATTAGCAGAAGAAGGTTCTGGGAAGCCAATGCATTGTGTATTGATGGTTCTTTAATTTCTTTCTGTAAAGATTTCTTTTTTTAGGTAAGACGATTTGAACCCGAAACGTAAAAGTTAAATCCTTTTGTTGTGTTCCAGAAATCGCTGGTTGGAAGACGATCATTGAAATCCATCCTATATATAAGATTTCACTATCACATAACTATCTCCCATAATTATTATAGATAAGCGACGTCAAATCCATGTAAAAACGAGACCACTCGCCCCATCCAGTTAATTGTAATAAAAAAAAATCATCGTATGCGACAGAAATCTCAAATTTCATATATATATATATATATATATATGTATATATACACACACACGAGAGGGCAAGAGATATATATACACACAACACACACGTATTATTGAGAGCATCTTGTAATTCCCGTCCTTGAATTTTTTTGACATTTTCCGCATTCAAATTTGTTTTATTTTAGTATGTATTCATCTTTACTCACTCAATTGGAGTAATTGTATGTTTTGGAAACTTGAAAAAGTATCGTATATCACCGGACAAAAAAAAAAGCAGTTGTGTATAAATACTCACTTGTTTGCAAATAACTTTGTATTGGACTTCAGTAATTAAATATAAGTGAAACTAACAGAGACCACACCACAGTTTCTTAATTGTTTGAATAATATTAAAATTAAATAAATTTTAAATTAAAATTTTATAGCCAAGCGCTCGTCGTTTTACCAAAATATTATTAAATCATTCTCAATAGTATTTTTTCATAAAAAAATTTCCCCCAAACAAAACAATGAAGTGTAAAGATAAGTGTGAATCCAAATCTCACAGACTATTTTATAATACTTTCTCCCACGCCTAGAATCTTATACCTATATACAAAAAGTAGCAAAGTCATTGATGTAATTGCACATATATAATATATATATATATATATATATTTATTTATTTATTTATTTATCTGTAACTTAGAATTAAATTGAGATAATAAAAGATTTATTTAAATTTTTAGAATTTAATGTAATATAAGGATCATTGGTTAGAATATAAAGTAAAAAGATGAACAAAGAAATGGTAAACACAAGGTTCGAGTTTAACCAGGAAATAATAAATTCATGTTGTAGTCCTTCAGCCTGCTTAGCCGAGACATGGCGTTTAAGGCGTTTATGGGTGATTTTTTATGTTATGTTTCTGAGGTGGACCTCGGTAAAATCATCTATTGTTTAATTTCTTTTGTATATCTTTAATAAATCCTTTCATGTTTTATAAAAGTTCCAAATAAGAACTTTATATTCATTATTTTTCTGGAATTTAAATTTTTCTTTTTCTTAGCTCAGTATGAGCTGAACATGGTATAGGCTGGAAACCAATACCTTCATGTGTGCGAAAGCCACTAAGAAAATTTTTGGTATAACAATGTCACGTACCAGTTTCACTTTGATTCTAAGCCTCAGATGGTGCGTACATATATATATATATACTCACACAGATTTTGATATACACAAATATGAATAGTAAAATAATTATCATGGACAGATCAATAATTAAAATAAAGCAAATCTTGTGCATCGGCACATTAAAATTGAGTTTATCATCTAAAACGTAGACCAGTCCATTCTTTTTTAAAAGGTATTATACTTCCATTTTACTAGCTCATATATTTATTATTTTTGAATATATTTTAAGAATATGTAATATATATACATGGAAAAAAAATATAGATGTCGTCTGTAAAATTCTCGGGGCCTCTATTATGTCACACCCTTACTCTATACTTGACATGACTAATGATACTTATACGTCTAATCAAAATAGAGTTTGAATTATATGTGCTTATATTAGGAAGCAATTTCAAACAAGGGGCATTGATTTGACGGTTGATAAAATTTTGGTACGATGTCCCTAAATTTTGTCTAAGCCAAAACTCAAGCAATACCATATATGCACTTATAAACACATTCTCATATATAAACATACATTGTATCATCATACATATAGTGGAACTTGTTTCAAACCCTGACATAACATTTACTACAATACATATGCGGAAGCTATACAATAAGATGTCCATGTTCTTGTCGAGGTGAGGCGCGTCACAAGCATCCATTGGCGAATCGTCATCCTATGTATCTTCATTACTTGATCCTATAATACATGAGCTACGTGAGTTTATAAAACTCAATAAGTTGGCACTTATACGTATCAATATGCATAGAAAGAACATACATATCAAGTCGTGATCAACAATGAAACTTTAAACAATGTCATATCATACCGTATATACATGTTCATGTATGTACTTGAGCCTCATTAGTTGACCTGTACTATTGTGCTTGCTTAATTATATAGTTACTAATGTGTTGGACGTCAAGGAGCACTTTTGGCAACCCCATGTCCCATGAACATATATTGGCCAATAGGTTTGGTGGACTTAAAACCACCTATGATGTCAACAAGCTCTATATCATATAAAAATCAGTCCTTTTTCTTTCATGTTCATGCTCATGTTCATGACATAGCATTCATCTTCAATATTCATGAGTTTCTTTCATATTTAATACATAACAATGGAATATGGTGCTATGTTTTCATCAATAAACATACTAACAATGTAAATATATCAATAAACAATGGGAAGCATTTTGAAATTCGTAATATTACTCATGTATTACTTCAAGAACATGCCAACTTACAGTCCAAGCGTACGAATACTGTGTTGAGACGATGTTTCTCACTCCTATACTGTCAAATATATCAATAATTCAGTTACTATGTCTATAATAGGTGAAACAACCATTAAATAGTTGAATACTTACCACCCTAGGAGGCTATTATGATGAAGAAGTAATTACTAGCTTCAAAATGATGAAGAAGAGGAGGAAGAAAGCATTTGGAGGAAGATTTCGTGGAGTTCTTTCGAGTTCTTTGCTGTTAGGAAGTTGATAGAGTGATGAGGAAGCTTAAAGATTTCGAAACTTATCTTTTTCTATGCAAGGTGGCACTCGGATGGTAAGATATTACTGCTCAAGCGCGGAACATTCTGTCCAAAAGATGAAAATTTCGTGCACCGGCTCTCGGGCAGTAAGATCTTACCGCTCGGGCGCCACACATTCTGCCACTGTGCATAAGTTTGTCAAAGATCATTGCAGAAACGTCTCTTCCCTTCATAATCAGAAAAAGTGGTAAACATAAAAGTTGTAGCCCTATGGCTTGGCTTTAATCTCCAATTGGTTTCATGTCATTTGGAGGTTTGAGTAAATATTTATGATCAATCTACCAAAATGTGTCATTTTAGGAATGACGATACACACGACATACTTCGGGACGCTTTTGGCTTGTCTTCCACAATGATTTGGACAAAACTCAAAACATGAAAGTTGTAAACTTTTGTCTTAGATTTCTAATGGTTATGGTCTCACATAATTTGGATAATTATTCTAATCATTATCCTAAAACCTGTAAAAATTGCCTTATTTTCATCTCGTTTCCTACCAACTTCATTACGCTACTTCTACCTACACATCTTACTATCACTATTTAAACACATATTCATTCTCAATACACCATGGACAATCTAGAAATCATATTCAATCTCAATATCGATACCTCAATCAACATGTAAAACATAATGAGCTAAATAACTACATATTAAATGACATAAACGTCTTATTATCATTTGTACGAGTAACCGGACATTACAATTCTCCCCTCCTTCAAAGAATTTCGTCCTCGAAATTTGACGTACCATATAGTTCAGGATATCTCTATTGAATTTCATCTTCTCGCTCCCAAGTTGTTTCTTCGATTGCATGGTTGCGCCATAATAGTTTCACTAAGGGTATTTCCTTGCCTCGTAACACTTTTGATTTCCTGTCGAGGATTTGGACCGGCCGTTCTTCATACGAGAGATTCGATGCAAGCTCCAATGGTTCGTAATGAAGAACATGAGAAGGATTGGCCAAATATTTCCGTAGCAAGGAAACATGAAAAATATTATGAACATTTGATAAGTTCGGTGGTAAAGCAACTCGGTAGGCCCTGTCTCCTATTATGTCCAAGATCTCAAATGGACCGATATATCTTGGACTTAATTTTCCTTTCTTATCGAAACACAAAATGCCCTTCAATGGTGATATTTTTACAAATACATGGTCACCGACCTGAAATTCCAATTGACGATGTCGCACATCAGCGTAACTTTTCTGTCGGCTCTGGGCAGTGTGCATTCTTTCTCTGATCTTGGTTACCAATTCTGCTGTTTGTTGTACCAATTCAGAGCCTAATAACTTTCTTTCTCCTATTTCATCCCAATGTACTGGAGAGCGATATTTTCTGCCATATAATGCAGTATATGGTGCCATTCTAATGCTTGACTGATAACTATTATTATATGTGAACTCGGCCAACGGTAGTTTACTGTCCCAACTGCCTGGAAAGTCAATAGTACATGCCCTCAACATATCTTCTAATATCTTATTTACTCGTTCTGATTGCCCGTCATTTTGAGGGTGGAATATTGTACTAAATGTGTAGAGGTCCGAATGTCGTACTTGAAAATTTGTGGAAAATTTTAAATTTTTTTTTAAAATAAGTAATATGCCTCATTCGTAAAATAAACTGATAAATAGAGTTTAATGTTCAAAATAGCACAGCGGAAATAATTATTGTTTGCAAAATAACAATTTAAAATAATTCAGCAACAGATAAAAACTGAGTTTGAAATAAAATAGTAATTGCTAAAAATGAGGTCCTCGGGTTCTTACTACTGCCGACCCAAGATGACTCACTGGTCCCCGCCCTCGGTCCCGACCTCATCAGTACCTACAACAATCAAGTCTAGTGATTCTAAAGACTCAGCATGCATATATCATAAATAACAAGTAATAATAATAAGATTGCATGCATGGTAAAAATATCATGAGTCTGGCGTAACGTAAAAATATCATGCCATGAGTAATTATAATACGTGCATAATTGAACTGAAAATCATAAGTGAAATGTTTGCTCAATCGAGCCCTGTCATAAAATAACATGTCATAATTTTATGTTGAGAATATGTTCTACGCAAGTGGCTCCTGAACTGAACTGAACTGGATCGTCTGATCAGACTAAACCACAGTATATTGGGCGGTAGAGATCATCACAGCCCTTGGACTGGATATCCGTACCAATAAATGAACTGAACTGAACCGATAAGTGACCACCGGGTGAAGTAATAATCCCATGATAATGAAGTGGCCACAAGCAATATCGCATAAATCTCAAAAATGAATATTTTATATTTTTGCACGTAATATAATTAAATAACATAATTAAATATCCTGTATTAATTTTACGAATGAGTTGGATCGTTCCCAGGCTCGCTGCGACTTGAATCTAACATGAAAAATATGCAAATGATTTACTTGCTCAAACTTTGTAATTGACTACAAAAACGAGACAATTACGCCCAATGACTTGGTATTTAATCATGACTCCGTGCCAACCCGAACCAACACGGAACCATCGTTTAGTCATGATTAAAATACACTTAAAATGATGAAATAATGCTCCTAACATTTCAGTACTTCGAAATTTGGTGAATGGAGGCCAAAAACATGAAACGCTCTTTCGAGAGTCACTTTGGCACATTGCACCGTAAATTCTCATACGACCTCTTAACTTGACCAAATCACAAACGGCCAAAAACATGACCTTCCTAACTCAATGGGGTATTGTCCAGTCCAAGGTCATAGACTAAAAGCCAACCAAGAACTCGAAACAGACCTCTGAACCGAAGCACAACTTGCTGTCACAAAATACAGCAGCGGCGCTTGCGTTTCTTTGCGTTGTTTGCGAGGCTAATGGCCATTGGGGGTTGAACCACCAACCAGAACCTCTTCCCAACATCCTAAGGGTTGGCTTGGACCATGGCTAAGGGCCCTAGTCCAGCCACAATCCAAACCACACCATGGACCACCCGAAACTCCCATCCGAGAGGCAAACCTGCGCGCGTGGGAAGAATTGCTTCATTTGCTGTCATGGACCTTTCCAATGGCCATTTGATTGACCATGGCTTGATCTAGACATCAATAGGTATGGTATGAACCATGGCTAAGGGACCTAGTCCAACCAAGATCCACACCAATACCATGAAGCCGAAGTTACACATGCAGAAAAAGGAGGAGATCGAAGGGGGCTGTTCTTGTTTTGTTTAAAAACCGATGCAACCATGGACCAAGCCTTGAAAGGTCGACTTGGTCACGTCTTAGACATGCCAAGGAGAGGTTCTAACCATGGCTACAGCCCTAGGGCAGCCAAGATCGGAATCTCCACCTTAGGCAATACACATGCCAATTTCGAGACACAAAGTGACATGTTTGGGGTATTGCTGTCAAAACTCTATCTCCAGCGTATAGAGGCTGGAACCAACGTTCTTACATGACCCTAACATGTCCTAGTACATGTCTAGATGCAGCCCTGAGCCCCTGGAATCGAGCCAACAACCTGAACCATCAAAACAGCAGAAAACGTGAAGTGCACAAGGAAGGCTAAAAATCTGTGCAGAATTTTACAAAAACTTGCTGTCATATTTCGGTTTTCTTGCTTGAAATCGTGTACATGTGATGTTTAAAAATACCTATATGACTTGATTGAAGAGTAAAGGAAAATATAGACATGCCTTGGATTTTGTTTTTGAGAAAACAAAAGAAAACAACGACGCGGCGCGGAGGAGACGGAGTGCTTCGCTTTCTTACTTTTTCTCTCTTGTTTTTCCTCAGCTACCTCACGATTTTTACTCTGAATATGCTCTAAATTTCGGTGATATGGTGAGGGAGGGAAGTTTAGGAAGATAATGGGAGGTTGCAAGATAAATGAGAGGAAATGAATCTTTCTATCCTTCTAGTTTGTGAGATAAGGAATGATTTGATTATCAAGAGATTTTGAGGGATATTTTTTTCTAGGATGAGGGCCAATTCCTAGCTTAATAAATTGAGGGAGGATATTGCTTAATTGTTAATTAGTGAAGATTAAAAGATGAGGGAATTATCTCCAAGGAAATATTAAGGAAAGAAATAAAATGGTGAGTTGACAAAGCAATATCAAATCCTAACAAGAGGTGGCCGATTTTATTTAATTAAATGGGGGTAGGAAATTGCTTAATTAATAATTAAATGAGGGTTTAAAATTATGGGATTATCTACCATGAAGTGGATATGGAAAGGAATCAAAGTTGATTTGCAAACTAAATTCAAATCTTCTACAAAAGGGTGACCGAAAATCTTTTAAATAAATTAGGTGAAATATTACTTAAATCTTGTATTTTAAATCTTTAAATTTTTATCTACCCATTAGGTATTTTAGTGAATTAATAAATTAGTTTAGGATGGTAATTATCTTGCATGCATGGCTAATTCTTTAAGTTAAATTACTTACATGTTAAGTTGAAATTCCTTAATTAAAATAAGCTTATATTAACTTATCTCAATTGGTCACATATTTTAATTTAGGCTTTTAAATTAAATTATTGGACATAAAGGAACTTATTTACTACTTATCTCAAGTTAATTAAATAAATCCTTAAACATTCTTTTATTTTAAAATGACTTATTATTTATCTTAAATAACTTCTAGGAATGTTTTCTTAATATTAAATTTTATATCAATACTCCAACTCCAGTCCGACCTCGCTTATTTAACTGAAAAAATAAAACTAAACTTATGCGATTTAAAATAAATAATCATGACTAACAACTTTAAAAATGCTTTAAATAATAAAGAAATCATTTTTAATTTAAATACTAGAAATTATGCATGGCTTATACGTAGTCTGATTTAACGGGTTCTACAAAATGCTAATCGAGTTCCCCTAGCATGATGTAAATTTTTCCAAAATGCAGACATAAATTTGGGATCTCTATCAGATACAATGGACACTGAGATGCCATGAAGCCTCACTATTTCTTTGATGTATTCTTCAGCATATTGATTCATCGTGTATGTGGTCTTCTCCGAAAGAAAGTGAGCTGATTTCGTAAGTCGATCCACAATAACCCATATAGCATTGAATCCTTTTTGTGTTCTTGGCAAACCAAGAATGAAATCCAAAGTAATATGTTCTCATTTCCACTCAGGAATGGGTAATGGTTTCAGCAGTCCTGCTGGTCTTTGATGTTCAGTCTTGACCTATTGACAAGTTAGACATTGTGCCACATATTGAGCAATGTCTTTTTTCATACCTGACCACCAAAATAATGGTTTCAAATATTTGTACATTTTTGTGCCTCCTGGATGGATCGAGTAGGGTGTAGCATGTGTATCTATAAGAATGTCGGCTCCGATTGTTCCTTGTTTTGGCACACACAATCTACCTCGATATGTCCACATTTCTTCCCCATTCAATTCAAAGTTCAAATTTCCTTTTTCCTCATCCCGATGTCTCAGTTGTTGTAATTCGTTATTTGCACTTTGTTCGGCCTTGATCCAGTCTGCAAGTGTTGGTCGAACCATGAGGGATGATAACTGGATTGAAGCTCCCTTTGGAATAACATCAATCTTCAAGTTCTGTGAATCCCATAAGATTTGTTCCTATACTTGCATTGCGGCAATAGAAATGGATTTCCGATTTAATGCATCTGCAACAACATTGGCTTTACCGGGATGATAATTAATAACACAATCATAATCTTTCAACAATTCCAACCAACGTCGTTGTCTCATATTCAGTTCTTTTTGCGTGAATAAATATTTCAAACTATTGTGGTCTGTGTATATTTCACACCGTTCACCATACAGATAATGGTGCCATATTTTCAACGCAAATACCACTGCTGCAAGTTCTAAATCATGTGTGGGATAGTTCTTTTCATATTCTTTCAATTGTCTTGAGGCATAAGCAATGACATTCCCATGCTGCATTAAAACTGCTCCTAAACCTTGTTTCGAAGCATCACTGTATACCACAAAATCTCCTGGTCCTTCTGGTATAGCAAGGACCGGTGCTGATGTCAATTTTGCCTTTAACTCTTTGAAACAGTGATCACATGTTTCGTTCCATACAAATTTCACATTCTTTCGTGTTAAAGCAATCAAAGGCAATGTTATCTTAGAAAATCTCGCTGTAAACCGACGGTAATAACCAGCTAACCCAAGAAAATTACGTACCTCAGTAACAGTAGTTGGTCGTAGCCAGTTATTAACAGCTTCAATCTTGCTTGGATCCACAGATATGCCTTATTTTGATATGATATAGCCCAAGAATGCTACTTGTTCAAGCCAAAATTCGCATTTCTTCCATTTAGCATATAAATGTTTATCTTTCAAAGTCTGCAAAACTAGTTTCAGATGTTCTCGATGCTCCTCTACAGTTCGTGAGTAAATGAGAATATCATCTATAAACACAATCACGAACTTGTCTAAAAATGGCTTGAAAATTCTGTTCATTAAATCCATAAAAACAGCGGGTGCATTCGTTAGTCCGAATGGCATTACAAAATATTCATAATGCCCATACCTCGTTCGGAAGGCAGTCTTTGAGATATGTCTTTACTTTTAGTTGATGATAGCCTGATCGTAAATCAATTTTCGAAAAGATAGCAGCTTCTTGTAATTGATCAAACAAATCATCAATCCTGGGGAGTGGATATCTATTCTTGATTGTCACTTTGTTCAACTCCCTATATATCAATACATAGACGAAGGGTACCATCTTTCTTCTTCACAAATAAAACAGGTGCACCCCACAGTGAAAAGCTCGGTCTAATAAACCCTTTATCAAATAACTCATGTAATTGTTCTTTCAATTCTTTCATTTTTGTAGGGGCTAATCGATAAGAAGCTTTTGAGATCGGATGAGTTCCCGTCACAACATCAATCACAAATTTGATCTCTCTATCTGGGGGGTAATCCTGTTACATCATCAGGAAATACCTTTGGAAATTCACAAACAACATATGTATCTTTTAATTCACAAACAGTTGAGTCAATAGTTAACACATATGCTAAATATCCTTGACACCCCTTCTGTAGTAATTTACAAGCCTTCATACAAGAAATTATCCGAAGAGGTAAGGATATACCTGCAATTGCTACTGTGAATGATTCAGCTCCTAATGGTGCAAACTTGATCATCTTCATGCCACAGTCAATAGTAACTCTGTACTTCAAGAGCCAATCCATTCCCAGTATCACATCAAAATCAGTCATGTTCAGAACTATCAAATCGGCATACATCTGATGGCCTTGGACATATATTGAACACCCTCGTACAATCTGATCTGTCTGTAATTCTTGCCCGGAAGGTAAGGCTATGGCGAGTTGTGTCTCTGTTGTACTTGATGTAATGGCCAGTGTCCTTACAAACGATTCCAAAATAAAGGAATGTGTGGCTCCTGAGTCTAGTAAAACAATAGCAGTAATGCCAGAAATCAAGAACATATACGTGATCATCGATGTATCCGCATCCACTTCCTCTTTGGTCATGGAGAAAAGGCGTCCATGTGCTTTCTCAGAACTTCCTAGACAATTCCTGGCGAGATGCCCTGGCTTTTTGCAACGATAAAAAACATTGGAATCTTGCATACATTCACCGCCATGGAGTTTGCCACATTTAGGACAGGGTGGTCTATCTTGTTCTTTACGTGGATGGGGACCTTACCACGGGGTTCCTCTGGTCGAGTACCTTTACTATCGATCTTTTTGCTTTGTCATGTTGCTTGGCTCCTTTGAAAGTACTGTTGCCTTAGTTGTTGTCTGTCTCTGTCAATGTCTTGTTAATCCTGTTCAGTCATAAGTACTCTTTCCACTATCTCCCCATAGGTAACAACTTTTGACATCCGTACATCTCGTTTGATTTCAGAGCGAAGTCCCCCCATGAAGTGTCCGCCCTTACTTGTGTCATCTTGTGCAATATATTGTACATATTGGACTCCAGCCTCGAATTGTTGTATGTATTCAGTCATTGACATGGTTCCTTGTTTCAGATTAAGGAAATCACTGCTTTTTTGGCTCGTACATCTTTGCTAAAATATTTGTTGTAAAACATAGATTTAAATGTATCCCATGTCAATGGTATCACAGGTAATGCCACCTTTGCACTCTCTCACCATATTCTTGCATGTTTTGTTAACATAAAGATGGCACAAGTTACTTTGTCAGCATCTTCTATATGAAGGTAGGAGAAGATGGACTCCAAAATACATTCTTCTGCTACCGCCGGATCGGTGCTTCCCATAAATTCAGGAGGATTCAGACGTCGAAAACGATAATATACATCCGTCTGAACATGCCCTTGTCTGGTAGCATGGCTTGTACTTGTGCATGATCATGTGTTGTCCGTTGCATTTCAATTAATTGTTGTATCCGCTCCCCATGAACTTTCGATTGTTGTTGGAGCAGCTGAGCAAAATCATCTATAGGTTGTGGCGCACTATCTTCACCCTCGACTGCTGGGGCCTTGCCCTTAGATGACTCTCCTTCATGTACCTTGCGTTTAGGTGGCATCGTTTTTTTTTCTTTTATCCTACATGTAGGTCACATAGACACATAACTTAGCATAAACTATGGAATATAAAGATAAGTACTTGCCGAGTTCCTTATATGTGGATGAAGTGCAGTGTCTTCCCTCTCGAAGATCCGTGGGCTCTGATACCACTTTATTATGTCACACCCTGACTGTATACTTACATGACTAATGATACTTATACGTCTAATCAAAATAGAGTTTATATACTTAAATTATGAAGCAATTTCAAACAAGGGGCATTGATTTGACGGTTGATAAAATTTTGGCATGATGTCCCTATATTTTGTCTAAACCAAAACTCAAGCAATATCATATATGCACACTTATAAACACATTCTCATATATAAAAATACATTGTATCATCATACATACAGTGGAACTTGTTTTTCACAAGAGTCCATTTCTTGTAATTCAATTCCTACTAGTCATTTTATGTAGAGACGGAAAATTAAAAATAAGTTTATTATTATTTTTATCATGATTTTCCATTTCTTTTCTTTTTTTTCATTGCATGAATCTCAAATTTTGTTTTAAACATTTTTTTGCTAAAACAAAATATAGAATTAGAATTGTACCAAATATTTCAGATATGATTACCGGTAAAAAAAAATAAAAATAAAATTAAAGTGTTTTAATAAAATATGGAGCGTAGAGTCCCTAGTTTTATTTTAAATTACTTCCTAAAAAGGTTTAATAGCATTCTACCACAAAACAATTAAAAAAGCAGTGTTTAGAGAGTACATACATTCCCTTTATTATGGTAAGTCCTCCGTGAATTATTGAAATCAAATCAAATGGATAATAATATACAATTTCCCATCGTTAATTTGGGCAAAAACTTGTGTGAGACGGTCTCACGACTCGTATTTTATGAGACATATCTCTTATTTGGGTCATCCATGAAAAAATATTACTTTTTATGTTAAGATTATTACTTTTTGTTGTGAATATCGGTAGGGTTTACACGTCTCACAGATAAAGATTCGTGAGACCGCCTTACAAAAGAACTACTCTATTATTTGAAGCTGCAAACATCCCCTCACAAAGAATCATTTTTTTGCGGAGAGTATTTTTTTTTTTTAGAAAATTCAAAAGTAAGGGTCAATGATTTACAATTGAAGAAAGTGTTCGGAAATAAAGAAAGACCCTAGAAAAGTTATGTGAAAACAACCGCATTAAGCTTAATTTTTTAATTAAAAAAATACCAATGAGAATGTTTTTAGTCATGAGTTAATTTTGGAATAAACATTTACCGGCAGTTATTTTGATCATGAGGAGCTGAAAAAATTGATAATGAAAAATTTAAATTTTCGAGAGAGCAATAGTATTAAAAATCTATTGTTTTAAAAGTTCAACCTTTGGAAAGGTTATCGACTATAAAACTATAGCTAGTAAGTAGAACTGGTTCATCTCCAATCTTTTAAACTGAATAACACTTCCGATGTGATGTTTTGATTGTTTTTTTAACGAAGAAATTATTATTTTCAAACAATTTCATTCTTAATGATTTCATCAATTTGCAGCTTATGGAAATCGATTACATGATCTTAATCACCTCTGATACTAATTATAAGTATTTGTCGTTTTACAAGGTGTGATTGAAATTTTTTAAATTGTACAGCAATCATAATTCCATATATGTTTTTATCCTTCTTACTGTTGAAAAATAATATTTAAAATATGTGTATTGAATATTTGAATGTTGAAAATAAGAGTTGTAAATATTGAAAATTAGTGTGTGATGATGTAGGTAATGATGAATTTATTTTTGGATTATTTGTAAAGATTTTCTATAAATAGATCTCTCATTTGTAAAGAAAATCACAATTGAGTTGAGAGAAAAATTTTATAAAGTGTGTAGTTTGATAATTTTGAGAATTTTACTTTTTACCATAAATTTTTACTTTTTCACAACACGTTATCAGCACGAAGCTCTAAAAGTCCTTCATACTTTTCCAAGCTCCAAACAGAAGAAAAAGGTAACAAAAGTAATAATATTTATTTTATTGTTGTTTATTTATTGTGTATATATTTAATATATAATATAATGTTATTATATAATAAAAATTAGAAATAATAATAATAATTTTTTCAAAAACTTGTTATAAATCCTGGAAGGATGTTAAGACGACATCCCACACTCCCGGTAAGGGATACGACAAGCATAAAAGCTTATAAGGTTTTTAAACAAAATAACTTATGACACCTCATTATAATAATGTGATATGATATACATAATTATTTAAACATGACTAATATTATATACATCATATTATTACAATAAAATTGTACAAATACATACATTTATTTTTTGTACACCAGCGGTCATAAACGATAAAAAATTTTGCCCTATAAATATGATCTCATAAACACATTCAATCACTCCAACTTTCTCTTCTTCTCTAAAAATTATTCTTCATCAATTTTTTCGAAGAAAAAGAACATGGCTTTCCTAAGGTTATTTTTAATTATTTTGGTTATCATACTCACGAGTCTTGTATTTATTGGAGAATATCCTCCTCGTGTGTTTTCTTTATTTTTACGAATGCTTGTACTTGTTGTTTATCCATTACTTTGTATTGCAATATTCATTAACTAATAAAATGCATCGTAATTTTTTTTAGTACCACCATGTCAAATTTGACAAAGCTCGAATTTTTTGCGCTCGACATCACGGGAAAAAATTATATGCCACTCTCGATGTAGAAATGCATCTTGAGTTATTGGGTTTAAGCGAGACCATTAAAGAAAATAGTATATCTTCATCACAAGAAAAAGCAAAAGCTATAATATTTTTGCGTCGACATCTCGATGAAGGTTTAAAATGTGAATATCTCATCGAAAAAGATCTCATGGCTCTGTGGAAAAAATTGAAAGAAAGATTCGAACATATAAGGGAAGTTATACTTCCGACCGCCCGTGATGAATGGAATATGTTAAGATTCCAAGATTTCAAGAAAGTTAGTGATTACAATTCGGTGATGTATCGAATAATCTCGCCATTAAAATTTTGTGGACATGAGGTTACTGAATCAGAAATGCTTGAAAAATATTTTCCACGTTTCACGCATCAAATATAACTTTACAACAACAATATAGAGTGCGTGGATTTTCGAGATATTCTGAATTTATCGCATGTCTTCTTGTGACGGAAAAGAACAACGAGCTATTAATGAGAAATCATCACTCCCGACCCATTGGATCAACAACATTTTCAGAAGTAAATGCTGTGAGTAAAAATGAATTTAAACCTGGAAACCAAAATCAAATCCAGAGACAAGGTTTTGGTCGAGGTCGAGGTCGAGGTCGAGGTCGTGGTCGTGGACGTGGACGTGGACGTGGAAGTGGTCGTGGTCGTGGCCGTGGTTTTGAAAACAATCGAGATAGTTATTATTATAACTCATCTCAAAAGGGCGTCACGAACCACCCACCAAAAAGGCATCATGAGAACATGAGTGTAAATGAAAATCACTCAAAAAGATTTGAAAGTTCTTATTTTAGATGCGGCACTCCAGGACATTGGTATCGTATTTGTCGAGCCCACGAGCATCTTTGCAAACTTTATAAAGAATCGATAAAGGGAAAAGAAAAAGAGACCAACTTCACTGAACACAGTGGCCGTTTGAGTGATTCAACTCATTTTGATGCAGCAGATTTTCTGAATAATTTCTTTGGAAATGATCAATATGCTGATGGAATAGAAATGAAAAATATTGACGCTGGAGATTTTCTCAATGATTTTTCTGAAAATGAACAATATATTTATAGAATATAATTGTAAAATAATTTATTTTTCATGTACTCATATGATAATGTTTCATTGTACAAGTATGATATGTGTTGTATTTTTCAATTTATTTCATACGTATTGTCAATAATTTTTTTTTCATTGTATATTTTTTTGAAGTTCAAATATGAAAAATGCTACGAACAAAGCTGAAGCTTGCATACCTGATAGTGGTACAACGCACATTATCCTCCGAGATAAAATATATTTCTTGGAACTAAAACCAATAAAAACAATGGTGAATACAATATCAGGTCCTGTAGACTTGATTAAAGGATGTGGTAAAGCACAATTTTTGTTACCTAATGGTACAAAATTTTTGATCAATGATGCTTTGTATTCACCACAATCAAAAAGAAATTTGTTGGGTTTTACTAATATATATTCCCATGGGTATGATACTCAAACGATGAATGAAGGGAATGAGAAATATATGTGTCTTACCACATACAAATCAGGAAAGAAATATGTAGTTGAAAAACTACCAATGCTACCTACTGGATTGCATTATACATATATAAATCTAATTGAATCAAACATGATAGTTGATAATTCTTCAATACTGATCAATTGGCATGATCGATTAGGACATCCTGGTTCAACAATGATGCAAAAAATTATAGAAAATATACATGGTCATCCGTTGAAAGACCAGAAAATCTTTCAGAATAATAAGTTTCAATGTAAATCATGTTCTATTGGAAAACTTATTATAAGACCATCACCAGCCAAAATCCAAACTGAATCATCAATGTTTCTTGAACGTATTCAGGGTGATATTTGTGGACCAATCCATCCACCATGTGGACAATTCAAATACTTTTTGGTATTGATTGATGCCTCCAGCAGATGGTCACATGTATGTTTATTGTCAACTCGAAATGTTGCATTTGCAAGATTACTTGCTCAAATAATAAAATTGGGGAATCAATTTCCCGATTATACAATCAAGAAAATTAGACTTGATAATGCTGTTAAATTTACTTCCCAGACTTTCAATGATTATTGTATGTCTATGGGAATCATTGTTGAGCATCATGTTGCTCATGTACATACACAGAATGGATTGACTGAATCATTGATTAAACGTCTGCAAATGATTGCTAGACCAATGATTATGAAAACAAAGCTCTCTATTTCTATATGGGGACATGCAATTTTACATGATGCTGCATTAATTCGTATCAGATCAAGTGCATATCATAAATACTCTCCATTGCAGCTTGCATTTGATAAAGAACCAGACATTTCTCATCTGAGAATTTTTGGATGTATGGTGTATATGCCTATTGCACCACCGCAACGAAAGAAAATGGGACCTCAAAGAAAGGTTGGAATTTATATCGGTTATGATAGTCCATCAATCATTCGATATCTTGAACCTCAGACAGACGACGTGTTCACAGCACGTTTTGCTGATTGTCATTTTAATGAGGAAATCTTCCCAATGTAAGGGGGAGAACAGAAACATACCGAAAAAAAAATTACATGGTATGTATCATCATTGTTACATCTGGATCCAAGAACAAAACAATGTGAAAAAGATGTACAGCAAATTGTGCACTTGCAAAGAATAGCAAATCAAATACCAGATACATTTGCAGATACAAAAGGGGTAACTAAATCATATATACATGCTGCAAATGCCCCTGCTCGAATTGAAATTCCGAAGAAACAAATTGAAGCTACTCATGATGTCATTAAACGCCTGAAGCGTGGAAGGCCAGTCGGTTCCAAGGATAAAAATCCTCGAAAAAGAAAATTCATAGAGAAACACGATGATTACAAAAGAGAAAATGATGTTCCTGAAAAAACACATGATAATCACAAAGTAGAGAATGATGTTCCTGAAGAAACACATGATGATGAAAATGTTCTGTCACAAACACAAACTGACGAGAATCATGAAATATCTATCAATTACATTAATACTGAAAAAATATGGAACCGAAAAGATATAGAAGAGATTGATGATATATTTTCTTATAGTGTGGCAATCGACATCATAAATGATAATGAAGATCATGAACCAAAATCTTTTGGTGAATGTAAAAATCGGCAGGATTGGATAAAATGGAAAGAAGCCATCTAGATTGAATTGGATTCGCTAAATAAACGTAATGTTTTTGAACCTATAGTCCTTACACCTGAAGGTGTAAAACCTGTTGGATACAAATGGGTTTTTATTCGAAAGCGAAATGAGAAAAATGAAATAGTAAGATATAAAACTCGACTTGTTGCACAAGGTTTTTCTTAAAGACCTGGAATTGATTATGAAGAAACGTATTCTCCCGTGATGGATGCAATTACGTTTCGGTATTTGATTAGCTTGGAGGTATCTGAAAATTTAGAAATGCGTCTTATGGATGTTGTTACAGTTTACTTATATGGATCACTTGATAGTAATATATATATATATATATATATATATATATATATATATATGAAAATCCCTGAAGGATTTAAGATGCCTGAAGCACAAAGTTCAAAACCCAGAGAATGTTATTCTGTGAAATTACAAAGATCATTATATGGGTTAAAGCAATCCGGCCGAATGTGGTATAATCGGCTAAGTGATCACTTGATGAAAAAGGGATATGTAAATAATTCAATATGCCCTTGTGTTTTTATTAAGAAAACAACATCCGGATGCGTAATTATTGCTGTATATGTTGATGATTTAAACATCATTGGAACGAATAAGGAAATTCAAGAAGTTGTGTCATACTTGAAGGAATAATTTGAAATGAAGGATCTTGGAAAAACCACGTATTGTTTGGGTTTACAAATTGAACAAAAAGAATGTGGAATATTTGTTCACCAGACAAATTATACAGAAAAGATCCTTAAACGTTTTAATATGGATAAATCAAATCCTTTAAGTACTCCAATGGTTGTTAGATCATTAAATATAGAAAAGGATCCATTCCGTCCATGTGAAGATGATGAAGATATTCTTGGTCCAGAAGTACCATATCTAAGTGCTATCGGTGCCCTTATGTATCTTACAAATTGTACAAGGCCCAATATATCTTTTGCAGTAAATTTATTGGCAAGATTTAGCACATATCCAACAAAGAGACACTGGAACGGAATTAAACATATATTCCGTTATCTGTGAGGACGAAAGACTTGGGACTTTTGTATTCAAAAGATGCTAATCCAAGTATAATTGGTATGCCGATGCTGGATACTTATCTGATCCACACAAGGCACGTTCCCAAACTGGATATGTATTTACTCGTGGAGACACTGCAATTTCTTGGCGTTCACGGAAACAAACGCTCGTAACAACTTCATCAAATCATGTCGAGATTATTGCACTACATGAAGCAAGTCGCGAATGTGTGTGGTTAAAATCAATGACCCAACATATCCAAATATCATGCGGATTATCATTTGACGAGAAGCCTGTGATACTATATGAAGATAATGATGCATGTGTTGCTCAAATGAAAGAAGGATACATAAAAGCCGACAGAACTAAACATATTCCTCCTAAGTTCTTCGCATTCACCAAGAAGCTTGAGAAGAATAAATATATTGATGTTCGTCACATTCAATCAAGTGAAAACTCATCAGATCTCTTCACAAAGGCACTTCCTACGACAATATTCAGAAAGCACATATATAATATTGGGATGCGCAATCTACGAAATTTGTGAAGAATTGTTCATGTCAACATGAGGGGGAGTTTACATGACTGCACTTTTTTTCCCTTACTATGGTTTTTATCCCAATGAGTTTTTCCTAGTAAGGTTTTAACGAGACAATATAAAAACACGTAATGAAGACAATCATTATGATCATCATCACAAGGGGGGAGTGTTGAAAAATAATATTTAAAATGTGTGTATTGAATATTTGAATGTTGAAAATAAGAGTTGTAAATATTGAAAATTAGTGTGTGATGATGTAGGTAATGATGAATTTATTTTTGGATTATTTGTAAAGATTTTCTATAAATAGATATCTCATTTGTGAAGAAAATCACAATTGAATTGAGAGAAAAATATTATAAAGTGTGTAGTTTGATAATTTTGAGAATTTAAGATTTTTACTTTTTACTATAAATTTTTACTTTTTCACAACACTTACATCAAATGTAATTATTGATGTCGTATTGATTTTTTTTTTAGCATGCCCAAATCATTTTTGACAAAAGTAAATACTAAAATAGACATTTTACATAAAAAATTTGTCATTACAAATGTATTCAAATATGAAATTATTGTTGGCATACTTAAAAGTCGTCAGGTCAAGTGCATGGTTTCTAGCATGGGAACAATGTAGAGCCTGCTCAAAACCTTGTGATTTTCCTAATGAATTACTTTTATATTTTATTAAACAAATATCGTGTTTTTAATAAAATTTTATTAGTTAATATTTAAAAAACTGCATATTTAAGTATGTATATTAGTATCTTTACAATTTTGGTACTAGTTTTATGTTGTCTAATTTCATATTTAATCATGTATCTCTTTATTTTTTGACCATTTTAGTCATTTTATTTATAAAGAAAGTTAATGTGACATCTCATATATCAACGTCATGTCAGCACCATATCACCTTTACTGTCACATAAAAAATTTAAAATTGCTAAAAAAACAAAAGATAACGAGCTAAGACAGAAATTTTATAAATATAGAAGACCAAAATCACAAAGATATATATTTACAAAAATCATTTTTTTCTTTGATTTTCAATATTATTTTTTTAACAATCTTTTTATACAAAATAATGTGATACGGGCCAAAATGTCTTCGAAGCTACATGTTCTCGTGCCTAAATATTTCCCAACAGACCTAACAAAGAAACATCATTTCACGAAATCTCAGCCATCAATCAGATCAAAATAAGACCGTCATTCAAAAGATTCTCCACCCTTGGATCACCTCCCCGACCTACTATAAATACCACCCCACCTTCAGATCCAAACACAAATATACATACACAAATACAAAGAAAACCCTCCCACCAAAAAAAAAAAGAGAGAGTTAGCGAAAATCCCACAAAAATGGCAAGCAACATTGGGCAGAAAAAAGCTTCATTCTCTCTATTCGGCATGTTCAAAGGCAAGAACTCGAAGGCGAGAAGAACGAGGGACGATTTTAGAGATGATTACATGAAGGCGTATAAGGTGTATCCAAGTGACGAAGATAGAGGCCGATGGGTTGCCGAACCCGGAATCGACAAAAAAGCCTCGGCTTACATCTCTTCTACAACCGATAAATGGGAAAAAATCGCCGTAGCTAATTAACTAGCTAGTTTTTTCTTCGTTGTAGAAGATTTAAATAATTAAATTTGTTATGTTCTATAAATTGTCATTTGTTTTAGTGTTTTTGTACAGTTTTATTTAGGTGTATGGTTTTTATTTTTAGAAATAATAGAGTACTATATCTCTAATGAATAATTGTCATGAAGATGAAGATTTATTTATCTACCATGTTTTCAACTTTGTTTATATATATATATATATATATGTGTGTGTGTGTGTGTGTGTGTGTGTGTGTGTGTTTTTTTTTTTTTCATAATAATATATTTTCTCATTTAAGAAGTCCATTTTACCTGTTTATTATATTTGATCTTGAATTTAATAATGTGAATAAATGTATCAACTATTATATGATATATATTCATTCTGATTTAATATATACTTTTTTTTACGTTAAACATAAATTGACATGTCCAATTTGTGTAATAAGTTGTTTTTTACTTGGTGAAATTTTTTTTCTTGAGAAATAATGGTACGGCATGTTTCATATATTGTACTTTTAATTCATCCAATCTTGGATTAATATTAAAAGAGAGAATATTTGTAGTAACTTTAAAATTAGAATCCCCATAATTGTATTCCATCAAAGAAGTATTTTGTTAATTTCTTTTCCATTGTTTTACACCATATATTTATTATTATATTTTTTGTTAAAAATATATTCATTTCCAACTTTTAATATTCAGCTTTATCAAGTGTCTCACCTTTTGTTAACTTATGCTGTACGATTGTTCATTCAATTATTAGAGCTGGCTTAACAAACATTTTATAAAGCCAGATTTATGTGATAAAATAAAATATTTAATTAATTTATGAATTTTAGATAGATATTTTTGCTCTCTTATTCATTTATTATATTAATTATTAAGAGGATATTTCTCTAATCCGGATAATTATATTTTTCGTCTCTACGCTAACTAAACTGTTTTGATCCATTTGATTTTTCTTACAGGGCTTCTTTCCATTAGTATTTTTTAAGGATAAATGAATGTAGGAACTTGGACCATACTTTTCTGGCGTATCGTGAGATGAATTAAAATAGTTTAGGCGAAAAATATAATCATTTGCACCAATATATATATATAAGAATTTTTGCTATATTGTTATCCTCGTTTAAGCGTTGTCTCAATTGATATAAACATTTTTTATACAATAATATTTAAAATTTAAATGTATTAATTTTATTATATCAATAACTTTAATAAATTTTCAAATTCTAATCCTTACTAATTTTAAAAATTATTTATGTAAATAATACTTCGTACATATCACAGGTAAAATACTAGTAATAACATACAAATAAGGATATAAAAGTACCATTGATTTTAATCAAATATCATTTATAGTGGGGTGTATTTTTTGTGTTCAATTATATGATATTTCGAGGGGGAAAACCTAAGGTAAAGTGTTTATTGAGATTGTACTAAATTTGAAAGCCCATTATTTTTTTGGAATTTTGTCGTTAAACATTGGTCAACATGCTGCTAAATAATAGAAATTCTATTAATTAATGAGCAAAATCAAACATGAGACATATCATATTTTAAATTAATTTAAATAAATATAAATTGATATTCATGCTCTAGTTGACTGAATAATACTCGTGATTTTATATAATATGCCAACCATGGGAACGACATGCATTAAACCCCTAACCAAAGAAAAAAGAATCTAAAATAAAAGTATTAATGCTAATATTAGTAATTTGTATTTAAAGGGATTCTTTCTTCATGTTTACCTCACTTTAATTACTTTTAATTATTTGCCGCAATTATTTACAGATATAATTATGAATGGCAAAAAGATACTTGTAAACAGCTGTAGTCTACAATCAAAATCGAAGGGTGACCATAAAAAATTCAATTTTTTTTCCTTTTCTGGAACCTTGTCTCATTGAACAATTATTAAGATTTCTAATACCATGCATATGGGAATAAATTCAGTAGAAAATTTTAATATATTATTAATAAATTTAAAAAATATCACTCGAGAACACGAATCAAATTAATTCGAAAAGTATTTGGAAATGAAAATTTGAATAGTTAGTAATTTGGTTCATTTGCACTAAGTAATTTAGAAAAAAAAAAGAAAATTTTAAACCATCACACTTTAACAACGTTGCTTTTACCAAGAGGGTATTATTGGCTTTAGTAGATCAAAATACCTAACAATATTTAGCTTCTATGATTAAATTCTTTTTTTCTGGGACCAGTGCATCCAAAAGCATATTTAAGGTCAAATTACTATGGGCAAACTTTCAATCACTCCCCATTTCCATTATCAACTTTCTCCTCACTCCACATCCCTTTATTTCTTTGTTTTAACGCCGCAATTTTCTAAAATTTTCAAAAACATTCTTAATTCTTTTAGTTTTAGTATGTGACATTGTTATACCTATCGAGTCTGTTCTTGAAAGAATATAGCCCCAAGACATATGACTACACAAGGTTTTCAGCCTATATACCATTCTCAAACGATCGATTTTATATATATATATATATAAATGGCTCATCATGCTTTCGTATAATAAATTGAACTGTTTACCTTTTTGAACAGAGTGCCGTCGGGTTATATCCACCGAGTTTTACAGACTGCTCCTCACAATCTAACCACGCAATCGCAACAGAAGGTTCCTGATGCGAATTCCTTCAACAGCACTTAGCACAACCCTGTTTCGTTTCCTACCTCAGGGTGTAGAGTAAAGTAGTTCAATTTGAAACTAATACCAGAGAGGGGAAAAAGCCTTGGTTCTTTTATTCAAACATACATAATATTATTACATAGTAATCTTCTGTAGATGAGGAGGAACTTGTTTAGCTACTAATAGTAGCCGAAGATAAAACACACATAAACTTGAAAGAGAAAATATTACAATTTATTTGAAAGAAAATAAAGAGGTTGATCGATGCCTTCATCCTTTTTCTGCCTTCTTATTTATAGAAGCCCTTTGCGGATTTGAATTCCGGACTTTAATTCTTGGCATAAATTTTCTTTAATGCCTTCCAGCTGTGATTGGCATTATCTCTCGAGTGGGTCGAGTGGGTGGTTGAGTGGTCCCTCCACTTGAGTTGTCTTCTTCCTAGATTATTAATCTAGAAACAACTTGTTCTTCTGATTTTATCTCCTGATATAAATAGAAGATATGAGTTTGGATAATATTAGCTGAGATTTCATTACCTTCTTCTTTCAGTAGTTTGTATAGATCTTTGAGAACCACCGGTTGTTTTCTTGTTGCTTTAATCCGTCTTTTGGAGACCTTGAGATATGTATATAATACATTTTCTTTGGTTCCAAATTTCGGTTTAAAATCTTGTGTGAATTTCTTGTTCCCATTAAATTTTTTATTTATAGTTGTTTGGGTTCAAGTTTTTCTTGGTCCTTTAGTGAGTTTATCACATGTCCACTAAGTTCTGACGGGAAATCTTTTAACATTTGTTATCCCCGAGAAAAGTGATGGTAGTCACATGTCCACTTATTTTTGTCGAAGAATCTTGAACTTTTGGTTTCCCCGAGAAAAACGTGGTTGTGGTCCTTCACCTCTTGGTTCTCTCTCAGCAAGATGCTTCTTGTCTAACCGAGGTTTAAAGCATTTTCCAAATTTTGCCTCCTTTTGGTTTGGTCATTCTGGGTAGATATTCACCGACCATCTTCTCACATGAGCAATGTTACAAAATTTCCAACGAGTTTCTTTACTCCCCGGAAGCTTGCTATTCCATAAAAGATTTCTTTTCTTTTCGAATATTTCTTCTGCAAAACTTGTTGTTTTTTCTATTATGGTATTTAACAGGAATGATCCATTTAAATAATTATGACAAAACTTAAATGGAAACTTGACTTTGTCCATCTCAGTAAGACAGACCCATAAACCCCATTCTCTTCTGGTAGAAATGTCGTCTTCAGTTATTGAAGCAATAAGGGGTGTTTCTTCTGACGGAGGATCCTTGATAAATTTCTGGACATTTGTTTCTGGCCTCCTTAGCTTGATAAAATGAAAGCTTCGTTTGAGCCTTTCTGATGCGAATCCTCGTACGAATGAGAAGCAAACAAGATTAACTAGAATCGTGCCCTCAATTCAATAACGAACAAGGATCGATTAGGTTATCCCGATCTTTTGAAACAATCAACGATTTGTGATTTTCACCTCTAAGCGATTAACACTTAGCAACAAATATCAACGATAATAACAATCGAATTTCATACGAACCTTCAAAGAACTTGTTTTGACAATCCGTGCGAAAACAATCGACAAACGCCGCAAAGATGCAATCTTTGATAAGTTTGATTTTGTGAAGAACAAAGCAAAATGCCTTGCAAATTTGAGAGAAAATCCTCAAGAATTTGATATATCTGAATTGTTTCGTTCATGGTCTCATACAATCATTATATAATCAATAAAACATGAAAAAGTAGTGTAAAAAGTCATAAAGAAAGTTGTAAACAAATTCTACACGGAAGGTCGCGCGGCTGCGCGGTGGCGCGCGAGATTCTGCATTGTTCCATCCCAGGGCGCGCGGATGCGCGCGCAGTTCTGCTGCTTCTGCAAATCTGCGCTAGCGCATGCTGCTGCTTCTGCACATCTGCGCTAGCGCATGCTGCTGCACTACTTCTCTCGGGCCATTTTGCACTCATATGCTTGGTTGTTCGGGACTCCTTCATTATATTCTTTGTTGAATTCCACCACTTGCTTGGATATGCTTGATTCATCATTATTGAGCTTGAAGGTCCGAAACAACGACGCTCCCTAAATCTCCTTCCAATCATTTGCACGCCACGCTCGGTCAGATTCGTATCATACTCTCTTTCTTCAAAAAGATTTGTCCTCAAATCTTGTCTACCTACGCAAAAACGAAGCAAGTTTGTGAGAACCGAATTCCCAGCAGCTAACAATTCTAGCAACAGTCAATAATTCAGAAGATGATATTTTCCAGCAGACGGATTTCCAGCAGAAGCTATTATTTCAGAAGCTGGTATCTTTCCAGCAGATTAGAATCCAGCAGACAGAATCCAACAGCAGAAGAGCGAATTCCAGCAGACAGTTACTGATTCAGCTTAGACTTGTAACTGAAGCATTAACATGGAATAAAGGCTGTTAATGGCAGATTATGGTCATTACTAGGGAGGCTAACAGTCAGATTTTGGCCTATAAATAACACCCTCAAGTCTCTGAAATGGGTTACACAAGCTTTGAGATTATCACTTAAATTTTCGAGTTAAGAGAGAGTGTCTTTGTCAAGTAGTAAAATCCAGTAGCGAGAGCAGCCAAATTCCAGTAGACTTCAGCCGAAATTCTAGCAAATTACTGTAAGTGGGCTTATATATAAATATCTTGAAATCAGTTTGATAATTCTGTTTTAAAGTACATTTTCTGTATGTGTATTTCTGATATATGATTTTAAAGCACTGAAACTCCCTAGTGAACTAATGGTAGGAATATATATTCTGAACATTTCTGAATTCTGATTCTGATTCTGATTCTGGCCTCACCCCTTAGAGGAGAGAACATATAGAGGACTGATATCAGTTTAGCCATGAAATTCACTAACGTGCTCAGTGCTTACTAATTCTGATTTCTGTTCTGAAACCTGTGATTTCTGAATTCTAGTTTCTGTTCTGAAAAGATGAGTTTCTATATATTATTGTATTACTGTTTCTGTTGAAAATGATTTCAAAAACTGGGAGTTATTCCCGCCCCTGCTTACTGAGTGACAATCATATCACTCACCCACCAAACATATCTCAGATAAGAACGAGGAAGAAATATTAGAAGAAAAAGAGCAGATCCAATTCTGGGGCTGGTGAAGAAGATTATTATTCTCAGTTTATGTTATGTTAATTCCGTTGTATCTGTTAAGACAACGTTATGTCTGGTTTTACATTTCCGCTGTAAAACATCAGTATTCGAGTTGTAACAGGCAATTGATTTATTTCGTATTATGAATAAAAGACTGGTTTCTGAATTCTGTACTCTGAGGCTTGTCGTTTTCGAATGTAAATTTGAGAGCAACGCCGGTGTCAACCAACCCCCGTCTCGGGACGTGACAAAGTTAGTAATAACAAAATTTATATGACCAACATGCTTACCTTCAGGTTCAAGTTTGTAGGTGCTATTGCCCACGTGCTCCTTCAATGCTTTGAGCCCTAACTCTATGGTTGCCTTCACTGTCAATATAACAACCTGTACATACACCAATTGACGAGTGACACCAAATGATAAGATATCATTAACTATCACAAAGATCAGATTTCTCCCCTTCTTAGACCTAGTTAACATACAAGTGAAATCCATACACGTGTACGACCATAGTCTACTAGGAATAAGATATAATTGATGCAACATATAAGAATTAAAATTAGATGCCCTTTCCCCATATCCAATGCACCCTTCACTACACCTTTTAACATACCTCTTCATATGCAACAAACACATATAATCATGCATTTTATCAAAGATAAAGACACCACTATATGCATCACCAGCGCGTAACTCATGCAATGAATTTAAAATAAACAATTTATCCTCATTAAAATTGTATTCATTATGATCATAAAAATTCTTACGTGCAATGAATGTTTCACAATTCCACTCAATATACCTCCTCATATGCAACCATAGTAAAAATTCATGCATCATATCTTTGGCTCCAGTTACTTCATGGCTACCAATTAAACACATGTCATGTGCCTCAATATCAAGCAACAACTCATGCAATGGGCATAGGATGAAAAATTCATTCTTTTTAAACATGTATTCATCATGAACAAAGAAATAATCATGTTCATCCTTGCACCTCTCAAAACCATCATCAAACCAAAATAAATCATGCAAATAGAACACACTAAATGTATTATCCATGTAATCTTCACAACCATCACCAATCAAATATAAATCACGAAAATAGGACATGTCCCATGTACTATCAATGCAATATCTCATCTCATCACAAAAATATAAGTCTAATGTATATAAACCATTGTAGCAAGCAAACCTCATCAACTTAGTAAATAGTGAGACATCAAAATTCATAGTAGGTACATGCAATTCATCCATGGTCTCAAATTCATAACAATCTAGGAAAAAGGATAAATTTACATCCGACCCCTTAACCACCACATTTGCAACACATTCTCTAAGCTTTGGAAAATGATATATCAAAGAATTAAGATAAGGACGGAAGTCATACCTTATGGTTGTTGCGTTGGCAACTAACCTTACCTCACCTTGATTACTTCCAACATCATGTTGATCAACACATGGCCTTCCTCCAACATTAGTTCTCGCTTGCCTCCTCATCATGACATCTCCATAATCCTGCAAGGGTGAAATAACAATGCTCGGGATTGAACCGGCGATATCATCAAAATGAGAATAAACCACTTTATACAAAGGTACATGAAATGGTTTATGCAAGAATAAGCAACTCTCCACCTCACTCTTTTTACTCATTTGGGCCTTTAATTTATTTTTCTTTTATTTTTCTTCTCCTTTGGCCTCTCTTTCTTTTTCTTTTCTCTTTTCTTTCTTTTCTATGGCCATCTCACTCTTTTGTTATCTCTTTCTTTGGGCCATTTTAATTTCTTTTTCGCTCAATTCAAGGAATTTAAATTGATTCTCAAGAACAACAATTGGATTTAATTGAACAAATGAAATATTTCGTTGCTCAACGAATTTAGGTATAATAACTTTTCCTTGCCTACTCTCCTCTCCCTTAGTAGAAAAAATTGAAACTTCTTCACCACTCAATGATTCACTGTCTACAAGGTTTTGTTTAACAGTACTCGTATCATCAACCAGTGAAGTACCATCACCTATCAATTTACCTTCCACCACATACTGCTCAACACTCGTGTCAAGAACCAGTGTATTATTATAATCCTCAATCTCCCCAACCTCAACTTCATATTCAGGTTCAGCAACAATATCAAATTCAGGCTCAACAGATGATTCTACTATGGCCACCTTATCACGTGGACATTGACTGATATCATGACCAATTTCTAAACACCAACAACATATAATATCACAAGTACTAGAATTTGAGTTTTTACTTATACCTTGATATTCATATTTGCTAGCTTCAACTCTCGACTCATTCTTTGGCCCAACAATGAGTTTCTCTTCCAAGCTTGTCCTCCAATTGGGTGTCAATGACTCCCTACCCACATCACGTTCACTTCTTATGCCCACTCTTCTATTTTCCTCACATCGCCTATCATCACCATGATCCACATGAAAATCTCTATCCCCACCAAATCTACTACCTCGTCTATTCCCATAATCTTGCCTATCATACCTCTCCTCTCCTTCACTCCGCTTATACCTCTCACGTAGAGGCTTAAACTCCTTCTCCCATATTCTATCCAACCCTCTCAACATTGTTTGAAATTGACGATCGTCAACCATTATACCTGCAAGAAAAGGTTAGTAGAAAATAATAAAGAATAAATTTTTCTCACCACGAATCCTCACTGGTCACTCCAATGAAAATTCACTCGACTCTTTTTTTTTCCTCACTACAAAATACTCACCGGTCACTCCAAAAAAATAACGCTCGCACTCAAGTGTTTTCACTCAAATTTGATAGTTCTCTCTAAGATGTGCTCAAGCTTTGTACTTGTATATCAAACTAGCAAGATTCAACTCGTGGACACTCGCAACTGTCTCACTTGGACTGCGCAAAACCAAGAATGCTAGAATAACGCAGATCTTACAACAATACAAAGGATAACACGGATCTAAAAACAGAAACAAAAGTATAACACAGATCTGAAAACAGAACAAAATTTTAGAAAGATATGAAAATAAAAACAAAAGGATAACACAGATCTGAGAACAGAACGAAATTTTAGACAGATCTGAAAATAAAAACGAAAAGATAACACAGATCTGAGAACAGAACGAAATTTTAGACAGATCTGAAAATAGCAACGATAACTTACTTGAATCAAAGAGAACCAAATGCTCTGATACCAAATGATGCGAATCCTCGTACTAATGAGAAGCAAACACGATTAACTAGAATCGCGCCCTCAATTCAATAACGAACAAGGATCGATTAGGTTGTCCCGATCTTTTGAAACAAGCAACGATTTGTGATATTCACCTCTAGGCGATTAACACTTAGCAACAAATATCAACGATAATAACAATCGAATTTCATACGAACCTTCAAAGAACTTGTTTTGACAATCCGTGCGAAAACAATCGACAAACGCCACAAAGATGCAATCTTTGATAAGTTTGATTTTGTGAAGAACAAAGCAAAATGCCTTGCAAATTTGAGAAAAAATCCTCAAGAATTTGATATATCTGAATTGTTTCGTTCATGGTCTCATACAATCATTATATAATCAATAAAACATGAAAAAGTAGTGTAAAAATCATAAAGAAAGTTGTAAACAAATTCTACACGGAAGGTCGCGCGGCTGCCCAGGATCTCGTGCGGTGGCGCGCGAGATTCTGCATTGTTCCAGCCCGGGGCGCGCAGTTCTGCTGATCTGCGCTAGCGCGCTCTGCTGCTTCTGCACATCTGCGCTAGCGTATGCTGCTACTTCTGCACATCTGCGCTAGCGCGTGCTGCTGCACTGCTTCTCTCGGGCCATTTTGCACTCATATGCTTGGTTGTTCGGGACTCCTTCATTATATTCTTTGTGGAATTCCACCATTTGCTTGGATATGCTTGATTCATCATTATTGAGCTTGAAGGTCCGAAACGACGACGCTCCCTAAATCTCCTTCCAATCATTTGCACGCCACGCTCGATTAGATTCGTATCACTTTCCCTGCTGGTTCCGGGGCTGTACTGAAAACGTATAACTCCAGAATGTCTCATCTGGAGAAATAATCATTATTTGCCCATGTTTCATGAACGGCTTCCTGGATCCATTTGTGTAATCCTGAAATTTCTGCGAAGCTAGGTGAGGTGGTATAAACTAAGGCAAGGGCTCCGAATTCATACCGTGCTTGAACTTCCTTTGGATATGAATTTGGTTTCATCCATACCCTAGGATATTTCCGTAAAACATCAACCCTGCTTGTAGCTGGGTTAATGCCCACTCTTGTTTTTAATCTCCCAGTTTTGTTGGTACACCTGGAATGGAGAAATTGTAACTTCATTAGTACCAACCTTAGAACTTCCCTTGTCAGTATTAGGTCTAAGGTTGATCTTTCCCTCTTGAATCCCTGAGGTGAAGGGTTGATTTGAGGACTCGAGATAGGGATATGGAATCTCAATTTTTGCTTCAGCCGACTCATCTGAAGATGATCACGACTTAACACTTGTGCTAGGGGTATTTGAATCCTCTGCTCCAGATATAGAGTCTTGTCCTCGAAAACTCTCTATTTGGGAAACCAGTGACTTCTCAATGCCTTGGAGGAGAGGCCTTTGTATTACAGACCATACCTGAGTATAAGCCTGCAAACATCATGTGATTCGAACAGAGACAATTCTCTTATCGGCTTGTTGTAGCCTTTCCGCAACTTCTGCGTTTAAGGCCAGCTTTTAAAACTCGTTTTGAAGCATTTCAAGGTGTTCCCTCAAATGCCTCTGCATTTTTATGATAACATCGATATCACCGCTGTCCATCTCTTGTTAAAAAATCTGCAAGAATATTTTTATGAGATTTAATAATCACAATATCAAAAATATAATTTTGACATAACGTTTGCCATCTTAATAATCGGGCCTTCTCGGGTTTAGATTATATTCTATTCCTCAAGAAATCTTTCACATGTGTATTATCAACTTTTAAAGTAAATTTCTTAGCAAGTAAAAATAATGGCCATTTTTCAAAAGCCCTTTTTACTGCATAAACTTCTTTTTCGTTGATATGTCATCTTATGGCTTCTGCATCTGAGAAGAGTCCACTGTAATATTTGCATGGCTATTCTTCTTCTGGTGTGAGCTTTCTTAAAAATGCCGCCCACCAATGATCATTGGCATCCGTATATAATACCATATCATCTTCATCCTGAGAAATAACCATTTTCGGAAGATTTTTACAAATCTCCTTTAATTTATTAAGTCCTTGGGTGTGTTCTTTCGTCCATATAAATTTCGCATCTTTTTTTCTTTAATTTATTAAGTCCTTGGGTGTGTTCTTTCGTCCATATAAATTTCGCATCTTTTTTCAATAATGGACAAAACACTTTCCTGTGTTTTGCTAAGTTTTTGATAAACATCCTAGCAAAATTAACAACTCTCAGAAAACTTCGAAGTTGTTTCTTTCCTTCAGCTGGTTTGGAAAATTTTGTACTTTTTCTAAAATATGATCCTGCAAAATTATAACAGCCTCATCGATTTCTATTCCGAGGAATTCAATCTTTCTTGTGGCAATGACTGCCTTCTTTTCTGATAAAACCAGTCCTTCTTTTTTACAAATATCAGAGAAAATCTCTAAATGTTTAATATGTTCTTCCATATTTTTATATGCAATTAACACATCGTCAATATAGACAAACATAAACTTAAAATAATCTTTAAATATATTATCCATTTTTCTTTGAAATATATAGGGTGAATTAGCCAATCTCATTGGTAATACTTCCCAAATATAGTGTCCTTGTGGGGTGGAGAAAGTTGGGAATATCTTGCTTTCCCCCTGCATCTGAATTTGATAAAATCCTGATTTACAATCGAATTTAGAGAATATCTTCGTATTGCATATGCAACCGATTAGATGTTCTCTGCTAGGTATAAATTACACATCAAACTCCAGAATCTTATTAATTTTTTGGTAATTAATAACTAATCTGGGTTTATTTCTTTTTATCTCACCATGATTTCTTACTAGAAATCCCGGGCTGCTATATGGTGAAATTCCTGCTTTGATTAAATCAAGGTCCAGATGTTCCTTGATTATAATCTGCATATCCCTTTGATCAATTATGGTCATTGGGATGGGCTTGCATTGGACAAATTCATAATCTTTTTCTTCCTTAATTTTAAGGCGAGTTTTGAGTTGATTTTTGTCCCACCATGCCAAGGGATCTTCATTGTAATTTTCTTTGATCCTTTTCTTGACATCCTCTAATTATACATTTAATTCAAACCCTACCTCATTCTGTTGTTGATCTATCTCGAAGCATTCTATTTCTTCAGTTTGGAGTGGTTTATTTGCTTTTAATTGGAGCATTGTTTCTCTAAACCGTCTTCATTTTTGAGTTTAGAAGTTTTCCTTCATCACCACGCTTGCTGCGAAACTGAATTGACAATTTTCTGTAAAATGCCTCTCTTAGTCTCTGAACTATAATTTTGTGATCACAAGGTGTTGTTAACACTAATCGTCTAGTCTCATTTTCTTGCGTATAGGACTTAAACATTTGTAGGAAATTATTCCCTATCAGAATGTCAGCTCATGTATTATGAAAATAAATCGATGGTGTTTTTACCTTATACCAAGGTGTTTGTCCAGCACCTCCGATCACGATTTCCGTCATCCTAATCCCCTTACATAAGATTAAGATTCTTCTGGAAAAGTCTCTTTTAGCAATCTTTGATAATTCTTCTTCCAAATTATTTGGAAAAACTCTTCTTTTAGCTGTACAGATTCTAGCACCTGAGTCAATATAAGCAGCAAAGTATTTTGCTTTATATTGTTCGTATAAAATTCCTATTGGAATGTATATCAAAAATGGGCTTGTGGTCGTTGGATTTTTCACATCTCGTCTTCTGCCATAAACTCCATTCTATATTCTAGACGTTTCCAAGGTTTATGTTCCTCGAGAAACTCTAGTCCAAGAACCAATCGATCTAGTTCTTTTCCTGGAATTCCTTTGATATGAACTTCAAATTCTCCGATATTAATCATTCCTTGGTAAGTTTCTATCATAGGTTGTTCTAAATAGTATATGGTATTACAAGGAAATTGATTCCTTTGTTTCGTAATATCAAATATAATTTCTGCTTCCTTCCACCCTGCTGGGCATCTAAGCATGGTGGAAAAACTTTATTGAAATCAAATCAAATGGATAATAATATAAATGGCCCATCATGCTTTCGTATAATAAATTGAACAGTTTATCTTTTTGACCAGAGTGTCGTCGGGTTATATCCACCGAGTTTTACAGACTGCTCCTCACAATATAACAACGCATTCGCAACATATGGTTCTCGACGCGAATTTCTTCAACAGCACTTAGCACAACCCTGTTTCGTTTCCTACCTCAGTGTGTAGAGTAAAGTAATTCAATTTGAAACTAATACATGAGAGGGAAAAAAGCCTTGGTTCTTTTATTCAAAGATACATAATATTATTAAATAGTAACCTCCTGTAGAGGAGGAGAAACTTGTTTAGCTACTAATAGTAGCCGAAGATAAAACACACATAAACTTGAAAGAGAAAATATTACAATTTATTTGAAAAAAAATAAAGAGGTTTATCGATGCCTTCATCTTCCTTCTGCCTTCTTATTTATAAAAGCCCTTTACGGATTTGAATTCCGGACTTCAATTCTTGGCATAAATTTTCTTTAATGCCTTCCAGCTGTGATTGGTATTATCTCTCGAGTGGGTCGAGTGGGTGGTTGAGTGGTCCCTCCACTTGAGTTGACTTCTTCCTAGATTATTAATCTAGAATCAACTTGTTCTTCTGATTTTATCTCTTGGCATAAATAGAATATATGAGTCTGGATAATATCAGCTGAGATTTCATTACCTTCTTCTTTCAGTAGTTTGTATAGATCTTTGAAAACCACCGGTTGTTTTCTTGTTGCTTTAATCCGTCTTTTGGAGACCTTGAGATATGTATAATACATTTTCTTTGGTTTCAAATTTCGGTTTAAAATCTTTTGTGAATTTCTTGTTCCCATTAACTTTTTTATTTATAGTTGTTTGGGTTCAAGTTTTTCTTGGTCCTTTAGTGAGTTTATCACATGTCCACTAAGTTCTGTCGGGAAATCTTTTAACTTTTGTTATCCCCGAGAAAAGTGATGGTAGTCACATGTCCACTTATTTTTGTCGAGGAATCTTGAAGTTTTGGTTTCCCCGAGAAAAACGTGGTTGTGGTCCTTCACCACTTGAACCTGTCTCAGCAAGATTCTTCTTGTCTGAGCGAGGTTTTAAGCATTTGCCAAATTCTGGCTCCTTTTGGTTTGGGCATTCTGGGCAGATATTCACCGACCATCTTCTTACATGAGCCATATTACAAAATTTCCGACGAGTTTCTTTACTCCCCGGAAGCTTGCTATTCCATAAATGATTTCTTTTCCTTTCGAATAATTCTTCTGCAAAGCTTGTTGTTTTCCTGTCATGGTATTTAACAGGAATGATCCATTTAAAGAATTATGATAAAACTTAAATGAAAACTTGACTTTGTCCATCTCAGTAAGAAAGACCCATATACCACATACTCTTCTGGTAGAATTGTCATCTTCAGTTATTGAAGCAACAAGGGGTGTTTCCTCTGATGGAGGATCCTTGATAAATTTCAGGACATTTGTTTCTGGCCTCCTTAGCTTGATGAAATGAAATGCTTCGTGTGAGCCTTTTCCTGCTGGTTCCGGGGCTATACTGAAAAAGTATAACTCCAGAATGTCTCATCTGGACAAATAATCATTATTTGCCCAAGTTTCATGAACAGCTTCCTGGATCCATTTGGGTAATCCTGAAATTTCTGGGAAGCTAGGCGAGGTGGTATAAACTGAGGCAAGGGCCCCGAATTCATATCATGTTTTGACTTCCTCTGAATATGAATTTGGTTTCATCCATACCCTAAGATATTTCCGTAAAACATCAACCCTGCTTGTAGCTGGGTTAATGCCCACTCTTGTTTTTAATTTCTCCCAGTTTTGTTGGTACACGTGGAATGGAGAAATTGTAACTTCATTAGTACCAACCTTAGATTTTTCCTTGTCAGTATTAGGTCTAAGGTTGATCATTCTCTTTTCAATCCACGAGGTGAAGGATTGACTTGAGGACTCGAGATAGGCACATGGAGTCTCAATTTTTGTTTCAGCCGACTCATCTGGAGATGATCACGACTTAACACTTGTGCTAGGGGTATTTGAATCCCCTGCTCCAGATATAGAGTCAGGTCCTCGAAACTTCTCCATTTGGGAAACCAGTGGCTTCTCGATGCCTTGGAGGAGAGGCCTTTGTATTACAAACCATACCTTGGTATATGAAACTTCTGCCCTTTTTATTGATTTAAAAGTACTAGAATTTTTTTTTAAAACCTCCCTAGCATCGGCCGAACCACCAAAAATTACATAAAATATTTTGGACATCATTTTAAAATTAAACAACTAACTTTATAATTGAGAAATACAGCCCATACTATAATATCTCAAAAACCTCTGAAAACATAAATAAAAAGTCGTAAATATTTTTAACATAACTTGAAATCATAAATCATAACTAGTGCGGAAAACTAGCGTCGGTCATCGGGTTATGTGCACCTTGAGTCCAGTCAGATCAACAATCAAGACCTCCATAAACATAATCATCATAATCACCTGCATCAATCACACCTAGTGAGTCTAAAGACTCAACACGTCATATCTTTGATAACAATTAATACGTAATACAGTCAACATATAACAGTGAAAAATACTTGTACTTAAAATATTGTTTTCATGAAGATGCACAAACCTCAAACATGAACATTTTCGCAAACCTTTTTATGATGCATGAACTTAAAATAGAAACCTTTTCATAATGATGCATCAACTTTAAGCATAAACATTTTCATGACATGCATCACATAAACCTTAACCTTTTTCTTTCTTTTTCCTCAACATGACATAACATAAAACCTTTTCATGATCATAAACATTTTCCTTTTCCTTTTCATTTTCCTTTATTGAATTCAGATCGTTAATTGTGACTTTCCTTAAACCTCAAAAAATCGATGGATCCATCTACATGAAACCGCAGTACTGGGCGACGGGGGACACAAGCAACACTCTCACCGGTCAACTGGGCCCTGGCCTATCCTCTTTCGAATAGAAATACGATCATCGGGGTTCCCTCTGAGGCCTTTTTCCATAAATGGGCTCCCTCTGGGGCCTTTTCTCCTCACGATATTCCCATTCTTACCGTTACCACAAGACCGTTACCACATAACCGTTACCACATATTCGTAATGATGAAAATACGATCTTCGGACTTCCACTAGGACCATCACCCTCACGATATCTCCAACATTATCGAATTAGTCACAATTACTTCACTTCCTTCAACGTTTTCCATTTCCATCACTTTTTTAAAAAAAATCATGCATAACATAACATTTTTGTTTTTGAAACCAAGCATGCAACATGTCTTTTAAATGTCTTCCTTAAATCATAAAAATCTCATAGACATTTAAAAATCGTAATTTAATCATGAATATTTTAAATGACATTTTAACCTCCAAAACATTTAAAATAACATTTTGACATATTAAATCATAAACATATAAAACTCCCTAAACATTTAAAATATCATTTTAACATAAAAATTCCATAAACATCCGTAACTATAGAAAATAATCATATTAGCAA
This sequence comes from Primulina tabacum, assembly GCF_025594145.1. NCBI lineage: Eukaryota > Viridiplantae > Streptophyta > Magnoliopsida > Lamiales > Gesneriaceae > Primulina > Primulina tabacum. The sequence goes on from NC_134557.1 coordinate 33,132,741, forward strand.
ATAAAACAGCATTCAAGGCACTTCCATGACGTTTACAAATTTCTAGGTGTAAAAGGACCGTTTTCTCCCTAGACGTAAAATTTCACGTTTTTGACTTTTTCTTAATTCCATTGATTCTTACATGTCCCAAATAATAATTTAAGCCTACTTGAATTTTCTCATATTTTTATTTAGCTTAAATCGAGAACTTTTAAATTAATCTTTAAATGTGACGTATTAATGCGTTTTAATCCCGAATTAAACCAAACCTTAATATAAAATTTCCAAATTAAAAAATTAGAATTATAATAATTATTTAAGCTTAAATATAATTTTTTCCTAATTTTATAAAGCTTAAAACTAACAGTTTCAATTAACTCGTTAATTAGCGTTTCGTGCGGCGATTAAATCCTGAATAAATCCAAAACTCATTATTTTGATCCCAAATTTTAAACATAGCATTTTTCAGATTTATTCTACCCTTCCAAGACATGAGCCACACCCGTGGACCCATGGATTCAATTTTACCTTTTTAATTTTCGTTTTTGACCCTTTATCGAACACACCGAGCCATCTCCTAATTTACTCGAGCCACGCCCAAGCCACCTCGAGCCAAAACCTATCCAACCCACCTAGGGACCCTACTGTGCAAGCCCAGCCCAAAAAACAATCCCCTAGCTTGCTCAAACTCCCTGGAACCGAGACCCAAAATTCTGCATGCTGTGTGTGTGTGTTCCTTGATGCAATAGGACTCCTAACCCAACTAGGACTCTCCCAGCTGAGCCACCACCGAGCCAACTGCACCCTAACCAACCCTAGACCACGTCCAGACCATACCCAGACCAAGCCAGCCCCTTAACTCCAGCAGCGAACTCTTTGAATCAGGAACAAGCTGCGCGCCCCCTCCCGTATGCGGCTGCTTACAACATCGCTTGGAGGCTTCTACCCAGGCAACCACCGAGCCCAGCCCTTCCTAACCCTCACTGGACCATCCTTGGCCACCGTCCAGACCACCTAGCCCAGCCCCTAACCGAGCAACCCCCCTGTAATTCTCGGCCAGCTTCTGCGCATCTTGGGGGAGAGTCCCGCTTCACGTGGACTCTTCCCCAGCCCATGGGTCGACCTCTAGCCCTCCTAGGACTCTCCCTAGGACATAACCATGACCCCTAGGACCCAACCACCAGACTTGGTCGAGCCATCTTGCCCCATGCACCACCAACCGAACTTTGCACTTTGAAGGACCCAAACAAACTCACGGCCCTATTGTTTTTCTTGCCCATGGTTCCAGCTTGTTTCCCTTAAATTTTGTCCTGTTTTTACTACAATTTATTCATATAACAACCCATAAACCTTACCTAATCATGGCAGCCCCTTTACACATGCTTAACATAATTTTTTGGATCAAAATTCATGAATTTATTACATGTATGTGCAATATTCCGAAAATAATCATAAGAAATTCATGCTTTTCATGCACACTATATTTAAAACGATAATACGATGTGATAGATGAGAAAATGAGATATATGGGCGTGCCTTTACGTTATAAACGCACGAAATAACCGTTGGCGACGAAGAACGGAGAGGACCCTTTGGCTTGTTTTTGCTTGAACCTTTCGACTTTTTTCTTCCCAAAGGGGATATGTAGTGCCCCGTGTGTGTGGTGAGTATGGGGAGAATTTTCAGAAATTAAAAGTGGGTGGCCGATTTTTTGATGCCAAAAAGTGTAGGGTTTTGTTTAATTTAACACTTTAAATACTGATTAATTAACATCAAGGCTTTTAAGCCTATAAAGCCTCTAAATTAAGCTCATTAGTTTTAATTAGGATTTAATAAAATATTAACAATGTTTTTGTTTAAATAAATTTTTGAATTTATTAGCCGGGTTGCCAAAAAGCTCGTATTTTAGTTGAAAAACCAACACCGATAAAATTTACGTCCCGGCGTATAAAATCACCCCAAAACTCCTTAGTTTCAAAAATATGAAAAAGCATCACCCATATTTTGAATAAATAAAAAAACAATTATTTAATAAAAACATTTTCTATTTTTCAGCCATCGGTCTCCGTTCCTCGATCGCAACTCGAATAACCTTTAAAAATACATTTTAATGCAACCATGTAGAAAAATATATTTTAAACACGTAAATATGCATAACATAATTAATTTATGTAATTAAAACAATTAATTGAAATTCACAAAGAATTTAATAATTTGCGCATGTGGTTCGCGTGGACCTTAAATTTTCGGGGCATTACAATCTTCCCCCCTTAGATTGAATTTCGTCCTCGAAATTCGCTTATCCTTAATAACCCAAAGATTAGACTTAGTTCTAGTATCCCAAAAATCAACGCTTCCGCTGCGCTACTCTGATCAAACTTAAAGTCTAGAATGTCTTTACGTCTCCTTGATCCCAATTAATTTTACCTTTTAAATCCTTATTTGCAAATCGCAGCTTAGAAAGACCCATAATGACTTAGTGCTATACTATTATAACCTCGAATTTCAATTTTTCTTACGATTCCAAATATTAAAATATGGATGACCATACTTATCATATATTATTTTCCTTATTTTATATCCAAAATATTCATCAACTTATCAATTTAAATCTTAAAATCCCAAACGCAACCATTAACGCTTAGATTTTTCAATCCTAATATCGATTCATCCTTAAAAACCCTTGATTAACATTCCTTATAACATTATAACCAAAAATCCCAAGGTTCCAAATATTCTTAAAAGTCTAAATCATCGAAAACTCTTATCAATTAACCCATTCAATTATCACTTATTGTAAGGCTAGTTCCCAAATTCCTTAAAAATTTCAAAATCAATTCTTAATTTCCTCAAAAATTATCCTAATTGGTCCTTATTTTCAAAAATCCTTCGATTAACCCATAAGTTTTTGGCATTTTTATTCCCTTTTATAGGTTTCCCATAACATTAATTTCGAAAATTTAAACTTATTTACCCAAAAATCAATTCCTATAACCAATCTTACCTTTTATCAAAGCTTACAATCCCAATTTATACATTTTTATACTCTCAAAGTTAATCGCAGTCCTCGAATCATTATTCCTTATGTCTAATTCTCAAAAATTAATTCACTAATAACCACAAATCATAAATATTTTCTTAGAAAACCTACGTGTCCCAAAAGCATTCATAATATTCATGATTAACTTATGGCTCAAAAAGTAGAACGTCAATACTAAACCTAAAATTCAACATAGTCCAATTCCACCACGAAGCCAACATGCGTTGAAATCAAATAATTTCTTATTTCATATCGTATCACGTATTAAAATTCTAAAGCATAAAAAAAACATATATTATCACAACACTATTAAACATGTGACGTAAACATATAATTCATGTACTTATGCAGGTAACTTCTTAAAATCACATAAAGCATAAAAACTTACAAGTTGAGGCTTGACGGCTGATCTTCCCGGCGCTGATGGTAGCACAATCCTTTACAGGACCTTTTCTCTGATACCAACTGAAACGTCTGCCCTTTTTATTGCTTTAGAAGTATTAGAATTTTTTTAAAACCTCCCTAGCATCGGCCGAACCACCAAAAATTACATAAAATATTTTGGACATTATTTTAAAATAAAACAATCAACTTTATAATTGAGAAATACAGCTCATACTATAATCTCTCAAAAACCTCTGAAAACATAAATAAAAAATCATAAATATTTTTAACATAACTTGAAATCATAAATCATAACTAGTGCGGAAAACTAGCGTTGGTCCTCGGGTTATGTACACCTTGAGTCCAGTCAGATCAACAATCAAGACCTCCATAAACATAATCATCATAATCACCTCCATCAATCACACTTAGTGAGTCTAAAGACTCAACACATCATATCCTTGATAACCAGTAATACGTAATACAGTCAACATATAACAGTGAAAAATACTTCGACTTAAAATATTGTTTTCATGAAGATGCATAAACCTCAAACATGAACATTTTCGTAAACCTTTTTATGATGCATGAACTTAAAATAGAAACCTTTTCATAATGATGCATCAACTTTAAGCATAAACATTTTCATGACATGAATCACATAAATCTTAACATTTTTCTTTCTTTTTCCTCAATATGACATAACATAAAACCTTTTTCATGATCATAAACATTTTCATTTTCCTTTTTCTTTGTTGAATTCAGATCGTTAATTGTGACTTTCCTTAAACCTCAAAAAGTCGATGGATCCATCCACATGAAACCGCAGTATTGGGCGGCGAGGGACACCAGCAACACTCTCACCGGTCAACTGGGCCTTGGCCTATCCTCTTTCGAATAGAAATACGATCGTCGGGGTTCCCTCTGGGGCCTTTTCCCATAAATGGGCTCCCTCTGGGGCCTTTTCCCCTCACGATATTCCCATTCTTACCGTTACCACAAGACCATTACCACATATTCGTAATGATGAAAATACGATCGTCGGACTCCTACTGGGACCATCACCCTCACGATATCTCTAACATTATCGAATTAGTCACAATTACTTCACTTCCTTCAACGTTTTTCATTTCCATCACTTTTAAAAAAAATCATGCATAACATAACATTTTTGTTTTTGAAACCAAGCATGCAACATGTTTTTTAAATGTCTTCCTTAAATCATAAAAATCTCATAGACATTTAAAAATCATAATTTAATCATGAACATTTCATAAACATTTTAAATGACATTTTAACCTCCAAAACATTTAAAATAACATTTTGACATATTAAATCATAAACATATAAAACTCCCTAAACATTTAAAATATCATTTTAACATAAAATTCCATAAACATCCATAACTATAGAAAGTAATCATATTAGCACATAAAACAGCATTCAGGGCACTTCCATGACGTTTATAAATTTCTAGGTGTAAAATGACCGTTTTACCCCTAGACGTAAAATTTCACGTTTTTGACTTTTTCTTAATTCCGTTGATTTTAAATGTCCCAAATAATAATTTAAGCCTACATGAATTTTCTCATATTTTTATTTAGCTTAATCGAGAACTTTTAAATTAATCTTTAAATGTGACGTATTAATGCGTTTTAATCCCGAATTAAACCAAACCATAATATAAAATTCTCAAATTAAAAACTTAGACTTATAATAATTATTTAAGCTTAAATATAATTTTTTCCTAACTTTATAAAGTTTAAACTAGGGGTTTCAATTAACTCGTTAATTAGCGTTTCGTGCGGCGATTAAATCCTGAATAAATCCAAAACTCATTATTTTGATCCCAAATTTTAAACATATCATTTTTCAGATTTATTCTACCCTTCCAAGACATGAGCCACACCCGTGGACCCATGGATTCAATTTTACTTCTTTAATTTTCATTTTTGACCCTTTATCGAACACACCGAGCCATATCTTAATTTACTCGAGCCACCTCGAGCCAAAACCTAGCCAACCCACCTAGGGACCCTACTGTGCAAGCCCAGCCCAAAAAACAGGCCCCTAACTTGCTCAAACTCCCTGGAACCGAGACCCAAAATTATGCATGCTCTGTGTGTGTGTTCCTTGATGCAATAGGACTCCTAACCCAACTAGGACTCTCCCAGCCGAGCCACCACCGAGCCAACCTCACCCTAACCAACCCTGGACCACGCCCAGACCATATCCAGACCAAGCCACCCACTTAACTCAAGCAACGAACTCTTTGAATCAGGAACAAGTTGCGCGCCCCCTCCCGTATGCGGCTGCTGTCAACATCGCTTGGAGGCTTCTACCCAGGCAACCACCGAGCCCAGCCCTTCCTAACCCTCACTGGACCATCCTTGGCCACCATCCAGACCACATATCCCAGCCCCTAACCGAGCAACCCCCCCTGTAATTCTCAACCAGCTTCTGCGCGTCTTGGGGGAGAGTCCCACTTCACGTGGACTCTTCCCCAGCCCATGGCTCGAACCCTAGCCCTCCTAGGAATCTCCCTAGGACCTAACCATGACCCCTAGGACCCAACCACCAGACCTGGTTGAGCCATCTTGCCCCATGCACCACCAACCGAACTTTGCACTTTGAAGGACCCAAACAAACTCACGGCCCTATTGTTTTTCTTGCCCACGGTTCCAGCTTGTTTCCCTTAAATTTTGTCCTGTTTTTACTACAATTTATTCATATAACAACCCATAAACCTTACCTAATCATGGCAGCCCCTTTACACATGCTTAACATAATTTTTTGGATCAAAATTCATGAATTTATTACATGTATGTGCAATATTCCGAAAATAATCATAGGAAATTCATGCTTTTCATGCACACGATATTTAAAACGATAATTCGATGTGATAGATGAGAAAAAGAGATATATGGCGTGCCTTTGCGTTATATACGCACGAAATAACCGTTGGCGACGAAGAACGGAGAGGACCCTTTGGCTTGTTTTTGCTTGAACCTTTCGACTTTTTTCTTCCCAAAGGGGATATGTAGTGCCCCGTGTGTGTGGTGAGTATGGGGAGAGTTTTCAGAAATTAAAAGTGGGTGGCCGATTTTTTGATGCCAAAAAGTGTAGGCTTTTGTTTAATTTAACACTTTAAATACTCATTAATTAACATCAAGGCTTTTAAGCCTATAAAGCCTCTAAATTAAGCTCATTAGTTTTAATTAGGATTTAATAAAATATTAACAATATTTTTGTTTAAATAAATTTGTGAATTTATTAGCCGGGTTGCCAAAAAGCTCGTATTTTAGTTGAAAAACCAACACCGATAAAATTTATGTCCCGGCGTATAAAATCACCCCAAAACTCCTTAGTTTCAAAAATATGAAAAAGCATCACCCCTATTTTGAATAAATAAAAAAAACAATTATTTAATAAAAACATTTTCTATTTTTCAGCCCTCGGTCTCCGTTCCTCGATCGCAACTCGAATAACCTTTAAAAATACATTTTAATGCAACCATGTAGAAAAATATATTTTAAACATGTAAATATGCATAACATAATTAATTTATGTAATTAAAACAATAAATTGAAATGTACAAAGAATTTAATAATTTGTGCATGTGATTCGCGTGGACCTTAAATTTTTGGGGCATTACAGTATAAGCCTGTAAACATCACGTGATTCGATCATAGACAATTCTCTTATCGGCTTGTTGTAGCCTTCCCGCAACTTCTGCGTTTAAGGCCATCTTGTTAAACTCGTTTTGATGCATTTCAATGTGTTCCCTCAAATGCCTCTGCATTTTTATGATGGCATCGATATCACCGTTGTTCATCTCTTGTTAAAAAATTTGCAATAATATTTGTATGAGATTTAATAATCACAATATCAAAAATATAATTTTGACATAACGTTTGCCATTTTAATAATCGGGACTTCTCGGGTTTAGATTCTATTCTATTCCTCAAGAAAGCTTTCACCTGTGTATTATCAACTTTTAAAGTAAATTTCTTAGCAAGTAAAAATAATTACCATTTTTCAAAATTCCATTTTACTGCATAAAATTCTTTTTCGTTGATATGCTATCTTATGGCTTCTGCTTCTGAGAAGAGTCAACTGCAATATCTGCATGACTGTTCTCCTTCTGGTGTGAGCTTTGTTAAAACTGTCGCCCAACAATGATCACTGGCATCCGTAAATAATACCAGATCATCTTCATCTTGAGGAATAGCCATTTTCAGAAGATTTTTACAAATCTCCTTTAATTGACTAAGTCCTTGGGTGTGTTCTTTCCTCCATATAAATTTCGCTTTTTTTTTCAATAATGGACAAACTTTCCTGTGTTTTGCTAAGTTTTTGACAAACATCCCAGCAAAATTAACAACTCTCAGAAAAATTTTATGATCATTAATTCTACATGCAATTGCTTCAATCCATTTTGAAACATAATCAACAGCGACTAAAATGTACTTATATCCAAAAGATAATGGAAATGGACCCATAAAATCTATCCCCCAACTATCAAATATTTCAATAATTATGATTGGATTTAAAGGCATCATGTTCCGTTTTGAAATTGATCCCATCTTCTGACAGTTTTCACAAGATTTGCAAAATAAATGCGTATCTTTGAATAAAGACGGCCAATAAAATCCACATTGTAAGATTTTTGTAGTTGTTTTATTGGATGAAAAATGACCTCCACATGCTTCAGAATGACAAAATTTAATATCATTACTTACTTCATTGTCGGGTATGCATCGTCGAAAAATTTGGTCAGGACAATACTTAAATAAGTAAGGATCATCCCAATAAAATTTTTTAACTTCTATCAAGAATTTATTCTTATCCTGTGAATTCCAATGAGAAGTCATTTTATTTGTCACAAGAAAATTTACAATGTTAGCAAACCAGGGCATAATAGTAGCATAAAACAACTGATCATCTGGAAAATTTTCATTTATTGGTATTTCATTATGAGATGATTCAGTCATTATTCTAGATAAATGATCGGCTACAACATTTTCTTTTCCATTTTTATCTTTAATTATAATATCAAATTCTTGTAACAATAAAATCCACCGTATTAATCTTGGCTTAGCATCTTGTTTATTTGATAAATATTTTATGGCAGAATGATCGGTGTAAACAATAGTAGTAGAACCAATTAAATAAGATCGAAACTTATTTAATGCAAATACTACTGAAAGTAATTCTTTTTCAGTAGTTGAATAATTTATTTGGGCACTATTTAAGGTTCTACTAGCATAATAGATTGCATAAGGTTTTCCTTCTTTTCTTTGTCCTAACACAGCTCCTATAGCATAATCACTTGCATCACACATTAATTCAAATGGTAAAGACCAATCTGGAGGTTGTAAAATAGGTGATGTAACTAAAAGATTAATAATTTTTTTAAAAGCATTTTCACATTTCTGAGTCCATTCAAATTGTGTATCTTTTGTTAAAAGATTTGAAATTGGTTAAGATATTATGCTGAAATTTTTTATAAACCTTCTATAAAATCCTGCATGACCCAAGAATGATTGAACTTCATTGACCGTTTTTGGTGATGTTAAATTAGCAATAACATCAACTTTGGCTTTATCAACTTCAATTCTTTTTTCAGATATCACATGTCCTAAAACAATCCCAGATTTAACCATATAATGACATTTTTCCCAATTTAAAACATGATTTTTTTCTTCACATCTGTTTAATACTTATTCTAGATTTTTAAGACAATTTTCAAATGAGTTTCCAAAAACAGTTATATCATCCACAAAAACTTCTACATATTCTTCAATCATATCTCTGAAAATACTTAACATGCATCTTTGAAAAGTAGCCGGAGCATTACATAAACCAAATGGCATCTTTTAAATGCAAAAGTTCCGAAAGAACAAGTAAAAGTAGTTTTTTTTTTATCTTCTAATGATATAGGTATTTGATAATACCCCGAATACCCATCAAGAAAACAGTTATAAGAATTTCCTGCTACTTTTTCTAGAATTTGATCTAAAAATGGTAGTGGGAAATGATCTTTTCTAGTTGCATCATTTAATTTTCTATAATCAATACACATACGCCAACTAGATGGAATCCTAGCTTGTAATAACTCTCCCTTTTCATTTTTTATAACAGTGATGCCGGACTTTTTAGGTACTACTTGTGTTGGACTTACCCATTTACTATCTGAAATTGGATATATAATTCCAGCGTCTAATAGTTTTAATACTTCATTCTTAACAACTTCCTTCATATGTGGATTTAACCTTCTTTGTGGTTGTTGATATGTTTTAGCATTTTCTTCCAAGTGAATTTTATGTGTACAAATTAAAGGATTCATACCTTTTATATCTTTCAAAGTCCATCCAATTGCATTTTTATATTTTTTAAGTAATTTAATCAAATCTTCTTCTTGATTTGGCAAAAGAGTGGAAAAAATTACAACAGGAAATGTTTTATTTTCACCAAGAAATACATATTTCAATTCTAATGATAAAACTTTTAATTCAAGTTTTGTATTATCATCTTCTTTAAAATTATTTTTAAACTCAAAACTTTCTATTGAAAAAACTTCAGATTGTTGATTTAAGTTTTCTTCTTGTATATTTTCTTCCACAATTGGTTCAATTTCATTATCATATTCATTTTCATTAATACTTGGTTGTTTACATAAATTGAACACATTAAGTTCTAGAGTCATATTTCCAAAAGACAATTTCATTATTCCATTTCGACAATTAATTAAAGCATTTGAAGTTGCTAGAAATGGTCGTCCCAATATTACTGGAATTTCATTATGTACTTCTATTAGTTGTGTATCCAAAACAATAAAATATACATGATATATGAATTTATCAACTTGAACCAACACATCTTCTACAATACCTCTAGGTATTTTGATTTACCTATCCGCCAGTAAGAGAGTAACAGAAGTGGGTTTTAATTCTCCTAAATTAAGTTTTTCATAAACTGAATAAGGAAGTAAATTCACACTTGCTCCCAAATCCAACAAAGCTTTTTTAATTTTATTTTCTCCAATAATACATGAAATTGTTGGACAACCAGGATCTTTATATTTTAAACTAGAATTATTTTGAAGAATAGAACTTACTTGTTCAGCCAAGAATGCTTTTTTCTTCACATGCAATTTTCTCTTTACAGTACATAAGTCTTTTAAAAATTTTGCATAAGAAGGTACTTGTTTAATGGCATCTAATAATGGAATATTTATCTTCACTTGTTTAAAAACTTCATAGATATCAGAATCACTTTTTTGTTTTTTATGATTTGTTAATGCATGAGAAAATGGTGGAGGTTTATTTGACTTATTTACTATTTCAGATGATTTATCCTTCACCATATTATTCTTAAAATTTAAGGTATCATCATTCTCAAAAGTATCAGGATTATCATCCTTACTCTTTGATTTTAAATGATCCTTGTTTTAATTACTATATGGATCATTAACTATTTTACCACTTCTAAGGGTAATAACAGATTTTATTTGATCAATTTTTTCATTTTTTAATTCTTGATTTTGATTTTTAGGATTAGGTTGAGGTTGAGATGGAAATTTTCCTTTTTCATGAATATTAAGTGCAAATGCAAATTTTGCAAGAGTTTCTTTCAAATCACTCATAGATTGACTGTTTTGAATATTGATAGACTCTTGCTTTTGGATAAATTCATGAATTACATCTTCAAAGTTTTTTCTTGGAGGTGTAACATAAGGAATATAACCTTGATGATTTTGGTTATTTTGAAAATATTGTTGTGACGGTTGTGCATTATTATCATTCCTCCAACTAAAATTAGGATGATTTTTCCATCCAGGATTATATGATGGTGAAAAAGGATCTAGTATTGATTTTTTATAATTGTTAACATAATTTGCTTGTTCATGGAGACATTCTTTAAATGAAGGTAATGTTGGACAATCTTTTGTAGCATGATCATGTGTATCACATATATGACAAATAATTTCTTGAATACTTTTTAATTGACCACTTTTTTTCATTTCTAATGACTCAATTTTTCTTGCTAAAGATGCAAGTTTAGCTTGAATATCTATATCATCTTTAAGATTATAGATATCACCCCCATTTGTTGAATTATTGTTTTTAGTTGTTGGTGGTTCTATTGTGCCTATATTATCCCAATTTTGAGCATTTTCTGCTAATGAATCCAAATATTCCATAGCTTCATTTGGGTTTTTATCTTTAAAAGTTCCCTTACACATGAATTCTATCATTTGCCTATCTTTAGGTATTAGACCTTCATAAAAGTGAGAAACTATTCTCCATGTTTCAAAACCATGATGTGAGCATGTATTAAGTAATTCTTTATATGTATCCCAACATTGATAAAACGTTTCTCCTTGTTTTTGAGAAAAAGTTGTAATTTGTCTTTTAAAAGAGTTTGTTCTATGGGAAGGGAAAAACTTTTTGAGAAATTATTGTTGCATTTCTTCCCATGATCTTATTGAACTTGATCTTAAATTTTGTAGCCATGTTTTAGCTTTATCTTTTAAAGAAAAAGAGAAAAGCTTTAATCGAACTATATACATGCTACAATTTTGATCATTATAAGTGTTACAAACTTCCTCAAATTCTCTTAGATGCAAATATGGATTTTCAGAATCTAAGCCATGAAAATTTGGTAAAAGTTGAATAATTTGAGGTTTGAAGTTGAAATTAGATGCATCAGGAGGAAAAACTAAACAAGATGGGGCACTAGTTCTAATAGGGTTCATATGGTGCCTAAGTGTTCTTAATTGATCATGTTCTTGATTATTATTATTATTATTATTATTATTATCATCATTTTGATTATTTGAATTATCATCCATGTTTAAATTATTTTCAGATACTCGAATAAGTCTACCACTTTGTTTTTCGACTCCAAATACTCATACAAAAAAAAAAAAAAAACAACAACAATACTTATAAATAAAACATAATTAAAAAATATAAACTTAATTTATACCTCCCCGGCAACGGCGCCAAAAACTTGCTACTACTTAAATAATAATTCACCCAAGTGTAGGCTGTCTGCAAGTAATATATTTCGTAAGTACGAGATCGATCCACAGAGAGGTTATTTTGAGTTTAAATTTATTAATTTATAGATTACCAAATACAAGAATGAAGTTTACAAATTTTAAATTTTGTCAAGGCTTGAGGATTTATTCTTGGTTTATGTAATATTGTTTAACTAAAAGTAAAACAAAAGAAACCACCATAAATAATGGTTCCAAGAAAATTAAACACACACATAATATAATATAGTTCCCACTATAGAAAATACCGAATTAACCGATATTTTATATATGGTACCTATGATTATAATTATGACTATATAAATAAATAATTGCATAAAGTAAATGTTAAATTAAATCATTATATTTTATTTAGAACAACCGGAAGAGCCACGCTATTGCCTAAATGAAATATATTGATCTAATAAGTTAGTTGCGTTAAGTAAAAGTTAGTTGCGAGAAAGTAAAAGTTAGTTGCGAGAAAGTAAAAGTTAGATGCGACAAATAAAAGTTAGCTGCGATAAAGTAAATGTTAGATTGTTAGATGTTAGTATTAAATCATAATATTTCATTTAGAACAACCGGCAGAGCCACACTATCGTCTAAATGAAATATTATGATATTATTATATAAATATATATATATATATATATATATATATAATAATAAGTGATGAAATATTTATTGCATCAAAATTAAACAACAAATCAAGATAACCACTTTAATGGTATCAATCATTTGATGTAAATTGATAACAACAAATAATTCATTTTTATACCTACAATAAAAATAAGTTAGCTAAATGAAAAGAAATAAAAAACTAAAATATTACTCATAGTTGAGAACATGAAAGAAAATATATTGGAACTTAGAACTTTGATACACACTCACACTATATTTTACAATGAGATAGAATGATTCTCAAGCTAGCACAAGGCCTCTATTTATAGGCCAAATGCGAGAAAGGGTCAAAATTTTTATTAATGCCATGTAGTAGCAATAGTATTCTTTGTCTCCTCCAAGTTCAATTCCATGTCCCTTCTTTCAATGCTTTGTTCCACGACTTTAATCACCGAATTTGACTCTGCTCAAAACGGCAAAAATGTGGGAAATTGTCTGTAGATGAATTTGGCCACTTGGTTCACCTCATTTGGTTAAATATTGAAATATTTATGATTTTTTTACTATATGCTGGTCATAGTAAAAGTAAATTTGTCCTCCTTTTGATATTTGCACAATTTGATCATCTTAAGTAACTTTTTAGGCAATCACGTCTTCTGCAAAGTTGTAGATAATTTCTCAAGAATTCCAAACATGTTTGAATCACCTCAATTTGAATTTTCTAGCTTGAGTTATCATTATTTTACCAACACGTAGAAAACCTGAAAATAAAACATATTTAGTAAGACAATTAAATATAAACAAACAATACTAAAATAACATAATTTTATAATTTTAATGAAACTTAAATTTTAAAATACAGGTTTTAACATATAATAAATTATTAATTTTAAGTTTCATCATCTGTCTCAGACTGACTGTCTTTCTGAGGATGAAATGCGATGATGAATAGTAGCTTGGTCCCCAAGGCTGCATGCAAACTCTTCTAGAATGATGAAGTGAATCGTGTGTCTCTGTCCGACACTATAGAAATTGGAATCCCATGCAGTCTGACTATCTCTCGAATATACAGCTCCGCGTATTACGTCATGGAGAAAATAGTCTTTACCGACAGGAAATGTGTTGACTTAGTAAGATGGTCCACTATTAACCAAATGACATTGAATCCTTTCACCGTCTTTGGCAAATCTACCACAAAGTCCATAGTGATGTTCACCCACTTCCACTCGAGAATGGGAAGTGGTCAGAGCATTCCCGCTGGTCTTTGATGCTCTGTCTTCACTTGTTGATACATCAAGCATTCGGATACGAAGTGCTTAATATCTCGTTTGATACCCAGGACACCAATATAAGAGCTGCAACTTCTTATAAATTTTTGTACTTTTGGGGTGTATAGAATAAGGGGTACTATGGGCTTGTCATAATATCAAATCTAAGTGAGTCCACACTAGGAGCCCATAGTCGCCCTCGATACTTCACAATGTCGTCATCAACTAAATATAACATTCTGCCTTTTGATTCATCTCACTGTCTTCATTTCTACAGTTGCTCATCGTTAGATAGTCCGGCTCGAATTTTATCTCTGCATAGTAGGCTGTATTGTTAAAGCAGCGAGATTAGGGGTTTTCCCCCTAGCATAAACTTTAAGATCAAACATCTGAATTTTCGTTTGTAGAGGTTTCTGCACAGATAATTTAGCCAATGCTGTCCATTTTTTGCTTGAAACGTCCACAACTACATTAGCTTTACCGAGATGATAGCTATTGTCACAGTCGTAGTCCTTTACAAGTTCTAGCCATCTTCTTTGTCTCATGTTCAACTCTTTTGGGGTAAAGAAATATTTGAGACTTTTGTGGTCCGTAAAGATCTTGCATTTCTCACCATATAGGTAGTGTCTCCAAATTTTGAGCGCAAATACAACTGCTGCAACATGGACTTTCAACTGTCTAGACACATACGCTATGACTCGATTGTGTTGCATGAGACATGAGCCCAATCCTAGCTTCGAAGCATATGTATATAACACATAGTCCCCTTGTTCTGTCGGCATAGCTAGAATTGGCGTGGTAGTGTGGTGTGCTGTCGTTGAGCCACCAAACTTAATTTCCTACTTTCAAATATAGCGAGTGCAATAGTGAGTAGGGTCAAATCCACAGGGAATGGGGGATATATTTCTTTCGATAATAAAAATAAGTAAAAAGGGGGATTTTGTGATCTGAATTTAATAAAATACTAAACTAAATTTATCAAAGAAAGGAAAAAATAAATTTAAATGATAATTAATCAACTAGAATAAAGTGAATAATTTAATATGAGAAAGATATGATTCAAGAGAGTTCTACTATTTAATTATATCACTGTTCATCGGCTAAAAAATAATTTACTCAAGTTCTTCCAAGCAATTAACCTTAGAATTATAGGGATAAAAGCTAAAATTCTTGTGTTTTCCTACGTTAATTTACCGAACCCAGCATCCCGTCAAAGTTTATCAATAACCTACTGGGCACGATAGCGTTCCATATCAATAGAAGATAGCTTTTAGATTTGTGAAAACAGTTAATTCTAAAATTTAACAACCGAGATAGCTGCAATTGATAAATCCAATTTTGTTGATTTATTTAGATTAAATATATTATGATACCACAACACATCTAATCTATGCTGCTCATGTACCAATCATTCATGACAATTACGGGATCACTGAATTCATGGTCAGCAGTAGAAAATCCTATATCAAACTAAATTGTCAGATTAATTGATATACAATATTCATAGAATTATATCATAAATCGACAAATACTTGGAATAACAAGCATATTAAATATAAGAACGAATACCTCATAGTGATAAATTAAACAGTGAAAACAACCCTTAAACCAGACTAGGAAATTAGCCAAGCATGGCTTGTCTTACAATCTTCATAAAAATAAACAAAGAAAGGAAAAATATTAGAATCATGGAAAAAATTGGAGAAAAAATCCTTGAGCCTTTGTTTTCTCTTCACTTCACGTGAGTATTTTTGGTTGGAGGAGGCTTCTTTTTTCTTTTTCTTTTTCAATCTTCTTGTGTGCCTTCTTCCTGTGAGTTGTAGGCAATCAAAAGAAAGAAAAATGGGCCAAAAAACATAAAAGACCAATAACCTAAAATAAAACCTAATCCCTAAAAATTAAAAGATACTAGAAAATATCTTCCAAGATTATAGAGTTTTTTATGGAAAAAACTCTATCTTGTATTTCTTCCTTGATATAAAAATTCCTTATCTCATTAGGCAGCCGAAGAGTAGTCACAAGGCGTGATCACGGCTTGTCCATAAACCACTTCTGAATTTTTCCGCTTCAAGTTTTCCGCTAAGATCATATCGGCAACTTTAATTGTGATATAAAATCACCATTTTTAGCCCATATTTATCTCAAGAGCAGAAAACTTCCTCCTACAATAAAATTACACAAAAATGTGTCAATTAAGCACGTTGGTAGTGGTAACAATAAGAGATATGACAACAAAAATGCAAATTATTATGAGCCTATCATAGTAAGTGCTTGTTTCAACTGATCAAAACTGTTTTGACACTCAGGTCCCCATACAAATTTCGCATTCTTCTTCGTCAAGGATGTCAATGGTACTGCAATGGACGAAAAAACCTTGATGAACTTGCGATAGTAGCCAGCTAAACCCAAGAAACTGCGGATTTCTGTTACACTTTTAGACACTGACCACTCTTTAACTGTTTCGGCCTTAGATGGGTCAACTTCTATTCCTTCACTCGAAATGATGTGGCCTAAGAATTCCATATTCTCTAGCCAAAACTCGCACTTGCTGAACTTTGCATATAATTTCGGATCTCGTAATACTTGCAACGTCATTTTCAAGAGCTGATCATGCTCCTCTCAGCTTTTGGAATAGATTAAAATATCATCGATGAAGACAATAATAAACTGATCGAGGTACGGCTGAAATATGTGATTAATGAGATCCATGAAGATTGCTGGGGCATTAGTCAGTCCAAAAGGCATCACCAAAAATTCATAATGACCATAATCCGTTCTGAAAACCGTCTTATGTACATCTGCCTCCTTTACTCTCAGCTGGTGATATCCCGACTGAAGATCTATCTTTGAAAATACCAACTCCTTGAAACTAATCAAATAAATTCTCAATTTTGGGCAACAGATACTTATTCTTTACTGTCATTCTATTCAGTTCTCGATAATCAATGCAAAGTCTCATAATCCCATCTTTTTTCTTCACAAACAATACCGGCGCTCCCCATGGGAGAAGCTAGGGTGAATAAATCCTTTGTCTATTAGCTCTTGAATTTGATCTTTCAACTCTTTTATCTCAGCAGGCGCTAGACGATATGGTACCTTAGAGATCGGCACAGTACTCGGCATCAACTCAATAGCAAACTCCACTTCCCTCTCGGGTGGAACGCCAGAAACGTCGTCAGGGAACACATCCGGAAAGTCCTTGAAAACTTTCACATCTTCTATCGATCGACTGCCAGTGTTTGGTATGGATGTAATACTAGCAAGAAAACCTTAGCAGCATCTCCGGATAAGCTTCTTGGCACGAATACATGAAATAATGTGCGGCATTTGTTTGTTCTGCATAGCCTCAAAGATGAATGTTTTTCCATTGGGCGGTCTAATAGATACTGACCTCAGCTATAATCAATAGTATCTTCATTCAGTGTGAACCAATCCATGCCGAACTCGGGCATTGGCAACACAATAAGTTCTGATCGAACTACATTCCTTTGCAACTTGAGCTCCACATCTGTTAGAATCAAAGTTTCGGAGTTTGACAAATAAATTTTTCGAAGGTTGCAGAATTGATCGGCTCAACTGAATTAATTCGAACTGAAACTACCTAAACTGAAGTTGTTCGAACTTATAATTAATGAGTTAATAATCAGAGGCAATTGAAATGTTCAAAGCCAAATAAATCTGTAAAAGTAACTGAACTATCAGTTGGAACTGATAGGACATACAGTCAGTTCAACTGATCGGCTGTATAGTCAACTGATAATCAGTTTGACACATCATCAATTAAAGTGCAGCTACCAACCGAAAAATCGTATGCAGCAGACTGCGACTATCGGAAGGAGCGCTGCATAACAGACTGTCACAGTATACTATTGTCAGAAGAATGTTGACATTCAGAAAGGACAAATCAACAGATATGAGTCATTTAATGCATTCAATGTTACCATTGGAAGCAAAGCCTATAAATAGCCGAGGAGTTCAGCTGAGACAAGAAATTTTGCACAATTATTCTGATTGACTTTTGAATTCAGTTATACATGTTCTGTCAAGATATTCATACAGAAAAGCTCACACTTCATAGAAACATTCATAACTTTCAGGCTATGATTTGAGCTAAAATACTAGCACATTACACTTTTGTATTCGATCTTATAAGATCAGTTGTGCTATGAAAGAAAATCAGTTGTAAACCGATAAATTGTAAAAAAAACTAAGAGTTTCAGTTTGGCAGTGTTTAAGTCTAAACTGAATTGGATTATTACAGCTTCTGTAATCAATCAAAGTCTTTTAGTGGAAAACATATCCTTGTGATAGAAGGGGTGACGTAGGAGCATTTGAAGCCTCCGAACATCCATAAAATCTTTGAGTTCATTATTTCAGTTATTTGTTACTTATTCAATCTATTTGTTGGTTTATCTCCGCACTTATACTAGTTAACTGACCGATATCGATAAAAAGATCATATGAATCTGTTTATCACTAAACTGATTTACCATTATCGAAAAAGAGTCAATATTTCAAAGTGTTTATTCAACTTCCCCTTCTAAACACTTAGACTTTCAAACCGATCCTAACAGCATCCTTAACCATTCTTGTAGAGATCATATGCTCGCCCGAAGTCACTGTGACTTTGAATCCCACGTCTTCCGATATCTAGTAAAGCATAGGTAGCTATACCCACTAACAATATTCTGCTTGTAATAAGCGTAGTGTCTGGATCCGCTTGCTCAACATGCATCACATAAGCCCTTCTAGTCGTGGGCTGCTTCTACTTCTAGCAATCAGCAGCCTTATGGCCGCTTCCTCCGCACCTAAAGCACTTGTAGATTCCTCACATGCACTTCCCAAAGTGATGGCGATTTCACTCCTTGCATAACAGCTTCTCATCAGTCTTTGGAACAGATTCCCTCGGTGGATGCCCATGCAGTTTTTGCTGCCCTGGCCGCTTCGGGGGTCCCGTAAACGACTTCTTGCTCTACTTTGACTGCTGGTGTGGAGGGGCCCTCTTTTTTTTCATCTCCCACTCAATATCTTTCAGCGACTGCTTTTCCCTGAATTCCCAACAGCATATCCCGGTGCACAGTAGGCCTAAGACCATCTAGAAAGTGTCTCAGCTTCTCAGCAGCGTCATTTTTTATTAGGGGCACAAAGTGACAACCCCTATCGAACTTCTTGAAAAACTCAGCAACACACAAATTCCCCTGGCAGAGACTCGTAAACTCTATTTTCAATCTCGAACGAACATCGGCGGTGAAATACTTGATCGAGCAAAAACTTGCACTGTAAAATCCTTGGTATCAATAATATTCAAGCTCGAAATAATTGCATGCGCACAATTTCAAGTAATAATATAGTGTACAAGATAATTCGCAATTGTTATGCCCAGTTATTAAACCTTTAGCAACGATAATTCGGATGATTGTTTACTAATACGATAATTAAATAAAAGCTCAAAGAAATGATTAACGAATTAAATGATAAAAGAAATAAGCTAAAATGATTGATTAAATATTCAATGAGAAATGAATTTGTTGGGAATCTCGATTAACCTACCCCTCGTTCATTTACTTAATTCATTCGACAGCCTTTTCTCCTTTCCAACTTTTTGGCTGTTGAGTGATATGTTTTTTCGTGCCCTAGGGTCCCTTTTTGCCGCCTCATTTGGTAAGCAATCCCTGAAAGGCAAGAAATCATCCTGACAAATTTTTTCCAAATTGAGTCCTGCTTTCGAGTCATCTGAAATTTTTCTTCTAATTTTTGGCACTCGCGCTCGAGCGGTAAGATTATATCGCCCCAGCGCCAAGTCCTCTGTTTTCACTCTTAAAAAGGTCCATCTCGCGCCCGAGCGGTAAGATCCTACCCGAGTGGTTAGATCCTACTACTCGGGCGCCAAATTTTCTGCCCAGTTCCTCTTTTTCTAGCGTGGCTTGTGTATTTCTATCCCGCTTTCAGTTCTCTGGCCATTTCACCTGCAAACTCATCCCGTACGAGTGAGACACGATCATATGAATATGCTAATTCTAAAACAAACAAAATGTATATGAAATGTACGCACAAACAATGCAAACGCATACAAAACTAATGTAATAAAACACGTAAAAATGACATAAATCAACCCCCTCATACTGACCTTTGACTTGCCCTCAAGCAAAATAGGTCATAGAACATAACTATGACACAAAATAAGACATCAAATAAAAGTACCAAACAACCAACTCGATGGCGAAACAGCAAATTGGTATCTCATGGCTCCGTGGGCTTTTGAAATAAACCTCATTAGTAACATTACAACATCCATTAACACCCCTTTTAAATCACCACATAGCATTTTATTTGGATATAAAATGTGTTCGTGTGTGTGTTGTGGGTTCTACTAGCTTGTACTTCAAATAGCTTTATTCGCAAATCGTGTGAGTTATCAAATCAACAATTCAACGCAAGTTTTCACTCTCCTGAGTTCCGTTTCTATTCGTGACCAACAAGTAAACACAATGTAGTAGAATTTCATGGTTGCACAAAAATATTTAGGGAGGGGTAATGTCAACATGTGCTCAAGTGGTCCAAAAAGATTGGGAGTACACCGATCATTTTCATTATGCACTTTCAGAATTTTCATCCGAAATTCCTCAACATCGTACATCTCCATCTTTTCAGCCTAGGGATAGGATTCCATCTTTTTTTGGCTTCCTCACAGCTTACATTCCTTTTTTTTTTTGAATAAGTGCATAATTATCTCATGTGTACTCCCTAGGCTCTGAATATAAGGCATGCTCATTTATTTGGCCTAGGAACGAATTTTCAGGCTCTATGCACGATTGGGAAGAAGGTTATTCCAGGTTTACTAAGGTTTTCTACTCGAGTTCATGCTACTGGTTATTCACTCCTTTCCACATACATTCATTCAAGTTCTACTCATGTTTCATGTCTCCCCAGTTTCCCCCACAAATTTATAAACTCAACTATCATTCACACAACAACCAAAACCCACACTATATGTGCATATAAAAATTCACAGTTCAAGACAAAATGCATGCTTCTACCAGATGGGGTATTAATAACGAGTGACAAGACTAAGAAACATGTAGTTCATCAATCCAAAATAATCATCGGCTACCAACATACTTGCTTCACCATCAATTGACAACACATGTAATACACAAACGACCCCCTCATACTAAGCGTGTGCAATGTTCCCATTGCACAAAAGACTGAAACACGGGTTTTTTTAAAAAATAATGTAAATTTTTTTTTTCAAAATTAATGTAAAAAATTTTTTTGGCAGAAATACGGCAAACCGTGCTTACGAAGCACGGACGCTGCTTACGTGGAGCAGCGTCCGTGCTTTGTAAGCACGGTTTGAGATCCACGTTGGCTTATTAGTGACGGTTTTCAAAATCCGTCGCTAATAGCGACAGTTATAAAACAATCGCATATAGCGACTGTTTAAAACCCGTCGGCAATAGCGACGGTTTAAAACACCGTCGCCGATTCAAAATTTGCTGAAACCGTCGCTATATAACAAAACCGTCTCTATATTTGCCGTAAATAATAATATTGACGGAGTGCGATTAATGTACGCCGTTAATGTCCAGACATGATGTTTTTAAAAATATTTTACTATTAACAGCGTACATAAACATGCACGTCGTTAATAATACTATTAACGACGTGTCTTTATTGTGCGCTACGAAAATTGCATATGTTATTAACAGCACACATAAATACATGCTACAGATATTACTATCCGCAGCGTGCTATTAACCGATTTAATAAATATATTAAATATATTAATTTAAATTATGTGCACTGTTAATTGTAAAATATTTTTAAAAACCTTATATAGCGACGGTGTATTATTAATGACGTGCATGTTTATGTGCGCTGTTAATTGTAAAATATTTTTAAAAACCTTATATAGCGACGGTTTTAACAAAACCGTCACAAATTTTGAATCGGCGACGGTTTTTTAAACCGTTGCTATTCCCGACGGTTGTTAAACTGTCGCTATTTATGTGTGCTGTTAATAACATATGCAATTTTCGTGTGCTGTGCATTAAAAGCACGCTGCGGATAGTAATATCTGCAGCATGTATTTATGTGTAATGTTAATAACAATGCAATTTTCGCAGCGCACAATAAAGACACACAGTTAATGGTATTATTAACGACGTGCATGTTTATGTGCGCTGTTAATAGTAAAATATTTTTAAAAATATCATGTCTGGACATTAACGGCGTACATTAATCGCACGCCGTCAATATTATTATTTACGGCAAATATAGAGGCGATTTTGTTATATAGCGTCGGTTTTAACAAACCGTCGCAAATTTTGAATCGACGACGGTGTTTTAAACCGTCGCTATTGCCGACGATTTTTAAACAGTCGCTATATGCGACGGTTTTAGAACCGTCGCTAGTAGCGACGGATTTTGAAAACCGTCGCTAATAAGCCAACGTGGATCTCAATCCGTGCTTACAAAGCACGGACGCTGCTCCACGTAAGCAGCGTCCGTGCTTCGTAAGCACGGTTTGCCGTATTTCTGCAAACAATTTTTTTTACATTAATTTTGGAAAAAAAAAATTTTTTTACATTATTTTTAAAAACAACCCCGGAAACACACAAACCAAACACAAATGCATAACAAAGAAAAAAATGCAATTTAAATGACAGCTTGAAACAACGATGATAACTAAAAAACATAAAGCTACATAAAATAAAAACAAAAATAAGATGAAATAGTGAACTCCCCTGATCAATGCTTGTCCTCGTCGTGTTCCGGTGGTGGTACCCCAGGTGCATCCCACTGCTGCTGATAGTCATACTGAAAGTGGAAAGGGGGAATGAATGGTGGAAGTGGTGGTTTGGCCGCTGGGTCAGTGCCCCATTGGATGAGAATGTGCGCATCAGGGATTCAATGTAGGCAAAATGATCATTAAATTTCACGTTGAATCGGTCCTGATGCGCCATGAAGGCGAGCGACTCATCCATATTATCTTTCTGGGACCGTCTCCAGGGTTGTGACTGCAGGTGGTGCGCGATCCACCCTCATCTCCCTTGTGAGTGGGAAAGTCAATCTGTCTTTTAGCACTCTTCCACTGTAGGTCCTCTACACAAATAGTCTTTATCGGCTGCAGCCATTCCTCGTCATTACGGAACATAACCCTCGCGCTTGCAGACAACTCCGAGATGTTGGTGGGAAAGAATAGATAAATGTGGTTGTTGTGCACACTCATCATGATTTGCGAATTTATGAGCTTGCCCACATTGATGTCGTAATCCTCGGATAAGGCAAACAACACCACTGCTCGCTCCTTCTGCACCTCGCTCTTATGCAAGACCGACATCATCCTTCTCCCCAAAAACAGATACCATAGGACAATATTGGCCTTCAAATATTTCTCGTCAAAGCAACTTGGCGGCCCCCCAATGGTTTCTAGGTCGCTCCAGGATGACACAGTGTCTCGCGATTTTCCAAAATAAGCTCTATACTCTAACTCTACAGGAAAATGAAACGCTTTTCCAAAAAGCAGCATATAATGTGTAGTACATATATGTGTCTTAAAATAAGCCCTATATGCCCAGAGCGCGTATCTCACCGCAACGACCAGTCCTTTCTAATTCACCCCCACAACCTTTTCCAGAATTCTTTAGATCTCGCGATTCGACCCCTCAACTTGACCACTTGTTTGGGGGTGATAGTGAGTGGAGATTTTATGATTGACCCCATATTTGCCCAAAAAATTTTCGAAAAGTTTATTGCAAAAAATGGGTGCCACCATCACTAATGATTGCTCGTGGTGTTCCAAATCTATTGAAAATGTTTTTCTTTAAAAATTTCAGTACCACTTGAGCATCATTCGTGGCATATGATTCTGCCTCCACCCATTTGGAAACATAGTCAACCGCAACCAAAATATATTTTTTGGTAAAAGATGTTTGAAACGGTCCCATTAAATATATCCCCCAAACATCAAAGACTTCACACTCGATAATATTATTTAAAGGCATCTCATGGCGATTAAAAATGTTACTTATGCGCTAGCGTCTATCACAAGCAAGAACAAATGAACAGACATCTTTAAAGTGAGTTGGCCAATAGAAGCCACATTCAAATACCTTGGATGCCGTTCGTGTGTGTCCAAAATAACCACCTACCTCGCGGTCATTAGGTGATCATGACAGTGACTAAGAATCGAGCCCGTCTCTTCCTCCACCACACATCTCCTTATCATAGCATCTACACAGATTTTAAACAAGAAAGTTTCCTCCCAAAAATAATATTTCACGTCCGAAAATAATTTTTTTCTTCAGTGAAATGTTAGATTTTGAGGGTGTGAGCCTATAAGAAGAAAATTTGTGACATACCATGGAAAATTTGTATCACTAATAGCTATTCATCAGGAAACCAATCATCTATCTAATCATTTACACATCCTTTGCTAACATGCTCGGCCTAGAGAGATGATCAGCTACCACATTTTCCACAACTTTTTTTTATCTTTTATTTCGAGGTCAAACTCTTGAAGAATTAAAATCCACCTAAGCAATCATGGTTTGGCCTCTTTTTTAGCAAGTAAATATTTAAGTGAAGAGTGGTCAGCAAACACGTTGATTATTTACAGAACAAAGTACGAATGGAACTTATCAAGTGCACATAGTACTGCAAGTAATTCCTTCTCAATTGTTGCATAATTCGGTTGTACTTCATCTAAGGTCTTACTTGCATAGTATATTGTGTGAAATACCTTATTCCGCCTTTGGCCTATGACAGCACCAACCGCATAATCATTGTGTAACGTCCCAGATTCGACGGTATCAAATCGAAGGTTTGAGCAGTCATACAAAAACAACCATAACCCACTCGTTTCTTGTCCTAAAATTACAAATTTTATATCAAATCGAATGTATCGAAAATATCTACGTTTTATCTGTTGAAAATATTTTCAGAAAACGAACCGAAATTGCACAGGAACCGAAATGACAGCAAAAACGTCTTTTGAAATCAAAAATGTTTCACAAATCGATTCAATGCATAATCGCTCAAATTTTGCTCATAATAATCAAACTTTCACGCATAACTTACATCAAAATATCTAATATGACGAGATCGATGCATAAAACGAAAGAATATACATGCCTTTGATCTTTAAAACTCACGATACGGTGAATATCGAAGCAACACGGTGTGGGAAATGATCCGGACGACTTGAGGCACGATTTTTGCTGCTAAAATAAACAAATAATTGCTGAAGGATATTTGGAGAGAAAAGTGGTGATATGGAGGCTGCTGAAGGAGAGTTTCAATAACTATTTTCTTTCTCCTCTCACCATACTAAATAAAGGAATATGAAATGTGTATGTGTGTGTTGTGTGTGCTGGACATGCGTGTGTTTTGTTGAATATGTGTGTGTGGTGTGAGTTTGACCACAAAATGAATAAAACGTGTGTGTGTTTTAATTATTATTTTAAAAATACTAATAATAAATTAGTATACCAAATAAAATAATATTTCCCCACTAAAAATAATATCCCTAAATTTAAATTAAAAATACACTTGTTTTAAATCTCAAAAGTTTTAAAAAAAAATATCTTAAAATCACTTAATAAATTAAATTAGGCTTCTAAAAAAATAAATACTAAAAACTTAATAAATCATTTAAAATGTCTCAATCCTAACTTAAAATAAAATACCACATTTTAAAATCACAAAAATCGTCGTTAGTCTCTTTCCCTCGATCCCGCATCGAATATTCGCCTGTAACATAAACTCGAGAAAACATTTTAACATGCATCAAATAAACATAAATAATTAAAATAATACAATTTCATAAATCACGCATCTCTAAAATCATTTTAAATTTTAATAATTAATTTAACAATTTAAATAAATGCATGTGTTTTATGTGTACTGATTTTGGGCTCTACAGTTTCTCCCCCACTTAAATAAATTTCGTCCCCGAAATTAAATCTTACCAAACAGTTCCGGATAGCGACTTTTCATATCTGCTTCGGTCTCCAGAGTGGCCTTCTCCACTGATTGACACCGGACTTTGACCAACTTGGTCACCTTGTTCCGAAGTTTCCGCTCCTGTCTATCTAAGATTTTGACAGGTCTTTCCTCATACGACAAATCTAGAGCCAACTGCAACGGCTCAAAACTCAAAACATGCGAAGAATTTGCAATATACTTCCTCAACATCGAAACGTGGAACACATTGTGCACTCCGGCCAAATTCGGCGGTAGGGCTACACGATAAGCTAGTGTCCCAATACTGTCAAGAATTTTGAACTGTCCAATAAACCTCGGACTAAGCTTGCCTCTCTTCCCAAACCTCATAACACCTTTCATAGGTGCTATCTTTACGAATACGTGGTCTCCTACGGCAAACTCAAGATCTCTCCTCCTCTTGTCAGCATAACTCTTTTGACTACTCTGGGCGGTCTTCATCCTATCTCGAATCTTGACCACCAAGTCTGCATTCTGCTGAACAATCTCTGGGCCAAGTTCTGATCTCTCACCGACTTCATCCCAATAAATCGGCGATCTGCACTTCCTTCCATACAGTGCTTCATAGGGAGCCATACCTATAGAGGATTGAAAACTGTTGTTGTAGGTAAACTCTACTAGAGGTAGCTTTGATTCCCAATTCCCATGGAAATCTATCACATAGGCTCGTAACAGATCTTCCTATATCTGAATCACTCGCTCAGACTGGCCATCTATCTGAGGATGGAATGCAGTACTGAGTAGCAACTTCGTCCCCATGGTTGCGTGTAAACTCTTCCAAAAGGACGAGGTGAATCTAGGGTCCCTGTCGGACACAATAGAAACTGGAATCCCGTGCAAACGAACTATCTCCTGGATATAGAGCTCTGCATACTGAGTCATGGAGAAAGTTGTCTTCACCGATAAGAAATGTGCCGACTTAGTTAGTCGATCCACTATAACCCAAATGGCGTTGGATCCTCTGACTGACCTCGGCAACCCAACCACGAAATCCATGGTGATATTCTCCCATTTCCACTCGGGATTAGGGAGTAGCTTAAGAATCCCTGCTGGCTTCTGATGCTCTGCCTTCACTTGTTGACAAGTGAGACATTCAGATACAAATCGGCGGATGTCTCGCTTCATAACTGGACACCAATATAGCATCTGCAAATCCTTGTACATCTTGGTACCTCCTGGATGGATGGAATAAGGAGATGTATGTGCCTCTGACAAGATATCTTCTCTTATCGAATCAACACTAGGCACCCACATTCTCCCTCTGTATCTCACAATATCATCATACACTGTGTAAAGTACATTCCCTTTGGCTTCATCTTTCAATTTCCATTTCTGTAACTGCTAATCTGAAGACTGTCCTTTACGGTTTCTGTCTAGCAAAGAAGACTTGACTGTCAGATTAGATAGCTTGGGAGCTCTGCCCTTAGGATAAAATTCTAAGCCAAACTTCAGAATATTTGTCTGAAGAGGTCTCTGCACTGATAGCTGTGCTAATATTGCTACCTTTCTGCTCAAAGCATCTGCCACAACATTAGCTTTCCCTGGATGGTAACTAATTTCACAATCGTAGTCTTTTACCAATTCCAACTAGCGTCTTTGTCTCATGTTAAGCTCTTTCTGCGTGAAGAAATACTTGAGACTCTTATGATCAGTGAAGATCTGGCATTTCTCGTCGTACAAATAATGTCTCCAAATCTTCAACGCAAATACTACAGCAGCTAACTCGAGATCATGTGTCGGATAATTCTTCTCATGCACTTTTAACTGTCTGGAGGCATAAGCTATAACCCGACCATTCTGCATCAATACTGCGCCCAAACCGAGCTTAGAAGCGTCGGTGTACAACACAAAATTATCTTGCCCTGCTGGCATGGCTAACACTGGCGATGTGATAAGAGCTTGGTTCAAAGTATCAAAGCTCCTCTGACACTCTTCACTCCATACGAATTTGGCATTCTTCTTGGTCAATGAGGTAAGTGGCACTGAAATCGAAGAAAATCCTTGAATAAACTTCCTGTAGTAACCTGCTAAGCCTAGGAAACTGCGGATCTCTGATGCATTCTTCGGCTCAACCCAATTCGTAACGGCTTCCACCTTTGCTGGATCCACCTCAATAACACTGCTAGATACTATGTGCCCCAAAAAAAAATGCTATTTTCTCCAACCAGAATTCACACTTACTGAATTTTGCATACAACTTGTGGCTCTGCAAAACCTGCAATACTGTTTTCAAATGCTGACTATGCTCCTCATGGCTCTTCGAGTATATAAGAATGTCGTCAATGAATACTATGACGAACTGATCTAAGTAGGGCTGAAATACTCGATTCATGAGGTCCATAAAAATTGCTGGAGCATTCGTCAGTCCAAACGGCATCACTAAGAACTCGTAATGTCCATATCTAGTCCTGAAGGTTGTCTTAGTTTTTACTTTACTATGACCTCGAATTCTGACTTTTCTCACAATTCCCAATATTAAAAATGAAGTTTCAAACTTATCGTATCTTACTTTGTTTATACTATACCCGTAATGTTCATCGATCTATTATCTTAGCATTTATGCAGTTCAACCTAAGAAATCTTAGCACCAAACGTTACTGATCAATTTCTATCCGTGGTACTACACTCAAAAGTTAAACCCTATCTTAACCCCATAATAATATTGACCTACGATCCTTGAATCGAATATTTACCTTATGACACCAAACTTACGGAACTTAGCTATTTATAAGTACTTCCCAAATAAAGATTGTTGCTAATCTTAAATTTCGAGTAATGTTAATCCATAAAACCCCAAAATATAGAATATCGATATTCTGCTTAGATAATAAAACATTCCTAACATCAAACACATGCTTTGTAACGCCCCAGATTCGACGACTGTCCTCACTGTACCACGACGAGTCTTTCCAGCGTGCTTATGTCCTCACTCACACGCACCCTGGGAAACTTCCCAGGAGGTCACCCATCCCAAAATTGCCCCAAGTCAAGCACGCTTAACTTTGGAGTTCTTATGTGATGAGCTACCGAAAAGAAGATGCACCTTCGTGATATGAGTAGTACAAATCAAATCTTTTAAGCCCTCTTCAACTGTACAGTCCATTACATTGAACAGTCTCGGAATCCCTCTCATTCCCGTGTGGGTTCGGTTCATTCATGTTCCCTTCACCTAGAAGCCTGCCAGGAGCCGCTCATTGTCCGTGCAACTACTGATGGCACCGGCGATCACCCCCCGCCCTCTTCGGCCCCGGGCCTCACATGCCCACCAGCTTCCGCTTGGTTCGTCCCCGAACCACACCGTACTAAGAGAGGTCGGCTCTGATACCACTTGTAACGCCCCAGATTCGACGACTGTCCTCACTGTACCACGACGAGTCTTTCCAGCGTGCTTATGTCCTCACTCACACGCACCCTGGGAAACTTCCCAGGAGGTCACCCATCCCAAAATTGCCCCAAGTCAAGCACGCTTAACTTTGGAGTTCTTATGTGATGAGCTACCGAAAAGAAGATGCACCTTCGTGATATGAGTAGTACAAATCAAATCTTTTAAGCCCTCTTCAACTGTACCAGAGGGAGACCTACCACCTCCTCCACCGCCCCTACAGGACATGAGTGCCCAGATGTTAGCTGGGATGGCACAGTTCTTCGCACAGTTTGCGGGGGGCAATGCCGCAGCCGTAGCCGCAGCCGCAGCCAGGCCGACAGGGCCCGAGGCAGTGTATGAGCGATTCATGAAGATGCGCCCGAAGGAATTCTCTGGGGCATCAGACCCCATGGTTGCCGAGGGATGGATCAAATCCCTCGAGGTTATCTTCGATTTTATGGAGCTGGGGGACGCAGACCGAGTCCGATGTGCCACCTACTTGTTCACTGGAGACGCCCGCTTATGGTGGGAAGGAGCTTCGGTAGCCCTTACATTGGCTACACTTTCTTGGACCCGTTTTACGGAGGTTTTCTACTCCAAGTATTTTGCCGAGGAGGTTCGCACCAGGCTGACCACCGAGTTCATGAGCCTGAGACAGGGGGATATGTCGGTTACGGAGTTCATCCGTAAGTTCGAGAGGGGCTGTCACTTTGTGCCCCTGATAGCGAATGATGCCAAAGCCAAGCTGATGCACTTCCTGGTGGGTTTACGGCCGATCTTGCGCCGGGATGTTAGAGTATCTGACCCTGCTACTTATGAAGTTGCCGTCTCCAAGGCCTTAGCCGCGGAGCATGATCTGCGGGATATCGAGAGGGATCGCCAGGGCAAGCGCCCAGTCCAGGCACCGCACCGCCCTCCTCCTCTTCAGCATCAGCAGCAGAATAAGAGGCCTTTTCATGGACCGCCCAGGAACAGAGGCCAGCAGCAGCAGCAGCAGCAGCAGCGGGGACGCCTAGCCCCGAGGACTCAGGAGCACCCAGTCTGTCCCAGGTGCTCACGTCGCCATCCTGGAGCATGTATGGCTGGCTCAGGAAAGTGTTTTAAGTGTGGCAGTCCAGACCACATGTTGCTGCAGTGCCCTCAGAGGAATCTGCCTACCCAAGGCAGAGTTTTTGCTCTCCATGCCGCGGAAGCCAACCCGGAGACTATGTTGTTGACAGGTACCTTTAAACTTTAAGTTATTCTTCGAATTTCCGCGTTTTGGGAATCGGGATTTAGATTTTGAACTTAGAACTGTTATAGGATTGCATGCTCTACTCAGATTTATTTTCGGGGAAATTAAGCTAGAGGAACCTAGACCTTTGCATGTCTATAAGCTTAGATCTTGTAGTGGGATTCAACTTAGAGCTCCGCTCTTTCAGGGAGAATTTTTATATCTGGTTCCGCTACCAAGGCCTTGATAGATTCAGGGGCCACTCACTCATTTATTTCGGAGGTCTTTGCAAACTTTCTCAAGATCCAGACCATTGGGCTAGATACAGCCTTTTCAGTAGTGTTGCCGTCAGGAGAGGAAATGGCAGCTACCAATGTTATCCGAGATATAGACCTTGAGTTGCACGGTAATCTTGTTTATGCGGATCTGATTGTGCTACCGATGCCGGAATTTGACATCATCCTAGGGATGGACTGGCTATTGAGGAACAGAGTGTTGATAGACTTCCAGCGGAGATCCGTTCTTGTCCGACCGCCTGGAATGGAGCAGTTCTTATTTGAGCCGGACAGGTACTTTCCTTTACCGCGCATTATTCCTTATGTTCAGGCTAGGAAGCTCATGCATAGAGGGTGTCGGGCATTTCTAGCGACCTTTTTATCTGTCCCCGAGGAACCCAGCCAGTCAGCCTCAGATGTTCCGATAGTTAGAGATTTCTTAGACGTTTTTCCCGAAGACATCTCTGGTATGCCACCAGAGAGAGAGGTGGAGTTTTCCATTGAGCTTATGCCAGGTACGGCTCCGATATCCAAAGCACCGTACCGTCTAGCACCGACAGAGATGGCAGAGCTTAAGAAGCAGATCCAAGAACTTCTTGACAAGGAGTTCATTCGCCCGAGCTTTTCTCCATGGGGCGCGCCGGTCTTATTCGTGAAAAAGAAGGATGGCTCGATGAGGCTTTGCATTGACTACCGGGAGTTGAACAGGGTTACAGTGAAGAATAAATACCCACTGCCGAGGATTGAGGATCTGTTTGACCAGTTGCAGGGAGCTTCGATTTTCTCCAAGATAGATCTGCGTTCCGGTTATCACCAGTTGAGGGTGAGAGATGCTGATGTCTCGAAGACAGCTTTCAGGACTCGTTATGGTCACTACGAGTTCCTAGTGATGCCGTTCGGTCTGACGAATGCGCCAGCAATCTTCATGGATCTAATGAATCGCGTATTTCAGCCGTACCTCGACCAGTTTGTGATAGTGTTCATAGATGACATTCTCGTCTACTCCAAGAATCGGGAGGAGCACAGCAGGCATCTGACCATAGTGTTGCAGACATTGCAGAAACATAAACTATTCGCAAAGTTCAGTAAGTGCGAATTCTGGTTAGAGAAGGTGGCGTTCTTGGGCCACATTGTTTCTAGCAGTGGTATTGAGGTAGACCCGGCGAAAGTTGCAGCAGTCAGAGATTGGGTTGTGCCTCAGAATGCATCCGAGATCCGCAGTTTCCTTGGGCTAGCAGGATATTACAGGAAATTCATCCAGGGATTCTCCTCTATCGCCGTTCCACTCACAGCACTGACAAAGAAAAATGTGAAGTTTGTGTGGAGCGAGGAGTGTCAGAAGAGCTTCGATACTTTGAAGCAAGCTCTTATCTCAGCACCCGTTTTGGCTGTACCGTCAGGATCTGGTGAGTTTGTCCTTTATACCGATGCTTCGAAGCTTGGTTTAGGTGCAGTTTTGATGCAGCATGGGAGAGTGATAGCGTATGCTTCTCGACAGCTGAAAATCCACGAGAAGAACTACCCCACCCATGATCTGGAGTTAGCGGCCGTAGTTTTTGCTTTGAAGATTTGGAGGCACTATCTGTATGGGGAGAAGTGTCAGATCTTTACCGACCATAAGAGCCTCAAGTATTTCTTTACGCAGAAGGAGCTGAACATGCGTCAGAGACGTTGGTTGGAGCTTGTGAAAGACTACGATTGTGACATTAGCTACCACCCGGGTAAAGCTAATGTAGTTGCGGATGCTTTGAGCAGGAAAGTCGCAGTGATGGCTCATTTGACGATGCAAAAACCTCTTCAGATTGAGATGCAGAGGTTTGATCTTGAGACTTACCCTCGAGGTAGAGTTCCTCGTTTATCTACCTTGACTATCCAGTCCTCTCTTATTGACCGTATTCGCAGCGGTCAGGCAGCAGATGAGCAGTTGGCACAGTGGAAGAAGAGAGATGAAGCTAAGGGCAGTGTTTTGTATTCAGTCAGCGACGGTATTGTGAGATACCGAGATAGGATATGGGTTCCTAGCAGTGATTCTATCCGAGCAGACATCTTATCAGAGGCCCATACGTCCCCGTACTCCATTCACCCTGGGAGTACGAAGATGTACAAAGATCTGCAGCTATTGTATTGGTGGCCAGGAATGAAGAAGGACATCAGGCGTTTTGTATCCGAGTGCCTGACTTGCCAGTTAGTGAAGGCCGAGCATCAGAGACCAGCAGGTTTGCTCAAGCCTCTTCCTATTCCCGAGTGGAAGTGGGAGAACATTACCATGGACTTTGTGACCGGATTGCCGAGGTCAGCCAGAGGATCGAATGCTATCTGGGTGATTGTAGATCGTCTTACCAAATCAGCGCACTTCTTGCCTATTAAGACGACTTTCACCATGGTTCAGTATGCAGAGCTGTATATCCGAGAGATAGTCCGACTCCACGGTATTCCAGTTTCTATCGTATCCGACAGAGATCCCAGATTCACTTCCTCGTTTTGGAAGAGTTTGCATTCGACTTTGGGTACGAAGTTGCTGTTTAGCACAGCTTTCCATCCGCAGACAGATGGACAGTCGGAGCGAGTTATTCAGATCTTAGAGGATCTTCTCCGCGCTTGCGTCATTGATTTCTCTGGGAGTTGGGAGTCGAACTTACCATTGGTAGAGTTCACCTATAACAACAGTTTCCAGTCGTCTATAGGTATGGCTCCGTATGAAGCGCTGTATGGTCGCAAGTGTAGATCTCCTGTTCATTGGGATGAAGTAGGAGAGAGAGCAGAGTTGGGTCCAGAGATTGTTCAGCAGGCAGCAGATGTAGTAGTCAAGATCCGTGATAGGATGAGGACTGCTCAGAGCCGACAGAAGAGTTATGCCGATCAGCGGAGGAGAGAGTTAGAGTTTGCAGTGGGCGATCATGTCTTCGTGAAAGTGGCACCTATGAAGGGTGTCATGAGATTTGGCAAGAAAGGGAAGCTCAGTCCGAGATTCATTGGACCGTTTGAGATCCTCGACAGAGTTGGGACGCTAGCGTATCGTGTGGCTCTTCCGCCAAATCTGGCCGGAGTACACAATGTCTTTCACGTCTCCATGCTGAGGAAGTATATGGCAAATCCTTCGCATGTGCTGAACTTCGAGCCGTTGCAGCTTACTCCGAACTTATCTTATGAGGAGAGACCCGTGCAGATCCTAGACAGACAGGAGAAGAAACTTCGGAACAAGTTGGTTAAGCGAGTCAAAGTCAAATGGCTCAACCATTCAGAGGAGGAAGCTACGTGGGAGTTTGAGCCGGAGATGAGAAGTCGATACCCTGAGTTATTCGGTGAGTTCTAATTTCGAGGACGAAATTTATTTAAGGGGGGAAGGATTGTAGAACCCGTAAATCAGTAGACGTATAAGCCATGCATAATTCTAGATTTTTAAATTTAATTGACTTCATTGCATGATTATTTTAAATGCATTTGTTTGAAGTTAATTATTTATTATTTCAGTTCAGCAGTTTGATTTTTAGCATTTCAGTTATTTCAGTGAGGCCGGACTGGAGTTGGAGTTTTGAGATAGAATTTAAGATTTGAGAAATATTTCCAGAAGTTAATTTAGCTAGCAAGTAAGTTCATTTAAGTTAAAAAGAAGTTTAAGGAATTATTTAAGTTAGTTGAGGATTTTAATTTAATTATTTGAGGTGATTAAGAAATGAACTCATTTAAGTTATTAAATTAATGGGTTAGCTCACTAAATTAATTAAAGGATTAGTAAGGCTTTCAAGGATTATTAGTTGACTAGATAACAATATTTCCCCTTCATTTTATTGCAATTTTCGGCCCCCATAGTTGCTAGACAATTTAATTGCCAACTCATCAACCTTTTGACCATTTCTTTGCATGTAAGTTGTAGGATAATTCTAGGATTTTTGGGAGCACAATTTAATTAATTAATGGACATATCCTAGACTAGAAAATAAGCAAAATTTCGGCCACCACCTCCTAGAAGCATCCACCAACTCATTTGATATCAATTCAAAATTCAAATTCAAAAGGGGAGTGGACTTGGTCTTGATATGATCCTATTTTTGTGCACCTTTCTCCTCACCTTCATAACCACTCAATCCCTCTCCCTCTCCACCGAAATACCTCACCATTCAGATCCATTTTCAGTGTAAAAATCGTGAGTCTTAGCTAGAGGGAAGGCAAGAAAAAAATCGAGAACTAGAAAGAGCAAGAGAAGCGCTCCACCTCCTCCGTGCCGCGTCGTCGTTGTTTCGTTCGTTTTCTTTCAAAACGAAACCAGGCATGTCTAGATTTCTTTCAAACCTCAATCAAGTCATATTATCATTTATTTTTCAGTACATGATCATGTTTATTCAAGTAAAAATCGAGATCCATGTCAAAACATTTTGAAACCTCACATGCAGAATTTTCGAATTTATTGGCAAGCTTCACGTTTTTCTGAGTTTTGTGGTTTCAGGTGATTGGTTCGATTCCAGGCTCCCAAGGCGGCTTGTATACATGTAGTAGGATGCATTAGGACCATGTTGGTCCATTCAAACCAGCCCCATGCTTGCTGGAAAAC
Organism: Primulina tabacum; assembly: GCF_025594145.1. NCBI lineage: Eukaryota > Viridiplantae > Streptophyta > Magnoliopsida > Lamiales > Gesneriaceae > Primulina > Primulina tabacum. The sequence goes on from NC_134557.1 coordinate 33,168,486, forward strand.
CGAAATGACAGCAAGTTCCCCATAAGTGCAGAAATGTGATTCGAAATTTCAGTTTTGTGTCAAGGGTTGTGGATCTGATCTTGGCTGCCCCAAGGGCCTTTAGCCATGGTTGGATCACTTCCCTAGCATGTCTAAGACGTGACTAAGTTGCCCTTTTGGTGGCTTGGTCCATGGCTCATCGGTTTTTAAATAATCAACAAGAACAGCCCCTTTCCCCATTCGGCCCTTCCATTTTTCAGCATATGGTTCGTTTCTTTTGTGGCTTGGTGTGGATCTTGGTTGGCCTATGGCCCTTAGCCACGGTTCATATCATGCTCCTAGATGTCTAGATCGTGCCATGGTCAATCAAATGGCCACTGGAACGACGCAAGACATCGATCATAGCATAAACACTACACACGCATGCACGTTGCTCTCGGTTGGACCCTTCGGTTAAGATTTGGTGTGATGCGGATTGTGGCTGGCCTAGGGCCCTTAGCCATGGTTCAAATCATTCCTTGGGATGTTGGTAAGAGTCTCTGGTCGGTGGTTCACGCCCCAATGGCCGGTAGCCTCGAAAACGACACAAGGAAAAACAAGTGCGCAGCTGCTGTATTTTTGACAGCAAGTATGCTGCTGTTCAGAAGCGTCGTTTGAGTTCTTGGTTGGCTTTTAGCCCATGGCCTTGGACTGGACAGTGCCTCATTGAGTTGGGAAGGTCATGTTTTTGACCGTTCGTCATTTGGATCATTTTTGAGGTCGTACGAGAATTTACGGTGCAATGTGCCAAATTGACTCTCGAAAGAGCGTTTCGTGTTTTGGCCTCCATTCCACCTAAATTTCGACCCTATCATTTTAGGAACATTATTTTATGATTTTTCAGCGTATTTTAATCATGACTATATGTCGGTTCAGTGTCGGTTCAGGTTGGCTCGGAGTCATGATTAAATGCGAAGTCATTAGGCGTCATAGTCGCATCTTTTGAACGTAAATTGCATAGTTGGTCATGTTTAAACTATTGCATATTTTTCATGGCACAATTAGGTTGCAGCGAGCCTGGGGGACGATCCAATCCAATCCAGTTGGTAAAATTACAGGAATTTTCATTACGCCAGTTAATTATTTTACGTGCATTAAACAGAAAATGATTATTTTTGAGATTTATGCGATATGGCTTGTGGTTCATTCACTATGTGGGAGTGTTATTTTATACGGTCGCCAGTGACCGATCAGTTCAGTATGGTACCACCCGGTCGCCAGTGACCGGCCAGCTCAGATCAGTTTCAGCCTCCCCGGTAGCCAGTTACCGATCAGTTCAGCTTAGTGCAGTGGCCACAGGCGTAAAACATAATCTCAACAGAAAATTTTACCAGATATTTCAGTACAGGCTCCAAGGAGCAAATATTTTTACAGTGATTTCCAGTTCAGTTATGCACGTATTATAATTGCTCAGTACAGATTATTTTCAGTATGCCTCAGGACAGGATATGTTAACTCATGCATATTTTAAATTCAGATTTTTACTCGTTACCTGCGATTTATGCATGCTGAGTCTTTAGGCTCACTAGACTTGATTGTTGTAGGTACTGATGAGGCCAGGGCCGAGGGCGGGGACCAGTGAGCCAGCTTGGGTCGGCAGTAGTGGCACCCGAGGACCTCAGAGCAGCAGTTGTTATTTTCTTCGCAAACAATTTTTATCAGTTGTTGGATATTTTTAAATCGTTGTTGTTGGCAAAAACTTTGATTTTCTTCCGCTGCAATATTTTGAAATATTGAACTTGATTCACCAGTGATTTTATGAATGAGGCCATTTAAGTTCTTTTAAAAAGAAAATTTTAATTTTCCGCAAATTTCCAAGAAAAGAGTTTTAGGTCCTTCACATGCTTAAACTATTTCCTTCCCAATTCCATTATAGTTGAGGCCTAAGACACTTAAACCTTCCTCATTGGAACGAATGTCACACTTTGACGTATCCTCAATACTTAATTCATTCGAACGTATAAAGCTTAATAAGTTTCCCCCTGTTAATGATACTTATTCTAATAAATCAACTTCACTTATAACCCAAAGAATTCTAGAATCCTCATATAAAGATTTTAGATTTCTTACTCGATAAAATTCATAATATTCGACCATTGGTAACCTATGTTGAATACAACTAATTCCTTTTTGTTTTTATTTCACCCAATATCCCCTATGATCACCTATTTTTTTAAACTTTAAATTAAAACTTACACAACCCAAGTAGTCATAGATAACCTAATTCCAGTACTCATATCCACTTAATCCTAAGTTTCTTAATGACTTACAAAGATTCCTCAAAACAAGGTGGCTGATAGGGCCTCTTGCCACGCCTATCAACCTCAATGTCCATCTGGTCCTGCCCTGCCGCCAAAGCTCTCGACACGGCAAATGTATAAGTCGTAGGACCAGCAACCTTGACACCAAGGCGCAAGATCGACCGCAAACAATCCATACAATGCCTCAGATTCTCCCGGACTTCATTAGCAATTAAGGGTACAAAGTGACACCCCCTTTCGAACTTCCTGACGAATTCTACCACGCTGCTGTCTCCCTGTTGCAGCGACATGAACTCCCTGGTCAGGCGGGAGCGTACTTCTTCAGTGAAGAACTTGGAGTATAAAACCTCCTTGAAGCCATTCCATGTTAGCATTTTTAAGTTCACTGACACTTACGCGCCTTCACTTCAAAGCCTGGCGTCTCCAGTCAACAAGAAGGTGGCACATCTAACTTTATCTGCATCATGCAGCTCCATAAACGCAAAGATTACCTCGATGGACTTAATCCATCCTTCAACTATCATCGGGTCAGTAGTCCCCGAAAACTCCTTCGGATCCATCCTCTTAAACCTCTCATAAACTGTCTCCGGTCTGGGTCTCGCCCCTGTGTCTACTGCAGTCTGGTTCCCCGAAAACTGTGCAAAGAACTGGGTCATACCTGCAAGCATCTGTGCCTGCATATCTGGCGGTGGGCGAGGAGGAGTGGCCCTCTCCCCATCACAAGCCTCTCTGTCCTCATCCCTTGCTCCACGGGCAACCAAACGTCTAGGAGGCATACCGTTCTAAAATTTACCAAACACATAACCCAGTATACAATAACCTAATATCAGTATCGTAGGATGCACGAAATTTGAACTTAAAAAAATGTACATACTGAAATCGTGACTTGATGCTTACTACATAAAAAAAAAAACTATAAAACTTTAAAACTTACAGACTTGAAGTGTGACTTCGTGAGCTTCTCGCAACTGGCAGTAGGCATAACCCTTTACAAGAACACCGCTCTGATACCAACTATAACGAACCGTACTATTTAACTACTTGAAATTTGCGGAAAAATAAAAATTTTCTTAAATACAAAATAAACTTTCAAATTCGCATTAAAATAAATTTCTCGTCTAAAACATTTGAAATAAAAACAACCACAACCAAATTTGCCAAAAGAAATAATCGTTTAAACATCATAAACACTTCATAAAAATCATAGTATTTAAAACAACATGCATAAAAGTATTCATAAAAACATGGGCGGTCCTCGAGTTTAGCCTCCCGCTCAGTCCAAGCCAGCTCACTGGTCCTCACCCCTCGTCTCCTCAAATGCATCCTCACCTGCATCGATCAAGTCTAGTGAGTCTAAAGACTCAACATGTATGAACTGGGAGTAACGAGTAATACATAATAAAATCACATGAAACCTTAAAATAGAGCGTAAGTACTTGAAACTTGAACTTCCATACTTAAAAGCCTGAACGTAACATACTTGAAACTTGTGCATACATACATAAACATAGACGTGCCATCATCATAACTTTTCTTAAACATGCTTGCATACTTGTACATACTTGAACATTCATAACTTCATTATTTTGCGTAGAGGCATGTTTCAAAGCAAGTGACCCATACATAAATACGCCTGATCAGACTAAACCACAGTACTGGGCTGGCAGGGAAAGTCCACCACCACATACATGAGATCCCCGTTCATGCTTTAACGAGTGGATTGGTCCCTGGTCATGCTTTACCACTTTCCAATCCTGATCTAAACCCGGTCATGCTTTACCGGGGTGGAGAGGTCCTCGGCCACGTTCACCGACTTTCAAACCCGTTCATAATTTGTTTACAAGACATTTAGCATACCTCAAAAACTTAAAATATTTTCTTTGCACGTCTAACATACTTACTTGGCGTTGAGGGATTCGTTGGATCTCGCTTGGGGCCACTGCAGCACATACTAACATGAGTTCAAACACTTATCTTTTATAGCTTAGACATAGGTATTCGTGCTCACCACGGAATTAAATAAATAGCTTATGACATTCTAGATCACTCGGAACTTGACCTAGTTTAATCATCATAGTAAACCATGACTTAGAATCCCTAAACAAATCATCTATTTTATATTCATAACCACAAAACAAAATCCTATATTTATATTAATATTTTAAATAAAAAAATTTTTTAAAAAATTTTTTTTTTATATAAGGGGTACACGGACCCCGTGTAGGGGTCCGGGTCCATGCGGAAATTTCGCATTTTGAAAGAAAAATGGACACGGACTCCGTGTCGGGGTCCGGGAAAGGGTCCGTGTCGCCTCTGGACATGAAAATTCACGAAAATTCACTAACTTAATGATTCAATCTTCCAACCCAAGCCTAAGGAACATGAACCAAAACCTCAAGACTCATCCTAGGATATATTACATTGATTCAAACCCGTACAAACACCCCAAACGTCCCCAAACATCGCCAATCAACTTCAATACAACAATAACCCGTAATTCTATATCGTTTCGCTTCCTACGACTTCTATTACATCCCAAACCAATCCCGACCCAAACAAACCACCAAATAACACCTAAAAACATCCCATAACATATCTAAATGTAGTAGCACAAGCCCGGCGATGCCCAACGAAACCTACAACTCAAAAAATTCAAAACATGATAAACATCATTTCATAATATCGTAGGTTTGAGCAGTCATACAAAAAAATCATAACTCACTCGTTTCTTGTCCTAAAATTACAAATTTTATATCAAATCGAAGGTATCGAAAATATCTACATTTTATTTGTTGAAAATATTTTCAGAAAACGAACCGAAATTGCACAAGAACCGAAATGACAGCAAAAACGTCTTTTGGAATCAAAAATGTTTCAGAAATCGATTCAATGCATAATCGCTCAAATTTTGCTCATAATAATCAAACTTTCACGCATAACTTACATCAAAATATCTAATATGACGAGATCGATGCATAAAACGAAAGAATATACATGCCTTTGATCTTTAAAACTCACGATACGGTGAATATCGAAGCGACACGGTACGGGAAATGATCCGGACGACTTGAGGCACGAGTTTTGCTGCTAAAATCAACAAATAATTGCTGAAGGATATTTGGAGAGAAAAGTGGTGATATGGAGGCTGCTGAAGCAGAGTTTCAATAACTCTTTTCTTTCTCCTCTCACCATACTAAATAAAGGAATATGAAATGTGTATGTGTGTATTGTGTGTGCTGGACATGTGTGTGTTTTGTTGAATATGTGTGTGTGGTGTGAGTTTGACCACAAAATGAATAAAACGTGTGTGTGTTTTAATTATTATTTTAAAAATACTAATAATAAATTAGTATACCAAATAAAATAATATTTCCCCACTAAAAATAATATCCCTAAATTTAAATTAAAAATACACATGTTTTAAAACTCAAAAGTTTTAAAAAAAAAATCTTAAAATCACTTAATAAATTAAATTAGGCTTCTAAAAAAATAAATACTAAAAACTTAATAAATCATTTAAAATGTCTCAATCCTAACTTAAAATAAAATACCACATTTTAAAATCACAAAAATCGTCGTCAGTCTCTTTCCCTCGATCCCGCATCGAATATTCGCCTGTAACATAAACTCGAGAAAACATTTTAACGTGCATCAAATAAACATAAATAATTAAAATAATACAATTTCATAAATCACGCATCTCTAAAATCATTTTAAATTTTAATAATTAATTTAACAATTTAAATAAATGCATGTGTTTTATGTGTACTGATTTTGGGCTCTACACATTGGCTTCTCACATTACTTCAAAGGGTAGATTCCAATCCGGTGCCACCAACACAGAAGCTGTCACCAAGCGCTCCTTTAGATTCTCATTTACCTGCAAACAGTCAGAAGTGAAATCAAATGGTACATCTTTCATAAGTAGGGAAGATAGAGGCTTAGCAATTTTAGAAAAATCTCTAATGAAATGCCGGTAAAAACCGGCATGTCCTAGAAAACTTCTAATTCCCTTTACTGATGTTGGTGGTGGTAAGTTCTAGATGACTTCCACTTTGGCCTTATCCATCTCAATCCCCTGCTCAGAAATCTTGTGACTTAGCACAATCCCCTCTTGTACCATGAAATGACACTTTTCCCAATTCAGCACTAGGTTTGTCTCCTCGCACCTTCTCATCACTAAGTTCAAATTCTGCAAATAGTCATCAAACATTGCACCAAAGATAGAAAATTCATCCATAAATACTTCAAGAAAAGTTTCAATCATATCATGGAATATAGTAGTCATGCATCGCTAAAATGTAGCATGGGCATTACAAAGACCGAAAGGCATACATCGGAAAAAAAGTACCATAAGGACAAGTGAAAGTAGTTTTCTCTTGGTCCTCAGGTGCAATAGTGATTTGATTGCATCTCGAATACCCATCTAGAAAACAATAAAACTCATGCCCCGCTAGTCTTTCTAACATCTGATCAATGAAAGGAAGGGGAAAATGGTCCTTATGGGTGGCATCATTCAACTTCCTTTAATCAATACACACTCTCCACACCGTAACAGTCCTAGTGGGAATAAGCTCATTATTTTCATTAGCGATCACAACAATCCCATCTTTCTTAGGCACACACTAAACAGGACTTACCCATGCGCTATCGGAAATAGGATAAATAATACTTGCATCAAGAAGCTTGATAGTTTCAGCCGTCACTACCTCTTGCATATTTGGATCGAGTCTTCTCTGAGGTTACACGAGGGTTGAGTACTTCTCCTCTATCAGGATTTTGTGCATGCAGATTGATGGACTTATTCCCTTGATGTATGCCACCTTCCAGGCAAACGCCCTCTTGTGATGTTTAAGGACTTGCAGTAGTTTTTCCTCCATTGCGTCTGTCAAAGAAATAGAAATAATAACAGGTAAGTTGTTATTCTCACCTAGGTATATGTACTTTAAGTGCGGAGGCAGCGGCTTGAGTTCGAGCATTGGTGGTTCCTCAATGCTTGACTTCGGAGGGGTCAAATCTCTTCGATCTCCCCAATCCTCCGATGTCATCCTTATTGGCTTCCTCCATGGATGATTGGCCTTAAAGTATGCCACTATTTCTGTTTTTTCTTCGTCCAAGTCATCCTCCTTCAATTCAGTAGTGAGAGTGGCTTCCAGTTGATCCTTCATAGCATACTGCAAAAAATTACACACAAGTGAATCCAACGCACCAATTCTGAAACAGTCATCAGTGTACAGTGTGTGCTTAAGATCATTGAAAACATCAAAAGTAATTTCTTCCTCTCCCACTCTCAATCTCAACTTCCTTTCTTGCACATTAATCAGGGCCTTGCCAGTTACAAAGAACGGTCTCCCAAGAATTAAGGGCACATACATATCCTTCTCCATGTCTAGCACCACAAAATCTGTAGGGAATATAAATTTGTCCACTTTCACCAATACATCCTCTATGACTCATCGTGGATATTTGACAGATCTGTCTGCTAGTTGCAAGGACATCCTTGTTGGCTTAGGCTCTCCCAGTCCGAGTTTCCTGAATACAGATAAAGGTATAAGGTTAATACTCACACCAAGATCACATAAAACTTTATGAAAAACAATATCACCAATCATGCAAGGAATAGAAAAACTCCCTGGGTCCTTTAGTTTTTGTGGGATTTTGTCTTGTACTAATGCAGAGCAATTTTCAGTTAAGTTTACAGTCATGAGATCTTCTAACTTTTTTTTATTCGCTAACATGTCTTTAAGAAATTTAGTACAGCTAGGCATTTGCATCAAATCATCAGCAAAATAAATATTAATGTGCAATTTCTTATATACTTCTAGGAACTTACCGAATTGCACATCTATTTTCTTCTTTTTTAATGCTGCAGGAAAAGATGGAGGGATAACAATTCTAGATTTTGTAGTGGGTGCAGGTGTAGAGTTAAAATACTTACCTGTGGACATGGCAGCCGTTTTCTCTCTTGGATCCCCTTTTTCCTTCCCCTCTTTTTCAAATACCTTTCCATTCCTCAATGCTATAGCCTTCACTTCCTCTTTCAGATTAGTCTCAGTGTTTATTGGCAAGGTGCCCGGATCTCTATTAGCAATCATCTTCGCCAATTTCCCAATCTGATTTTCTAACCCCTTCATCGATGCATCCTGGTTTTGTAGTCTAGTTTCGATGGATTAATAAATTTTGATATCATCTTCTCCAAATTAGACTTTTCCTCTCTGGGCCTATACATCGGTTGCTTACCATATTGTTGTCCTCCCGGTGGGCGACTCTGACTATTTTGACAACCCCATTAGAATTTGGGATGTTGTCTCCATCCAGGATTGTATGTGTACAAATATGGATCATTCCTAGGACGGTTTTGAATTCCCACTTGATTTACTGGTGCCTCCTCTTGCACATAGAAAGGACCACTATCTTGACAATCCTTAGCAAAATGTTCACCTCTGCATTTATCACAGAACACCTCTTGAAGGCGCATCGCTGTCCCATTCACATTCAAGATGTCTATTTTCCTATTCAGTGCTTTTAGTTGTGCAGTGACAACAGAAAAATCGTTTACCTAGTGAACTCCTGCACTTCTCCTCTGACTGTTCCTCTCAGATTGAGGGTGATAATTGATAGTAGCCATCTCCTCCAATAATTCATACCCTTCTTCGACCGTTTTTCTGAACAGATTCCCACAGGCCGCAACATCTATCATGGTACAGTTACACGATATTAAAACATAGTAATAAGTTTGGACAACTAACCCAAGAGGCAACTCATGATGTGGGCATCTTTGTAGTAAATCTTTATAGTGCTCCCAGGTCTCGTAGAGTGACTCCTGCTCAAATTGAGAGAAGATGGTTATGTCCGCTCGTAACTTCATGGTTTTTGATGGGCGAAATTATTTCAAGAGGAATGCTTTGGCCATATCCTCCCAAGTTGTGATTGAACCTACAGGAAAACAATTTAACCAGGCTTTAGCTTTGTCACACAAAAAGAAGAGAAATAAACGCAATCTAATAGAATCATCAAAGACACCATAAAATTTAAAGGTATTTCAAATTTCAAGAAAATCCACGATGTGTGTTTGGGTCATCTAGCGCATTTCCCCCAAACGGCACAGTGTTTTGAATAATTTGAATAATGACTGGTTTGATCTCAAACTAGTTCGCCTTGATGGTTGGTCGCACTATGCTTGAACGTGCTCCATCAAACGAAGGTTGTGCATACTCCAGCATGGGTATGCGCCTTGGCTTTTCGATTCTTAGATCTTCGTGATACTCTTCCTCATGTTCATTCCTATTCATCATGTCTCTAAGCCTCTGTTGTTATCTTCGTCTGTGTAGTGTTCATTCAATCTCGGGATCGAATATCTATAGTTTAGATTCTAGAGATCTGGCATGTACCGAGAGAGATACCTGCAAATAAATCGAAGGTGTCAAACAAAACAAAATAAAGAATTATAAAATAAATAACTGAAAAGAAAATTGTGGATTAACAGTCCCCGGCAACGGTGCCAAAAACTTGATCGAACAAAACTTGCACTGTAGAATCCTTGGTAAAAATATATAATATTCAAGCTCGAAATAATCGCAAGTGCACGATGTCAAGTCATTATATAGTGTACAAGAGTACGAGTATTGTTCCTCCAGATACTGTGTTTTCGCAATTGTTATTCTCAGTTATTAAACCTTTAGCAATGATAATTCGAATAATTGTTTACTACTATGATGATTGTCCTCCCGGTGGGCTACTCTGACTATTTTGACAACCCCATTAGAATTTGGGATGTTGTCTCCATCCAGGATTGTATGTGTACAAATATGGATCATTCCTAGGACGGTTTTGAATTCCCACTTGATTTACTGGTGCCTCCTCTTGCACATAGAAAGGACCACTATCTTGACAATCCTTAGCAAAATGTTCACCTCTGCATTTATCACAGAACACCTCTTGAAGGCGCATCGCTGTCCCATTCACATTCAAGATGTCTATTTTCCTATTCAGTGCTTTTAGTTGTGCAGTGACAACAGAAAAATCGTTTACCTACTGAACTCCTGCACTTCTCCTCTGACTGTTCCTCTCAGATTGAGGGTGATAATTGATAGTAGCCATCTCCTCCAATAATTCATACCCTTATTCGACCGTTTTCTGAACAGATTCCCACAGGCCGCAACATCTATCATGGTACAGTTACACGATATTAAAACATAGTAATAAGTTTGGACAACTAACCCAAGAGGCAACTCATGATGTGGGCATCTTCGTAGTAAATCTTTTTAGTGCTCCTAGGCCTCGTAGAGTGACTCCTGCTCAAATTGAGAGAAAATGGTTATGTCAGCTCGTAACTTCATGGTTTTTGATGGACGAAATTATTTCAAGAGGAATGCTTTGGCCATATCCTCCCAAGTTGTGATTGAACCTACAGGAAAACAATTTAACCAGGCTTTAGCTTTGTCACACAAAAAGAAGAGAAATAAACGCAGTCTAATAGCATCATCAAAGACACCATAACATTTAAAGGTATTTCAAATTTCAAGAAAATCCACGATGTGTGTTTGGGTCATCTAGCGCATTTCCCCCAAACGGCACAGTGTTTTGAATAATTTGAATAATGACTGGTTTGATCTCAAACTAGTTCGCCTTGATGGTTGGTCGCACTATGCTTGAACGTGCTCCATCAAGCGAAGGTTGTGCATACTCCAGCATGGGTATGCGCCTTGGCTTTTCGATTCTTAGATCTTCGTGATACTCTAACTCACGTTCATTCTTATTCATCATGTCTCTAAGCCTCTGTTGTTATCTTCGTCTGTGTAGTGTTCTTTCAATCTCGGGATCGAATATCTATAGTTTAGATTCTAGAGATCTGGCATGTACCGAGAGAGATACCTGCAAATAAATCGAAGGTGTCAAACAAAAGAAGATAAAGAATTATAAAATAAATATCTGAAAAGAAAATTATGGATTAACAGTCCCCGGCAACGGTGCCAAAAACTTGATCGAACAAAACTTGCACTGTAGAATCCTTGGTAAAAATATATAATATTCAAGCTCGAAATAATCGCAAGTGCACGATGTCAAGTCATAATATAGTGTACAAGAGTACGAGTATTGTTCCTCCAGATACTGTGTTTCGCAATTGTTATTCTCAGTTATTAAACCTTTAGCAATGATAATTCGAATGATTGTTTACTACTATGATGATTAAATAAAAGCTCGACGAAATGATTCAAGAATTAAATGATAAAAGAAATAAGCTAAAATGATTGATTATAGATTCAATGAGAAATTAATTTGTTTGGAATCTCAATTCACCTACCCCTGGTTCATTAACTTAATTCATTTGACAATGATCTACGCTTTCGACAGGATTTCCAACCAATTGAATTCGCCCTCTCGAGTTATGTCAAAATAATTCAACTTAGTGAACTGATTAAATATCTTTAATTATTTATCAAATGTGAATTGCACGTCGTTCTATAAAATCCATTAGCTGTCGACCTACTGGACTATGTGTAGAGCCCGAATTCAGTAAACGTATAACCCACGCATTTATTAAATTGTTAAATCATTTATTTAAGTTGAAAATGATTTGTTTAGAGATGCATAACTTATGAAACTGCATTATTTCAAATTATTATGTTTATGTGATGCACGTTAAAAGTTTCTCGAGTTTCATGTTTTAGGCGATTATTCGATGCGGGATCGAGGAGAAGAGACCGGTGACGATTTTGAAAATTTTAAAATGTGATAAATTATTTTTAAGTTTAGATTGGGAGCATTTTAAGTGATTTATAAGTTTTAGTATTTTAAAAGCCTAAATTATTTATTTAAGTTATTTTAGAATTTTAAAACTTTTAAAGTTATGACACTTGTGCAAGTTATTTTAAATTTAGAGATTTTATTATAATTAGAGGAGGGTTAGTATTTTTAATTAGCTGTTAATTATTAATTAAGCAAAACTTTTCCCCTAATTACTATCAAACTCACGCACACACACACTTTTACACACACTCACTCACGATATCTCACACACACAATTTTATTCCACAATTCAGATTTTTATTTTTAGAACAAAACCTAGGGTTCTTAGAAGGAAGAGCAGCCCCCCATATTCCCCACGATTTCCAGCAAGTTTTCGTCACTTTCGTTGCGAGAAAATCGTTACACGATCGTCCCGGATCAACCCTAGGGTTCTTAAAAGGAAGAGCAGCCGCCCATATTCCCCATGTATATTCTATTTTTTCTGCGTCGATCACGTCATATTATGCTTAAAAATCCATGTGTGATGTGCAAAGTTTGAGCAGAAAATTGTTGGATCGATTTTTGAAACGTTTTTAGTTCTAAAACTCGTAATTTGCTGTGATTTGAAATACTGTGATTTTTCGGTCGAGTTTTTGGAAATACTTTCAACATATGAAACGTAGAATTTTTTGATACCTTCGATTTGACAGTAAATTCGAAATATTTGGATAAGAAATGAGAGAGTTATAGTTGTTTTCGTGGGACTGCTCAAACTGCAACTTTTATGAAAATGTGTTCTTGATATGTTCTTGAAGTTATTTGTTGAAGGCTTCGTTGGGCATCTCCGGGCTTGTGCTACTGCATTTAGATATGTTATGGGATGTATTTAGGTGTTATTTGGTGGTTCGTTTGGGTCGAGATTGGCTTGGGATGTAATAGAAACGATGTCGAATTACGGGTTATCGTTGTATTGCAGTTGCTTGTCGATGCTTGGGGACGTTTGGGGTGTTTGTACGGGTTTGAATCAATGTAATAGCATCCTAGGATGAGTCTCGAGGTGTTAGTTCATGGTCCTTAGGCTTGGATTGAAAGAGTGAATGAATAAGATAGCGAATTTTCATGAATTTCATGTCCAGAGGCTACCTGGACCCCTTCCCGGACCCTGACACGGAATCCGCGCCCTTTTTCCTTCAAAAATACAAAATTCCATTGCCTACCCGGACCCCTACACGGGGTCCGTGTACCCCCCTTAAAAAAATTTATTTTTATTTTTTTAAATATGAATATAAAGCATAGGATTTGTTTTATGGGTATGAATATAAAATATATGATTTGTTTTGGGGTTCTATGTAATGGTTTAGTACGATGATTAAATGAGGTCAAGTCCCGAGTGATTTAGAATGTCATAAGCTATTTATTTACTTCGATGGCGAGCCCGAGTACCTACGTCTAAGTTATGCAAGATAAGTGTTATAACTCATATTAGTATGTGCAGCAGTGGCCCCAAGCGAAATCCAACGAATCCCTCAATGCCAAGTAAGTATGTTCGACGTGCAAAAGAAAATATTTCAAGTTTTTGAGGTATGCTAAATGTATTGTGACCAAATTATCTATGGGATTGGAAAGCGGTAAAGCATGACCATGGACCAATCCACCCCGTTAAAGCATAAACGGGTTTAGATCAGTATTGGAAAGCGGTAAAGCATGACCAGGAACCAATCCACCAGTTAAAGCATGAACGGGGATCTCATGTATGTGTCAGTGGATCTTCCCTGTCAGCCCAGTACTGTGGTTTAGTCTGATCAAGCGTATTTATGTATGGGTCACTTGCTTTGAAACACGCCTCTACGCAAAATGATGAAGTTCATGTATGTTCAAGTATGTACGATGCAAACATGTTTAAGAAAAGTTTTATGTTTATGGCACGTCTATGATATGTATGTATGTTCAAGCTTTTATATGTACGTTCAAGTTCAAGTATGTACTTTCTATTTTAAAGTTACATGTGATTTTATTACGTATTACTTGTTACTTCCAGTTTATACATGCTGAGTCTTTAGACTTACTAGACTTGATTGATGCAGGTGAGGATGAGTTTGAAGAGACGAGAGGTGAGGACCAGCGAGCTGACTTGGACTGAGCGGGAGGCTAAACCCGAGGACCGCCATATTTTAAGTTTTTATGAAGTGTTCAAAATACTCTCATTTCACGTTTTGATTACAATGTTTAAACAAGTATTTTTCTTTAGCAACATTAATTGTGTTCACTCTGTTGCAAATGCTTTTGGTTGGACAGTTCATTTATGATCACAGTTTGAAAGTTTTTTGGTATTTAAGAAAATTTTTAATTTTCCGCAAAATTTTAAAGTAGTTCAGAAGTACGGTACGTTACACTATGACTATCGACGTGTATCCAACTTCATAAGTGAATGTAAATTTTAAATCTATGGATTATGTTACTCATTCCTATCATGGGCTATTCTCTCAAACTGACTCGCAATATGAAATTGTTATTAAAGTTAGCTATGCTTCAGCAACACAATGAAAATAATATCACAATCAAGAATAAATCAAAAGTCGAGATATAAATTAACTAAACACTGTTTCAGGTAGAATCCCCTTAAATCCCAACAAATAATGAAAATTAGCTACTAGAATTCATGATCAAACTAAACAAAAAAAATTTAAACAATAATTTTTTATCTAGAAATACTAGACTTGATGAAAACACGAATAACGTTGCTCGGAAATCTTGAATTCTTCGCTCCCAGGTTTACTCCAAGCCTTTCTCCCTTCCCAACTTTTTTGGCTGCTGAATGATCTGTTTTTCCGTGCCATAGGGTCCCTTTTTGTCGTCTCCTTTGGTAAGCCACCCCAGAAGGCAAGAAATCATCCTGACAAATTTTTTCCAAATTTAGTCCTGGTTGGGCATTAATATTCTACCTCCTGAGTCCTCTGAAATTTTTCTTCCAATGTGCGGCACTCGCGCTCGAGCGATAAGACTATACCGCCCGGGCGCCGAGTCCTCTGTTTTTACTCTTAAAAAGTTCAATCTCGCACCCCAACAGTAAGATCCTACCGCTCGGGCGCAAACTTTTCTACCCAGTTCCTCTCTTTCTAGTGTGGCTTGTGTATTTCTCTGCCGCTTTCAGTTCTCCGGCCATTTCACCTGCAAATTCATCACGTACGAGTGAGATACGATCATATGCATATGCTAATTCTAAAACGAACAAAATGTATATGAAATGCACGCAACACAATGAAAACACACACAAAACTAATGCAATAAAACACGTAAAAATGGCACACATCAATACTTCTCAATGAGTAGTCTCTTGAAGCCCTCTCAAGTCAATGTCTCCAGATTCACTCCTTGCTCAGCTCCTTCCCACCATAAGGAAGCATCGCCCTTCGGCAAATAAATGGTACAACGAACCCGGTCAGCGTCTGGAATATCCATATACCTAAAAATCACCTCCAGAGACCTAATCCATCCCTTAACAACAAATGGATCACTAATGCCAGAAACGTCCTCGGGATCCATCCTCCTAAACCGTTCATAAACGCCTCTGGTCGGACCCTCGCAACATTCCCAACATTCTGCTCTAGTAATCGAGCCATACCAGCTAGCACATGAGCACTAACATCCTGATTAGGAAGAGATGGTAAAATCTCCTCCTTCTGCATATCCTCACTATCTCTGCGAAGAACTCGTCTAGGAGATATCTCTGTACATTTCGTCCAAAACATGTAATGTAACGTCCAAAAACCAACCTACGTAAACTTCATGCATGCAAATGATTTAAATTGCTTAAATTTTTTATTTAATGGATTTTAAATGCTTGGAAGATGCATATTATATGATTAAGAGCCTAATTGCATGATTTTATGAAAACTGTAGATTTTACCCGCATATTCGATAATAGGCTGGGGAAAAGAGACCCGGGAAAACCAAGATAAAATAAATATTTTTCAATAAATATTTTCAAGGCTTATTAGTATATTCAAATATGATTAAATTTTTCTAAAAATGGTAGAGTTCAAATTATTTTATGAGAGGAGCTTGATTTTATCCGGGAAGCCGGTTTTGGGCAAACGAGAGACTTTTAAAAGACCAAATTACTATTTTGAAATCTAATTTTTATAAAAATTTATTTTTCCATTAAATAGGTGTTATTGGGCTTAAATTACCTAATATTAGTATGCCCAGTTGCTCCTAAACTCAAATGCACAAAACCTATCCCATTAACATACAAATTAATATCTATAAAAAGAAATCCTAGGTCTTCTGAGAGGCCATTATGACAAAACCACACACACAACACACACAATTTTCGAAAATTTGGCAGAGGAGAAAACAAGGAGTCTTCATCGCCCGTTTGTTCTTCTTTGCGCCCCACCCCAACGATCGTATATTCGAGAATTCTAAAATGCAAATGCACATTACTAAATTTATTTTACGCATCATTCAATCCATATTATGCTTGTTTTAATTATTTTTGAATGAAAATTATTTATGCGCGATTCGTTTAACTATATAACATATATTTTCAAAGTTTTGATGATTTTACGCTTGTCTAAAAAAATTATGA
Organism: Primulina tabacum; assembly: GCF_025594145.1. Lineage (NCBI taxonomy): Eukaryota > Viridiplantae > Streptophyta > Magnoliopsida > Lamiales > Gesneriaceae > Primulina > Primulina tabacum. The sequence continues at coordinate 33,185,085 of NC_134557.1, forward strand.
TTCCTAAGGACATGCTGCCAATTAAAGGTGTTTAAGGGACGAGAAAAGATCCATTAAGGGATGATATGTAGGCTGAAATGCAGGATGGGCTGTGCATGGTGATGTGGTCGAACCTATGTCTTTCTTCATGGGTTTCCTTGTGGGCATGGGACGGCAAGGGAGGAACTGCACCATGGCTCGGCCAGGGCTTGGTCAGGGTCCGTGTTCGGCTTAGGGAAGAGGCTCGGAGGAGTCCTAGCATGGCTTGACTCTTGGACAAGCAAGGAATTACACTAGGTGCTAGGGTTTCATGGTTGTTGAGCATAGGAAGCCTCGGCCATAAGGGTGATCGCTACAAGGCTCGATTGGGCTGGGTCACGGACCAATGGAGGCTGCGTCTAGGGGCTAGGAGGAGTCCTAGTGTGGATGGACTCTTAGTTGCGCAAGGAAGGAGGCCGCGGGTCCTAGGAGATTCATGCGCATGTGGGGCTGTGTGTGGTCTAGGCGAAGCTTTGGCTGGTTAGGACTGGTCCATCAGGGTTCCGGTAGGGTCTGGGACATTATGCTAGGGTCTGGGTCGGTCGAGGCTCAGGCTGGCTCGAAGGAGGTTCGAATTTGGGACAATAATGGCTCGGTTTAGTGGCTAGGGTCTCGGTTTGGCTAAGGGGAGGAGTAAGGGCTCGAACCATGGTCCACGTGGGTCGGTTCATGGTTCATGAGGGTAGTTTATTTATAAAAATTTTATTTTTAAAGTTTGGAAAGAAAATATTTAAGTTTGAATTAATTCGGGAATTAAACGCTTCACGAATTAGTAATTAAGGAATTAAATCGGAATCCTCAAGTTTACGTTAAATAAAAATATTAAAAGTCAATAATTATTTGGGATAGTCTCGAGTCAATAAAAGTGAGAAGAAGTCAAAATCGAGAATTTTAGGGTACAAGGGCAAAACATTCATTTTACACCCGGGTAAAACGAAAAGGGTTGACAGTGTCCCGAATGATCATAACACATGTTAAATGATATTTTAAAATGTTTATGATGAAAATATGGAATTTTATGATTTTATAGTAAATCTGTGCAATTTTTACTGTTAAAAATGTTATTTTTAAAATTTGAAAAGAACATGATATTTTATTATTAAAAATAAAAGAAAAATATTTTGAAGGATGTGAATTGACTGTGACATGATGGAGGTTCGAAGTTTGGACAATAGTGGCTCGATTAAATGGCTAGGGTCCCGGTTTGGCTAAGGGGAGGAGTAAGGGCTCGAACCATGATCCACGGGGGTCGATTCATCGTTCATGAAGGTAGTTTATGTATAAAAAAATTTATGTTTAAAGTTTGAATTAATTCGGGAATTAAATGATTCATGAATTAGTAATTAAGGAATTAAATCGAAATCCTCTAGTTTACGTTAAATAAAAGTATTAAGAGTCAAATTTAAGCTTAAATAATTATTTGAGATAGTCTCGAGTCAATAAAAGTGAGAAAAAGTCAAAATCGAGAATTTTAGGTGTAAGGTCCAGGAAATTTAAAATACGTAACCTGAATGCAAGAAATCTAGGATTTTTATTTAAATTATGTGTTAAATGATTTTACGCACTTAATGCATAATTATTGCATTGTTAGGATTTCTTTCACGATTATTTTAAATGTTCATGCATTATGGTTTTTAAGCTACAATTCGCGCTCGAACGAGGAACACCGGGGAAAATTAGTAAAAATATTTTTATTAAACGATTAATTTTAATTAATTAATATAAGGTGTTTTAAGTGTGTTTTTCAAGAAATGGGCCTTGTTGGGTATTTTTACCCATCGGAGCATATTTTTAATCGATACACAAATTTTATCAAATAGGGGGACCTTTTGAGAGTTCGGGCGATATTTTCAAAAAAGTACCTAAACGAAATATTTTCAAGAGAATTTTTGGGCTTTATGGGTTTGTTTTAATGTTAAATGGGCTCAAAACTCTTTTTATTTTTAATTATGACCCATTATTGTATTAATTTCCTACTTAAACCTAATTACCAAAACCCTAACCCTACTTAAATCATATTGGCCGCCTCTCCCCTCCATCAAAAGCCTTCCACACGTGAATTACAGCAGCCAACATTTAGCAAGCTTCAACCTTCGAGTTTCTTCAAGCAAGCCTCCTTCCCAGCTCCTCCGGTGCCTCCCCGACGTGCATTTCTCCTAGTTTTCGTTCATAAATCTTGAAGTCACGCTTGTATCTCGTTTTCTCTTCATACAGGCAATAATATTGCTGTGATTTATGTAAAATCATGAGTATTTTGTTCGGTTAGCATGAGGATTCGTTTTTATGCAAGTTTTTGTTATGTTGGTGCATTCTTGTGTTGTGCTCTCACGTTTTCTTGACTTTATTGCAGGGGGCTGATAGTTTATGATGAAAAGGGGGTTGTGCATGTCTAGGACCAAGGGGACTAGGAGCTGGAGTCACGGCTTGGGTGAGTTATTGGGTAACCTAGTGTGATACATTCGGTTAAGGCTCGGTTGAAGAGGTTTTGGGAACTAGCAAAAATGAGCACCGTGGAGCTTGCATGGGGCTGTGGCCGAGAGTCATGTAGGTCCAGTAGGGTCCTAAGGTGGGCTAAGAGGGGCTGGTGTCTGGCTGGTCCCGTCGGTTGTAGGCTAGGTTCGAAAATATTGGAAGAGTTGAACCTAGGGTTTCGAGTAGGGAGTTGCCGAAAACTCCAGCAGCGTTCCAGGGTCTGGTCGAGAGGTTAAGCTGCCTGATTTTGGTGGGTTAGGGGCTGTTAGTGTGTTCTTTAGGTATGGTAAAACTTTGGGAAAATTTGGTTAAGTTTCAGGTTCGAGTTAAAACCGAGACCCCGGTCCAAGTTTTAAAACGAATCGGTTAAGTTTTGTAACTGGCTCTAGTTCACGTCTAAGGAATGTTTATAAATATGTTTTAGGATGATTTAAGGAGTTTGGTAAACTTCGGGTCGAAATTTAGAGGTCCAGGGGTATAACGGTCATTTTGGGTTTCCAGAGGCAAAATGGTCATTTTGTACCTTGGGTGAGTTTTTAGTCCTGGCAGCGCCCTGAGAACAAATTTCTCATGTTTTTAAATGTTTATGCATCATGTATATGATTTTTACGTAATTATGAAAAATACGGTGCCTGCTTGGTTTTATGGAAAATTTATGTATATGCATGCTTTTATTAAGTGATGAATATGATGACACGTTTTGAAGGATGAGAGTTGGTTGTGACTAACACGATTATATGAGATATTATAATCTGAGGTCAAGGCTCAGTGGACTGGTAATGCTATCGCTGATGTCCCTGCCGCCGGATATCGCGGTTATATTAGATGGATCCATCGAATAATGTTGATACGAAAATCACAACTAATGAACTGAATTAAATTAAAAAAATGTATACGTATATGATGATATGTTGATCATTTAGATGAGGAGACTGAAGGTGCCGAACTTTAAATAGGCAGGGTTGGATGTGCGCGCACGACCCGAGGACCACACTTTTCCGCACTTCACGATCTTACGAGTTTCGAGTAGACACACTCAGTTTTATACGTTTTTATGATATGCTGTTGATTTTCATGATTTTTCTTGTTTTATTTTATTTATGCATGGTTGTGGGCCGTGTTGGCAATATTTTTAAACTGTAACATTTTACCTATCGTCGTTTACGAATATTTTTAAATGACATATTTTTCAGTAGGGTTGCATGCATTTAAAATATAATGCCTCCAAGACGCGACCCCAGCGTAGACAGACAGGACGATATTCCTGCAGGTGGCAGAGGCCCTCCACCACCACCACCGCCTATGGATGCAACTACCCGTGTACTGGAGGGTATGGCTAGGCTATTGGAGCAGGTGTAGTAGGCTCCCCGACTTCATACCGATATTCTAAAGAATTTTAGACGGCTCAACCCGAAGGAGTTCGGGGGTACCACAGATCCATTCTTGGCAGAGGGGTGAATTCGATCGCTGGAGCTGCATTTTGAGTACTTTCAGATGAGAGATGGCGATCGGGTCAGGTGAGCCACATTTATGTTGAGGTATGATGCATCCCTATGGAGGGAAGGAGCCGCGCATGCCGTGGAATTGACTACTCTCACTTGGGACAAGTTCAAAGAGGTATTCTACTGGCAATTATTTTCCAGCCGATGTCAGGGGACGCCTGACGAGAGAGTTTATGAGTCTTCGACAGAGAGACTTATCTGTGGCGGAGTTTTTCCGAAAGTTTGATAGGGGCTTGCCATTTCGTGCCCATGATCGCTAGAGATGCCGCTCAAAAGGTGAGGCATTTTATGGACGAAATAACACCCACCTTACGCCGGGATGTTATGTTGATGAGACCAGCGAGCTATGATGAGACAACCCCCTGTGCTTTTCAGGAGGAGCAGGCACTGCGAGACATTGACTTTGAGATTTAGCAGAAGAGACAGCAGACTCAGTCTAGTTCCCAGCTGTAGAAAAAGCAGTTTACTGGGCCACCGAGACAGCAGGGGCAGCAGGTGCCCCAGGGTCAGGTTAGGAGGCCCCAGCAGCAGAGACCTCCTCAGGCGTCAGGGGCTCCTAAGACAGAAGATAGCCTTGCGGACAGTGTAACAGGTTCCACTTCGGTAAGTGCATGTACGGAACCTTTAAATGCTTCATTTGATGACAAGAGGGCCATAAGGCAGCACATTGCCCTAGGAACAAGGGCCCCACTACTGGCCGAGCATATGTGATGCAAGCCGAAGAGGCCGAGGCAAAGCCAGATTCGACACTGATTACTGGCAACCTTTATGTTTAGGATTTTAATTTATCGCTTGATTACTTGGGTTATATGTTTGTTATGAGATTTAATTTATGGGTTGTTAACATAGAAGGAATTAAGATGCATGCTCTACCTAGTAGGATTTAAGGATTTAATTACATGATAATATTAGGGACCCATTGTAATAACCGATAATCTGATGACCTAATTGCTAAACTCGAACTTTTATGGGGCTATTTTTGAATTTTGTGAATTAATGGGATTTAATACTTAGTTTCGAGAATTTTACATGTTCAGGGTGCTAAATTCAAAATTTTCATGGGGAAATATTGCAAATTTTGATTAATTTTTAAGGGTCAGAGTGTGATTTTCGAAACTTTAGGGGTTAAAATTGCTAATTTCGAGATTTTTGAAGGTCAATTCAATAAAATTTTGAAGAATATTTGGGTTAATTCGTGGAATTGTGAAGAATAGTTGGGATTAATCCATTGAATATTTGGGATAATTTCCGGAAAGAAATTTCTTGAGTTTCAACGCGATAAGATTTGATGGTATGTTTTGTCGCAAGGAGTATATATATTTCAGGTGTAGCCACGCATGCATTGCTAGACTCAGGAGCTACACATTCGTTTATATGCGAATCTTTCGTCAAGCGACTAGGAATCATACCAGTGGCTATGGATTCAGGGTTCATGGTATCGATTCCATCTTGATTCTCAGATAGTGAAGGGATTGGAGCTTCGGTTAAAGAAATATACGGTGCAGGCAGATTTGACAGTGCTACCTTTGCCGGAGTTCGACATTATTCTAGATATGGACTGGCTTTCGTTGAACGGAGCTGTCATTGACTTTCGACAGAGGTCGGTGTCTGTCTGACCGCCCAGTGGGAAGCTGTTTGTTTTTTAGGCATCCAGACATAAGCAGATTCCTCACATCATTTCCTGCATGTGTGCGAGGAAGCTTATGAAGAGAGGCTGTCAAACGTTCTTGGCCAGTATTGTATCAGCGGCTGAGCCAGCCAGTCAGAGGCTAGAGGAGGTTGATGTGGTCAGAGAGTTCCCCAGTGTTTTTCCCAACGATGTTTCAGGCATTCCACCAGACAGGGAGGTGGACTTTTCTATTGAGATCATGCCAGGTATAGTGCCGATTTCTAAGGCACCCTATCATCTAGCACCGGCCGAGATGAAAGAACTGAAAGATCATATACAGGATTTGCTAGATAAGGGATTCATTCTCTTTAGCTTTTCTCCATGGGGCACACCGGTACTCACTACAACAAAATATGCATTCAACAACACATCAAAGACAATGGTTTTTTTATTAAAACAGTTGTCTTTTTAATTTAACAATGGTTTCAAGAAAAACCATTGTCGTAGGCTCAAAAAAACTGCTCATAGACTACAGTTTCTTAAAAACTGTTGTCATTGATGTGTCTACGACAACGGTTTTTAAAACCGTTGTCTATAAGTGTGTTTTTTTGGGATACAACAACCGTTTTTAAAAACGGTTGTTTATGAGCATGTTTTTTTTGGGCTACAACAACGGTTTTTAAAACTGTAGTCTATGAGCATGTTTTTTTTATAAAACGTTGTGGTATTGGCCTTTTTTTAACAAACAACAACGGTTTTCATAAACCGTTGTGGATTGGTGTTTTTTTTGGAAAAACGACAACGATTTTAGTGAACCATTGTGGATTAGCGCATTTTTTTGGAGAAACCACAACGGTGTTAGTTATCCGTTGTTAAAATAACGACGATTTAAAACATAAACCGTCGTTATTGTAAATCGGCGACGGTTTTGGAACTATCGCTATTTTAAATCGACGACGGTTGGAAAACTGTCGTTATTCGCGATGAATAAATATTAATCATCGCTAATAGCGACGGTGATACACAAAACCGTCGCCAATAGCGACAGTTTTACCAAAAGCCATCGCGAAATTGTCTATAAATACTCTCACTTTCGGTCCATTTCCTCCCACATCTACGATACATTTTCCTCTCTGGTACGATTTTAGTTTCGATTTAAGGTAAGTTTTTTCGTTTCAATTCTTGGTAAATTTTTAATTTTATTTAAGATTATGAATTTTTGGTGCAACGACGACGATTTGTTAGAAATTGCTATTGAACATGTTAAAGAGAATCACCTATGTGTTGACGGTTGTGGATGTTCATGAATACGGCTGTGGATGATCATGAATATGCATATAATTTTTTTTATTTTACTTAAAATATTAGCCGACAGATTATGACTAAACCGTCGCTTAATTAGTGACGTTGTTATTCTAAACAGTCGCTAATTAGCGACGGTTTGGTTAAAAACCGACGCTAATTGGCGATGTTTTTCTGAAAGCCGTCGCTAATTTTAGCGACCGTATTACTTAAACCGTCGCTAATTATAGCAACGGTTTATTGAAAATCATCGCTAATTAACTACGTATATTCATAATCCGTCGCTAATATTTTAGACGGTTTAGCCATAATTCGTCGCTAATTTAAAAAACCATCTGTAAAGGCCCGTATTTCGTATTCATAATTTTGCGGAATTATTAAAAATTTTCTAAATAGATAATTATCTTGTCCCATTTAATTAAAGTAAATATGTAAATAATTTTAACTTTAAAATAACAGCGGAAGCAAATATTGTTTTCAACCAACAATTTAAAAATAATTCAACGTAACATCAACTTAAAAATAATCCAACGTATTAAATTGAGTTTGAATAATAAAAGATGTATAAATTAAATCATGAGGTCCTCGGGTTTACTACTGTTGTCCCAAGATCGCTCACTGGTCTCCGTCCGCGGTCCCGACCTCATCAATACCTACAACAATCAAGTCTAGTGAGTCTAAAGACTCAACATGTATATATCGTGAATAACAAGTAAATATATCATAAAATCGTATGCAACGTAAAAATAAAGTATCGTAAACCGTACGGTAAAAATCATATCAAGAATAATTATAACTACGTGCATACCTAAAAATCATACGTAAAAGCTTTGTTCAATAGAGCTCTGTCATAACATATCATAATTTTCTGGTAGAGATAATGTTTCTAAGCTAGTGGCCCATAACATAGCGTAAGCGCCTGATCAGACTAAACCACAGTATACTGGGCGGTAGAGATCAATCACAGCCCTTGGACTGGATGTCCGTACCCATACATAATCATAAACCGGTCGTAAGTCACCGGGCGGAGAGGTCCTCGGTTGTTCCTACCGACTTCCAAACCCATAAGCATAAGGTGGCCACAAGACATATCGCATATATCTCAAAAATAAACATTTTATATTTTTATGCACGTAACATAATTATAACCTTATTTTTTTACCGGATGAGTTGGATCGTTCCCAGGCTTGCTGCGACTTACTACTAATATGTGACACATGAAATAAATCTTAACTTGACAAAATCTTAACAACAGAACAAAAAACGAGACGATTCGGACCAACAACTTGATTTTTAACCATGGCTTCGTACCAACCCGAACCAACATTAAACCGACGTTTAACCATGATTAAAAATACCCCAAACATACTGAAAAATATGCATAATAACTGTAAAACACGAAAATGGGTGAAAGGAATCCAAAACGATAAAACACTCTTTCGAGAGTCATTTTGGCACCTTTCACCGTAAATTTTCGTACGACCTCTAAACTCGACCGAATCACAAACGGCCAAAAACATGACTTTTCTAACTCATTGAGGTACTGTCCAGTCCAAGGCCATGGGCTAAAAGCCAGCCAAGAACTCAAACCAACCTCATGAACCGAACAGCAAGTTGCTGTCAAATTTCAGCAGGAGCAGCTTGTGTATTTGAGGGGAAATTCTGAAATTTAATGACCAAGGGCTTGAACCACCACCCAAAGACTCTTACCAACATCCTAAGGCATGGCTTGGACCATGGCTAAGGGCTAGAAGCCAACCACAAGCCGAGCCAATACCTAGGACAATGCACAGCTCAAACCGAGAGCACCCAGAAATTCTGTGCTGTAGTATTCGAATGAATTTGTTGTCTTATTTCGTTCCAGTGGCTGTATGGTCAACCATAGCTCGATCTAGAAATGATGGAGTGTTGTATGAACCATGGCTATGGGCTACAAGCCAGCCACAGCCCATCCCAACACCTCAAAACCGAAGTTACTCACACAAACCAGAAACAGAATTTTTTTCGAGTGATGCTTGTGTTGTTGCTTTAAAAATCTGATGGAACCATGAACCAAGCTTTGAAAGGACACCTTGGTCACGTCCTAGACACGATATGGAAGGGTTCTAACCGTGGCTACAGTCCCTAGGACAGCCATGATTTGAACACAACCATTAAACAACTCAATGACAGAAACCTTGACACAAAAACTGTACTCATGGAAATGTTGCTGCCACTTCTTTCTCCTGAGTGTATGGACCTAAACCAACGAACCAACGACACCCTAACACACTCTAAAACATTCCTAGAAGCAGCCATGTGTGCCTGGAAAACGAGCCATTCCCTGTAAGCAACAAAACACACCAAACCGTGAAGTTGAAAACCAAAAGAGCCAAGAAATTCTGTACAGATTTTTGCTTGGAAAGTTGCTGTCATTTTCATGTTGCTTGCTTGAATCCTGCTTATATAATGGTTTAAATATATCTATAGGACTTGATTGAAGAGCAAAGAAACAATATATACATGCCTGGAATTTGTTTTGACACAAAACAAATCAATACAACGAAGACGAGCGGCGGAACCGAGTTGGATTCTCTTCTTATTTTCTACTGCTATTCTCGATTACCTTAGCTGCTGTTATCACGTTTCTAAGCTGCTAATTCTAATATGTTTCGAAGCTTATGGTTGTAGGAAATGTAAGGGATGAAAGTGAATGATATAGGAGGTGTTAAAGGTGCTATAATACCCATTAAGTTGGGGGTTACATGTCAAGAATTTGAATTGCTCTCCATTCCTTTGCTGCCGTTGCCTTTCACGATTTTCCCAGTTGTCTACTTCTGATTTTTTTATTTTTTTTAAGCATATGAATGTAGGACATGTAGGTAAGGAAGAGGAATGTTAATAATGGTGTTAAAGGGTCCATAATATACATTAAAATGAGAGTTACAAGTGAATGGAATTTTGAATGGCATTTGAATTATTTCACACTCTTGGTTGTAGCTTTTCTCATTCTTGTATTCTTGTTGCACTGTTATATTACAAATATAATGGATTGAGGAGTTATGAGGTGAATTATGGTGCTTGTTTTACCCCTAATTATTGAATTTAAAAGTGGGAAATGAACACACCATGAAGGAGGTGACTTTAATGAGGTTTACTAAGCACTTGAATTTTGCTTAAGGAGTTGATTAAATTTCTACTAATATTGCATGGTATAATGTTGATTAAGTCTTGTATTTTAAATTCTTAGTGTTTTAAATAACCATTTTATGTTTTAGTGAATTAACAACTTAAATTAGAATGAAATCTTGCATGGCATTGCATAGTTTAAAATTTAAGTATTTAAATGCTATGTTTAATTTCTTGACTATATTATACTTAGATTAATTTATCCCCACTTGTTAACATATTTTACTTACTTTAATTAAATATTGAACCTAATAGAATTTATTTATTAATTTGACTCCCATTAATTTAATAAATCCTAAAACACTCTTTTTCTTCAAATTAAATTATTTCTTGACTTAATTTAAATTTAGGAATATTTGTCTTATTATTAATCTTATCTCAAATCTCCAAACTCCGGTCCGGCCTCGCGTATTTATCCTGAAAAGATAATACTAAACATCTACCTTTAAAGTAAATAATCATGATTTAAAACTTCATATTTAATTTAAATAATAGAAATTATGCATGGCTTATACGTAATCTGATTTTCGGGTTCTACACCATCGCTAGTTGAAGCTACGACAATGGTTTTAAACCGTTGTCGTAGAACGCACTTTCAACAACACTGCAAATTACAACAGTTGTAACAGTGCCTACGACAACCGATTTTATCTGTTGTCGTATAGCGTTTTTGTTGTAGTGACTATTTGTTAAAAAGACGGATGGCAGCATGAGGCTTTGCATTGACTACCGAGAGCTGAATAGGGTCACAGTCAAGAACAAGTATATGTTGCCAAGGATCGAGGATTTTTTTGATCAGCTTCAGGGAGCATCAGTGTTCTCAAAGATAGATCTTCGATCCGGGTACCATTAGCTGAAGGTGAGAAAGTTTGACGTGCATAAGAAAGCCTTCCGGACACATTATGGGATCTATGAGTTTTTGGGGATGCCCTTCGGTTTGACGAACGCACCAGCGATCTTCATGGATATCATGAATCACGTGTTTTAGCCTTAGTTAGATCAGTTCGTCATAGTTTTCACTGACAATATACTGATCTATTCGAAGAGCAGGGAGGAGCACAGTCAGCATCAGGGGATCGTAATGCAGACTCTATAGGACAGACGTTGTATGCCAAGTTCATCAAGTGCGAGTTCTTGCTTGACAGAGTGGCATTCTTGGGCCACATTGTATCTCGGGATGGTATTGAGGTCGACCCCAGTAAGGTTGAGGCAGTCAGTGATTGGCCAGTGCCGAAGAGTTTGACAGAGATCCGTAGCTTCTTGGGATTGTCCGGTTATTACAGGAAGTTTATTCAGGTCTTCTCTTCCATTGCGGTGCCTTTCATCTCCTTGACGAAGAAGAATGCCACAACACCCCGTACTCCATCCATCCAAGGAGTACGAAGATGTATAAAGACCTTCAGACTCTTTATTGGTGGCCGGGCATGAAGCAGGATATTCTGCATTTCGTCTCCGAGTGTTTTACATGTCAGCAGGTCAAGGCCGAGCATTAGAGACCTGCAGGAAAGCTGAGACCCCTCCCTATTCCCGAGTTGAAATGGGAGAGCATCACCATGGACTTTGTGACAGGGCTTCCGAGGACTACTGGAGGATTTAATGCCATCTGGGTGATTGTTGATTGGCTCACTAAATCAACTCATTTCCTACCGATCAAGAAGACTTTACCATGACTCAGTATGCAAAGCTGTATATCAGAGAGATAGTCGGACTGCGTGGGATCCCAATGTCCATCGTGTCAGATAGGGATCCGAGATTCACGTGTGCATTATGGAAGAGTCTTCACCAAGCATTGAGTACTAAGCTGCTATTCAGTACTGCCTTCCATCCTCAGACAGACGGACAATCATGGGATCATGTGTTTGTGAAGGTCGCACCGATGAAGAGTGTGATGAGGTTTGTGAAGAAGGGCAAGCCCAGCCTTAGATTCACCAAACCATTCGAGATCCTAGAAAGAGTTGGGACACTTGCATATAGAGTTACATTACCGTCGAGTCTGGCGGGAGTTCATAACGTGTTCCACGTTTCCATGCTGCGGAAGTACATGTCCAATCCTTCTCATGTGCTGAACTATGAGCCACTTCAGCTGACACCACACCTATCATTGGAGGAGAAACCGACTCAGATACTGGACAAACAGGAGAAGAGGCTCTGGAACAAGGTGATCCGCATTGTCAAATTCAAGTGGCTGAATCATTCAGAGGAGGAGGCTACTTGGGAGACTGAGGCCGAGATGTGGATTCGCTTATCTTGAGTTATTCGGTATGTTTTAAATTTTGAGGACAATATTTTATTTAAGGGGGGAGAGTTGTAAGGTCCAGGAAATTTAAAATACGTAAACTGAATGCATGCAATCTAGGGTTTTCATTTATATTATGTGTTAAATGATTTTATTCACTTAATGCATAATTATTGTATGGTTAGGATTTATTTCACGATTATTTTAAAAGTTCATGAATTTATGCTTTTAAGCTGCATTTCGCGATCGAACGAGGAACGGACACCGGGGAAAATTAAGAAAAATAATTTTATTGAACGATTAATTTTAATTAATTAATATTAGGTGTTTTAATTGTATTTTTCAAGAAATGGGCCTTGTTGCGTATTTTTACCTGCCAGAGCATATTTTTAATCGGTACGCAAATTTTATTGAATCGTGGGACTTTTTTGTGGGTTCAGGCGATATTTTCAAAAAAGTACCTAAATGAAATATTTTTCGGGAGTATTTTTGGCCTTGATGGGTTTGTTTTAATGTTAAATGAGCTCAAACACTTATAATTTTTAATTAGGGCCCAACGTAAAACCTAATTACCTAAACCCTAACCCTACTTAAATCATATTGGCCGCCCCTCCCCTCCATCAACAGCCTCCCACACGTTAATTACAGCCAACCTTCAGCAAGATTCAACCTTCGAGTTTCTTCAAGCAAGCCTCCTTCCCTGCTCCTTCGGTGCCTCCCCGACGAGCGTTTTTCCTAGTTTTTCGTTCATAAATCTTCAAGGCACGCTTGTATCTCGTTTTCTCTTCATTCACGCCATAATATTGCTGTCATTTATGTAAAATCATGAGAACTTTGTTCGATTAGCATGAGGATTCATTTTTATGCAAGTTTTTGATATGTTGGTGCATTCTTGTGTTGTGCTCTCATGTTTTCTTGACTTTATTGCAAGGGGGCTGATAGTTTATGATGTAAAAGGGGTTGTGCACGTATAGGACCAAGGGGACCAGGAGCTAGAGTCACGGCTTGGGTGAGTTATTGGGTAACCTAGTGTGAAACGTTCGGTTAAGGCTCGGTTGAAGAGGTTTTGGGAACTAGCGAAAGTAAGCACCATGGGGCATGTATGGGGCTGTGGACGAGAGTCATGTAGGTCCAGTAGGGTCCTAAGGTGGGCTAATAGGAGCTGGTGTGTGGCTGGTCCCGTCGGTTGTAGGCTAGGATAGAAAATATGGGAAGAGTTGCACCTAGGGTTTCGAGTGGGGAGTTGCCAAAAACTCCAGCAGTGTTCCAGGGTCTGATTGAGAGGTTAAGCGGACTAATTTTGTGAATTAGGGGCTGTTAGTGTGTGCTTTAGGCATGGTAAAACTTTGGGAAAATTTGGTTAAGTTTCGGTTCGATTCGGGTTAAAACCGAGACCCTGGTCCAAGTTTTAAAATGAATCGGTTAAGTTTTGTAACGGGCTCGATTTTACGTCTAAGGAATATTTATAATTATGTTTTAGGATGATTTAAGGAGTTTGGTAAACTTCGGGTCGAAATATAGAGGTCCAGGGGTAAAACAGTCATTTTGGGTTTCGAGGGGCAAAATAGTCATTTTGCACCGAGGGTGAGTTTTTAGTCTTGGCAGTGCCCTGAGCACAAATTTACCATGTTTTCAAATGTTTATGTATCATGTATATGATTTTTACGTAATTATAAAAATACGGTGCCTGCTTGGTTTTAAGGAAAATTTATGTATATGCGTGTTTTTATTAAGTGGTGAATATGATGACACGTTTTGAAGGATGAGAGTTGGTTGTGACTAACACGATTATATGAGATATTATGAGGTGCTGCCAAGGCTCAGTGGACAAGTAATGCTGTCGCTGATATCCTCGCCGTCGGATACCACGGTTATATTAGATGGATCCATCGAATAGAGATGATACGATAGAGCTGATACGAACAACTAACGAACTGAATTCAATTAAAAGAAAATGTATACGTATATGATGATATGTTGAGCCATGTTTTGACACGATATAATTTATACGACACGTTTACATTTATCTTTTAAGTTAATTAAATGTATGTTGATTACAGTATTTTTAACTGCTGTGTGCTATGAATATTTATTTAATATTAACGATACAGGGGTGTTGAGTCTTTAGACTCACTAGGCGTGTGTGATGCATGTGAGCATTTAGATGAGGAGACTGAAGGTGCCGAACTTTGAGTAGGCAGGGCTGGATACCCGAGGACCACACTTTTCCGCACTTCACGATCTTATGAGTTTCGAGTAGATACGCTCAGTTTTATACGTTTTTATGATATGCTGTTGATTTTCAGGATTTTTCTTGTTTTATTTTATTTATGCTTGGTTGTGGGCCGAGTTGGCAATATTTTTAAATTGTAACATTTTACCTGTCGATTGTTTATGAATATTTTTAAATGGCATATTTTTCAGTAGGGTGGATGCATGCAAAATATTTAAATGTTTATTCTCAAAAAAATGAGCTTGTCAAAAAAAAAATTGCAGCATTTTGAAATAGCAGACGTCACATTAGGGTACAATGGCAAAACAGTCATTTGACACCTGGGTAGGACGAAAAGGGTTGGCAATGTCCCGAAGGATCATAACGCATGCTAAATGATATTTTAAAACGTTTATGATAAAAATATGGAATTTTATGATTTATGATAAAGCTGTGCTTTACTGTTAAAAATGTTTTTTTTCAAATGTGGAAAGAACACGATATTTTATAATTAAAAAGAAAGAATAAATATTTTGAAGGATGTGAATTGACTGTGACATAAAGGATATGATATATGATTTTTGGGAATATCGTGACGGAGAAGGTCCCAGAGGGAGCCCGTTTACGAGAGAAGGCCCTAAAGGGAGCCCAACTATCGTGTTTCCATTTACGTCGGTGACTAGTGCCCGTCCCCATGCGCAATGATGAGCTAAGACTGATCAGTCGACTAGAGGATAAAAGCTAGTCACTTTCAAGGATCGAACTTCACCCAAAATGATTAACTATTGAAAGCTTTACGATTAGACGAATTATGATTTATTTATACTTACAAGTTTATTTTAAATAAAATATGATTTTAATGCATGTGCTTGTATATATATTACTTATTGCTTCTGTTTAGAACGTGCCGAGTCATTGGACTCACTAGGTTTGAATGCTGGAGTTGATGATGATATTGAGGGATGCGCTGATGCTTGAGTGGATCGAATCCGACAGTACATTCTCGAGGGACATTTATTTCCGCATTAAATTGATAGTCAAAAGTTTTAAAGGATTCTGTTAATGATTTATTAGAGATCTTTATGCTTTATTTTGAAATTAGCTTTGATAATGTTAAAAGGTGGAAGATGGATTTTTGTTAATTGACGATTTATGGATTTTTATGCGCTTGAGATTTTAAATGTTAAATTATTTTGATTCATGGAAATGTTAAGTTATTTTAAATTGCAAGTTTCGAATTTTATGAAAAAAAATTTAGTAGGATTTTAAAGTTAAAAAATATGATATTTTAAAGTTAAAAAGTAGGAGACGTTTCACGTAACCAACATGCATTTAAATTAAAAATTATGGCTAGCTTCTTAATTCATGTATCATATAAGCATTTAAAACTCAGCATATAAATCTTAAAGCAATAAAACTCACAGACTTGAGGCGTGACTTTTTGAACTTCTCGGAGTGGCAGTAACACAACTCATTCGAAATCCTTCGCTCTAATACCAACTGAAACGTACCTTACTTTTTAACATTAAAATCCTAATAATTTTTTTTTGTGATCGTAAAATTCGAAACACTCATTTCAAACAATTCAACCTTTAAAAATCTTAAATGCATAAAAATCCAAAAATCGTCAACCACCAAAATCATACATCAACTTTTAAAATAATCCAAAACTAGACTTTAAAATAAAGCATAAAATCTTTAAATAAATAATCCTCAAAACATTTACGTAAAAACTTTAAATACCAAGTAAGTGCGGAAAATAAAGTCCCTCGGAGGTGTACTGCAGGACTCGATCCACTCAAGCGTCAGTGCTTCCCTCATAATCTCCCTCACCTACAATCATCCAAACCTAGTGAGTCTAATGACTCAGCACAGTTCTAACCATATGTAGCAAATAATACATATACAGACACAAGCATTAAAATCATATTTTTATTTAAAATAAGCTAACATAAATTTTTAAGCGTAAATAAGTCATAAATCATTAAATCGTAAAATTTTCTATCATCATATATCTTTTTGATGATGTTTGATCTTTGAAAGTGACTAGCTGTGAAAATACGATCGTCGGGTTCCCTCTGGGGCCTTCTCCCGTAAACGGGCTCCCTCTTGGGCCTTTTGCCTCGCGATATCCCCAATAATATCATATCATATCTGTCTAAGTTAATTCACATCCTTCAAAATATTTTTTTTTCTTTTTATTTATAAAATATCGTATTCTTCAAAATATTTTTCTTTCTTTTATTTATAAAATATCGTATCTTTCAAAAATCGTAAAATAGCATTTTTCAAGAAAAATCTTACAGCTTTAGCATATATCATAAAAAATATCTTTTTTTCATCATAGCAATTTAAAAATATCATTTAGCATGTATTATGATTCTTTGGAACACCGCCAAACCTTTCGTACTACCAACGACATTAAATGACCATTTTACCCCTGGAATCCAAAATTCAAGATTTTGAGTTTTTCTCACTTTTATTGACACGACCCTATCCCAAATAATCATATAAGCTTAAATTTAACTTCTAACATTTTTCTTAGACGCTAACCCGAGCCTTTAGATTTATTTACTTAATAACTAAACCGTGAAGCGTTTTAAACCCGAATAAATTCAAAACTTAATATTTTATTCTCCAATTTTAAACATAAGATTTTATGCCTAAACTACCCCCTTGAATCATGAACCATTCCCGTGAACCAAGGTTCGAGCCCATAACTTTCCCCTTAGCCAAAATCGAAACCGTAGCCACTAAATCGAGCCACGGTTTCCTAACTTCGAGCCACACCGGACCGCTACCAAAACAGACCCTAGCCTACTGTACTGGACCTCCTTGGACCATACCAGGCCAGCACACCATCCCCATGCCAAGCCCTCACCAAATCCGAGCCCTAGCTTCCCTAAAACCTTATGCCTCTCCAAAACCACAAGCCACCACCAAGCCACCCTAGGCCAAAACAAGCCCAGACCCTCTTGGACCCTACCTAACCCAGCCCTAACCAGCGCACAGGCCCCAGCCATCCACACCTGAGTCACGCGCACCATGCCCGAGAACCCTAGTCTCGCTGCTTCCTTCTCGTCTTGCCAAACATCCAACCATCTTAGGTCTCCTTCTAGCCTCTGGACGCAGCCTGCACAAGATCGTGACCAAGCCTGGTCGAGCCCTGGTGCCGCCTCCCTCATGGCCAAGCCTACCTATCCCCAAAACTCCGATGAAGACATTTGGAAAATCCTAGGTTGACTCTCCCCTAGCCTTGTATTTTTCCAGTTTTCTCCGTCATACGACTCTTTTTACGATCCTTAAATATCACTTATTGGCAGTGTGGCCTTAGGAATCATAAAGTATTTCAAACAAGCTTAAAAATATCACAACTTTGAAAAATATATGTCTAAACGTAAAATAATTTGAACTTAAATGTTTTTCATGCCATAAAACATAAATCATGGATAATATGATTTGAATGTTCATAAATAAAGTTTAGAAGCGTGCCTTCGTGTTTAAAACGCTCGAATATTTGATCGTTAGCGTGGGTTGCGAATGAGGACGAACGAGCGACAAACAACCTTTAATTATGTTCTCAAATTCTCGAAAATTTCAGTGTGTGTAGTGTGTGTGCGCTTTCAGCCACTAGAAATCTTCAAGCCTAGGTTTTGATTTTATAGAATTTCGAAAATCATGTTAAAAAGTTAAGGTTGTAGGCTTTTTGGGTTTGGTAAAATTTGGTTCATCAATCCTAGGCAAATTAGGTCCATTAAGGCCCATTTAATTTTAAAATAAAAGTTTACAAAATCTTTTTCGAAAATAATAATTTTTGGACCTTAAAAGTCATTCATTTGACTAAAACCGGCTTTCCCGAATAAAATCGGGCTCGACTCATAAAATAATTTAGACTCCCGTATTTTAGAAAAATTTTAATCATATTTGCTCATATTATCGAGCCTTAAAAACATTTATCGAAGAATATTTCATCTTGGTCGTCCCAAGTCTCCTTTCCCAGCCTAGTATCGAATGTTCGGATAAAAAATTTAATTTTCATGAAATCATGCAATTAAACCTTCAATCATAAATTAATTAAATAAATTAGTTAACAAATTTAAATAATTTGCATGCATGTGGTTTACGTGGGTTGATTTTTGGATGTTACATCATATAAAGGAGTTTATAAGTGGATTCCATAATATGGAAGAAATAGAAGTTAACTTATTTGTTAATTGAGGAAAAAGACTAGAACTACTTGTTTTGGTGAAGTAGTTCGCTAAACAGACAGCTGCCTAATATGATAAGTGAAATTTTCGTCAAAATTTTCGATTTTCATTATATGAACAAAACTTGTATCTCTAACATATCGGCGCTAGCAAGATCATCGATCGAGATTATAATGAGTTTAAAATCATTTATTTAGTGAATTTAGAATTTTTAATTAAATGATAGTACTAGTAGTTGTGACTAATAATATGTACAAATTCTCATAAAATGTTTTAGATTAATCTAGAATTAATTAATTAATGAGTTAATTATATAAATTAAATAATGGTTATTTAATATAATTAATATGTCTATGCATGTATTAAATGTGCATGTGTAAATATATTAATGTTTATATATACACATTTTATATTGAAATATAAAATATGTGTATATATAATATTAATGTATCATGCATTATCAAAAGTTGATAAATACATTATATAATAATAATATGAGAATTTTATTTAATGAAAATTAAGAGTTCTGCAGAGATAAAGATTAGGAATCCTAATGAGAGAGAGAGATTTGTGATGGATCAGGAATCACACTCTATAAATATTGCATAAGGGGGCATAAAACATAACCCGAGTTTTTTAACACAAAAACAAACATTAAAGTTCAACAAAATTCTCCTCCCCTTCCATAAGCAAAGTCACAGCCACTTGAAGGAATTTTCTTACAAAATTTCGTCCAATCAATTTCCTCCACGGCCGCGTCATGTGCAGACGATTCAATCTCAACGCACAAATCGTTTGGCTTCTTTAGTGTAATTCAAGCAAGGAACACACTCTCTGATCATGGACCGGATTTGACGATCAAGAGGAGGAAGATCCATTCATAGGGGTATACAAGAAGGCCATATTCGCTAACCCCAGATTGATTAGGTGTCCAACGTTATATAAGCACGAGTATAAAAAGTAAACACCATGTAGATGTTTTAATTCATACGACACACAATGACAGCTTCGAATGTTGGAAAAAAAATTTAAAACTTCTGTTGTCCCTTGCGTGCGAGAAAACGGTACCACAACACCTAGTTCATAATATAATGTGAAATTTTATTTTAATTAAAAAAATTTGTGTTGATCCTTAGGTCATATTTTTTTAGGATTACTCATCTTCAACATGGTAACAGAGTTCGAGTGCATTCTCTTAACTTAATTTTTCTCTTTCTCTTTCTCTTTTCTTATTAATTTATAAGAGTTGTGTTATAATTCATTTCTCGGCTTTGACATTTGTTCATGATTTTATGCGCTGTTGGCTTGCCTTCATCTAAACTTGCAAAATCATTTTTGTTTATTTATTGATCGTATCACATTCTTTTAAATAAAATATAAATCAAGACATGTTGTATGATGATTGTTAATACTTTGAGTTGGATATTCAACCGATTTAGAAGCATGTCATTTGAAAATTTCTCGAAACAAGTTTTTGTTAGAGTGGGTGTCCAGAGAACCAACATTTTGCTTGAGTTTTATTCACTTTTAAGTAAATAAAATCTTTATTTTAATAATATTTTATGGTTTTATCCAATTGTGACATTTATTTTATATGTATACTCATGCAAGCTATATAGATAAAGCCTTGATTATACTATAGATACCATGTTGTATGTCTCGCAAAGTAAAATCAAGAAACTGAAAGCATGCCATATATTCTAAACATGTTTTTAGTCGAATTAGACGCCTAAATATAGATAAAATTCGCTTGAACTTGATACTAGTATATGTGATGTAAATGTTATGTTTCATTGGTAAGGGCATGAAAATGTTTATTCATATAGATGAGTGATCATTTGATGCTTCACCGAATAACCCGCCTCCAGACTGTTCAAGTGTTTATTACTTATTGACTAGAATAGTCTGTGGTTATAGTGGTACACCATAAGTTTTTTGACCCGGGACAACATGGATGCTCTATGTACTAGCACTTCACTTTGACTCGTTTACCGATACTATTGAGGGTCTTCATTTGGTGAGGTTGAGTGCAATTTCGAAATACGTAGAAGACAATGCATTGTAGTTTGGGATTCACCGTTTTCCTAGGGGTGAAGATATATTATGTGATCTGATGAGTTAATAGTGCAAGGAATCTCTGGATAGAGTAAGACATGTGCATTTTGGAAAGGTGTTTCCTCAGTTGCACATAAATGTCACTATTATTACTCAAAGATAGCATCATTATCGAATTAATTTTTAACTCTCGATGTACAAATAGTTGCAGATTTAAGTAGGATATATGAGTTGAAGGAACTGTATTGTACACTAAATATAACTTAAGATTCTTGCAGAAACTAACAATGATACCTAGGAGATCATGCGACGATATTAATAGACGTTCTTACCATGGACTAATGGGTGAAATCAGACTCGAATTTTGACATTCTTGATCAAGGAGTTGATGAAAAGAATGAAGCTAATTAGGATAAGCCCGAATAGAAACAAACGTTGTTATGAATCACATGGATTATGAATCCACTGCTAGTTGTATCCCTGGACCATTTAGAGTCACACAAGTATCTGATTTTGGGTTCCCGTCGAGATATTTGAGTTCAATTAGTTGAATTTGTTAGTTGTAGTTTGATGGAGACCAAACAGATAACTTATAAAAGATTTTATAAGTGCATTCCAAGTATTGAAAGTTGTGGAAGTTAGTTTAACTGCTAATTAAGCGAGGAGAGTGGAACGACCTGTTTTGGTGAAGGATTTTATAAAACTGGCAGTTGCCTAGAAATGGATCGTTGGAAAATTTCAATTTTCGAAATTTTCAATTTCATTATATGAACAAGATTTTTACCTTCGATACATCGAAGTTCTATGATTGTCGATCGAAGTTATAATGAGCTCAAAATTATTTTTTTAGTAATTTAGAATCTAACGACTAAATAATAATGTCAATAGTTGTTTGTGCAAGATTCTCGTGGAATATTCTATAAGAGTCATGAATTAAATATGTTCATATATATGTTTGTATACAGTATATATAGATATATTACTATAAGAGTCAAGATATATTTCATATATATATATGAAATTAAACAATTTTTCCAGAAAACATTTTGTCCTCCAAAATTTTCTTCATCTCCTCCCTCAAAGTAATTTTCGGCCACTTAAAGTTTTTCGCAAGAAAATTTTTTGCCACCTTCCACCATTTGCCGGTTTTCTGAAATTCCTTTGATCCAGTCTCTACGCAAAATCGTTTAGATATCTTGTGCGATCTATATGAGATTTACAATTTGGATCGTGGACTTGATAAGACGATCAAAAGAGGGAAATCAATTCGTATGGATAAACAATGACTATCTCCGGTTAAAATCCGGAATAATTTGGAGTCCAATGTGTAAAACACAAAGGTAAATAACTAAACACCCTATAAATGTTTTTAAACATTTTGAATGCCAAAACAAAATTTTTTAAACTTCTAATGCACCTAGTGTGCGAGAAAACGGCACTCCAACAGTGGTATCAGAGCCAATTTTTTCTTTATCTTATGATTTGTTGTTTAAATTGTGTTAAATAATTTATTTATAACCGCATAATAATTTTTTTAAAAATAACAGCCCGTTAAAAATCGTTTTTCAAAAATGAAAAAATGAAAAAATTATGTTTGCCGCCTCGAACAATTTTGGGCAGCGCACGCATAGAGCGGCTGCCTGTGGGCAAACGCTGCACATCTGGGCAGCGCTTACAACATATAACCTTTTTTTAATAAAAACATTAAACATTTGCGTCGGATATCGATGTCCTGTGCTGAGGTGCAGTCGCCCGCGGGCAGACAAGAAAACGGACAGACGCCCCATAGTGTCTCAGGCAGCCCTACCCTTTTTCAAGGCTCAAATTGTTTGGGCACTTGGCGATTTATGAATTTTTCAAAAATTTTGGGTCAAATTGATATTTTATGAAAATTTAATCGAATTCGTCCTCGAAAAAGAATTTTGTTATAATTATGGAAATTTTCTAATAAAATAAATATTTAAAATTTTATTTTAATTCTTTATATTAAAAAAATTTATGAGATATTTAATTATTAATTGAACTTAAACAATGGTGTTTGTTGGAAACTTGATTTCGGAGTTTGACAAATTGAGCGTGAGAAGATTGAACAATTGATCAAGAAGGCTGAAAGTAACTGATCTAAAAATTCGTAAACTGATAGTTGCCCGAACTGAAGATTAGTACGTATATAATCAAAGACAACTAGACCAAGCTAACTGAAATATGTAGTCAAGTGGATGATAAGTTGAAACCGATCAGTTACACTACAATAAGTTGAGAGCAATTAGATAATCCTATCGGCTATGTCAAACTGATAAATCAGTTTGACACATCATCAGTTAAGGAGCATAGCTATCAACCGACAATTGTACAAGAGCAAACTGTAACGCATAGTGAGAACGTCGCATATCAAAAAAGCTACATTGTACGATTGTCAAAAGAATGTTGACGTGGCTATACAACGGGTATAAAGATTCAAATGGATTCATTGTTACCGTTTGAAGCAAAGCTTATAAATAGCAGAGAAGATCAGCTGAAGAAGTGTAATCAAGTAATCAAGCTATGAAATTGTTCAAGTTATCAAGCAGAACTCTGTGCAAAATCTTTCGGTTCAACATCTCTATAAATCTCACGCTTAGCATACACATTCATAGCTTTCAGGCTATACCTTGAGCTTAAAAGCACAAACACTTATTGTTGTATCATTCAATCTTGTAGAGATCAGTTGTGCTAAGTAGTTACACATCAGTTAAGTACTGATAAACTGTATTGGAACTAAGAGTTTTAGTTTTGGCATTGTTAAGTCCAAACTAAAGTGGGTTTGTACAAATCATTGTATAGATCAAAGTCTTTTAGTAAATATCCTATCTTCGAGATAGAAGGGGTGACGTAGGAATGTTTGAAATCTCCGAACATCCACAAATCTTGTATCCCTTAATTTCAGTTTTTATCCTATCTGTCATTCAGTTTATTTCCGCACTTTCATTAGTTAATTGATTGACATTGACAATAAAATTCCTGAATTCAGTTTATCACTAAACTGATTCATTATTCGAAAAGATTGTGAAAATTGTCAAGTGTCTATTCAACCCCCCTTTCTAAACCGTTTTTCTCTCCCAACCGATTCTAATAGTGTTTATTTAATACAGTTAGTAATAAATTTACAAGATACATGGTTTGTTATTAATATGTGATATTATATATTAATATAATATTTGATATTATAATGCAAAAGAATGATCGAGAAACGACCAGTTTACTAAGTGTATGCTAGGAAATTTTACAACCTGTGTTTTAATTATTTGATAATTATCAAAAGTGCGTCTGGTTTATGACTCGTTCCCATCCCTAAATTTGCACTCTAGTGTGTCATTTAGATTTAACATAATTGTTAGATTTAGTGGAAGACCAAGATTTAAAGATGGTAGGTCCAGATCCTCAAGAGTTTTGAAGTTCGAAGATAAGTAAAATTGTAGAACCCGTTAAATCAGACTACGTATAAGCCATGCATAATTACTATTATTTAAATTAAAATGATTTTTTTATGCATGAGAATTTAAATTCTTTTCTTTAAATTTGTTGAGTTATTTTATGCAGTAGTTTAGTTTCATCTTTTCGGATAAATAAGCGAGACCGGACTGGAGTTGAAGTGTTAAGATAAAAATTTAATGATAAGAAAATATTCCTAGAATTTATTTAAGATAAAGAATTAATTTATTTTAATTAAAAAGAATGTTTAGGGATTTAATTAATTAATTAGAGATAAGTAGTAAATAAGTTCCTTTATGTCCAATAATTAATTAAAAGCCTAAATTAAAATGTGTGACCAATTGAGATAAATTAATTTAGGCCTATTTTATTTAAGAAATTGTAATTTAACATGCTAGTAATTTAATTTAAAGAATTAGCCATGCATGCAAGATAATTACCATCCTAAATTAAATTTACTATTTCACTAAAATACATAATTAGTGTTTAAAACTTTAAGGAGATAAAATTCAATATTAAAACAATATTCTCCTCCATTTATTCATCAAGATTTTCGGCCATCACCTTTGTAGGATTTAAAAAGTTTGACAACTCATTTCCTTTGATTCCTTTTCTTATCCATTCTTGGTAGATAATCCCCTCACATTTAATCATCAACAATTGATAATTAAGCAATTTTTCTACCACATTTTTTAATGATAAAATCGGCCACACCTCCCTCAAATCTCCCTCAATCCCTTGATAGCACACTTCATTCCTTATCTCACTAGCAACTAGGATAGAATGAATTGAATTGCCATTCTACCACCCCATTTAATTAGTAAACTTCCCCATTCTTTTCCCTAGCCATTTCCCCCTCCTCTGCACCGAAAAAATTCAGAAGAAAACCAGTAGGAAAAATCGTGAGCCACCAAGAAGAACAAGAGAGAAAACAAGAAAAAGAAACTCCGTCTCCGCCGCGCCGCTTTCGTTGTTTTGGTTTGTTCTTTCGAAAAATCAAACTCCAGGCATGTATATGTTATTCCTTTCTCTTCAATCAAGTTATATACTGATTTTTAAACATCACATGTACATGATTTAAAGGTGAAAACCGAAATTTTGACAGCAACATTTCACAAAATTCTGCACAGATTTTTCGGCTACCTTCATGCTTCACGTTTGGTATTGTTTTGCAATTTTAGGGGGTTGGCTCGGTTCCAGGCGTGCAAGGCTGCATCTAGACATGTACTAGGACATGTTAGAGTCATGGTAGTCCATTGGTTCCAGCCCCTACACTGCTGACGGAAGAGATTTGACAGCAACTCTCATAGTTGCAATTGTTGAGTCTCGATTTCTCTTCTTGTTTGTCTAAGGCGAGGGTTCGGATCTTGGTTGGCCTAGGGCCTATAACCATGGTTTGAACACTTTCTTAGCATGTCTAGGACATGACCAATATGACCTTTCATGGCTTGGTTCACGGTCCCATCGGTTTTAAAGCAAACAACACAAGAAAGCCCCTTTGGTTTTCAATTTTCTGATTTTGTTGTGTGAGTTGGTTTTCGATTTTATGGTGTTGGGTGGATCTTGGTTGGCATTTTAGCCCTTAGCCATGGTTCACACAATACCTCAGGATGTCTAGATCAGGCCATGGTCGATCATATGGCTACAGGAATGATACATGACAGCAAAAACAAGCAAAACCCCCCACGTACAGCACATGGTGTTCTCGGGTTGAGCTTGGCGTTGTTCTATGGATTTGCTTGGTTTGTGGTTTGCTTGTAGCCATTAGCCATGGTCCAAGCCATGCCTTAGGATGTTGGAAAGAGGCTCTGGTCGGTGGTTCAAGCCCCAATGGCCATTATCCTTGTAAATGAAATAAGGAAGCACGACAGCTGCTGCTGCAATTTTTTTGACAGCAACTTTTCCTTCGGTTCAGAGGCTTGTTTCGAGTTCTTGGTTGGCTTTTAGCCTATGGCCTTAGACTGGACAGTATCTCATTGAGTTAGGAAGGTCATGTTTTTGGCTGTTCATGATTTGGTTAAGTTTAGAGGTCGTACGAGAATTTATGATGCAATGTGCCAAAGTGACTCTCGAAAGAGCGTTTCACGATTTTGGCCACCATTCACATCTTTTCGTGTACTACAGCCTAGGGTCATGTTTTCCAGTATTTTAGGTGTATTTTAATCATGGCTAAATGATGGTTCAATGTCGGTTTGGGTTGGTACGAAGCCTGGTTGAATACTAAGTTTGTTGGGCGTAATAGTCTCGTTTTTGGTCCGGTTATGAAGTGTTGGACAAGTTAAGTTTATTTGCATGTCCTCATGTTAGAATTAGGTCGCAGCGAGCCTAGGAATGATCCAACTCAATTGGTAAAATAAAACAGGTTAATAATTATATTACGTGCATAAAAATAGAAAATTTTTTTTTTTAGATATATGTGACATGTCTTGTGGCCACCTCACGCTTATGGGATTTCAGCTTATGGGATTATTACTTCACCCGGTGACTCACGACCGGTTCATGTTCATGTATGGGTACGGATATCCAGTCCAAGGGCTGTGATGATCTCTATCGCCCAATATACTGTGGTTTAGTCTTATCAGACGTGCATGTTATGTTATGATATGTTATGGGCCACTTGCGTAGAACATTATCTCAACAGAAAATTATGATATGCTATTTTATGACAGGGCTCTATCGAGCAAATATTTTACTTACGATTATCAGTTATGCACATATTTATAATTATCTATGACACGATTTTTACATCACGCTTTACAATATGATATCTTTACATGGCACGAAATTTTATGATATATTTACATATTATCCATGATATATGCATGCTGAGTCTTTAGACTCACTAGACTTGATTGTTGTAGGTACTGATGAAGTCGAGGCCGAGGGCGGAGACCAGTGAGCTAGCTTGGGTCGGAAGTAGTAGGAACCCGAGGACCTCATGTTTCAGTTTATTTACCATTTTTATGCTCAAACTCATTTTGTCTTGTTGAAATATTTTTAAGTGATTGTTTTGAAACAGTATTTACTTCCGCTGCTATTTTGACATTTAAACCTTTTTATCAGTTTATTTTATGAATGAGGCAAGTTATTTACTTTTAAGGAAAATTTTAAATTATTCCGCAAATTTTCAAATACGAAATACGGGCTTCTACATTTGCATCCCCACATTTACATTGGTTTTTGACATGGATCCATATATGCTCATATGGATCAATTAGCTCTCGGTTGCTGATCATACTTTATTTTTATAATGCATGAGATATGTTATAAATAATTAGTATGTGCTTTACTAATATACTAACAAGAGTTGTATGAATCCGACAAACATACAAACAAATATGGCACGAGATTTTAAAACTAATGATGAGACAAGTTTTTAAAATTAAAATAAGATCCAAAATTTAAATCAAGTTTATTAAAAGAAAAATTAAAAGAAAGTTTAATATTTCCTTTTCTTCCATCAACGGTGGTTGCATGATGTGGGGACCCGGATGCTAATCAAGTTCATAATCGTCATTGGGACCATTTAATCAATTATAATAGACATGGTCTAAATTTTTTTTTAAAAAAATGCGGAACGTAATGGAAATCATACTAGTATACATATCAGTATAACATGAGGTACAAGTCCTGTACAGCATATATTCAATACATACGAAAGTTCAACAACTAGCTATCAAGTGTTCAAACCCTATCTACAGCAACGTCAAAGTCTGTGGTCTCCACTCTATTCATGATCTCTCGTCATCTTCTCGACCCTGATCCTGTCCCACCTGTTGTCATGCACACATACAAACACGACAACAGCCGGATAATTCCGGTGAGAATATAATCCCAGTATAAATCAATGAACATGCAATCATATGATAAACATAAAAGCATGGACAGATAACAGCAATATGTATCAAAATCTGAAACATAATCAATATAAAACTGTCGACAGTGCTCGTGACTCCACGACTCAGACTAGACTCAATCCTAGTCTAGGGATCCCGGTTTCCTAGACGTTGGTATTCCTATATCGACCAACAGTAATAGAAGAAACTCCGATTCTATCCACGTCGATATAACCAAACATCCAGTGTCTTGACCTATCCGTCACAGACTGTGGCACTATCGCCAATACACTATCTTGTGACATCGTGCAATGTGCCCGTGGCGATCCCACCACTATCAGGCACTTCTGTCACAAGATCACTCGACTAATATCTGCTTTCTATACATCCATAGAACAAGCATATCAAGTCAAAGCAATGAACATAATAATAAGAAGTATGTGATTTAGGGAAACTCAAGTATATCCTACTTGAGTCGATCTCCCAGTATCAACATTGACTTATACCTTTCGTTCGTAGTCTCGGTCTGAAGCAATATCAGTTCTGAACTCAAGACTGTCTCTGTAAATCTGAAACGACATATCGAGAATCATAATATCAACCTTCCATTCTCAATTCAATACTGAATCTGATTAATCTGAATTTAATTCAAATCATCGGTATAACGGCACAATCTCAATATCCCCGTAAATTCCATATCAACAAATATCAATTACAAATCATAACCCATATCCGATACAATCTGTAATCAATCAATAATCTAAATCTGTCTGGTTTTCAGTCCATATAATCAGAAATTCATAACAATTCCATAATCAATCTGTTCTTCGATCTGGCTTCAATTCTACGATGTGTAGTATTCTCAGAACACATAATAATGATCAAATAATAATTTCTCCAATATCATAATTTCAAATGATAACAGAACTCAATAAAACTTACGTCCTATTGTAGCTCGCGTCAAAAGGATTACAGAACTGTGTTCGGATTCAAATTCTGATGACCGGATGTCATACAATAAAATTTCTATGGTGTAAGGAAACGTTGAGGATTAATTCATGGAGCATTCTCGGTTTTCTCTCGGGAATGTGAAATTGGAAATGAAGATTAACATTTAAGTTGCAAGGTGAAGACATGTGTCCACTCAATTTTCCATATTTGCACTTTAGTCCCTCAACTTTTCACTATTTGCAATTCGGCCCCCAATAATTACGAAATTGCCATCAAATTTAAATCAATTATTTTCTTTTCGGGGTCTCAAAAAAATTGATAACATCTCGGACCTTACAATTCTCCCCCTCTGAGACATGATTTCATCCTCGAAATCTCAAGCAATCATATCACAGGTAATCAAATCAGAAATAACAGAAACTAAAATAGTAAACTCACATCAGTGGAATAACTGAGAATTCCTGTCTCATATCTGATTCTATCTCCCAAGTAGCTTCTTAAATGCCATGACGAGTCCACTGGACTTTCACAAGTGGGATGGTCTTCGTTCTGAGTTGCTTTTTTTTACGATCAATAATCTGAACCGGTTTCTCAATATAACTCATAGACTCATCAAGCTCAGCCTCGTCTGGCTGGATAATATGGGAATCATCGGGGAGATATTTCCGTAACATAGATACATGAAAGTCATCATGTATTCCAGATAGATAAGGCGGTAATGCAAGTCGATAGGCACGATCTCCTATCTTCTCGAGAATCTCATACGGACCAACGTATCTTGGAGACAATTTGACTTTCTTGCCAAATATGACCACACCCCTAAAAGGAGAAATCTTCAGGAATACTCGATCTCCTACCTCAAATACCAACGGTCTACGTCGAAGGTTGGCATATTTGGCTTGTCGGTTCTGAGCTGCCTTCATTTTCTTCTGAATCAGTTTCACTTTTTCAGTCATATCTCTGATCATGTCAGGTCCAGTCTCAGGAACTTCAGAGATATCATCCCAATAAAGAGGGGATCGACACTTCTTTCCGTACAAAGCTTCAAAAGGTGCCATCTCAATACTCGTTTGATAGCTATTGTTGTACGAAAACTCACAAAGAGGCAATGCATCTTGCCAATTAGTGCTAAAATCAAGCACTACAGCTCTCAGCATATCTTCCAATGTTTGAATTGTCCGCTCTGACTGTCCGTCAATCTGTGGATGATATGCGGTACTCAGATGTAACTTCGTACCGAGAGCCTGCTGCAAACTCTGCCAGAAGTGCGAAGTAAACCGAGGATCACGGTCTGAAACAATCGACTTCGGCACTCCGTGCAATCTAACAACTTCTCTAACATAAATATCGGCCATCTGATCAATATCGGTACGTCATCTTGTATGGAATGAAACATGTAGATTTGGTCAATCTGTCAATCAAAACCAAATCGCATCACAACCTTTGGAGGAACGTGGTAAATATGTCACAAAATCCATGGAAATGTGATCCCATTTCCATTCAGGAATGGACAAACTTTGTAACAGTCCTCCTGGTTTCTTTCTTTCCGCTTTCACCTGTTGGCAATTCAGACATCTGGAAACAAATTCTGCAATGTTAGTCTTCATTTGTTTTCACCAAAACTGTTCTTTCAAGTCATTATACATCTTTCTGCCACTAGGATGAATACTGAATCGACTACTGTGCGCTTCTGTCAATATCTGCTGTCTCAACTCTGGAACATTTGGCACAACTAGACGATTATTCACATACAGTACACTGTCATGTACCCGATACTCTGATCGATGTCCTGCTCTGACCATCGCAATCGAGTTCTGAACATTCTGATCAACTTTCTGAGCTGCTTTAATTTTCAAAATCAGCTCTGGTTCAGCCCGAATAGCACATAATCTTAGAGGCTGACGATCTGTCTCAAATGCTAATCCAGACAAACAGCAGTCTTCTATCAAATTGGAAACACCCATAGTCGATAAGGACAAAGAACATACCTTTCGACTCAGTGCATCAGCTGCTGCATTCGATTTTCCTGGATAATACTTCATTTCACAATCGAAATCTTTAAGCAAATCAAGCCATCTTCGCTGCCTCATATTCATCTCAGATTGTGAAAACAGACTATTTCAGGCTCTTATGATCAGAATAAATCTCAAACTTCTCACCATAGAGGTAATATCGCCATATTTTTAGTGCAAATACAATGGCTGCCAATTCAAGATCATGAATTGGGTAGCGAGTCTCGTGTGGCTTCAACTGTCTCGAAGCATAGGCAATGACATGGCCTCGCTGCATCAACACACAACCCAAACCTTTGTGAGAAGCATCAAAATATACAACAAAATCATCAGTACCTGACGGAATAGTCAACACCGGAGCACTGGTCAATCTTTTCTTCAACTCCATAAAACTGGAATCACAGTCTTCAGACCAAACAAATTGAGCATTCTTCTGAGTCAACTGTGTAATCGGCTTGGCAATACTGGAAAAATCTTTGATGAATCGACGATAATATCCTGCCAAACCCATGAAACTGTGAATCTCGGGCACTGATGTCGGTCTCGGCCAAGAAATCACTGCCTCAACCTTACTGGGATCAACAGAAATACCGTATCCGGATATAATGTGACCCAGAAATACTACCTGTTTCAACCAAAACTCGCATTTCGACAGTTTAGCATATAACTTCTCAGCCCTCAAAATTCACAACACGGTTCTCAAATGCTCAGCATGTTCCATCATATTCTTTGAGTAAATCAATATATCATCAATGAATATGATAACAAACTCATCAAGATATCTTTGAAAGACACGGTTCATCAACCCCATAAATACAGCCGGTGCATTCGTCAAACCAAATGGCATGACAATAAATTCATAGTGTCCATACCTGGTTCTGAATGTTCTCTTCGAGATATCAGAATCCCTGACTCTCAGCTGATGGTATCCAGATCTCATATCGATCTTGGAATATACAGATGAACCCTGCAACTGATCAAACAAATCATCAATGCGAGGTAACGGATATTTATTCTTTACCGTTGCTTTGTTCAGTTGTCGGTAATCGATACAGAGCCTCATCGAACCATCTTTCTTTCTCACAAACAGTACTGGAGCACCCCAAGGAGACACACTCGGTCTGATATACCCCTTGGCCAGTAAATCCTCCAACTGTTCTTTCAATTCTTTCAACTCAATTGGTGCCATTCGGTATGGAGCTCTAGATATCGGAACTGTACATGGCATCAACTCAATGCTGAAGTCTATCTCTCGAATTGGAGGCAAACCAGGAATCTCATCTGGAAAGACATCAGCAAACTCACACACCACTGGCAAGTCCGCCAAGGATGGACTCGATTTCAGTAAATCAACTGAATAGATAAGAAATCCATCCGCTCCTTTCTGCAATAATCGAGTCATATTCATAGCAGATATCAAAGGAATTCTGGCTCGAGAACCCTTACCATAAAATTTTCACTCATCAGTCATCTCATGTCTGAATCTTACAATCTTGTGGAAACAATCGACTGTAGCCCTGTACTTGGTCAACATATCGATACCGATAATACAATCAAAGTCAGATATCCCAAGCACAATACAGTCTAACTCAATCTCATGCCCATCATACTGCAGTATACACGATCTAACAGACTTCACTGATATCAAACCTGTCCCCAAAAGAGAAGAGACAGATACTACAATAGATAGGGACTCAACAGGTAATGCATGCATCAATGCAAATCCCTCAGAAATAAATGTATGTGATGCACCAGTATCAATCAATACATAAGCAGGGTAACCAGAAATAGAACACTTACCTGCAACGACATCATCAGGTGCATCCTGTGCCTGCTCCTCTGTCAAAGCAAAAACTCTGGCCTGCTGTCTCGGAGGCTGGCTCACTGTCTGGCTTCCTCTTGGCCTCTGCTATGACTGGGTAGACGGTGCTGGCTGGAAAGAATGGACAGCAGATGGTCGTCTCCCAATCTGAGCCACTGATCCAGATGACTCTGCTGCCTGGGATCCCTGTGCACCTCTCTGGGGACATACTCGGGCAAAATGTCCCTGCTGTCGACATATACGACAAGAGCCAAACACTCCTCGGCACTGCTCTGTGGAATGCTTCCCTCCACAAGTGCTGCAATATGGTCCTGTATAACTTTGGCTCTGACCAGTCTATCTCGAGCCACTGGAACTGGAAGAACTGCTGCCGGACTTCTTAAACTGTTTTCCTCTGGCTTTCAGATAGTCCTTCTTTCCACCACTGCTGCTACCACTCTCGAATCTGGGAGGGGGTTGATGTGGTATCGGTGCTGGGGCAACATATGAAGCTCCTCTCTGTCTCATCAGACCCGCTTCTGCTCCCTTTGCTCTGTTCAGGGCGTCAGCATGCATGGGTATTGTGGGGACCCGGGTGCTAACTTGTCTTCTTCAATCATTGGGACTAATTGGATCAATTATGTATACTACTTTGGTTAAAAAAAATTCTTATATATAAAGCATTACTAACCAAAATGTATACATGCATACAACAAGCTAAGTTTATTTATTGTAAAAGATCAAAAGCAAATTCTACAACACATGATCAACTTGCAAATTTATTTCATTTACAAACCATCTAACTAGTGTTTGTTTCCATCAATACACGTCTAGGAATAGACCACCGGTTTCATATCTAAGCCCGGATCACCACGCTAATCATCACTCGTTCAAGCTCTTCTCAGTACTGATCATGTCCCACCTGTTGCCATGCACACATAAAAACATGAGAACAGCCGAAAAATCCGGTGAGAATAAATCCCAGTATAAAACATGTATACATGCAATGCATAAGATCATATACAAAACATAAACCATGTATCAAGAACATGAATCATGATTTTATGACACACTAGTGAATACAGATAAAACTCTTGACTCGACTCAAATCTAAGTCTAGGGATCCCGGTCTGAATAAGACGTAACAAATCTCCCACCTACTCTCCCAATCGAGGTGGTGGTACGTCTTATTCCTAGACTTCGGTCCTTTCTGTATCGAACATCTACAATAGGAATCGATCTCCTCCTAAGCAATTCGATACCACCGAACATCTAGTAACTTGGCTGCTCTGCCAAGGACTCATCTATCTTAAGTGCATTTCTATAATTCAATAGAAAAAAATATAAACATCTCAAAGCATAAACAATCTAGTATGTGATTTAGGGAAACTCCAGTCCAATCTGACTCGAGTCGTATCTCCCGGTTCAACATTGATTTATACCTTTCTTTGTTTGGTGTTTGGTTGTATGAAATCAATCCCAATCTTCAAAACCTTCAATACCAATCTGAAATAAGAATTGAGAGGCATGAGATCACATACAACTCAATTTACTTACGTGATAGGCTTACTATTCGGTCTAGATTTATTTCAACGGCATAACGGCGTCATTTCGATATACCGACAACTCAATCATCAATAGATTCAATGTCACAACTCATCATCATCAACTAATGATATCTACAAGTCACAAAATCTGTATAATCCCACTCACATATATGCTGAAATTCATAACAATCGTATACGATAACATTTCTTCGATCCGGTTTCGATTCTACTTATCTCAACATATCAAGAACACATCCTATAGCTCAAAATCTGATTTCCCCAACATGATATTTTCAAATCAAGCAAGAACATCATAAAACTTACATCCTTTAGAAGCTTATGTGCAAGGAGCAAGAATCTAAACTCGGATCACAATTCGGATGGTTAGATGTTGCACAACAAAGTTTCTAGTATGGGATGAAGCTTGATGATATTTTCTTCATGGAGGTTCGTTCTTCAGCTGAAAATTATGAAAGAATGAAGAGTTGGACACATTTAAATGCATGGCAAAGACACTTGGCTTATTTTCCATTCTGCACGTCTCATGCATACGCGCGACCTCAACCGGCGCATATGCGCGAGACCTACTGGTCTCGTCCCTCAGCTTAGTGGCAGCTCGCGCATATGGGCGCAGCTCTTCCGTGCATATGCGCGAGGTCCTTCACAACTCTCGGGTACCCTCACGCACATGCGCGAATACACGTCGCGCATATGCGTGAGGGGCGAGGTTCTCTGCTTGCCTCGCGCATATGCGCCCTGCCCGGTCGCGCATATGCGCGAGGTGTTCTGTCCACGCACATAATTCGGTCTTCCTTTCGTCTATCTCGGTCTGATCCGTTTTGTCTATAATCACCTCAATTTATCCAAAATTCATTTCAGATTACGATAATCAATTTCTCGGGCCTTACATTTCTCCCCCTCCTTAGATACGATTTCGTCCCCGAAATCACAGGCAATCAAATCAGATATCAACTCAGATACAATGACAAATGGAGGATAGAAGTTAAATGAGAATACTCACATCAGTGAAATAACTCGGGAAATTTCTGTATCATGTCTGACTCGGTTTCCCATGTGGCTTCTTCAGTACCATGGCGACTTCACTGAACTTTCACCAGCGGAATAGTCTTCGTTCTGAGTTGCCTTTCCTTACGATCAAGAATCTGAATCGGTTTTTCAATATAACTCAGAGTGTTGTCAAGTTCTGTCTCATCTGGATGAATAATATGTGAATCATCAGGGAGATACTTCCGCAACATTGATACATGAAAAACATAATGTATTCCAGATAGAGAAGGCGGAAGAGCAAGTCGATAGGCACGATCACCTATCTTCTCCAGAATCTCATACGGACAAATATAACGAGGAGACAACTTTCCTCGCTTGCCAAATCTGACAATGCCTCTAAACGGAGAAATCTTTAGGAATACTCTATCTCCCTGCTCAAACACTAACGGTCTACGTCGAATATTCGCATATTTGGCTTGTCAATCTTGAGCCGTCTTCATTTTCTGCTGAATCAGCTTCACTTTCTCTGTCATATCTCTGATCATGTCAGGTCCAATCTCAGGAACCTCAGAGATGTCATCCCAATACAGAGGAGATCTGCACTTCTTGCCGTACAACGCTTCAAATGGTGTCATTTCTATGCTCTTCTGATAGCTATTGTTCTACGAGAATTCACAAAGAGGTAATGAATCTTGCCAACTAGTGCAAAAATCTAGCACTACAGCTCTAAGCATATCCTCCAGTGTCTGGATAGTCCGTTCTGACTGTCCGTCGGTCTGTGGATGGTATGCGGTTCTCAGATGTAACTTCGTACCTAGAGCCTGCTGTAAACTGTGCCAGAAATGTGAAGTAAATCGCGGATCACGATCTGATACGATAGACTTCGGCACACCATGCAATCGAACTACCTCTCGGACATAGATTTCTACCATCTGACCATATCTATACGTCATTCTGTACGGAATAAAGCATGCTGATTTGGTCAATCTATCAATCACAACCCAAATCGCATCACACCCTCGGGAAGAACGTGGTAGTTTTGTAACGAAATCCATGCAAATGTGATCCCATTTCCATTCTGGAATGGATAAACTCTGTAGTAAACCCCCGGGTTTCTTCTTTTCTGCTTTCACCTGTTGGCAATTTAAACATCTAGACACGAATTCTGCAATGTCTGATTTCATTTGTTTGCACCAAAACTGTTTCTTCATATCATTGTACATCTTCCTGCCACCAGGATGAATACTAAACCAACTACAATGTGCTTCTGTCAAAATCTGTTCCTTCAAGTCGGAAACATCTGGCACTACAAAACGGTTATTCACATATAACACAAGATCACGAACCTAATATTCAGATTGATGCCCTGATCTGAACTTCTCAATCGACTTCTGAATATTTTGATCATTTTTCTGTGCTTCTTTAATTCTCAATATCAACTCGGGTTCGACTTGAACAACATATAATAGCACTGGTCTACGATCTGTCTCAAATACCATCCCAGACAAACAGCAATCTTCTATCAAATTCGAAACGCCAATAGTCGATAAGGATAAAGAATATAGCTTACGACTTAATGCATCAGCTGCTACATTAGACTTTCCTGAGTAGTATTTGATTTAACAATCGAAATCCTTCAATAAATCAAGCCATCTTCGCTGTATCATTGTAGAACCCGTAAATTAGACTACGTATAAGCCATGCATAATTCTAGTATTTTAAATTAAAATGATTTTATTGCTTGAGTATTTAAATTCTTCCTTTAAATTTGATTATTTTATGCAGTAGTTTAACTATTGACTTTTCAGTTAATTAAGTGAGGCCGGACTGGAGTTGGAGTTTTGAGATAAAATTTAATATTAAGAAAACATTCCCAGAATTTATTTTAGCTAACTAATAAGTTAATTTAAGTTAAAAGAAGGTTTAAGGAATTATTTAAGTAACTTGAGGTAAGTAGGAAATAAGTTCATTTAGGTTCCATAATTAATGTGTTAATTGAGTAAATTATTTAAAGGATAGGTAAAGATCTAAAGATTTAAAATACACTAACTAAGCAATATTTCCCCTCCACTTAATAGCATGATTCAGCCACCTCATAGATGACTTACCAATTCTTTGACAACTCACCACCTTTGACCCTTTCCTTATTATTTCTTGGCATGATAATCCTTTCACTTTTAATCACCATTAATTATTAATAATAAATCATTATCCTAGCCTTGAGATGACATGATGAATCGGTCATTGCACCTCCTATATCCCTCCAAGAATATTTGATATCAAACCATTTCAAATTCAAAAGGGAGCAAGACTTGGTCATGCCATTTGAATCCCTTTTATATTGCAACTCCCCTGCATCTCTCCTAACCATCATTCCCCCTACTCACCACCAAAATTCAGAGAGGATTCAGAGGTAAAACCGTGAGCCTCATAGCAAGAACAAGAGAGAAATCGATTAGAAACAAGAACAAGAAGAACACTCTGTCTCCTCCGCGCCGCGTCGTCATATTCGTTCGTTTTCTTTTCAAAACGAAACCAAGGCATGTATATGTTTTTATTTGCTCTTCAATCAAGCCATATTAGTATTTTAAACAACATACACATGATTTTATTCAAGCGAAAACCGAAATTTTTCCATGCTATTTTCGAAACATGAAGTGCAGATTTCTTCGGCCCTCTTGTTCTTCACGGTTTGCTTGTTTCTTTGAGTGCAGGTGGTTGGCTCGTGTCTAGGCTCCCAAGGATGCATCTAGACATGTACTAGGACATGTTAGGATCATATTGGTCCATTCATTCAAGCCCCATAACCGCTGGAAACCAGAAATGACGGCAACTCCCCAAACATGTCTCATTTGCATTTGATTTTCTTGATTGCTGTCAAAGATTGATGGATATGATCTTGGCTGCCCTAAGGGCTATAGCCATGGTTAGAACATCTCCTGGTCATTTCTAAGACGTGACCAAGTCTCCCTTTTGAGGCTTGGTCCATGGTGGAATCAATTTTTAACCAAAACAAACAAGAACAGCCCCTCGGCCCCTTTCCCCTTATTGCATGTAATGTTTCAGTTTTGTGGAGTGGTGTGGATCTTGGTTGGCCTCTGGCCCTTAGCCACGGTTCATACCATACCTCTTGATGTCTAGATTGTGCCATGGTCAATCAAATGACCACTGGAACGACACGAGACAGCAAGAGAAGAAATACACCTCACGCATGCAAGGGTGCTCTCGGGTGGGACTTCTCGGCTGGTTTCATGGTGTGGTTCGAATTGTGGCTGGCCTAGGGCCCTTAGCCATGGTTCAAATCATTCCTTAGGACGTTGGTAAGAGGCTTTGGTTGGTGGTTCAAGCCCCAATGGCCGGTAGTCTAGAAAACGACACAAGTAATCAAAGGCGATGTTGCTGTATTTTGACAGCAAGTGACGTCACGGTTCAGAGGCGTGTTCCGGGTTCTTGGTTTTCTTTTAGCCTATGGCCTTGGACTAGACAGTGCCTCATCGAGTTAGGAAGGTAATGTTTTTGGCCGTTTGTGATTCGGATCATTTTAGAGGTCGTACGAGAAATTACGGTGCGATATGCCAAATTGACTCTCGATAGAGCGTTTCATGTTTTGGCCTCCATTCACCAAAATTTCGGCCCTTATCATTTTAGGAGCATTATTTCATCATTTTAAGTGTATTTTAATCATGAATAAATGATGGTTTGGTGTTGGTTCGGGTTGGCACGGAGTCATGATTAAATACGAAGTCGTTGGGCGTAATTGTCTCGTTTTTAGATTCAATTACAAAGTTTGTTCAAGAAAATCATTTGCATATTTTTTCATGTTAAATTTAGGTCGCAGCGAGCCTGGGAACGATCCAATCCATGTGGTAAAATAATACAGGATATTTAATTATGCCATTTAATTATATTACGTGCATAAAAATATAAAATGTTCATTTTTGGAGATTAATGCGATATTGCTTGTGGCCATTTCACTATCATTGGATCATTACTTCACCCGATGGTCACTTACCGGTCAGTTCAATTCAGCTTCAGTGCAGGGGCCACTTGCGTAGACCATAATCTCACCAGAAAATTATTACACGCTATTTCATTACATGGCTCCAAGGAGCAAACATTTTCACTATGATTTTCAGTTCAGTTATGCACGTATTATAATTAATCATGACACGATATTTTACGTTATGCCTCATGACATGATATTTTTACTCCCATGCAATTTTATTATATTATTTACTCGTTATTTACGATATATGCATGCTGAGTCTTTAGACTCACTAGACTTAATTGTTGTAGGTACTGATGAGGTCGGGACCGAGGGCGGGGTACCAGTGAGCTAGCTTGGGTCGGCAGTAGTGGAACCCGAGGACCTCATTTACAACATTTACCATTTTTATGCTTAAACATTTTTATCAGTTGTTGGATTACTTTAACTTGTTATTTTGCGAACAATAATTTCTTCCGCTGCTATTTTGAACATTAAACTTGATTTATCAGTTTATTTTGTGAATGAGGCATTTTAATTATTTTAAAAAGAAAATTTTAAATTTTTCTGCAAATTTTCAAACACGAATTTTCGGGCCATTATAGCTGGTATTAGAGCAATGGTTCTGTAAAGGGTTGTACTACTACAGACCACGAGAAGCTCATGGAGTCACGTCTTCGGGCTGTAAGTTTTACATTTACGCATTTTATTTAAAGCATGAAATATTCAGACAGCATGTTTTCATGAAATATTTTACGTCCAGATTTTTATTGTTCAGTATTTAAATTTAATAAATTATAGAATTATGCATGTTAGTTACGTATGGGTTATGTGATGCAAACGTGGTTGGTCAAGCACCAAAGAAAGTCATGGGAGTCGTTGGAGTTGCCCGAAGGACCTATAACGAGGGGCCGTAGCAAGAAGTTTAAAGAAGCACTTCAAGGATTCATTATGAACTACCAAGAAAGTTCAATAAATGGGGTGTCTAAATTAGAGGAACCTGAGGAACATTGACACAATGATGGAAGTGTTTGGAATGTAATTCAAGTGCTAAAAGACCATGAGGACAGCAGCACGCGCGCCCTCGCGCCAGAAGCGGCGCAGCCGCGCGCGCGCATGCGGGCATGAATCGGCGCAGCCGCGCGCGCTGCGCGCGCCACAGCGCGTGTTTCGACGCTGCCGCGCGCACGGGCAGAACAAGGCGTGCCCCCGCACAGTGTTTCGGCGCTACCGCGCGCACCCGGATGGAATGTGCAGAACATGGCGCGCCATCGCGTGAGATCACGCGCAGTTCCATGTAAAACTTTGTTGCCAACTCTTTTGTTGACTTTTTACACTACTTTTTATTATTTTATTGTATTTATATGCATTGTATCAACCAAAAACGTGATAATTCAGATTGATAAAAATATTTTGAGGATTTTCTCTCAATTCTCAAGGCTTTTAAAGCTTTGTTCAAAATCAAATCAAACTTATCAAAGATTGCATCTTTTTGGCGTTTGTCGATTGTTTTTCGCACGGATTGTCAAAACTAGTTCTTTGAAGGTTCGTTTGAAATTCGATTGTTATTATCGTTGATATTTGTTGCTAAGTTTTAATCACTTAGAGGTGAATATCACAAATCGTTACTTGTTTCAAAAGATCGGGACAACATAATCGATCCTTGTTCGTTATTGTATTGAGGGCGCGATTCTAATTAATCGTGTTTGCTTTCATTTGTACGAGGATTCGTATCATTTGGTATCAGAGCTTCTGGTTCTGTTTGATTCAAGTAAGTTATCGTTGTTGTTGTTATTTTCAGATCTGTCTAAAATTTTGTTCCTATCTCAGATCTGTGGTATCCTTTCGTTTCTATTGTCAAATCTTTCTATATAAAAAAAATATATAAGAGAAGAAAAACATAAATTTCGTTCTGTTATCAGATCTATGTTATTCCTTCGTTTCTGTTTTCAGATCTGTGTTTTCCTTTGTTTTGTTTCAAATATGTGTTATTCTAGTGTTCTTGGCTTTGTGCAATCCAAGTGAGACAATTGCAAGTGTTCACAAGTTAAATCTTGTTAGTTTGATAAAAAAAAATATAAAGATTGATCACATCTTTGAGAGAACTATCACATTCGAGTGCAAATATTTGAGTGCGAGTGTTATTTCTTTGGAGTGATTGTGAGAATTTGGGTGAGGAACATCTTTTATTTCTACTAACATTTTCTTGCAGGTACAAAATCAGAAAGGTAAAATGGAGAGTGAGGTAGGAGAGAGTTCGAATCAGGGGTTGTCTAAGGTTCAAATGGAGGC
Source organism: Primulina tabacum (assembly GCF_025594145.1). Classification (NCBI taxonomy): domain Eukaryota; kingdom Viridiplantae; phylum Streptophyta; class Magnoliopsida; order Lamiales; family Gesneriaceae; genus Primulina; species Primulina tabacum. Next base: position 33,226,770 of record NC_134557.1, read on the forward strand.
GTTATTTGGGCATTTTAGTAGAATGATGAGGGCCGAGTTGGATCCTTTATATGAGAGGTTGGATAGGCTTGAGGTTAGTACAAGTGAAAATAAATCTAAGCCTAAAGGTTTGGGTAGAGTGGAAGAAGAAGAGGATGATTATGATTTGGAAGGAGAAGAGGAAAGTCAAAACGAGAATTGGGGTAGAAGCGGAAGAGGTAGAGGATTTGGTAGGGGAAGAAGAGAAGCCGTACGGGGTAGGTACGATGATGAGAATAAGGAAGATAGTAACATAGGTAGTATTAAGATGAAAATTCCGTCGTTCCATGGTAAGTCAGACCCAGAGGCTTATTTAGAATGGGAAAAGCGGGTTGAATTTTTTTTTGATTGTCACCAGTATTCTGAACTCAAAAAGGTTAGGTTGGCCGTGGTTGAATTTGTTGATTATGCACTTATTTGGTGGGATCAATTAGTGACCACTAAGAGAAGATGCAATGAGAGGCCTATAGAAACTTGGGCTGAGATGAAAAGCGTAATGAGGAAGAGGTTTGTACCAAATCACTACTATAGAGAAATGTTTAAAAAGTTACAAACTTTGAGACAGGGTGTGAAGAGTGTTGAGGACTACTATAAAGAGTTGGAAGTAGTCATGATTAGAGCAAACATAGAGGAGGATAGTGAGGCTACTATGGCTCGTTTTCTGTGTGGTTTGAACATGGAAATTCAAGACCAAGTGGAGCTTAGACACTACTTGGATCTAGATGAAATGGTACAAATGGCGATAAAAGTGGAGCAACAACTCAAGAGGAGAGGAGTTGGCCGTACCATTCAAGCTGGGATTACATCAACACCTTGATGTTCCAATGTTGTTAAACGTGAAGAAGGCAAGGTAGTGGTCAAACCCAAAGCTGACATTAAACAGGAGGCGCCTAAGCAAGGAGTGCAAGGTAAACCTGAAACTACTATTAATCGTTCTAGAGATATTAAATGTTTTAGGTGTCAAGGAGTTGGCCATATTTCTAGCCAATGTCCCAATAAAAGAGTGATGGTGTTGAATACTTATGGTGAGTACGAATCTCATAGTGAGGGAGATGATGGAGAGGATGAAGATGAGATGTCTGCATTAGAAGATCCTGATGAGGGATATGAGGCAGTTGTGGGTGAAGGGTTAGTGACTAGGCGTATCATGAATGCCCAAGTCAAAGAAGAGGAGACTAACCATCGGGAAAACTTGTTCCATACTAGATGTTTTGTCAGTGGCAAAGTTTGCAACATTATTATAGATGGAGGGAGTTATACCAATGTTGCTAGTCTTGAGATGGTGGAAAAATTGAGCTTGCCTACTTTGAAACATCCTCAACCATATAGGCTACAGTGGTTGAATGACTGTGCTGAAGTGAAAGTGAACAAACAAGTTTTGGTTACGTTTTCAATTGAGAAGTATATTGATGAGGTGTTGTGTGATGTGGTGCCAATGCATGCTTGTCATATTTTGTTAGGGAGACCATGACAATATGATAGGCAAGTGACACATGATGGGTTTAGAAATAAATATTCTTTTGTACTCAAGAAAGAACCTATTGTTTTACTTCCTTTGTCCCCAAAGCAAGTGTTGGAGGACCAATTGAAAAAAAAGAAGAGAGATGAGGCCGAAAAAAAGAGTGAATTAAAAAGTGAGATGGCCTTTGAAAACAAAAATGAAATGGCTAAAAGAAAAAGTGAGATAGCCATACAAAAGAAAAATGAGGGAAAAGAAAATGAGAGGAAAGAGGTCAAAAAGAAAACATATATGGCCCAAAATAGTGAGTTGAAGCAATTGTTGCACACACATGATCCACTTGTGTTGATTCTTTACAAGGAGATTCTCTTTAACACAAGTAATATAGCCGGATCCCTTCCGAGCATTGTTGTTTCACTTTTGCAGGAATTTGAAGATGTATTTCCGGAGTAGCTACCTCAAGGACTACCACCATTGAGGGGGATTGAGCACCAAATTGATTTGGTACCCGGAAGTGTATTGCCAAATCGTCCAGCTTACAGAAGCAATCCGGAGGAGACTAAGGAGCTACAATTACAGGTAAGTGAGTTGTTAGATAGGGGTTTTGTGCGTGAGTCCATGTCTCCTTGTGTTGTACCTGTTTTACTAGTTCCTAAGAAAGATGGTTCATGGTGTATGTGTGTAGATTGTAGAGCAATCAATAACATAACCATTAAGTATAGGCATCCCATACCTAGACTAGATGATATGTTAGATGAATTGCATGGTGCTTGTATCTTTAGCAAAATTGATTTGAAGAGTGGGTATCATCAAATTAGAATGAGAAAAGGTGATGAGTGAAAAACTGCTTTTAAAACCAAATACGGGTTATATGAGTGGATGGTCATGCCTTTTGGCTTAACTAACGCTCCTAGCACTTTTATGAGGTTAATGAATCATGTTTTGCATGCACACATAGGAAAGTTTGTTGTGGTTTATTTTGATGATATCCTAGTGTATAGCAAAGATTTAGAAGAGCATGTTGAGCATTTGAGACTTGTACTGACAACACTTAGGGCTGAACATTTATATGCTAATCTTAAGAAATGTGATTTTTGTACAAGCAAACTTGTCTTTCTTGGTTTTGTGGTAAGTTCACAAGGGATACAAGTGGATGAGGACAAGGTAAGTGCTATTCGAGATTGGCCAACGCCTGCTTCTGTTGGTCAAGTTCGAAGCTTTCATGGTCTTGCAAGCTTCTATAGGAGGTTTGTAAAAGATTTTAGCACACTGGCTGCACTGATGACGGCGGTGATTAAGAAGAACGTTCCATTTCATTGGGGTGAGGAGCAAGAGAAGTCTTTTAATATTATTAAACAAAAATTAATTAATGCGCCTTTACTTGTTTTGCCTGATTTTTCTAATACTTTTGAAATTGAATGTGATGCTTCAGGTATAGGTATTGGTGGAGTTTTGATGCAAGGCGGACAACCAGTGGCGTACTTTAGTGAGAAACTCAATGGAGCAGCACTGAACTATCCAACGTATGACAAGGAGTTGTACGCGCTTGTGAGGACTTTGGAGATGTGGCAACAATACTTGAGGCCTAAGGAGTTTGTGATCCATACCGACCATGAGTCTCTAAAGTACCTTAGGGGACAACAGAAACTTAACAAGCGGCATGCCAAGTGGGTGGCATTCATAGGTACATTTCCCTACATAATCAAATACAAACAAGGTAAGGATAATGTAGTGGCCGACGCACTATCACGGAGGTACGTATTAATCTTACCTTGGAGTCGAAAATCTTGGGATTTGAGCATGTGAAAGAGTTGTATTCGTTGGATGAGGATTTTAAGGAGATATTTGAAACATGTATGCATGGTCCACATGACAAATTTTATTTGCATAAGGGGTTTTTATTTAGAGAAGATAGATTGTGCATTCCTAAGTCATCAATTCGTGAGTTACTTGTGAGGGAGGCACAGGGTGGTGGTTTGATGGGGCACTTTGGTGTGGCTAAAACTTTGAATTGTTTGCATGAGCATTTTTATTGGCCACATATGAAACGTGATGTTGAGCGTGTTTGTGAAAAGTGCATTACTTGTAGACAAGCTAAGTCTAGAACACAACCACATGGAATTGTATACACCACTTCCTGTTCCTAGTGAACCTTGGATTGATATTTCTATGGATTTTATTTTAGGTTTGCCGAGGAATAAGAAGGGGAGGGATTCAATATTTGTTGTTGTTGATAGATTCTCTAAGATGGCACATTTTATTGATTGTCATAAAACTGATGATGCATCAAACATTGCGGATTTGTTCTTCAAGGAAGTCTTTAGGTTGCATGGTATGCCTAGGACTATTGTATCTGATCGTGATGTTAAATTTTTGAGTTACTTTTGGAAAACTTTGTGGGCTAAACTTGGCTTGTTTTCTACTACATGTCATCCTCAAACGGATGGACAAGATGAAGTTGTTAATAGAACTCTTGGAACACTTTTGCGTACTATACTTAAAAAGAACTTGAAAAATTGGGAAGAATGTTTATCATTTATTGAGTTTGCGTATAATCGTAGCGTGCATTCTACTACAAATTATTCGCCATTTGAGATTGTTTATGGTTTTATTCCTTTAACTCCTTTGGATTTAATGTCTTTGCCTGTGAGTGAAAGGTTAAACATGGATGGAAAGAAGAATGCTGAATTTGTTAGGAGTTTGCATGAGAAGGTTAAGGCTAATATCGAGAAGAAGAATTTACAATACACGAATCAAGCCAACAAGGGAAGGAAAAAGATGGTTTTTGAAAAGGAGATTGGGTGTGGTTGCACTTAAGGAAGGAAAGATTTCCAGAAAAGCGATGTTCGAAGCTCTAACCTAGGGGTGATGGACCATTTCAAGTGCTTGAAATGATCAACGACAATGCCTACAAACTAGACTTACCAGGTGAGTACAATGTCAGTTCTATTTTTAATGTTAGCGATTTTTCATTGTTTGATGTAGGAGATGATCAAGATTTGAGGACAAATCCTTTTCAAGAAGGGGAGGATGATGCAAACGTGGTTGGTCAAGCACCAAAGAAGGCATGGGAGTCGTTGGAGTTGCCCGAAGGACCTATGACAAAGGGCCGTAGCAAGAAGGTTAAAGAAGCACTTCAAGGATTCATGGTGAACTACCAAGGAAGTTCAATAAATGGGGTGTCTAATTAGAGGAACTTGAGGAACATGGACACAATGATGGAAGTGTTTGGAATGTAATTCAAGTGCTAAAAGACCATGAGGACAGCAGCACGCGCGCCCCAGCGCCAGAAGCGGCGCAGCCGCGTGCGCATGCGCGCATGAATCGGCGCAGCCGCGCGCCACAGCGCGTGTTTCGGCGCTGCCGCGCGCACGGGCAGAACAAGGCGCGCCCCCGCGCGTGTTTCGGCGCTACCGCGCGCACCTGGCTGGAATGTGCAGAACATGACGTGCCATCGCGCGAGATCACGCGCTACCGCACGCAGTTCCGTGTAAAACTTTGTTGCCAACTCTTTTGATGACTTTTTACACTACTTTTTATTATTTTATTGTATTTATATGCATTGTATCAACCAAAAACGTGATAATTCAGATTGATAAAAATATTTTGAGGAGTTTCTCTCAATTCTCAAGGCTTTTAAAACTTTGTTCAAAATCAAATTAAACTTATCAAAGATTGCATCTTTGTGGCGTTTGTCGATTGTTTTTCACACGGATTGTCAAAACAAGTTCTTTGAAGGTTCGTTTGAAATTCGATTGTTATTATCGTTGATATTTGTTGCTAAGTTTTTATCACTTAGAGGTGAATATCACAAATCGTTACTTGTTTCAAAAGATCGGGACAACATAATCGATCCTTGTTCGTTATTGAATTGAGGGCGCGATTCTAATTAATCGTGTTTGCTTTCATTCGTACGAGGATTCGTATCATTATGTATGGAACAGTATGCCCCCTAGACGCATCCTCGAGCGCACTAGAGAGGATGAGCCTCGCCAGGAGGACGGCATGAACCAGAGGCAGGAGAGAGACTTACCACCTCCACCTCCACCTGACATGAATGCCCAGATGCTAGCTGGGATGACTCAGTTCTTCGCACAATTTGCGGGGAACCATGCTGTGGCAGCCAGGCCGACAGGGCCCGAGGCTAATTATGAGAGATTCATGAAGATGCGTCCTAAGGAGTTTTCAGGGACGACGGACCCCATGATTGCCGAGGGCTGGATCAAGTCCCTCGAGGTTATCTCCGAGTTCATGGAGCTTGGAGATGCAGACAGAGTTCGTTGTGCCACCTATCTATTCGGAGGAGATGCACGCCTATGGTGGGAAGGAGCATCAGTAGCTTTGAACTTGGCTACACTAAGTTGGACGCGCTTCACGGAGGTATTCTACTCCAAATATTTTACTGATGAGGTGCGTTCCAGGTTGACCAGGGAGTTCATGACCCTGAGGCAGGGTGATCTGACTGTTATGGAGTTCGTCCGTAAGTTTGAGAGGGGTTGCTACTTTGTGCCCCTAATCGCCAGTGATGCTGGAGCCAAACTGAGACACTTTATGGATGGTTTGCGGCCCATCTTCCGCCGCGATGTTAGAGTGGCAGGCCCTACTATTTTTGAAGTCGCGGTTTCCAGAGCTCTTGCTACAGAGCAAGATTAGATCGACATTGAGAGGGACCGCCAGGGTAAGCGACCAGTCCCAGTACCACACCGCCCTCCTCTTCCTCAGCAGCAGCATCAGAACAAGAGTCCTTTCCATGGCCCACCCAAGAACAGAGGACAGAGGCAGCAGCATCAGGGATGTGCAGTCCCAAGGACCTTTGAGCACCCAGTCTGCCCCAAGTGCTCACGCCGCCATCCTGGAGCATGTATGTATGGTTCAGGGAAGTGTTATAAGTGTGGTAGTCCAGACCACTTACTTCTGCAGTGCCCTTAGAGGAATCTGCCTACCCAAGACAGAGTTTTTGCTCTCCATGCAACGGAGACGAACCTGGAGACCATGCTTATGACAGGTACCTTTAAGTTTTAAGTTTACATTTGGGAATTAATGTTTTGGGTTAAGATTTTTGAACATAGAATTGCAGTAGGATTGCATGCTCTACTCAGTATTATTTTGTGAATTTAAGTTAGAAGAACTTTGACCTTTGCATGTCTATAAGTTAGTTCTTGTGATTATTGGGTTCAGCTTAGTATTCCAACCTTTCAGGGAGAATATTTATATCTGGTTCCGCTATTAAGGCCTTGATAGATTCAGGGGCCACTCACTCATTTATTTCGGAGGTCTTTGCTAATTTCCTCAAGGTCAAGACCGTTGGGCTAGATGTAGCCTATTCAGTAGTATTGCCTTCTGGTAAGGAGATGGCAGCTATCAATGTGATCCGAAACATAGATCTTGAGCTCTATGGCAACCTCGTTTATGCGGATCTGATCGTGTTGCTGATGCCAGAGTTTGACATCATTCTAGGGATGGACTGTCTATTGCGGAAGAAGAGTTTTGATTGACTTTCAGCGGAGATCTGTTCTAGTCCGACCGCCTGGAATGGCGCATTTCTTATTCGAGCCGGACAGGTACTTTCCCTTACCGCGCATTATTCCTTATGTCAAGGCTAGGAAGCTCATGCATAGAGGGTGTTGGGAATTTTTAGCAACTTTTATATTTGTCCCCGAGGCACCCAGTCAGTCAGCCGCAGATGTTCCGATTGTTAGAGACTTCTTATACGTTTTTCCTGAGGACGTCTCTGGTATGCCACCCGAGAGAGAGGTGGAGTTTTCTATTGAGCTTATACCAGGTACGGCTCCGATCACCAAATCACCGTACCGACTAGCACCGACAGAGATGGAAGAGCTTAAGAAGCAGATTCAGGAACTTCTAGACAAGGATTTCATTCGCCCGAGTTTTTCACCATGGGGCGCGCTAGTCTTATTTGTGAAGAAGAAGGATGGTTCTATGAGGCTTTGCATTGACTACCGAGAGTTGAACAGGGTTACAGTGAAGAACAAATACCCACTTCTGAGGATTGAGGATTTGTTTGACCAGTTGTAGGGAGCTTCGATATTCTCCAAGATAGATCTGCGTTCCGGTTATCACCAGTTGAGGGTGAAAGATTCCGATGTTTCCAAGACTGCTTTTAGGACTCGTTATGGCCACTATGAGTTCCTTGTGATGTCGTTCGATCTGACGAATGCGCCAGCGATCTTCATGGATCTCATGAATCACGTATTTCAGCCGTATCTTGACCAGTTTGTGATAGTATTCATAGACGACATTCTCGTCTACTCCAAGAATCAGGAGGATCACAGCAAACATCTGACCACAATGCTGCAGACCTTGCAGAAGCATAAGTTATTCGCAAAGTTCAGTAAGTGCGAATTTTGGTTAGAGAAGGTGGCCTTCTTAGGCCATATTTTTTCTAGCAGTGGTATTGAGGTAGACCCAGCGAAATTTGCAGCAGTCAGAGATTGGGTTGTGCCGCAGAATGCATCAGAGATCCGCAGTTTTCTTGGGCTAGCAGGATATTATCGGAAGTTCATTAAGGGATTCTCCTCTATTGCTGTTCCACTCACATCATTGACCAAGAAGAATGTGAAATTTGTGTGGAGCGATGAATGTCGGAAGAGCTTCGATACTTTGAAGCAAGCTCTTATCTCAGCACCAGTTTTGGCCATGCCGTCAGGGCCCAGAGATTTTGTGTTGTATACCGATGCTTCGAAGCTCGGTTTAGGCGCAGTGTTGATGCAGCATGGGAAGGTGATAGCATATGCTTCTCGACAGCTGAAAACTCATGAGAATAATTACCCTATCCATGATCTAGAGTTGGCCTCCGTAGTTTTCGACTTGAAGATTTGGAGGTATTATTTGTACGGAGAGAAGTGCCAGATCTTTATCGACCACAAGAGCCTCAAGTATTTCTTTACGCAGAAGGAGCTGAACATGCGCCAGAGGCTTGGTTGGAACTTGTGAAGGATTACGACTGTGACATTAGCTACCACCCGGGTAAAGCTAATGTAGTTGCAGATGCTTTGAGTAGGAGGATCGCAGTGATGGCTCATTTAACGATTTAGATACCTCTTCAGCTTGAGATGCAGAGGTTTGATCTAGAGTCATATCCTCAAGGTAGAGTTCCTCGTCTATCTACTTTGACGATCCAGTCTTCCCTTATTGACCATATTCGCAGTGGTCAGCCAGCAGATGAGCAGTTGGCACAGTGGAAGAAGAGAGATGAAGCCAAGGGCGGTATCTTGTATTCAGTTAGCGATGGTATAGTGAGATACCGAGACAGGATGTGGGTTCCTAGCAGTGGTTCTATCCGAGCAGATATTTTATCAGAGGCCCACATGTCGCCGTACTCTATTCATCCAGGGAGTACGAAGATGTACCGAGATCTGCAATTATTGTATTGGAGGCCTTGGATGAAGAAGGACATCAGACGGTTTGTATCCGAGTGTCTGACTTGCCAGTTAGTGAAAGTAGAGCATCAGAGACCAGCAGGTTTGCTCAAGCCTCTTCCTATTCCCGAGTGGAAGTGGGAGAATGTTACCATGGACTTCGTGACCGGTTTGCCGAAGTCAGTCAGAGGATCAAATGCCATCTGGGTGATTGTAGATCGTCTTACCTAATCAGTGCATTTCTTGCCTATTAAGACGACTTTCACCATGATTCAGTATGCAGAGTTGTATATCCGGGAGATAGTCCGACTTCATGGTATTCCAGTTTCTATCGTATCTGACAGGGACCCCAGATTCACTTCCTCATTTTTGAAGAGTTTGCATTCGACTATGGGTACGAAGTTGTTGTTTATCACAGCTTTCCATCCGCAGACAGAAGGGCAGTCAGAGCGATTTATTCAGATCTTGGAGGATCTTCTCCGTGCTTGTGTTATTGACTTCTCAGGAAGTTGGGAGTCAAACTTCCCATTAGTAGAGTTCACCTATAATAACAGTTTCTAGTCGTCTATAGGTATGGCACCGTATGAAGCACTGTATGGCCGTAAGTGTAGATCTCATGTTCATTGGGATGAAGTAGGAGAGAGAGCAGAGTTGGGTCCAGAGATTATTCAGCAGGCTGCCGATGTAGTAGTCAAGATCCATGATAGGATGAGGACTGCTCTGAGTCGACAGAAGAGTTATGCGGATCAGAGGAGGAGAGATCTAGAGTTTGCCGTGAGCAACCATATCTTTGTGAAAGTAGCACCTATGAAAGGTGTCATGCGATTTGGGAAGAAATGAAAGCGCAGCCTGAGATTCATTGGACCATTTGAGATCCTCGATAGAGTTGGGACGCTAGCTTATCGTGTGGCTCTTCCGTCGAATCTGGCCGGAGTACACAATGTATTCCACGTCTCTATGCTGAGGAAGTATATGGCGAATCCTTCGCATGTCTTGAACTTTGAGCCATTGCAGCTTACTCCGAACCTAGTCTTATGAGGAGAGACCAGTGCAGATATTAGACAGACAGTAGAAGAAGCTTCGGAACAAACTGGTTAAGCGTGTGAAAGTCAAATGGCTCAACCATTCAGAGGAGGAAGCAACGTGAGAGTCTGAGCCAGAGATGAGGAGTCGGTACCCCGAGTTATTCGGTGAGTTTTAATTTCGAGGACGAAATTTCTTTTAAGGGAGGAAAGTTGTAGAACCCGTAAATTAGACTACGTATAAGCCATGCATAATTCTAGTATTTTAAATTAAAATGATTTTATTGCTTGAGTATTTAAATTCTTCCTTTAAATTTATTTATTTTATGCAGTAGTTTAACTATTGTCTTTTCAATTAATTAAGTGAGGCCGGACTGGAGTTGGAGTTTTGAGATAAAATTTAATATTAAGAAAACATTCCCAAAATTTATTTTAGCTAACTAATAAGTTAATTTAAGTTAAAAGAAGGTTTAAGGAATTATTTAAGTAACTTGAGGTAAGTAGGAAATAAGTTCATTTAGGTTCCATAATTAATGTGTTAATTCACTAAATTATTTAAAGGATAGATAAGGCTCTAAAGGTTTAAAATACACTAACTAAGCAATATTTCCCCTCCACTTAATAGCATGATTCGGCCACCTCATAGATGACTTAGCAATTCTTTGACAACTCACCACCTTTGACCCTTTCCTTATTATTTCTTGGCATGATAATCCTTTCACTTTTAATCACCATTAATTATTAATAATAAATCATTATCCTAGCCTTGAGATGACATGATGAATCGGTCATTGCACCTCCTATATCCCTCCAAGAATATTGGATATCAAACCATTTCAAATTCAAAAGGGAGCAAGACTTGGTCATGCCATTTGAATCCCTTTTATATTGCAACTCCCCTCCATCTCTCCTAACCATCATTCCCCCTCCTCACCACCAAAATTCAGAGAGGATTCAGAGCTAAAATCGTGAGCCTCATAGCAAGAACAAGAGAGAAATCGATTAGAAGCAAGAACAAGAAGAACACTCTGTCTCCTCCGCGCCGCGTCGTCATATTCATTCGTTTTCTTTTCAAAACGAAACCAAGGCATGTATATGTTTTTATTTGCTCTTCAATCAAGCTATATTAGTATTTTAAACGACATACTCATGATTTTATTCAAGCAAAAACCGAAATTTTTCCATGTTATTTTCGAAACATGAAGTGCAGATTTCTTCGGCCCTCTTGTTCTTCACGGTTTGCTTGTTTCTTTGAGTACAGTTGGTTGGCTCGTGTCCAGGCTCCCAAGGCTGCATCTAGACATGTACTAGGACATGTTAGGATCATATTGGTCCATTCTTTCAAGCCTCATAACCGCTGGAAACCAGAAATGACAGCAACTCCCCAAACATGTCCCATTTGCATTCGATTTTCTTGATTGCTGTCAAAGATTGATGGATCTGATCTTGGCTGCCCTAAGGGCTATAGCCATGGTTAGAACATCTCCTATTCATGTCTAAGACGTGACCAAGTTGCCCTTTTGAGGCTTGGTCCATGGTGGAATCGGTTTTTAACCAAAACAAACAAGAACAGCCCCTCGGCCTCTTTCCCCTTATTGCATGTAATGTTTCGGTTTTGTGGAGTGGTGTGGATCTTGGTTGGCCTCTGGCCCTTAGCCATGGTTCATACCATACCTCTTGATGTCTAGATTGTTCCATGGTCAATCAAATGACCAATGGAACGACACGAGACAGCAAGCGAAGCAATACACCTCACGCACGCAAGGGTGCTCTCGGGTGGGACTTCTCGGCTGGTTTCATGGTGTGGTTCGAATTGTGGCTGGCCTAAGGCCCTTAGCTAGGTTCAAATCATTCCTTAGGATGTTGGTAAGAGGCTCTAGGTCGGTGGTTCAAGCCCCAATGGCAGGTAGTCTTGAAAACGACGCAAGTAATCAAAGGCGCTACTGTTGTATTTTGACAGCAAGTGACGTCACGGTTCAGAGGCGTGTTCCGGGTTCTTGGTTTTCTTTTAGCCTATGGCCTTGGACTGGAACAGTGCCTCATCGAGTTAGGAAGGTAATGTTTTTGGCCGTTTGTGATTCGGATCATTTTAGAGGTCGTACGAGAAATTACGGTGCGATATGCCAAATTGACTCTCGATAGAGCGTTTCATGTTTTGGCCTCCATTCACCAAAATTTCGGCCCTTATCATTTTAGGAGCATTATTTCATCATTTTAAGTGTATTTTAATCATGACTAAATGATGGTTCGGTGTTGGTTCGGGATGGCACGGAGTCATGATTAAATATGAAGTCGTTGGGCGTAATTGTCTCGTTTTTTGATTCAATTACAAAGTTTGGTCAAGAAAATCATTTGCATATTTTTTCATGTTAAATTTAGGTCACAGCGAGCTTGGGAACGATCCAATCCATGTGGTAAAATAATACAGGATATTTAATTATTCCATTTAATTATATTACGTGCATAAAAATATAAAATGTTCATTTTTGGAGATTAATGCGATATTGCTTGTGGCCATTTCACTATCATGGGATAATTACTTCACCCGGTGGTCACTTACCGGTTCAGTTCAGTTCCACCCAGTATACTGTGGCATTAGTCTGATCAGACGATCATTACTTCACCCGGTGGTCACTTACCGGTCAGTTGAGTTCAGTGCAGGGGCCACTTGCGTAGACCATAATCTCACCAGAAAATTATTACATGCTATTTCATTACAGGGCTCCAAGGAGCAAACATTTTCACTATGATTTTCAGTTCAGTTATGCACGTATTATAATTAATCATGACACGATATTTTACGTTATGCCTCATGACATGATATTTTTACTCCCATGCAATTTTATTATATTATTTACTCGTTATTTACGATATATGCATGCTGAGTCTTTAGACTCACTAGACTTGATTGTTGTAGGTACTGATGAGGTCGGGACCGAGGGCGGGGACCAGTGAGCTAGCTTGGGTCGGCAGTAGTGGAACCCGAGGACCTCATTTACAGCATTTACCATTTTTATGCTTAAACATTTTTATCAGTTGTTGGATTACTTTAACTTGTTATTTTGCGAACAATAATTTCTTCCGCTGCTATTTTGAACATTAAACTTGATTTATCAGTTTATTTTGTGAATGAGGCATTTTAATTATTTTAAAAAGAAAATTTTAAATTTTTCCGCAAATTTTCAAACACGAACTTTCGGGCCATTATACCCATATTCAACTCAGACTTGTGAAAATAGATATTTCAGGCTTTTATGATCAGAGTAAATCTCAAACTTCTCACCGTAAAGGTAATGTCGCCATATCTTCAAAGCAAAAAAAATGGCCGCCAATTCAAGATCATGAATTGGGTAGCGAGTCTCGTGTGTCTTCAAATGTCGTGAAGCATAAGCGATAACATGACCACGTTGCATCAACACGCAACCTAATCCTCTGTGAGAAGCATCACAGTAAATAACGAAATCATCAGTACCTGAGGGGATAGTCAGTATCGGTGCACTGGTCAGTCTCTTCTTCAATTCAAGGAAACTGGACTCACAATCTTCAGACCAAACAAACAGAGCATTCTTCTGAGTCAGCTGTGTAATCGGCTTCGCAATACTGGAGATATCCTTGATGAATCGTCGATATTATCCTGCCAAACCCATGAAACTGCGAATCTCTGGCACGGATATTGGTCTCGGCCAAGAAATCACGGCTTCAACCTTGCTAAGATCCACTGATATACCATCTCTGGATATGATATGACCCAAAAATACAACCTGTCTCAACCAGAATTCATATTTCGACAGTTTTGCATACAATTTCTCAGCCCTTAAAATTTGCAACACAGTTCTCAAATGCTCAGCATGCTCAATCATATTCTTTGAGTATATCAAAATATCATCGATAAAAATAATTACGAAATCATCGAGATACCTCTGAAACACACGGTTCATCAGACCCATTAATACAGCTGGAGCATTCGTCAAACCAAATGGCATGACAATAAACTCATAATGTCCATATCTGGTTCTGAACGCTGTCTTCGATATGTCAGAATCTCTGACTCTCAGCTGATGATATCCAGATCTCAGATCGATCTTGGAATAAACAAAGGAACCCTGTAATTGATCAAATAAATCATCTATATGAGGTAAAGGGTATTTATTCTTTACCGTAGCCTTGTTCAGTTGTCGGTAATCTATACAGAACCGCATGGAACCGTCTTTATTTCTGACAAATAATACCGGAGCGCCCCAAGGAGAAACACTCGGTCTGATGTACCTTTTGTCCAGAAGATCTTCTAACTAAGTCTTTAATTCTTTTAGTTCTATAGGCGCCATTCTGTACGGAGCTCTGGATATAGGAACAGTACTTGGTATGAGATCAATACTGAAATCTATCTCTCGGGCTGGAGGTAATCCCGGAATCTCATCTGGAAAAACGTCAGCAAACTCACACACCACTGGCAAATCTGCCCATGAGGGGCTCGTTTTCAGTACATCTACTGAATATACTAGGAATCCCTCTGCTCCTTTCTGTAGTAATCGAGTCATATCTAACCCTGATAACAAAGGAATCCGAGATCTGGAACCTTTACCGTAGAATTTCCACTCATCAGCCATCTCCGGTCTGAACCTGACAATCTTGTGAAAACAATCTACGGTATCTCTGTACTTGGTCAGCATATCAATACCGATAATACATTCAAAATCAGACAACCCAAATACAATGCAATCTAACTCAATCTCATTACCCTCAAACTGTAGCATACAATTTCTAACAGAAGTCACTGATATCAAACCACTCCCCAAAGGAGAAGAAACAGATACTACAGTAGATAATGACTCTACAGGCAATGCATGTATCAATGCAAATCGTTCAGCTATAAATATATGGGATGCACCAGTATCTATTAATACATGAGTAGGGTAACCACAAAAGAAACAGTTACGTGCAATAACCTCATCAGGTGCGTCCTGAGCCTGTTCTTCAGTCAATGCAAACACACGGGCCTGCTGTTTCCGAGGTTGGCTCGCCGTCTGGCTTCCTCCTGGCCTTGACTGGGACTGTGCAGGTGCCGGCTGAAAAGAGTGTACAGAAGATGCCTGTCTCTCTGTATGAGCTACTGAACCGGATGATCCCACATTCTGAGATCACTGTGCACCTCTCTTTGGGCAGACTTTAGCGAAATGTCACGGTTGTTTGCAAATGTTGCATCTACCAGCCACTCCTTGGCACTGCTCTGTGGGATGCCTTCCACCGCAAGTAGTGCAATACACACCTGTGTAACTCTGGCTAGGACCACTCGGTCTCGGGCCACTAGAACTTGATGAACTACTGCCTGATCTCTTAAACTGTTTTCCTCTGGCTTTCAACCAATCTTTCTTACCACTGCTGCTACCACCACTCTCGAATCTAGGAGGAGGTTGTGAAAACTGTGCGGTAGGCTGTTGAGGTCTCTGGGTCTGAGCAATATACGATGCCTCTCGCTGCTTAATCAAACTAGCTTCAGCACCCTTCGCCCTGTTCAAAGCATCATTAAAGTTTTTTGGTCGTCCCGTGTTCACCAATGTAAAAATGTCAGGATTTAAGCCGTTAATAAACTGATAAGCCACAGCTTCGTCATTCTCTGCCACGTGTGGAGCAAAACGTAGCAATGTAGAGAATTTGGCAACATATTCTTCAATGTTCAACTGCCCTTGCTTCAAGTTTGCAAATTCTGCCCCTTTGTCCTTCCGGTATGACACTGGAAAGAAACGCTGATAAAACTCAGTTTTAAAAACTTTCCAAGTAAGTTCTGTACCTTTCTGTTCCAATGCCCTCATTGGTAGTAATCCACAAATTCTTTGCAACTTCTTGTAATTGATGTCCAATCAGTTTCACTCTTCGTTCATCTGTATAATCGAGGGAATCAAACAACATCTCGATATCATCTAACCAGCTTTCCCAATCAACAGAATTCTCGGTGCCTTTCAGTGTCTGTGGTCTGAATGAGTGAAACCGTTTCAGCAATGTTTCCGTTGGTGTAGATGTCACATCCATAGGATCATTGGATGTACTGCCCTGTTCTAGCGCCCTGACTGCTGCTCTTCGAGGAGGCATATCTGATCATCCAAAAGGATTAGTTTTCCAATGCATACAATCAGTCTCAGTCCTCCTCTGATCATCTTACTTCTGATCCAGAATCGGTTCTGATTCTTTCTTTACAAGTACACATTGCAATTACTAAATAAATCAAGCAAACATGTACCTTCAAAGCAATAAAACATGTTTTCATGCTAGCATAGAACATAAGTATAAGAACAATACAATATTTCCATGCTACTATCAATAAGTAAGCAAGGAAAAGACTCAATCTACCCTGATCACCCTCTTCTATCTTAGGCTAAGGAACCTAATGCTCTGATACCACCTGTTGTGGGGACCCGGGTGCTAACTTGTCTTCTTCAATCATTGGGACTAATTGGATCAATTATGTATACTACTTTGGTTAAAAAAAATTCTTATATATAAAGCATTACTAACCAAAATGTATACAAGCATACAACAAGCTAAGTTTATTTATTGTACAAGATCAAAAGCAAATTCTACAACACATGATCAACTTGCAAATTTATTCCATTTACAAACCATCTAACTAGTGTTTGTTTCCATCAATACACGTCTAGGAATAGACCACCAGTTTCATATCTAAGCCCGGATCACCACGCTAATCATCACTCGTTCAAGCTTTTCTCAGTACTGATCCTGTCCCACATGTTGCCATGCACACATACAAACACGACAACAGCCGGAACCTCCGGTGAGAATAAATCCCAGTATAAAACATGTATACATGCAATGCATAAGATCATATACAAAACATAAACCATGTATCAAGAACATGAATCATGATTTTATGACACATTAGTGAATACAGATAAAACTCTTGACTCGACTCAAATCTAAGTCTAGGGATCCCAGTGTGAATAAGACAGTAACAAATCTCCCACCTACTCTCCCAATCGAGGGTGGCGGTACGTCTTATTCCTTGACTTCAGTCCTTTCTGTATCGAACATCTACAATAGGAATCGATCTTCTCCTAAGCAATTCGATACCACCGAACATCTAGTAACTTGGCTGTTCTGCCAAGGACTCATCTATCTTAAGTGCATTTCTATAATTCAATAGACAAAATATAAACATCTCAAAGCATAAACAATCTAGTATGTGGTTTAGGGAAACTCCAGTCCAATCTGACTCGAGTCGTATCTCCCGGTTCAACATTGATTTATACCTTTTTTTGTTTGGTGTTTGGTTGGATGAAATCAATCCCAATCTTCAAAACCTTCAATACCAATCTGAAATAACAATTGAGAGGCATGAGATCACATACAACTCAATTTACTCACGTGATAGGCTTACTATTCGGTCTAGATTTATTTCAACGGCATAACGGCGTCATTTCGATATACCGACAACTCAATCATCAATAGATTCAATGTCACAACTCATCATCATCAACTAATGATATCCACAAGTCACAAAATCTGTATAATCCCACTCACATATATGCTGAAATTCATAACAATCGTATACGATAACATTTTTTCGATCCGATTTCGATTCTACTTATCTCAACATATCAAGAACACATCCTATAGCTCAAAATCTGATTTCCCCAACATGATATTTTCAAATCAAGCAAGAACATCATAAAACTTACATCCTTTAGAAGCTTATGATGAAAGGAGCAATAATCTAAACTCGGATCACAATTCGGATGGTTAGATGTTGCACAACCAAGTTTCTAGTATGGGATGAAGCTTGATAATATTTTCTTCATGGAGGTTCGTTCTTCAGCTGAAAATTGTGAAAGAATGAAGAGGTGGACACATTTAAATGCATGGCAAAGACACTTGGCTTATTTTCCATTCTGCACGTCTCGCGCATATGCGCAACCTCAACCGGCGCATATGCGCGAGACCTACTGGTCTCGTCCCTCAGCTTATCGGCAGCTCGCACATATGCCCGCACCTCTTCCGCGCATATGCGCGAGGTCCTTCACAACTCTCGGGTACCCTCGCACACATGCGTGAATACACGTCGCGCATATGCGCGAGGGGCGAGGTTCTCTGCCTGCCTCGCGCATATGCACCCTGCCCGATCGCGCATATGCGTGAGGTGTTCTGTCCTCGCACATAATTCGGTCTTCCTTTCATCTATCTCCGGTCTGATCCGTTTCGTCTATAATCACCTCAATTTATCCACAATTCATTTCAGATTATGATAATCAATTTCTCGGGCCTTACAGGTATACAGATAAAATATAATGCCATAATCGAATAAATTCGTAAAATAATATTAAAATAAAGATTATTTTACATTAGAGTCAATAAAGCTCGAGACAGAAGTTGGCTTGCCGGGCTCCTACTCTAAAAGTCTTCATATAAATGGCTTGAAGTCATGCAGTCCGAGATGGACTCCATGTATTCGGACCAAGTATAGACCTTAGTAGATCCACCTGAGGGAATTGTTGCTATAGGAAGAAAATAGATTTACAAAAGAAAATTGGGGTAGATAGGAATGTAATAATCTTCAAATAAAGATTGGTGGCAAAAGTATATACACAAAAGCAAGGTATTGAATATGAAGAAATATTTTCTCAAGTCGCAATTTTCAAGTCCATTAGGATATTTTTGCCCATAGCAGTATGGTATGATTATGAAATATGGCAGATGGATATGAAGACAATGTTCCTTAATGGTGACATTTAGAAAGAGATTAAAATGTCTCAACTGAAAGATTCATATCATTAGGAAGTGAGCAATAAGTATGCAAACTTCAAATATCCATCTATGAACTCAAACACACATCAAGAAGCTGCAACCTCATATTTGACAACACTGTCAAAATTTTTGATTTTTTAAATACCCTGAAGAACCATGTGCATACAAGAAGGTTAGTGGAAGTGCAGTGACATTCTTATTAATTTATGTTGATGACATACTACTCATTGAGAATGATTTACAGATGTTGCAATCAATTAAAGTATGGTGAAGGTTATGGGTAAAGCATCCTATGTATTAGGAATGCATATCTATAGGGATAGATAAAAAAAGAATTCTAAGGCTCACCCAATCAACTTATATTGATATCATACTGAGAAGATTATCTATAGAGGAATTCAAGAGAGGATATCTCCCAATGTGTCATGCTGTGACTCTATCTAAGTTTATGTTCCCTAAGACTGGAAATGTGATAGAAACCATGAGTCGCATCCTATATGCATCTGCTATATGTAGTATAATGTATGGTATGATATATACTCGACTTGATATTTAATTTTCATTCAATGTTGCAAGCAGATGTTAGTCGAATCCTAGTAAATTGCATTTGAAAGTCCTGAAGGACATAAGTACTTAAAAAGAACTAAGAATTTGTTCTTGATTTTCGGGAGTAGAGGATTAAAATTTGAAGGCTATATTAATTCTATATTCCAATCAAATATGGGTTATTCGAAATCAACATTTGGATTTGTATTCAATCTCAATGGTGGTGATGTCTCTTGGAAAATTTCTAAGCAAGACTGTTGGAGTATCATAAGTTTCGGAGTTTGACAAATTAATCTTAAAGGAACTGAAGGATCCAGCTAATTGAACAGGCGCAACTGAAGACTTCGTTTTGAAATAAACTGAAAAATCTTATCAACTGAAGTTTTCGTAACTGATAGGAAACCAGTTACAATTGATAGTGCCCAGCTGAACTGATCAGCTGATTTCTCATCAGTAGGCCTCGACATCAATTAAAAGATCAGCAGAACACTCTGACAGGTCGTACCATAATAGAACAACTGTATCAGAACAGAACAGTTTTAAAATCTTGTACTACTGTCAGATAAAGCTACAACACGCCGAATCAACGGATATTTGTCATTAAACGAACATTAAATGCATGCAATGTGACTGTTGAGATCGAACACTATATATAGCTGATAGAATCAGTTGAAGATGGGTGGTGAACAAAAACAAGATAATATACGAAGCAATCAAACCAATCAACTACAATACACTATACGATCTTATTCTCAAGATTTTCGATCGTACATTCAAGCTCTACACCCATTGTATTTATCAGTAGCATTCAAGCTACGAATTAGAGCATATTTCAGTTTTACAATATGTGAAAGAAGTGTTATACTAAGAGTTTCAGTTTGACAGTGTGTAAGACCAACTGAAGTGGATTATTACAAACTATCGTAATATATCAAAGTCTTTTAGCGAAATCATATCCTTGTGATAGAAGGGGTGACGTAGGAGCATTTGAAGTCTCCGAGCATCCAGAAAAGTTCTCGTGTTCATTTCAGTTATCAATTCTATCTATTTAAAGTATTCAATCTTTATTTAAGTCTTATTCATCACTTGTTTGAGTTGACCAATTTATATCGGCACACAAGATTATCGGATAAGTTTTTCACAAAACTTATTCATATTTATAAAAAGAATTTTATAAACTGAGGTGTTTATTCAACCCTACCCCCCCCCCCCCCCCCCACTTCTGAACACCTTACCCATCCTAACCGATCATAACAAGTGATATCAGAGCGATTAATATTGTTTTGAATAATTTCAAACACTCAAACTGATACAGAACACCATGTCCACTTTCAATAAAATACCCATGTTTTCTAGAGAAGAATTCGATGATTGGAAGATAAGAATGCAAGCTCATCTAGCTGCTCAGGATGATGACATGTGATACGTCATCAGAGAAGGACCAATGAAAATCATGAAAGCTAACACAGATATTTCTCTAACTGATGGAACACCGCACTTAATAGAGAATCCACGAGATGAGTGGACTTCTGAAGACAAAAGAAAAGCTAACTTGGGTAATGTAGCCAATGACATCCTGTACAAGACTCTAAGACAATAACACTTTTAGCAAGATCAAGATGTGCAATGACAACTAAAGAAATTTGGGAAAAATTGATTCAGCTATGTGAAGGAATCGAGCAAACAAAAGAGAACAAGCTTTATGTTGTTCAGAAGTTTGACACCATAAAAATGAAAGATGTGAAATCTATGAACGACTTTGATGAAAGAGTCAGCAGCATAGTAAATGAACTGAATGCACTTGGAAAAGTGCACTCAAATAAAGAGATTTACCTGACAGTAATGCACGGTCTTCCCAAGGAATGGGATGTTAAGACCATGGCAATGAGGGAATCTAATGATTTGAACAAGGTGGAATTGCACGATCTATTTACATATTTAAAATCATACGAATTTGAAATGCAAACCAAAGAAGTCGAGCCAACCATTCCACCAGTTATAACTTCTTTAAGTGTAATGAAACTGAAACCATCAGTTTCAACTGAAAAGTCAGCAGAACAAGTAAGCAGTGATGCCATGTCACTTTTTGTGAGAAAATTTGGAAAGTTCACGAGAAAGAACCAAGGCTCCTATCAAAGAAACTATCAAAGGATTGAACCCAAGTAGGAACCAAATGCATGTTTCAATTGTGAAAAAAGAGCACAAAAGAATGTTCCGAGATGATAAGAAGTCATCCAGAAAGAAGCATGAAGCTTTGGTAGCGGAAGAAAACAAGTCAAAGTGGGCAGACTTAGACAGCGAAGCATCTGAAACTGAAGGTTATAGCAGCTCAAGCGATGAAAAAGAGGTGAAATGCCTCATAGCTGATGATGCTGAGCTGGAATCCTGCAATGATCAGGTATTTGATTTTAGCTCCACTGACTTTACCAAAGAAGAGCTTATCTCTACGCTGAATGAAATGGTAAATGAGTACCGTAAACTAGCTATCTCATTTGAGGAAGCTAAAGTCAAGCAAGATGATCTCTCAAACGACATAGCTGATAGTACTAAATTAGTTAAAAACATAAATTTCGAAGAGGATATTACTGAACTGAAAGCTAAAAATGAAGAGAGCAATCTGTTAATTCAGCGGCTAAGAGCTGAGAACTCTAAACTGATTGAATTAATCAGTCTTGTAACAAGTCTTCAGTCAGTCATACTGACTCAAATCAGTTATGGTACATGAAAATCCGGAGTTCAAGAATATAGTTGAAAAAACAACTGAAACATCAGTTGAGAATATGAACAAGGCAAGACGACATGGAATTGGATACAGTCCCAAAAGCACAGCCAAATCAAATAACTGGTCATCCAAAATAATGAACGGTTATTTGGAACACAGAAACTAATAGATCAGTTCGACTTATCTAAATCTGGGCTCCTAAAGACTAATCAGATCTGGACTCAAATAAATTTGGGCACCAAACTCATTTATTATTTGTGATTGCAGATTATAGGTAAAGTGATTAAAGATTCTGTCTGATACTTGGATAGTGTATGTTCAAGACATATGACTGGAAATGCTAAACTAATATCCCAACTGATCAAATATTCTGAACCTAAGATCAGCTTTGGTGATGCCTCTTAAGGTAAAACCAGTTGGTAAGGGTAAGCTTATCCATGGTAACATAATCATCAATTATGTATTACTTGTTGACAATTTAAAATACAAGTTAATCAGCACAAGTCAATTATGCGATAATGATTATTTGGTATAATTTGGTAAGCATGCATGTTCAGTTAGAAACGCAACTGGTGATTAAATCATGACCGAAAACAGATGTGGAAACACATACAAAGTGAGTTGGAGTAATCCACTCGATAAGCCAATTCTCTTATTAGCTTTTAATCAATCTCAAAACTGGCTATGGCACAAGAGATTTAACAATCTAAACTTCAAAGCCATTGCACAACTGACCAAACATGAGATGGTAACTGGCTTTGTAGAACCCGTAAATTAGACTACGTATAAGCCATGCATAATTTCTAGTATTTAAATTAAAATGTTTTTTATTGCATGAGTATTTAAATTTCTTTCTTTAAATTTAATTATTTTATTCAGTAGTTTATTGGTTATCCTTTCAGTTAATTAAGTGAGACCGGACTGGAGTTGGAGTTTTGAGATAAAATTTAATATTAAGAAAACATTCTTAGAATTAATTTAAAATAAATAATAAGTCAATTTAATGTAAAAGAATGTTTGAGGAATTATTTAATAATTTGAGATAAGTAGTAAATAAAGTTCAATAATTAATTTCTCAATTCACTAAAATATTTAATGGGTAGATAAAACACTAAAGATTTAAAATACATTATTTAAGCAATATTTCCCCTCCACTTAATAGCCTAATTTCGGCCACCTCATAGGTGATTTAATATTTCTTTGGCAACTCACCACCTTTGACTCTTTCCTTATTATTTCTTGGTATGATAACCATTTCACTTTTAATCACCATTAATTAATAATCAATCAATATCTTAGCCTTGTTTGAGTAGGAGGAATCGGTCACCATATCACCCCTCAATCCCACCTAATGACACCTCATTCCTTATCTAGCTAACAACTAGGATAGAAAGTTAGGAGCTTGCCATTTTGTATCCCATTTAATTAGTAAACTCCCCCTAGCCAATCCCTCCCCACCATTTCAGAGCATTCTTGAGAGAAAAATCGTGAGTCCTAGGGAGGAAAACCGAGAGAAAATTTGTGGGAAACAAGAGGAAAGAACAAGATAGTAAAGAACACTCCGTCTCCGCCGCGCCGCGTCGTCGTTTCATTTGTTTTTCGTTCAAAACAAACCAAGGCATGTCTATATTTTTTTTCACTCTTCAATCAAGCCATATAGGTATTTTTAAACATCACATGCACATGATTTTATTGCAAGAAAACCGAAATATTTATGACAATTTCTTTTAACATAGTGCAGAATATTTTCGGTTCCCATCTTTGTGCTTCACGTGGGTATGTTCCTTTCGATTTCAGGGTTGGCTCGTTCCAAGTGTACAAGGCTGCTGTTGGTCATGTTATAGGGTGTGCTAGGAAGGGTTTAATTCATTGGTTGCATGCCATTCATCCCAGCAAAACCGAATGGTGACAGCAACTCGTCCATAAGGCATTTTGAGTCTCGGGTTGCACGATTTTTGGTCTAAGGCAAGTGTTCTGATCGTGGCTGCCCTAGGGGCTGTAGCCATGCTTAGAACCCTTCCTTGACATGTCTAGGACGTGACCAAGATGCCCTTTCATGGATTGGTTCACGTCCCAATCGGTTTTAAAAATAAACAAGAACAGCCCCCTACGATCCCCTTCATTTTCTGCATGTGTGTGTGTGTTCGGTCATGGGTTGGTATGGATCTTGGTTGGCCTAGGGCCCTTAGCCATGGTCCATTCAATACCTCATGATTTCTATATCATGCCATGGTCAATCAAATGGCAACTGGAATGGTCCGTGACAACAAGAACAAGTGAAACATCCCACACGTTGGTGGTGTGCTCTCGGGTGAGGCGTGTGTTGTCAAGGGTGATGGATTGGATTGTGGCTGGCCTAGGGCCCTTATACATGGTTCAAACCATTCCTTAGGATGTTGGGAAGAGGCTCTGATCGGTGGTTTGAGCCCCAATTGCCAATAGTCTCGAAAACGACGCAAGGAAACGAAAGCGCTGCTGCTGTATTTTGGGGACAGCAAGTGGTGCTTCGGTTCAGAGGACCGTTTGAGTTCATGGTTGGCTTTTAGCCTATCGTCTTGGACTGGAAAGTACCTCATTGAGTTAGGAAGTTCATGTTTTTGGCCGTTTGTGATTCGGTTAAGTTTAGAGGTCGTACAAGAATTTACGGTGCAATGTGTCAAAGTGACTCTCGAAAGAGCGTTTCATGTTTTTGGCCTCCATTCACTAAATTTCGAAGTACTGAAATGTTAGGAGCATTATTTCATCATTTTAAGTGTATTTTAATCATGACTAAACGATGGTTCAGGTGTTGGTTCGGGTTGGCACGGAGTCATGATTAAATACCAAGTCATTGGGCATAATTGTCTCGTTTTTGGAGTCAATTACAAAGTTTGAGCAAGTAAATCATTTGCATATTTTTCATGTTAGATTTAAGTCGCAGTCAGCCTGGGAAGGATCCAACCCATTCGGAAAAAAATTAATACAGGATATTTAATTATGTTATTTAATTATATTACGTGCAAAAATATAAAATATTCATTTTTGAGATTTATGCGATATTGCTTGTGGCCACTTCATTATCATGTGATTATTACTTTCACCCGGTGGTCACTTACCGGTTCAGTTCAGTTCATTTATTGGTAAGGATATCCAGTCCAAGGGCTGTGATGATCTCTACCGCCAGTATACTGTGGTTTAGTCTGATCAGGCGATCCAGTTCAGTTCAGCTTAGGGGCCACTTGCGTAGAACATAATCTCAACAGAAAATTTACGACAAGTTATTTTATTACAGGGCTCGATTGAGCAACCAGTTCACTTATGATTTTCAGTTCGGTTGTGCACGTATTATAATTACTCATGACATGATATTTTTACGTTACGCCAGACTCATGATATTTTTACCATGCATTCAATTTTATTATTATTACTTGTTATTTACGATATATGCATGTTGAGTCTTTAGAATCACTAGACTTGATTGTTGTAGGTACTGATGAGGTCGGAGCCGAGGGCGTGGACCAGTGAGCCATCTTGGGTCGGCAGTAGTGGAACCCGAGGACCTCATTTTCAGCATTTACCATTTTCATGCCCAAACATTTTATCTTTGTTGGATTATTTTAAATTGTTATTTTGCAAACAATAATTACTTCCGCTGTGCTATTTTGAACATTAAACTCTATTTATCGGTTCATTTTACGAATGAGGCAAATTACTTATTTTGAAATAAAATTTTAAATTTTTACGCAAATTTTCAAGTACGAATTTCGGGCCTCTATTGCTGGTATCAGAGCCTATGTTCTTGTAGAGGGTTGTACTACTACTGACCACGAGAAGCTCACGAAGTTACGTCTTCGGTATGTAAGTTTTACATTTATGCATTTCGTTTACAGCATGAAATATTTTAACAGCATGTTCTCATGAAATATTTTATGTTCAGATTTTGATTATTCAGTATTATTTAAAATTTTAAAGAAATTATGGAAATTATGCATGTTAGTTACATATGGGTTATGTATGGAACAGTATGCCCCCTAGACGCATTCTTGAGCGTGCGAGAGATGATGAGCCTCGCCAGGAGGACAAGGAGGATCAGAGACATGAGAGGAACGGACCTCCACCCCCTCCACCTAACATGAATGCCCAGATGCTAGCTGGGATGACTCAGTTCTTCACACAATTTGCGGGGAACAATGCTGTGGCAGCCAGGCTGACAGGGCCCGAGGCTACTTATGAGCGGTTTATGAAGATACGTCCGAAGGAGTTTTCAGGGACGTCTGATCCCATGATTTTCGAGGGCTGGATTAAGTCCCTCGAGGTTATCTTCGAGTTCATGGAGCTTGGAGATGCAGACAGAGTTCGTTGTGCCACCTATCTATTCGGAGGAGATACACGCCTATGGTGGGAAGGAGCATCAGTAGCTTTGAACTTGGCTACACTGAGTTGGACGCGCTTCACGGAGGTATTCTACTCCAAATATTTTACTGATGAGGTGCGTTCCAGGTTGACCAGGGAGTTAATGACCCTGAGGCAGGGAGATCTGACTGCTACGGAGTTCGTCCGTAAGTTTGAGAGGGTTTGCCACTTTGTGCCCCTGATCGCCAGTGATGCTGGAGCCAAACTGAGACATTTTATGGATGGTCTGCGGCCGATCTTGCGCCGCGATGTTAGGGTGGCTGGCCCTACTACTTATGATGTTGACGTCTCCAGAGCTCTAGCTGCAGAGCAGGACCAGCATGACATTGAGAGGGATCGTCAGGGTAAGCGACCGATTCCAGTACCACACCGTCCTCCTCCTCCTCAGCAGCAGCATCAGAACAAGAGGCCTTTCCACGGCCCACCCAAGAACAGAGGACAGAGGCAGCAGCAATAGGGACGTGCAGTCCCAAGGACCTTTGAGCACCCAGTCTGTCCCGAGTGCTCACGCCGCCATCTTGGAGCATGTATGTATGGTTCCGGGAAGTGTTACAAGTGTGGTAGTCCAGACCACTTGCTACCGCAATGCCCACAGGGAAGTCTGCCTACCCAAGGCAAAGTCTTTGCTCTCCATGCAGCGGAGACGAACCCAGACACCATGCTCATGACAGGTATCTTACAGCTTTAAGTTTATATTTGAAATTCGATGTTTTGGGAATCTGGGTTAATATTTTGAACTTAGAATTGATGATAGGGTTGCATGCTCTAATCCGTATTATTTTCAGGAATTTAGTTTAGAAGAACTCTGGTCTTTGCATGTCTATAGGTTAGTTCTAGTAAATTGGGTTCAGCTTGATGTTTCAACCTTTCAGGGAGAATTTTTATATCTGGTTCCGCTACGAAAGCCTTGATAGATTCAAGGGCTACTCACTCGTTTATTTCGGAGGTCTTTGCTAACTTCCTCAAGGTCAAGACCGTCGGGTTAGATGTGGCGTATTCAGTAGTACTGCCTTCTGGAGAGGAGATGACAGCTACCAATGTGATCCGAGACATAGACCTCGAGCTTCATGGCAACCTTGTTTATGCGGATCTGATCGTATTGCCGATGCCAGAGTTTGACATAATTCTGGGGATAGACTGGCTATTGCGGAACAGAGTGTTGATAGACTTCCAGCGGAGATCTGTTCTAGTCCGACCGCCTGGGATGGAGCAGTTCTTATTTGAGCGAGACAGGTACTTTCCTTTACCGCGCATTATACCTTGTGTCCAGGCTAGGAAGCTCATGCATAGAGGGTGTCGGGCGTTTTTAGCAACTTTTGTATCTGTCCCCGAGGCACCCAGTCAGTCAGCTTCAGATGTTCCGATTGTTAGAGACTTCTTAGACGTTTTTCCTGAGGACGTCTCTGGTATGCCACCCGAGAGAGAGGTGGAGTTTTCCATTGAGCTTATGCCAGGTACGGTTCCAATCTCAAAAGCACCGTACCGACTAGCACCGACAGAGATGGCAGAACTTAAGAAGCAGATTCAGGAACTTCTTGACAAGGAGTTAATTCGCCCGAGTTTTTCTCCACGGGGCGCGCCAGTCTTATTTTTGAAGAAGAAGGATGGCTCTATGAGGCTTTGCATTGATTACCGGGAGTTGAACAGGGTGACAATGAAGAACAAATACCCACTTCCAAAGATTGAAGATTTATTTGATCAGTTGCAGGGAGCTTCGGTATTCTCGAAGATTGACCTGCGTTCCGGTTATCACCAGTTGAGGGTGAAAGATGCCGATGTTTCCAAGACTGCTTTTAGGACTCGTTATGGCCACTTCGAGTTCCTTGTGATGCCGTTCGGTTTGACGAACGCGCCAGCGATCTTCATGGATCTCATGAATCGCGTATTTCAGCCGTATCTTGATCAGTTTGTGATAGTATTCATAGACGACATTCTCGTCTACTCTAAGAATCAGGAGGATCACAGCAGACATCTGACCACAGTGTTGCAGACCTTGCAGAAGCACAAATTATTCGCCAAGTTCAGTAAGTGCGAGTTCTGGTTAGAGAAGGTGGCATTCTTAGGCCATATTGTTTCTAGCAGCGGTATTGAGGTAGACCCAGCGAAGGTTGCAGCAGTCAGAGATTGGGTTGTGCCGCAGAATGCATCAGAGATCCGCAGTTTTCTTGGGCTAGCAGGATATTATCGGAAGTTCATTAAGGGATTCTCCTCTATTGCCAGTTCCACTCACATCATTGACCAAGAAGAATGCTAAATTTGTGTGGAGCGAGGAGTGTCAGAAGAACTTCGATACTTTGAAGCAAGCTCTTATCTCAGCACCAGTTTTGGCCATGCCGTCAGGGCCCGGAGATTTTGTGTTGTATACCGATGCTTCGAAGATCGGTTTGGGCGCAATATTGATGCAGCATGGGAAGGTGATAGCGTATGCTTCTCGTCAGCTGAAAATCAATGAGAAGAATTACCCTACCCATGATCTAGAGGTGGCTGCCGTGGTATTTTCCTTGAAGATTTGGAGGCATTATTTGTATGGATAGAAGTGCCAGATCTTTACCGACCACAAGAGCCTCAAGTACTTCTTTACGCAGAAAGAGCTGAATATGCGTCAGAGGCGTTGGTTGGAGTTAGTGAAGGATTATGACTGTGACATTAGCTACCACCCGGGCAAAGCTAATGTAGTTGCGGATGCATTGAGCAGGAAGGTCGCAGTGATGGCTCATTTGACGATTCAGAGACCTCTTCAGTCTGAGATGCAGAGGTTTGATCTAGAGACTTATCCTCGAGGTAGAGTTCCCCGTCTATCTACCTTGACTATTCAGTCCTCTCTTCTAGATCGTATTCGCAGTGGTCAGTTAGCAGATGAGCAGTTTACAAAGTGGAAGCAGAGAGATGAGGCCAAGGGCAGTGTCCTGTATACAGTCAGCGACGGTATTGTGAGATACCGAGACAGAATGTGGGTTCCTAGCAGTGGTTCTATTCGAGCAGATATTCTATCATTCACCCTGGGAGTACGAAGATGTACAAAGACCTGCAGTTATTGTATTGGTGGCCGGGGATGAAGAAAGACATCAGACGGTTTGTATCCGAGTGTCTGACGTGTCAGCTTGTGAAAGCAGAGCATCAGAAACCAGCAGGTATGCTCAAGCCTCTTTCTATTCCCGAGTGGAAGTGGGAGAATGTTACCATGGACTTCGTGACCGGTTTACCAAAGTCAGTCAGAGGATCAAATGCTATCTGGGTGATTGTTGATCGTCTTACCAAATCAACGCACTTCTTGCCTATCAAGACGAATTTCACCATGATTCAGTATGCAGAGTTGTATATCCGGGAGATAGTCTGACTTCATGGTATTCCAGTTTCTATAGTGTCTGACAGAGATCCCAGATTTACTTCCTCATTTTGGAAGAGTTTGCATTCGACTATGGGTACGAAGTTGTTGTTTAGCACAGCTTTCCACCCTCAAACAGATGGGCAGTCAGAGCGAGTTATTCAGATTTCGGAGGATCTTCTCCGTGCTTGTGTTATGGATTTCTCTGGGAGTTGGGAGTCGAACTTGCCATTAGTGGAGTTCACCTATAACAACAGTTTCCAGTCGTCTATAGGGCCGTAAGTGTAGATCTCTTGTTCATTGGGATGAAGTATGGGAGAGATCAGAGTTGGGTCCGGAGATTATTCAGCAGGCTGTCGATGTAGTAGTCAAGATCCGTGATAGGATGAGGACTGCTCAGAGTCGACAGAAGAGTTATGCGGATCAGAGGAGGAGAGATCTAGAGTTTGCCGTTGGCGACCATGTCTTTGTGAAGATAGCACATATGAAGGGTGTCATGCGATTTAGGAAGAAAGAGAAGCTCAGTCCGAGATTCATTGGACCATTTGAGATCCTCGACAGGGTTGGGACGTTAGCTTATCGTGTTGCTCTTCCGCCGAATCTGGCCGGAGTACACAATGTTTTCCACGTCTCTATGCTGAGGACGTATATGGCAAATCCTTCGCATGTCTTGAACTTTGAGCCGTTGCAGCTTACTCCGAACCTGTCTTATGAAGAGAGACCAGTGCAGATTTTAGACAGACAGGAGAAAAAGCTTCGGAACAAGCTGGTTAAGCGAGTGAAAGTCAAATGGCTTAACCATTCAGAGGAGGAAGCTACATGGGAGTCTGAGCCAGAGATGAGGAGTCGGTATCCCGAGTTATTCGGTAAGTTTTAATTTCGAGGACGAAATTTCTTTTAAGGGAGGGGAGAGTTGTAGAACCCATAAATTAGACTACGTATAAGCCATGCATAATTTCTAGTATTTAATTTAAAATGTTTTTTATTGCATGAGTATTTAAATTTCTTTCATTAAATTTAATCATTTTATTCAGTAGTTTATTGGTTATCCTTTCAGTTAATTAAGTGAGGCCGGACTGGAGTTGGAGTTTTGAGATAAAATTTAATATTAAGAAAACATTCTTAGAATTTATTTAAGATAAATAATAAGTCAATTTAATGTAAAAGAATGTTTGAGAAATTATTTAATAATTTGAGATAAGTAGTAAATAAAGTTCAATAATTAATTTCTCAATTCACTAAAATATTTAATGGGTAGATAAAACACTAAAGATTTAAAATACATTATTTAAGCAATATTTCCCCTCCACTTAATAGCCTAATTTCGGCCACCTCATAGGTGATTTAATATTTCTTTGGCAACTCACCACCTTTGACTCTTTCCTTATTATTTCTTGGTATGATAACCCTTTCACTTTTAATCACCATTAATTAATAATCAATCAATATCTTATCCTTGTTTGAGTAGGAGGAATCGGTCACCATATCACCCCTCAATCCCACCTAATGATACCTCATTCTTATCTAGCTAACAACTTAGGATAGAAATTTAGGGGCTTGCCATTTTGTATCACATTTAATTAGTAAACTCCCCCTAGCCAATCCCTCCCCACCATTATAACCGAATTTCAGAGCATTCTTGAGAGAAAAATCGTGAGTCCTAGGGAGGAAAACCGAGAGAAAATTTGTGGGAAACAAGAGGAAAGAACAAGATAGTAAAGAACACTCCGTCTCCGCCGCGCCGCGTCGTCGTTTCGTTTGTTTTTCGTTCAAAACAAACCAAGGCATGTCTATATTTTTTTTCACTCTTCAATCAAGCCATATAGGTATTTTTAAACATCACATGCACATGATTTTATTGCAAGAAAACCGAAATCTTTATGACAATTTCTTTTAACATAGTGCAGAATATTTTCGGTTCCCATCTTTGTGCTTCACGTGGATATGTTCCTTTTGATTTCAGGGTTGGCTCGTTCCATATGTACAAGGCTGCTGTTGGTCATGTTATAGGGTGTGCTAGGAAGGGTTTAATTCATTGGTTGCATGCCATTCATCCCAGCAAAACCGAATGGTGACAGCAACTCGTCCATAAGGCATTTTGAGTCTCGGGTTGCACGATTTTTGGTCTAAGGCAAGTGTTCTGATCGTGGCTGCTCTAGGGGCTGTAGCCATGCTTAGAACCCTTCCTTGACATGTCTAGGACGTGACCAAGATGGCCTTTCATGGCTTGGTTCACGTCCCAATCGGTTTTTAAAAATAAACAAGAACAGCCCCCTTCGATCCCCTTCATTTTCTGCATGTGTGTGTGTGTTCGGTCATGGGTTGGTATGGATCTTGGTTGGCCTAGGGCCCTTAGCCATGGTCCATACAATACCTCATGATTTCTATATCATGCCATGGTCAATCAAATGGCAACTGGAATGGTCCGTGACAACAAGAACAAGCAAAACACCCCACACGTTGGTGGTGTGCTCTCGGGTGAGGCGTGTGTTGTCAAGGGTGATGGATTGGATTGTGGCTGGCCTAGGGCCCTTAGCCATGGTTCAAACCATTCCTTAGGATGTTGGGAAGAGGCCCTGGTCGGTGGTTTGAGCCCCAATGGCTAATAGTCTCGAAAACGAGGCAAGGAAACGAAAGCGCTGCTGCTGTATTTTGGGGACAGCAAGTGGTGCTTTGGTTCAGAGGACCGTTTGAGTTCTTGGTAGGCTTTTAGCCTATAACCTTGGACTGGATAGTACCTCATTGAGTTAGGAAGTTCATGTTTTTGGCCATTTGTGATTCGGTTATGTTTAGAGGTCGTACAAGAATTTACGGTGCAATGTGTCAAAGTGACTCTCGAAAGAGCGTTTCCTGTTTTTGGCCTCCATTCACTAAATTTCGAAGTACTGAAATGTTAGGAGCATTATTTCATCATTTTAAGTGTATTTTAATCATGACTAAACGATGGTTCGGTGTTGGTTCGGGTTGGCACGGAGTAATGATTAAATACCAAGTCATTGGGCATAATTGTCTCGTTTTGGGAGTCAATTACAAAGTTTGAGCAAGTAAATCATTTGCATATTTTTCGTGTTAGATTTAAGTCGCAGTCAGCCTGAGAAGGATCCAACCCATTCGGAAAAAAATTAATACAGGATATTTAATTATGTTATTTAATTATATTACGTGCAAAAATATAAAATATTCATTTTTGAGATTTATGCGATATTGCTTGTGGCCACTTCATTATCATGTGATTATTACTTCACCCGGTGGTCACTTACCGGTTCAGTTCAGTTCATTTATTGGTACCGATATCCAGTCCAAGGGCTGTGATGATCTCTATCGCCCAGTATACTGTGGTTTAGTGCTGATCAGGCGATCCAGTTCAGTTCAGCTCAGGGGCCACTTGCGTAGAACATAATCTCAATAGAAAATTTATGACATATTATTTTATTACAGGGCTCGATTGAGCAACCAGTTCACTTATGATTTTCAGTTCGGTTGTGCACGTATTATAATTACTCATGACATGATATTTTTACGTTACGCCAGACTCATGATATTTTTACCATGCATTCAATTTTATTATTATTACTTGTTATTTACGATATATGCATGCTGAGTCTTTAGAATCACTAGACTTGATTGTTGTAGGTACTGATGAGGTCAGAGCCGAGGGCGTGGACCAGTGAGCCATCTTGGGTCGGCAGTAGTGGAACCCGAGGACCTCATTTTCATCATTTACCATTTTCATGCCCAAACATTTTATCTTTGTTGGATTATTTTAAATTGTTATTTTGCAAACAATAATTACTTCCGCTGTGCTATTTTGAACATTAAACTCTATTTATCGGTTCATTTTACGAATGAGGTAAATTACTTATTTTGAAAGAAAATTTAAATTTTTCCGCAAATTTTCAAGTACGAATTTCGGGCCTCTATAGGCTTGCCCAAAAGTGAATTTTCAAAAGATAAAATTTGTTCAACTTGTCAGTATGGAAAGCAAGCTAGATCCTCTTTTTAAAAATAAAGGTATTAAATCTTCAACCAGATGCTTAGAACTGATGCATATGGACTTATTCGGTCAAATACCTGTCATGAGCTTAAGGGGAATGAAATACACTCTCGTGATTTTTGATGATTTCTCAAGATTTACTTGGGTCATTTTTCTAAAAACAAAGGATCAAACTGCTTCACAACTAATCAAAATCTTTAAGAGATTTTTAAAAGAAAAATCAGTCGAGATTGATAGAATAAGATCCGATCTTGGAACTAAATTTTTCAATCAGACTTTGTCTCAATATTTTGAAAACTTAAGAAGTTCTCTGCTGCAAGAACACCACAACAGAATGGTGTAGCTGAACGAAGAAATCGAACTCCTAAGGAGGCAGCGAGAACAATGTTAGCTGATTCTGGTATCGCTCAAAGATTTTGGGCAGAATTATTTAACACCGTGTGTTATACTCAAAGCATATCAACAATTAACAAAAATCATTTGAAAACGCCATATGAAATCTGGCATGGTAAGAAAAGTGTGGTTTCCTATTTCAAAATCTTCGGGTGTAACTGTTTTGTTCATAATAATGGTGAAAATCACTTAACAGCATTCGATGTTAAATCAGATGAAGGATTATTTTTATAATATTCATATGCTAAGGCAGGAAAATTGGGAGGCAGATAAGTAGCTCAAGTTGCATCAGGACTGAAAATGTCTCATAAACTTACACACAAGATTATGCTGATTAAGAAAAGAAACCACCTCTCAATTCTCCAAAGAGGTATATCTAGGTTGAGACACTTAATTTGGATATTAATTTAGTGAGTGATTGGAGAGATGAA
Organism: Primulina tabacum; assembly: GCF_025594145.1. NCBI lineage: Eukaryota > Viridiplantae > Streptophyta > Magnoliopsida > Lamiales > Gesneriaceae > Primulina > Primulina tabacum. The sequence continues at coordinate 33,261,205 of NC_134557.1, forward strand.
ATAAAACAAGTATTGGATTCTCCTGGAAGAGATATTTCTTATGGTCTGAAAATGAGAGCTATCAACTACATAATTGTGAAATGATACTTGTACAAGGAAGAGCTCGATTGATTGCTCATGCGATGCATAGGATTTGTAGAAGTATTGGAGATCATGAAGCAATTTCATGAGGCAATTTGTGGAGGACACCAATTGAAGTAAAGATGAGATGGTTGATCAGAAGGCATAACTATTATTGGACATCCATTCTGAAGGATTGCATCAAATATTCCAAGGGATGCTCGTCCTGTCAAAAGCATGGAAACATTCTGTAGAACCCGTAAATTAGACTACGTATAAGCCATGCATAATTCTAGTATTTAAATTAAAATGATTTTTATGCATGAAAACTTAAATTCATTTCTTTAAATTTTATTATTTCATGCAGTAGTTTAATTGTTATCTTTTTCAGTTAAATAAGTGAGGCCGGACTGGAGTTGGAGTATTGAGATAAAATTTAATATTAAGAAAACATTCATAGAATTTATTTAAGATAAATAATAAGTTAGTTTAATGTAAAAGAATGTTTAAGGAATTATTTAAATAATTTGAGAAGAGTAGTAAATAAAGTTCAATAATCAACTTCTTAATTCACTAAAATATTTAATGGGTAAATAAAACACTAGAGATTTAAAATTCAATAACTAAGAAATATTTTCCACTCCATTTTTATTAAAATTTTCGGCCATAGCACTTTAAAAAGGTTTAAATATTGTCAACTCTCCATCTTTAATTTATTTCCTTATCTTCTCTTGGGAGATAATTCCATCACGTTTAATCATCATTTAATTATTATTTAAGCAATATTTCTACCATGTTATCTAGCAACTTTTCCCTTACTTTTAAAATAAAAAAAAATCGGTCACCCCTTATTATAAAGGATTTAAATTAGTTTGGCAACCCATTTCTTTATTATCTTTCCTTAACCTTTTCTAGATAGATAATCCTTCAACATTTAATCTTCAATAATTATTAATTAAGCAATTTTCCTACCCATTTTTTTTACTAAATTTCGGCCATCACCATTTCTAGATTCAAATCTTTTGGCAACTCATTCCTTTGATTCATTTCCTTATTCTTTGCATAGTAGATAATACCCTTCATTTTAATCACCACTAATTAACAATTAAGCAATATCCTCCCTCACTTTACTAAGCTAGAATTCGGCCCTCACCCTAGAAAATATTCCTCAAAATCTTTTTGATAGCAAATCATTTCCATTATCTCACCAACAACTAAGATAGCAAGATTCATTCATCCCTTTTATCTTGCAAACTTCCCATCCTCTTCCCTAGACATTTCCCTCTCCCCCAATCTCGAAATTCAGAGCATATTCAGAAGAAAACCCAGCCAAGAAATCGTGAGGTTCAAAAGAAAAATAAGAGAGAAAGTGAGAAAAGAAAAGAGCACTCCGTCTCCTCCACGCCGCGTTGTCGTTTCTTTTACTCTTCAATCAAGCCATATATGTATTTTTAAACATCACATGTACATGATATAATTGCATGAAAACCGAAATACATATCAGCACTTTTCGAAAATCATGTGCAGAATTTTACGGTCACTTCATTGCTTCACGGTTTTGGGTATTGTTTGATGTTTTCAGGTGGTTGGCTCGTGTCCAGGCTCCCAAGGCTGTTCCTAGGCATGTACTAGGATGTATTAGGACCATGTTGGTCTATTCATTCAAGTCCCATATCCGCTGGAAATCAGTAATGACAGCAACACCCCGAACATGCCCCCTTTGAGTCTCGATTTTTACTATTGCTGTCAAGGGAGAAAGTTCCTGATCTTGCCTGCCCTAGGGGCCTATAGCCATGGTTAGAACACCTCCCTATCGTGTCTAAGACGTGACCAAGTCACCTTTTCGAGGCTTGGTCCATGGGGTAATCGGTTTTCAAATAGAAGCAACAAGAACAGCCCCTCGGCCCCTTCCCCTTACTGCATGTAATGTTTCGGTTTTGTGGAGTGGTGTGGATCTTGGTTGACCTCTGACCCTTAGCCACTGGTTCATACCATACCCCTTGATTTCTAGATCGTGCCATGGTCAATCAAATGACCACTGGAACGATCCATGATAGCAAAACAATAGCAATGCCCCACGCGCGCAGGTTTGCTCTCGGCTGGGAGTATTGTCGCATGTCTGGTGTGGTTCAAATTGTGGCTGGCCTAGGGACCTTAGCCATGGTTCAAACCGTTCCTTAGGATGTTGGGAAGAGGCTCTGGTTGGTGGTGCAAGCCCCAATGGCCAATAGTCTCGCAAACGAAGCAATGTAAGCACAAGTGCGGTTGCTGGAATTTTTGGACAGCAACTTGCTGCTTCGGTTCAGAGGCTCGTTTGGGTTCTTGGTTGGATTTTAGCCTATGGCCTTGGACTGGACGGTGCCTCATAGAGTTAAGAAGGTCGTGTTTTTGACTGTTTGTGATTTGGTTAAGTTTAGAGGTCGTACGAGAAATTTCAGTGCGATGTGCCAAATTGACTCTCGAAAGAGCGTTTCATGTTTTGGCTCTTATTCACCAAAATTTCGACTTGTATCATTTTTGGAGCATTATTTCATCATTTTTGGTGTATTTTGATCATGACTAACTGATGGTTCGGTGTTGGTTCGGTGTTGGTTCGGAAAGTTTGGTCAAGTTGAACTATTTGCATATTTTTCATGTGAGATTTAGGTCGCAGCGAGCCTGGGAACGATCCAACCCATTCGGTAAAATTAATACAGGATATTTAATTACGTAGTTTATTTACATTACGTGCAAGAACATAAAATATTCATTTTTGAGATATATGCGATATTGCTTGTGGCCATTGCACTATCATGGGATTATTGTATCACCCGGTGGTCACTTACCGGTTTAGTTCAGTTCCACCCAGTATACTGTGGCATTAGTCTGATCAGACGATTATTACTTCACCCGGTGGTCACTTACAGGTCAGTTCAGTTCAGTTTAGGGGCCACTTGCGTAGAACATATTCTCAACAGAAAATTTATTACATGCTATTTCATTGCAGGGCTCTATTGAGCAAATATTTCACTTATGATTTTCAGTTCAGTTATGCACGTATTATAATTGCTCATGATAAGATATTTTCACGTTATGCCTCATGACATGATATTTTTACTTCCATGCAATTTTATTATATTATTTACTCGTTATTTACAATATATGCATGTTGAGTCTTTAGACTCACTAGACTTGATTGTTGTAGGTACTGATGAGGTCAGGACCGAGGGCGGGGACCAGTGAGCCATCTTGGGTCAGCAGTAGTGGAACCCGAGGACCCCATTTTCAGCATTTATTATTTCTATTCCAAAACTCAGAATTTATCAGTTGTTGAATTATTTTTTTTATTGTTATTTTTTTTGCAAACCATAATTACTTCCGCTGCAAAATTTTGAATGTTGGATCTTTTTCTCAGTTTAATTATGAATGAGGCATTTTAATTACTTTAAAAAGAAAATTTCAAATTTTTCCGCAAATTTTCAAACACGAATTTTCGGGCCTTTATACATTCAAATATTCCCCGTTGACGAGGTTCATAGCGTGGTCAAACCATGGTCATTCAAGGGTTGGACCATGGATTTAATAGGAAATATTTACCCAGCATCATCTAAAGCACACTTTTTTATTCTTATGGACATGGATTGTTTCACCAAATGGGTAGAGGCAATGCCTTTAAAGAAATTAGAACAATGTGATGTCATTAAATTTGCAAATAAAAACATCATTCACATATTTGGGGTTACGAAATCATTGACATGGATTAGGGCACTACGTTCACCAGTTCTGAGATGAGAGAATTTGCAAAAGATTATTGAACCAAGTTGATAAACTCATTCCCTCATCATCCAAATTCCAATGGACAGGTGGAATTATCAAATAAGATTTTTATAAAATCTTACAAAATATTACGGAAGAGAATCCAAGGGACTGGCCAAGGTTATTGTCAGAAATGTTGTGGTCATGTAGGACATCTAAAAGAATTGTCCCTGGGGTAAGTCCATTTGCCTTTACATTTGGCCCCAATGTATTTTTACCATTGAAAATTATGATGTCATCAATGTGAGTGGCGCAGCAAAACAGACTCTCCTTGAACATTACATGGAGGCAATGATCATAGAGTTAAAAGAAGTGGATAAGTTGAGGATTCAATCATACAATGTTTTACTATAACAGAAGCATAAAGTGACAAGGATTTATAACATGAGATTTAACAAGAAAAGTTTCCACGAAGAGGAAATCGTGTGGAAGGCTATACTACCTTTAGAAATAAAGGATTGAGAGTAGGGTAAACTCTCCCCAAACTTGGAAGCTTCATTCAAGGTGCATAAGGTATTAGAGGGAAATGTGTGTTGATAAGAAAGTTTAGATGGCAAGCTAGATAAAAGATGCATAAATTACAAGTTTTGAAATCCTATGTCCCAAGTATGAGAGAAGAAAAAAAACGAGGTGTGGGTAAAGAAAGTAGAAAGGATTTTATCCAGCAGTGAGGTGGCTTTATAGCCATTTTGGCATATGTTTATGTTATCATTATTGCTTGAATATTATGAAATATTGTAGATAAAATGGACTTCACAGCCACTTCGTAAATTAATTAATCTATTAGTTGAACAGTAACAACCCATGAGGTGAGCCACTTGACCACTTGCACATATATCTTTGTGTGATGCTATAGTTATCGTATATTATGAAAGAGCATATATAAAGTTGACTATATGAAAACTTTTGTGTATTTTTTATTTTGTTTGTGCAGTGATATCCCATGGGGTGAGCCTCCGGGCTACTTGAATGGTGTGACAGAAGGAGACATGGAAGTGGGGGTTAAGCTTGCACGACCAGCCTTGAGGAAAATAAAAAAGAAGACAAAACAGAATGAAAATATTATGCAGAACGACATGCTATTTTCTTGTGGGGGTGGGCTTTTAGCCACCTTTATATATATTCAGTTTCTTTGTTTTTTAAAACTTTACTCAAAGTGGGTCATAGGGCCACTATTGTAAACATTGGTTTCTCGTTATTCAATGATGGGAATGGTTGAATGAAGTTGGCCACTAGGTCGTTTTTAATCATATTGGATACTTTTTTGTTCATCGTAAAATCAATTAAAATAATAATCAAGTGTGAGGAGTTGTGAAGTATGATTTTTACAAAATGAAATAAATGAATTTGTTGGATTATCTCATAATATAACTCCAACATCCAACACATACAAACTCATCTATGTTCTTAAACCAACACCAAAAAACCGCAATGTCAAAACAACAATCACCAAACATAAAGCAGAAACACCACATGCAAGAGCAGTATAAATAGACGTGTATGTGCCGTCTTTCCAAGCAGGCCCAGGCAGGATACTTAACGCGTTAGCTACAGCACTGCACAGGTCAATACGCACAGCGTGGGAAGGGGTCCGATTGAAATGTAATGCATAGACGTGTTGAAACGACCTCGATTTCTTCTTCTTTTTTTCTAATCATAAATCATAAATTCAAAAATACTAAATAAAATAACTTACCATTTCTAACCATCATAATAAATTAACATATGGAATCTTAAGTGCATAAAATAAATCCTAAATCATCACTAACCAAAATACTATATCGACCTTCACAAAGATCAACTAACAATAAAATAAAGCATAAAAATTATCTCTAATAAAAATCATTAACATAAATCCTTAAATCATAAATCTATCTAATTAATTCGGAAACATAAAGGTCATCAGGTGTGTATTGTTGTACTCGATCCACTCAATCGTCAGCGCCCGGAAATATAAAATTGTAAGTTCACCATTTCTTCTTAAAACGGATCCCCCACAAATTATATATCATATGTCACAGTCAATTCGCATCCCTCAAAATAATTTTCCTTTCTTTAAAAATCATAAAATAGCATATTTTCCAAAAATAGCATTTTAAACAGTAGAAATTGCACAGCTTAATAATAAATCATAAAATTACATATTTTCATCAAAATCACATTTTAAGTCATAAAATATCATTTAATATGAATTATGATCCTTCGGACGCTACCAAGCATTTTCGTATTTTCTTAAGTGTAAAATTATCGTTTTGCCCCTAGACGTAAAATTTCTCGATTTTATCTTTTTCTCACTTTTAATGACATGGACTTACTCTAAATAATTATTTAAGGTTAAATATATTTTTCATGATTTTATAAAGCTTAAAACTAGGCTTTCCAATTAATCTTTAATTAACGTTTAGTGCGACGATTAAATCCCGGATAAATTCAAAACTCATTATTTTGATCCCAAATTTTAAACATAACATTTTTATTATTTATCTACCCTTGGGATCCATGAACCGCACCCGTGGACCCATGGTTCTAATTTTACTTCTTAATAATTCGAAATTGACCACTGATCAAACCACCCTAGCCATCTCCCAATTTACTCGAGCCATGGTCGATCCACCTCGAGCCAAACCAAAGCCAACCCACTTAGAAACCCTACTGACCAAGCCCAAGCCCCTGACCAGCCCCTTAGACCCTCGAAAAGCCTACTGCCCCTGACCCCTTTGGTGTGTGCAAGAGTTTCCTTGCACATCTAAGACTCCTAACCCAACAAGGACACTTCCAGCTGGTTAACCATCGACCCTTCTCGACCCTTACTGACCCTAGACTAGTCCCAGACCCGATCCAGCCTCAGCCCGAGCCTCTGAGCCACGGACAAGCCCAGCAATGTAAGCACCAGAAGCTGCGCATGGTTGAAACTCACGCATATGATCTCCCAGTCCGCTAGGACTCTTCCAGCCCCTTAACCAATGACCACCTCGGACCCTCACTAACCCTGGACCTACGCCCAGACTTGATCTAGACCAGCCCAACCACTAAAACTCGTGCGCGAACCACCTGAAGTAGAACAGCAGCTTGCGTGCACAAAGAACTTCCCTCACGCTTTCTCGAGCCAGCAACCAATCCAGCCACACCAACCCTGGCCTGACCCCTACCCATCTCCCTTGGACCCTGATGGACCTACCATGAGTCATCCAGCCCCAGCAACGAGCCCCCATGGCCGCTGCTGCACATACACGAGCATGGGGGAGAGTCCCTCTTCACGTGGACTCTTCCCCAGCCCAAAACTCGAACCCTAGCCGCCCTACGACCCAATTTAGCCCTAGACCAAGACCAACACAGCCCTTGGACCAGCCCTAGATGAGCTCCAACAACCCATGCAAACTATCGAGCCCATGAACCCCCACAGGACACACCATGCACATGCTTCTTAGATAACTATTGGTTGGTTGTTTCCCTTCGGTTCCAGCATGAATTTCCATATTAATTTTTCATGTTTTGTCCATAATTCAATCATATAACATCCTACTCTGGCAGCGTACTCGTTGAATTCAAAACGTTTTTCATAAAAGCGTAAAAACATCGTATAAACGTTCTACCGTAAAAGTTATCAAATTACCTATTTTTTTCATACTGAAACAATTAAACACACACGTATTATGATTTTTATGATGTTTACAAAAAGTTTAGAGAACGTGTCTTTGCGTTTATAACGCTCGAATATACGATCTTCAGCGAAGGTGCGACATTTGACTACCGGACGACGAAGAACACAATCTTTTCTTTCCTCATATTTTTTTCGAAAATTGCAAGTGTGTGCAAGGGAGAATTTCGGCTGATTGATGGTTCAATTGTGAGGTTAAAAGACCTAGGATATTTATTTATAATTTAATTTGCAAGTTAAATGGGCTTTGGTTTGGGCTTGCAAGCTTAAGGGTAATTGGGCCTAATTAAATTAATTAAATTGAGCCCAATAACACTTAATTAATTAAAACATAAAATTTTATAGAATAAGTTTCCATGAAATAATATTTTTGATCTTTTAAAACTCTTTGTTTGCCCAAAACCGGCTTCTCGAGGAAAAATCGAGCTCGATTCGTAAAATAATTCGAACTCCAGCATTTTTAAGAAAATTAAATCATTTTTAAATCATATTAGGAAGCCTTGTCATTATTTAATGAAAAATAAATATTCTTGTCTTGGTCGTCACCGGTCTCCTTTTCCCTGCCTATTATCGAATATTCGGGTAAAATCTTTAATTTCATGTAAACATGTCACATTATCATTTAATCATGCAATCATTATTTAATCATATAATAAATATCATGATGGCATTTAAAATCAATTAAATAAAACAATTAAGCAATTAAAACATTTTTGCATTCATGCAGTTTACGTAGGTTGGTTTTTCGGACGTTACACGTGTATATGGTAAAGAAGTCTAATTGAAGTGTAACGCATAGAAATATATGTGGGAAAAGGGTTCGACCGAAATGTAATGCATAGACATGTATGCAGGAAAGGAGTATAACTGAAATGCAATGTATAAATGCTAGGGATGAGGCAAGTATTTCGAGTGAATGCATCACATAAATTCAAATATAGGGTCAGATTACTTGTGTCACGAGATTCCCCAGAGTGACACCAATACATAGATGTCAAATACATTAGGGAATGGAAGCCAGCCCTTGTCCAGCTATCAGTCCAGTGTTACCTGTCATAAAAAAAAACTTACAAGAAATATATACACAAATGATGTCGGGAAACAGGGAGTCGAAATAAGAGAAAAACTCAAGTGGGTGAAATACACTAGCAAAGTTTTCTACAAAAAAGATCCCATGAAAAAAGACATAAAGCATTGTCTATAGTCAAATGTCATCTTATTCAATCAAAATTCATTGAAAAAATCAAAAGCTTCTCCCACTTGTCCAGACACTCTGACTGAGTGTTTTCGGCCTCCTAAATGTTTTTAGTCCAGATTTGATAGTTATATTTAAGGCCCAGAAATTGCTGACCAGTGGCATGAGAATCCTTCATGTTGGAAATCAGAGTAACCTCTAGGACTTCAGAATCATCCAACAAGGTATCCATCCTATCTCAGAAACTTTGGATCTCTTTTAACGTCCGAAAAGCCAAACATACGTAAACCACATGCATGCAAATTATTTTAATTGCTTAATTGTTTTATTTAATTAATTTTAAATGCTTGCATGATATTTATTATATGATTAAAGGTATGATGGCATGATTAAATGATTATATGACATGATTTCAAGAAATTGAAGGATTTTACCAGAATATTCGATAATAAGCAGGGGAAAGGAGACCGGGGACGACCAAGACTAGAATAAATATTTTTTTAAAAATATTTTCAAGGCTTCCTAATATGATTAAAATGATTTATTTTTTCTAAAAATGTTAGAGTTCGAATTATTTTACGACACGAGCTCGATTTTTCCCGGGAAGCCGGTTTTGGGAAAACAAAGAGTTTTTAAAAGATCAAAAATATTATTTTGGGAAACTATTTCTATAAATTTTTATGTTCTAGTTAAATAAGAGTTATTGGGCCAAATTTAATTAAATTAAGTAGGCCAAATTGCTCTTATACTTGGAGGCTCAAAACTCAAGCTCATTATCATGTTAATTAAATTATAAATAAGAACTCTTAGGTCTTTTGGGAGCCATATTGCAGCGGAAAACACACAACACACACACAAAATTTTCGAGTAAAGGTTGGGAAGAAGAGCTAGGGTTCTTCGTCGACCGGTCGTCCATCTTCGCACCCTCACCGACGTTTGAATATTCGAGTGTTTTAAAAGCAAAGGTACGTTTTCTAAACTCTTTTATGCATCATTCAAATCATATTATGCATGTTTCAATTGTTTTTGCATGAAAAATATTTACGTGTGATGGTTTAAACATTTTGCCAAATATTTTCAACGTTTTTACGTATATGTGATCACGATATGATTTCCAACGGGTACGATGCCAACGCAAGATAAAATATGGTTAAAACATGATTAATTTAAAGGGAAAATAAGGCTGCAAACCGAGGGATGGCAAGGGAAGAAGAACCTAGGGTTTCCTACATGTTGGCTTGATTCAAGTAGCTCGGTTTGTGCATGGGGACTCACGGCCTGGCCAGGGCTTGGGTTGGGGCCTGTGCTGGACGTGGTTCATGGTTAGGAAGAGTTCTATCATGGCTATGACTCCTTGGTCGTAGCTTAGAAGGAGTCACGTGGGGCAAGGGCTCCTCACGCGAGCTGTGGGGGATGGCAGCAGCCAAGGGGGCTCGGGGCTAGGGCAGGTAGGTTCAGGGTCGGTCCTTTAGGGTCAAAGGAAGATGGTCCAGGGTTGGGGCAGTTGTGGCTTGGTTCAGTGATGGCGCGCTGTTAGGAGGGAACTCACGTGTGCGCAGCTTGTTGGGCTTGGTTAGGTCCGAGCATGGTCCAAGGTCGGTGAGGGTCAGGTGGGCTCGTTGGTGGCTCGAGTAGGAGAGTCCTAGGCGTGAGTATGCTTCAAGAGCGCAGCCAAGGGTCTAGGTCCAGGATGATTTGCGCGAGTTAGGGGCTAGTTCTATGGGTCAAGGCTGGTCGATAGGGTGCCTAGGTGGGTTGGATAGGGTCTTGCCCGGGTTGGCCCTGACCGTGGCTAGATGAAATCGAGATGGCTCGGTGGTCTTGATAATTGGTCAAAAACAAGAATTAAAGAACAAAGTCTTGAACCATGAGTCCACGGGGGTGGTTCATGGCTCACAAGGGTATTTTAGGTAATAAAAAGTCTATATTTAAAATTTAAGATCAAAATATTAAGTTTTGAATTTATGCGGGGTTTAAAGGTCTTACGAATTGTTAATTAAATAATTAAATTAAAAGTCTCGAATTAAGCTGAATAAAATTATGAAAAATTAGATTTAAACTAAAATAATTATTTGGGGTAAGCACATGTCATTAAAATAAGAAAAGGTTAAAATCGAGAAATTTTACGTCTAGGGACAAAACAGTCATTTTACAATTGGGAAATTTTGTAAAAGTTTGACAGCGTTCCGAAGGATCATAATGCATATTAAATAATATTTTATGATTTAAATGATATTTTTATTAAAATACGTTATTTTTTGTTTATGGTAAAGCTGTGCAAATTTTACTACTAAAAATGCTATTTTGGAAATCTATGATATTTTATGCTTTTAAAAGAAGATGAAAAATATTTTGAGGGATGTGAATTAACTGTAACAAATGATATATGCTATGTGGGTGATCTGTTTTAAGAAGAAACGGTTGACTTATGATTTTGTGGGGATGTCTTGAGGGAAAAGGCCCCAGAAGGACCTCGTTTACGGGAAAAGCCCCAGAGGGACCCCGACGATCGTATTTCCATGGCGTAGCCTAGTGCCCACCCCCATGGACCTTGTGGAGCTGAAGACTAATCAGTCGACCAAAGGATAAAGAGTAGTCACTTTCGAGGATCAAATTTCACCCAAAATGATAAAGGATTGAAAGCTTTACAATTAAAATGATTTTTCGAGATATGATTTATTTATGCTGAAAATGATTTTAAATGATTTATTTATGTTCAAAAGATTATTTTAAGTAAAAGTATGATTTTCAATGCATGTGATTTTATATGTATTATTTGCTACTCATGTTTAGAATGTGCTGAGTCATTAGACTCACTAGGTTTGAATAATGCAGGATTTGATGATTGGAGAAGGCGCTGACGCTTGAGTAGATCGAGTGCGGCAGTACACTCCCGAGGGACCTTTATTTTCCGCACTAGCTTGATAGATAAGAGTTATTAGAGATATTTTTATGCTTTAATTTTATGTTAATTTGTCTTTTAAAAGGTCGACGTAGAATTTTTTGTTAGTTGATGATTTAGGGATATTTTTATGCACTTGAGATTTCAAATGTTAAATAATTATGATTTATGAAAATGTTAAAGTTTATTTTATTTGGTATTTTTGAGTTTATGATTTAAAAAAAAGTCGAGGTCGTTTCAGTTGGTATCAGAGACAAGGTTTTCCTTAAAGTGTTGTGTACTGTCACTCGGAGAAGCTCAAGAAGTCACGCCTCAAATATGTGAGTTTTACTGCTTTATCTTTTATATGCTAAAATTCGTTTAAAATGCTTTCATGATACATGATATAAATGTTAGTTGCATGTTGCATGAAAAATGTTAAATGCATGTTGGTTACGTGGTTTGGACGACGTATATAGAAATGCCTCCTAGAAGGATTTTGCGTAGGAATGATGAGGATAGACATGAGGAAGAGATTCCATAGCCTCCACATAATCAGGATGCTAGTGCCCGTGTACTAGCCGGCATGGCTCGTTTACTAGAGCAGCATGTTGGAAATGCTTCTAAGGTTCGACCGGAGGCAGTCTATGAGCGATTTAGGAGGATGGATCCCGCTGATTTTTCTGTCAAAATTGATCCCTTCGTGGCTGAGGATGGATTAGGTCTTTAGAGGTGATCTTTCGTTACATGGATATGGCAGACATTGACCGAGTTCGTTGTACCATCTATCTGCTGAAGGGCGACGCTTCCTTATGATGGGAGGGAGCGGAGTGAGGAGTGAATTTGGCGACATTAACTTGGGAGGATTTCAAGAGGGTGTTCTACGATAAATATTTCACTACTGACGTTCGTTCAAGGTTGAAGAGGGAGTTCATGAGTCTCCTCTAGGGGGATTCATCTGTTGCTGAGTTTGTGCAGAAGTTTGATAGGGGCTGTCATTTTTTGCCCTTGATTGTGAATGATGCTGCGGAAAAGTTACGACACTTCCTAGATGGTTTGAGGCCAACTATCCATCGTGATGTGATGCTCAGCGATCCTACTGATTATACTACTTTCGTTGCCAAAGCTTTTAGACTCGAGCAGTCACTCAAAGATATTGAATGGGAGATGCAGCGAAAGAGGAATCGTGCTCAGCAAGCTAGTCAGAATAATAAGAAGCCTTATATGGGACCACCTAAGAAACCAGAACCACCAAAATCACAAGGACAACCATCTAGAAGGAACGTTCCAAAGGCTGATGAGAAACCACTGTGCAAGGAGTGCAATCGTCCACACTATGGAAAGTGCATGTGGGGCACCTACAAGTGCTTCAAGTGCGGGGAATTGGGACACAAGGCTAGGGATTCCCCAAAGTTCAAGCAACCCACTTGTGATGCAAGTTGAGGAGGCAGAGGCAGAGCCGACACCACCCTGATTTCTAGGTAACCTAGTTGTTAAAATTGGTTATGGGAATGGCTTGGGATAAGTGAGAACTTAGATGATAATAGGTTGCATGCTCTACTTGAACTGGATTTAGGAGTTGAAATTGGGAATTTTTGGGTTAGAAATACAATTTTCGAGATTTGGGAGGACCGAAATGGAGAGTAAGAATTAAGCTAAGAGGGTTAAATACGAAGTGATTAGGAGAATCAAGCTTTTCATTTATCAAGAATAGGAAAATTTCCAGGACGAAATTATATTTAAGGGGGGAGGGGGATTGTAACATCAGAAAAGCCAAACCTACGTAAACCACATGCATGCTAATTATTTTAATTGCTTAATTGTTTTATTTAATTGATTTGAAATTCTTGCATGATATTTATTATATGATTAAAAGTATGATGGCATGATTAAATAATTATATGACATGATTTCATAAAATTGAAGGATTTTACCCGAATATTCGATAATAGGCAGGGGAAAGGAGACCGGAGACGACCAAAACTAGAATAAATATTTTTCTTTAAATATTTTCAAGTCTTCCTAATATGATTTAAATGATTTAATTTTTCTAAAAATATTCGAGTTCGAATTATTTTACGACACGAGCTCGATATTTCCCGGAAAGCTGGTTTTGGGCAAACAAGGAGTTTTTAAAAGATCAAAAATATTATTTTGAGAAACTAATTCTATAAACTTTTATGTTCTAGTTAAATAAGACTTATTGGGCTCAATTTAATTAAATTAAGTAGGCCCAATTGCTCTTATACTTAGAAGCCCAAAACTCAAGCCCATTAGCATGTTAATTAAATTATAAATAAGGACTCCTAGATCTTTTGGGAGTCATATTGCAGCCGAAAACACACAGCACACACCAAATTTTCGAGTAAAGGTTGGGAAAAAGAGCTAGGGTTCTTCGTCGTTCGATCGTCCATCTCCGCACCCTCGCCTCGATTGAATATTCGAGCGTTTTAAACGCAAAGTCACATTTTATAAACTCTTTTACGCATCATTCAAATCATATTATGCATGTTTCAATTGTTTTTGCATGAAAAATATTTACGCGTGATGGTTTAAATGTTTTGCCAAATATTTTCAAAAACTTTCAACATTTTTATGTATATGTGATCATGATATGATTTCCAACGAGTACGCTGGCAACGCAAGATGAAATATGGTTAAAAAATTATTAATTTAAGGGAAAATAAGGCTGTAAACCGAGGGTTGGCAAGGGAAGTAGAACCTAGGGTTTCCTACATGTTGGCTTGATTTAAGTGGCTTGGTTTGTGCATGGGGACTCACAGCTTGGACAGGGCTTGGGTTGGGGCCATGGATGGACATGGGTCAGGGTTAGGAAGAGCCCTAGACTTGGTCGCAGCTTAGGAGGAGTCCCGTGGGGCAAGGTCTCCTCGCACGAGCTGTGGGGGATGGCAGCAGCAAAAGGGGCTCGAGGCTAGGGCATGGAGGTTTAGGGTCGGTCCTTTAGGGTCTAAGAAAGATGGTCCAGGGTTGGGGCAGGGGCTGGTGTGGCTTTGTTGGGTGATGGCTGGCTCTTAGGAGGGAACTCGCCTGTGCGGAGCTTGTTGGGTGCAACAAGCTTGCAGCGCATTTGTGCTGGGTTCAGGGGCTTGGTTGGGTATGGGCATGGTCCAAGGTTGGTGAGGGTCAGGTGGGCTCAATGGTGGCTCGAGTAGGAGTGTCCTTGAGTCACTAGGAGTCCTACGCATGAGGATGCTTCAACAGTGCAGCCAAGGGTCTAGGTCCAGGATGATTTATGCGAGTTAGGTGATATTTCTATGGGTCAGGGCTGGTCAGTAGGGTGACTAAGTGAGTTGGATAGGGTATGGCTCGGGGTGGCCCGACCGTGGCTCGGTGGAATCGAGAGATGGCTCGGTGGTCTTGATAATGGGTCAAAGACGAGAATTAAAGAACAAAGTCTTGAACCATTTGTCCACGGGGGTGGTTCATGGCTCACAAGGGTAGTTTAGATAATAAAAAGTCTATGTTTAAAATTTGGGATCAAAATATGAAGTTGAATTTATTCAGGATTTAAACGCCTCACGAATTGTTCATTAAAGAATTAAATTAAGAGCCTCGAATTAGGCCGAATAAAATTATGAAAAAGTAGATTTAAGCTTAAATAATTATTTGGAATAAGCCCATGTCATTAAAAGTAAGAAAAAGTTAAAATCGAGAAATTTTACGTCTAGAGGCAAAACGGTCATTTTATAATTGGGGAATTTGGTAAAAGCTTGGCAGCGTCCCGAAGGATCATAATGCTTGTTAAATGATATTTTATGATTTAAAATGATGATTTTAATGAAAATACATTCTTTTTTGATTTATGGTAAAGCTGTGCAATTTTCACTCCTAAAAATGTTATTTTGGAAAGCTATGATATTTTAAGCTTTTAAAAGAAAATGAAAAATATTTTGAGGGATGTGAATTGACTGTGACAAATGATATATGCTATGTGGGGATATGTTTTAAGAATAAACGGTGAACTTATGATTTTGTGGGGATGTCGTGAGGGAAAAGGCCCCAGAGGGACCCCGTTTACGGGAAAAAACCCCAGAAGGACCCCGACGATCGTATTTCCATGGCGTAGCCTAGTGTCCACCCCCATGGACCTTGTGGAGCTGAACTTTCGAGGATCAAACTTCACCCAAAATGATAAAAGATTGAAAGCTTTACGATTAAAATGATTTTTCGAGATACGATTTATTTATGCAGAAAATGATTTTAAATGGTTTATTTATGTTCAAAAGATTATTTTAAGGTAAAAGTATGATTTTCAATGCATTTGATTGTATATATATTATTTGCTACTCATGTTTAGAACGTGCTGAGTCATTAGACTCACTAAGTTTGAATGATGCAGGATTTGATGATTGGAGGAGGCATCGACGCTTGGGTGGATCGAGTGCGGCGTACACTCCCGAGGGACCTTTATTTTCCGCACTAGCTTGATAGATAAGAGTTATTAGAGATATTTTTATGCTTTAATTTTATGTTAGTTTGTCTTTTTAAAGGTCGACGTAGAATTTTTTGTTAGTTGATGATTTAGGGATATTTTTATGCGCTTGTGATTTCAATTGTTAAAGTATTATGATTTATCAAAATGTTAAGTTTATTTTATTTTGTATTTTCGAGTTTATAATTTAAAAAAAAAAAGTCGAATTCATTTCATCTCTTTTCCAGCCTCTTCACCTCGGCCTCTTCAACATTGTAACATGCCATCACATCATAAATCTTCTCACGAATAGCTCGATCATGTTTGTCCAATTCTTTTTTTTATCACGCTTGGCCTAGAAGGATTCCGATGAGATAATAGGTTTGCACTAATATCAAAGGCAACGTCGGAGTTCGAAAAGATGGCGGAAAGGTCATTTAGTAGTACAAAGGAAGCAAAGTCAGGGGAGGTCTTGAGAATTGAGACAAATGATAGCATGTCTTTGAGATTCCTCAAGTTGATGCAAGTCTAAGTCCAAGGAAGTTCTGAACTACTGTCTTGGCATAAGATATAGCTTCCGTTGATGGGACAGATCTTTCAAGATTGGAAATTTGAGAAGAAATCATGTCAGAAAAGCTCAGATCAACTTGATTCTTCTATTTTCCAATGCGTGTCGGGACCTCCTAGATGAGATATCCTGCCACACAATCAAATTAAAAACCAATTATAGCAAGCTATTAAAGAAATATTGAATAAAGAAAGACATTTGAATAAATTTACCAGGAAAGGAACAGTCTCGACATGTAGGGAGTCAGGAATCTGACTGATCAGAATAGCTGTGGAAGTACTAAGGGAATGAAATCTTCATGACCAACTGTGAAATCTATGGTTTGTTCCTCAAAAGCCTTGAGTTCACCCTCATGTTCACAGCCAGATGCACTAGTATTTGAAGTTTCTTCTTCAAATTGACTAGATTCAAATTCATCATCAATGGACTCATCATCACTGAAATTTTCCGTACCAGAATCTCCATCATTTGGTTATTTGGAAACAGGAGGGAGTCATCATCCTAGAGGACAATCGGTTCGACTAAAGTGTTCATAGAACGAGAAATCATCCTAGAAAATTACATGTAAGGTATTGTCGACCGATGGTTTGAAAATTTTGGTGCAGATTTATTCGTCAAAGCGGTATTTGGTGTAGCCTGTGCGTTAGGGGAATTAATTGATGGTGGTATATCAATGGTGTTCGATTTAGTTTGAACATTTCTGGAAGATTATCCAGCCTTAAAACTTCCTATGGATGGGTTTTGGAAAGTTCATCGGCAGGGGGAGTATCCCCGTTGAAGATCAATTCCCGCTTACGAAAATCTACAGAAGCACAAAAGAAAACTCCGAAGCAGTAAATAATTACGAGGTACCAATGAGTTCTGTGTATGAACTCATAAAAAATAAGGAAGATAGTACCAGAATGATAAACAACTGGCAGAACTAGAGCCATATATGGAGCTCTCCACCAGCTAGCAAATGAATCTACTACTTTTATATTGAACTTTATAGTTGGACCGACAAATTTTTGATGGAGCATAGAGAGCAACTGAATAGTGGCTTTGGATAATAACTTATAAGAAATCTCTAATGCAATGTGAGTCAAATCCACTGAAAAGACAAAGTAGTACGAGTAATTGTCGAGGAAAGCCAGAACTGATATGCTAACAAAGCTGGATTGTAAAACCCAAAGGAACAGCTCGACTTGTTTTTATATGGTGGAAGGGTGGAGAAGCAATCTACAATAAAAAAAACATTATGATGGATATAATGGTTCAAGAGTAAGTCTGCAATCTCATCAAGGGATCGGCCATGGAAATAAGGATACTGCCAACCCACAAGATCTGTTCAAGTAACGAGTACTAGGTCACGGAGGGAGGTTGAGTCGTTCGGTTGTTATTGTAAATATTCCAATAATGCAAAAGCAAACAAAATCAAATGACTCCCCATCTAGGAGGCTGTACATTGGATGGATGGGCTACTATCAAGAAAGTCGATAAGACCAGGGAAGTAAATAAAAGCCCATACCTGCAGAAACCAAAAGACTCCCCCAAGTTTGGCAATTGGGTCATGTCGAACACATTGATTCAAACTATGATACATGGAACCTAAAAACATGATCCCCAAGTTATATACCCTACCACCGCTAAGGAAAAATTGACTGGGGAATCGATAGAGGATCAGATTCAGTGGAGAAAATTGGTTGAAGAAGTATCGTTTGAAGAAGAGCTTACAAGACCAGTTTTCGAGAGCCTAAAAGAATGTGAAGTTAAGCAAGATATCAAATGGTGATCAATCCAGTTTGGTTTGATGATGATGACTCAAACAACCAAAGTTGTCAGAGTAATTTGGAAAAGACTGGAAATCTAGGGATGTCTGAACTTGTGATAGATGTGGAGCCTCAGCCAGAAGAGATGTTTAAAGAATTATCTAAGAAAGATGTGACAACACTGATTCTCTTATCATGTGCCTATTATTCAAAGCAGTGTTTTGTTGAGGTGACGAGCTTATCGAGTTTATACCAAGCCATACCTGAGAGAATATGGAACACAGACCCAGATGTGGTGTCATATTACACTTACTTTGGGTGTCAACCACTCTTTGATAAGTGGTTCTGGGTCAAATAGACGAATAAAACTCAGGCGCTACTTGGTAGGTAAACCAACATTTTTATTTATGCGTTATTTACTTAAAGTAATTTTAAGTTTCTACATTGAGTTCTTGTTTCTGTGTGAATTGATATTGCTTAATCCCTTAAATTTTCATGCAAGGTATGCACATTGGAGAAAGTGTAAGATTGGTGGCCTAAGAACTTTATGCAGCATAAGAAGATTGAAGCACATCTAGAAAACTTAAGGCCACTGATTTTCAATCAACCAAGGGAGTTCTTTTTTTGTCTTTTTTTTTCTACGTTCTGTACTTTTCATTTAATTACTTGTGTTTAATAAGTTTTATGTCTAGTGTGTCATCTAATGCAATGGGGACATTGCACGATTTTTGTTTTGGGGCTGTGGGTTGGTTTATTTAGCTTGTTAGGATTGTTTATCATGTTTTCTTTTCATCTTTGCATCGTTATATATGTGTGTCACATGAGAAATAGCTTATGATTTGGTGCTTGATTGGTAATTAGTAACCAATGATGATGGGAATTGATAACATACATGTATGTCTCTTGGTGTCACTTTGTTAGTTTAGAGCACTCTTGTCGTTGACGTAAGAAATATACTTCAATATAATGCATTCCAACTGACTAAAACAATTTAAATCGAATCGGTTAAAATTCAAATTCCGGGCAGCCAACAAAGCCCGTTTAAAATCTGAAATTTCAAACTTAATACCTCATGAATCAAGGCTAAAATGTACAACGGTAATCTTGCGAAGGTGGCTCGCCGGAAACCTAGCTGAAAAGTAGCTGGAAATCAGCTGAAAACAGGGAAATATAAAAGGCTTCTACTCCTTGCTAAACAAACCCACATCAACCAGAAAAATTGAAGCTAAAAGCTCACCAAATCGGACAAAGAACGAAACTCAGCTGCTGCCCGAACGCGAAGGTTGGAGCTCTGATTTTCTACCGATTCACTGCAGGAAAGAAGTTAATAGAATGGAGGAAGAAGATTGTTAAGGTACTGCACTAAAAATCTGGCCGCTGAAACACTGCGCAAGGAGATGAGCTCGGTGCTTGAAGAGCCGATGGGTTCAGGGGAAAAGCTTGGAGATGTTACGGGATAGATTTAGGAACAAATGAGTTAAAATAATTAAATCTAGAAATGGTAATGGGATGGGACCAACTTAGGTATTGGGCTCTCACATGTCTCTTGGTGTCACTTCCTTAGTTTAGAGCATACATGTTGTTGACGCATGAAAATCTTGATTGGAAAATGAAAATATTTTGCATGTATGTTGGTCGTAGAAGATTGCATAACGTAGAGAAATTTGAAATTTCTTGTGCGGAATTTGAGATTCATTAGGTGTGAATTGAACTTGAACACATTCCTTGACACGAACACTGACCAGTAGCACAAGGGCGAGTTAGGCAAATTTCTTTTGAACCAAAGCATCGTACTGAGCTTGCTGACATATATGTTGTTTGTTGCTTGTCATCTTTACATCAAACCTTATATATGCAACCTTCAGATTTAATTGAAACTATGTCTATAGTTGCATACCTCTTATTCATATCTAAGTGAGTACGGAAAAACAAACAAATTGTGTTGTACTCGTGAAAACAACAAAGTTCCTGCAAAAATAACTTTGGGAAAAAAGGAGATGAAAGGTGTGGGGGAACTAAATAAAGGAATGAAATTATATTCTTAATCTAAAAAGATGGAGATGTATGGAGTCGAAGAAAATCAGATGCAAAATCTGAATTTCCACGAATTGATATATCAATGTACTCCTTTCTTTTTACCTATTTCATCCAGTCCAAGATAAACATGACTCAAATTTTGATATATGCCGGACAAGTCCTAATTTTCTATGTTGTGGGTCAGAAATTAGTAAAAAAGAAGTGAGAGAGGGATAGTTACACCAACATGTTGATTAAAGTCTCTCGAAGCTTTGAAAATTGAACTGTTTAAATGCACGATTCTCGAACCAACATTACACACACATTTAAAATCCATGAAGGATTGTAGTGTGTCAATTTCTATGTGATGTGTGAAAACTATCGTTGTGCATATTGATGAATGTTATGTTGGAATCAGAACCATGAAAGCACCGTCGAGCTACTTCTTGTGTTGTTATGTCTTGTAACCTATTTTGCAGGCGTGTCAATTCTGGTGGGTTGAGTTGGATTGAGCAATAGTACTATTTAAAAATTGCCCAACCGAACCCGATCCAACCCGAAAACTTTCAAACCGAACCTGAATCAACCTGATGAACTCGATTAACCCGATTTTGAATTTTTTAAAGAAAATTAAATAAAATTCAAAAATAATAATAATATTTTAATTTAAACACATAATAACAAAATCTCCATCATATATATGATTTAAATTTGAAAGTCTAATTGTAGAAAAATAAATTATATTTATTAAATCAAATAAACAATTGTTTGAAAAATAAAAAATGTTCAAATTAAATATTAAATTAAAAAATTATGATATAAATATACAATAAATATTTTTTAGACATACAGTATCTACAAATGTAGGCAATATTTATTAATTATATTTTTTAATAAAAATTAAAATTTTCGGGTCAAACCCAATCCAACCCAATCAATTTTTTCGGGTCATATATCGGGTTTAACCCGATCTGACCTGAACCCTGAAAACCACAAACCCAAACTTGATTTTTTCGGGTTGAACCGTGTCGGGTTGGTGGGTCGTGTCTGATTTTAACACCCATGCTATTTTGCTCGGAGCGAGCAAAAGGTTAGTATGGGGAGGTTGATATGTATTGTTTTTCATATTTTATTATGTTAATTTTAATCCATTATCGCATAAGTTTAGGGTATCGAGTTTGAATTTTTCTGTTTTAGTCATAATTTATCTCTATTGTTTTCCCCACATGTTTTGGTTGATTTGAAGGTGGACTTGCTAAAAAGAGATAATTATTGACAAAAGTGCGAGAAGAGTGTGCTAGGGCAGGTATTTTTACCAGCCCCAGTGCGCAAGAGAGCGATTTTCGAGGGTCATGCACTCGCTTGCATGCATGGAAAATTATTCGAGGACCTTGCGCTAGGGCGTGTGTTTTTGCTCGTTCCAGCACGACGCAATATGTAAATAGCATCTGGACAATTTATTTCCTTCCGTGGTGGAACAATATCAGCCTAATAAACACGAGGAGATGTGGATTTGGAGGATTATTCATCAGAAAAGAGGCGCAAGAAAGGAGCCGAAAGAGAGAGATGGAAGAGGTCAAGAGAATTCAACCGAAGAACAAGAACTATATAAGCGTTTTTCTTCATTTCTCTTTACTTTAGTTGGGATTAAGGGGATCTTATCTCCAAAAATTTAGGTTGTACATTCTTTTTTTAAGATTGAATTTTGTTTAAGTATATTTGATTATGTTATTGATTTTTCTTGCAACTTTGGAGTATGCTCAACTTCGAAGGGATTCTATGTTTTATAATTGAATCCAATAGTAAATTTTATAACATGATATGATAATATAATTCATGGATCTACAACTTGCATAGACATATGAGGTTGGTTACATGTTGATAGTCATAGTCCAATAGGTCAAAATCTAAAGGATTCCACGGTTCGTTAATGCGATTGCAATTGTTAAATAACACAAGGACACTTGGTTAATGTATTTTGTTGATTAGATCAATATATATATCAACAGAATATATTGATAGACTAGGGAATTCCGTCAAAAGCACACGGTTTAATAATTAAAATTCAATCGTTAGAAGATATTCAGGGGTAGGTGAACCAAGATCCTAACAATTGTTTGTGTATTCATTTGATTTACATTATTTATATCGTGTTAGTAAATTATTTATTTAACCTTCAATTTAATTTTTTAATTCATCTAATTTTTGTTTTAGTTAACTAGAGAATTGTGTTTAAGTTAAATCTGTCTAATTAATCTTTGTGGGAAAGATACTCGAACTTCGTACACTATTTTATAACTTGACTTGTTCACTTGCGATTCATTCGAGCATATTATTTTATTTTTCTTGGAGATTTACTATGCAAGAAAAGCTTTATCAAGCAACAACTTCTAATAATAAATTCAGTGAAACGAAAGGGGTCAGAGATGAAGAAGTCACAGCAGTCAACGGGTCGTAAGTCAATAAAACAATGAGCAAAGCAACTCCCCAAACTTCATTAAAGCAACAAAAGCGCATATTTATTCTCTTCACTGCATGTGGAGATGACACCAAAGGCAAGCTTGGAACCAATAGATTGTTTGGGGTTAAAAACCAATGCATGTATACAAGAAATACTCAAGATATCAATCTCTAAAAATATATGCAATAAGGCAAACAATGACCATCCCATCACAACAACAAAGAAAAGGCTAATGAATGACCAAACATCACCTAAATCACAACTTTTGAAACGTTCACTACTCATTTTGCTTAAAAAATACTGGAAATTTTTTTAAAAAACATTTACTATTTCGGCTGAACCATATACATACATATAAAATATTATTGCACCATTTTTAAAATAAAACAACCAACCAGTATTTGAAAATCAAAGGAAATAATCAAAATAAAAAATTATCCAACATCTTACCAAACCTTAAAATAACCTTTTCAAATATTGCCAAAACTATCATCCTCTCAAAAACCACTCAAAAAGCCTAAATAAATAGTCGTAAAATCTTTAACATAAATCATAAATGTAAATCGTAAGTGCGGAAAACATAAATCAAAAACCACTCGGGTTATGTGCACCTTTAGGTCCAGCAAAGTCAACCATCAAAACCTCCATTAACATTATTATCATAATCAACTGCATCAATCACACCTAGTGAGTCTAAAGACACAACACACTATAATCTTGATAACAAGTACTAAATATACATATCACATGCAACAGTGAAAATATTTGTACATAAAATAATATTTTCATAATCTTGCATAAACTTTAAACATAAACATTTTCATAAACTTTTCATAAACATTTTCGTAAACATTTTTCATATCAACATAAACACATTCATATTCATCATATACATGTTCATATTCGTACCCATATTCATATCAATATATTCATGTTCATATTCATATCCATATTCATGTCAACATATTCATATTCGTTTTCATTGAATTCATATCGTTAATTGTGACTTTCGTATTCGTATTCGTATTGGGTGATGGATCCATCTACATGTAACCACGGTACTGGGCGGCGAGGACATCAGCGACACTCTCATCCGTCAACTGAGCATTAACCTTACGTATCAACATATCATCGTATTCGTATCCATGGAAATACGATCGTCGGGTTCCCACTGGGCCTTCTCCCTCACGATATATCCAACATAACATTGTATTAGTCACAATTACTTCACTTCCTTCAACGTTTCGTATTCTCGTCACTTTATAAAATTAAACATGCATATAACATTTTTCTTTAAAATCAAGCATGAAACATATCTTTTAACGTTATCGTTTCATCATAAAATCCATAAACATTTAAAATAAATATTTTGACATATTATATCATAAATATACATAAACATTTAAAATAGACATTTTAACATAATAAAAATCCATAAACATTTAAAATAAACATTTTAACATAATAAAAAAACATAAACAATTAAAATAAATAATTTAACATATAAACAACATTCATGACACTGTCATGATGTTTGCTAATTTTCGGGTGTAAAATTACCGTTTTACCCTAAACGTAAAATTTCACGTTTTTGACATTTTCTTAATTATGTCGAATCTAGATCATCCCAGATAATTATTTAAGATTACATTAATTTTTTCGTATTTTTATTTGTCTTAAATCGATTACTTTTAAATTAATATTTAAATATAACATGTTAATATGTTTTAATCCCGAATTAAACCAAACTTTAATATAAAATTCTCATATTAAAAACTTAGAATTTTTATAATTATTTGACCCTCATGAACCATGACTCGACCCCCGTGAGCCATGTTTCAAATTATTTGTTCATTGAAAACCCTAACTTGACCCCTACATGTTAACCTCGAGCCATCACCATTTTTTATCGAGCCACCTTCGAGCCGATCTGAGCCAACATCGAACCAGACCCCCTATGGACCCTACTGGACCCTTAGTACCCTTAGGATTCAACCCAAGCTCCAAAACCGAACCACAACATAAGCTGCAGAAACAGCCGAGAAAACCCACCTAGACTACCCTTGAGCCATGTTCGTTTTTCTCGAGCCAATCTTGAACCATGCTAAGCCAAACCCTGCTTAGCCCTTCCAGGAACCCTCCTGGACCCTTAGAACCAACAGACTGAACCCCAGCCCCAAAAACCGAAGCCACAATTCAGATACAAGCCATGGCCGAGAAACCTACTTCCCCTAGGACTCTTGTTCTCTTGCTTAGCCACTTACCAACGAGCCAGCCCTTGAACCAGCCCCTCATGCACCCTCTTAGGACCCTAAAGACTTGACCTAGCCCAGCCCAAAGCCCCATGGTCGAGCCATCTCTCCCTGCACAGCTGCTGCAACCTGCGCAACTCCTTTGGCTTGTTCTCGGGTGGAGTCCTAGCTTGCTAGGACTCCTCCCTTGCCCTGGTACTCGAGTCCTAGCGTGGCTAGGACTCTTCCCTTGACCCACACATGACCCTAGCCAGCCCTAGTCCCATCCGAGACAAAGCCTAGCCACAATTCCTTACAACCCGAGCCCATGATCACAAATCATCAATTTCGGTTTCCAGCTTTTGTTCTATCATGTTGCAGCGTTTTTCGTGTGTGCCTAGGACCTTTAAACTTGTGTAAATCATGCCCCTTAACATCCTAATACATGGCAGTCCCTTTAACAACAATATAAACATGTTTTTGAATCCAATATCAAGAGTTAAACACATGCATAGTTACGAAAATTGTGAGTTGTGTGACTTGTTTTCATTCAAAACATGCTTAAACAAATAATATGGTGGGATAGATGTTTGAAGGAAAGAATATGGCGTGCCTCTGCGTTTTTAACGAACGAATAAACTGTTGACGAATCGAAGAACGATGGCACAAAGACGATGGCTTGATTTCCTTGAAGAACCTTCGAATTTTCCTCTTAATTATGATGTGTGTGCTGTGTGTTTGGAGTGAAAGGATTTTTGATGGTGTGGGGGAGTGGCGTGTGGGTTTGCATGTGAGTTATGGGGTATTTTTGCACTTTAAATAGTAAATAAAACACTGACAAATCTTAGGCCCATTAGGAAAGTTAATTAGGTCCAAATAGCACATTAGTGCTTAATTAAAATATTTTGTTTAATAAAATTTGTGAATTTATTAGTCGGGTTTCCAAAACGTTCGTAATTTTGTTGAAAATCCAACACTGATAAAATTTACGTCCCGGCGTATAAAATCACCTCAAAACCCCTTATTTTCAAAAATAAGAAAAAGCATCAATCATATTTTAAATAATTAAAAATAATTATTTAATAAAAACATTTTCTATTTTTCAGCCCCCGCTCTCCGTTCCTCGATCGCAACTCGAATAACCTTTTTAAAAAATACGTTTTAATGTAACCATGTAGAAAAGTATATTTTAAACATGTCAACATGCACAACATAATTAATTTATGCAATTAAACAATTAATTGAAATACACAAGGAATTTAATAACTTGTATGCACGTGGTTCGCGTAGACCTTCAAATTTTCGGGGCGTTACAAATTCCATGCAAGAATTCAGCATAAACGAGTAAAGGACAACTCAAATCGGCCATACAAATGAGCACAATTATCAATCCTTCAATTTCTAGAAAATTCAAGGCATAACAAGACCCTTGTACAAGAACTCACACTCGGCGCTTGTGCAACTCAAGGATAACCATAAAAACAAAGCAAGAATAAATATTGCACTCCAATCAAGACAACAAGCAATTCCAGGTAATCATTTTTCGCATAAATACAAATAATATTGTAATTAATTCTACAAAAATAGATAATCGAGCATGATACTCACGGGAAATTTAGGGTCCGATTCCGGCAAGTGTCACTAGTCCAGACGCAGGTTCTGAAATTACCCTGAGCCTGAAATCAGAAATAAGATCGTTAGGAGGGGGCCAGGAGGGTGTCCTAGCGTAGCCCCTCCGACGCTCAAGTCAGTGACTGAGGATATATGGGGGGAGCAGCTAAGGGTGCTGCTGAAAACAATATCGAATGAATGAATTAACAATCAAACATGGTATTTATAAGAGAATACCTGGGTCCTTGATGAGCCTGTCTTCCATTTGGGCTAAGGATGGGCCAGGGATAATGGGCTCATCCATGGGGTATCACCAATCTCCCCCTCCCGAGTCGAACTGAATCGCAGGTTCGAAGTTCGATTAGTCATGCTGTCCTCGGGTTACCGGGTGCGAGTTGTGCATTATCTTCCAGTCGTTCATCAGTCCCCAAAAATTTGGAAACAAATCAAATCGTAATCCTAGCACCGCTTCATCATCACCTCGCCATCACCCGAGCTACCGCGCACCCGGCCCCGCCTCGCCCAAGCTATCGCTCCACCATCGCCTCACCCGACGCACCTCCTGCTTGCCCAAAGCTTCACCCCGCTCGCCCGGCGCACCTCCTGCTCGCCCAAGCGCCACGCTCGCCCAAAGCTTCACCCCCGCTCGCCCGGCGCACCTCCAGCTCGTCCAAGCGCTACGCTCGCCCAAAGCTTCGCCCCCGCTCGCCCGGTGCACCTCCTACTCGCCCAAGCGCCACGCTCGCCCTGCCTTCCGCTCTCGCCCTCGCCTGCCGCGCTTCACCCTTGCCCTCTCGACGCTCGCCTGCCATCACGCCGCATTCACGCCCAAGCACCTTCTTTGCTCTCGCACGCTGGCCCAACCAGCGCATGCTCGCCCATCACACCTGCTGCGTGCTCGCCCCGCTCCCTTCACCCGCTCGCCCCATCCCCTCGTCAAGTCGACCTGCCGAGCGCACGCTCGCCCGAGCGCTCGTCCAGTACGTTGAGAATTTTGATACATTGCCTTGCGAATGGTTGTGTGATTTCTGAAAAATTTTTATGGGGGCGTTGCCCCCACACCCCCGCGACCTGACCGGGCAGGTCGATCCCCGTAATTTTCGCAGCGGCAAACATTGTTCGTTAACGACAAACGAAATAAATTTTTCTAACACAGTATGCCCTCGTCGCCCCCATCTTCAAGGTCCTCTACCAAGTTTTTGAAGGGAAATAGTTTTCACTTCCCCGTGCCCTTGACTCCTCTGCTAAAATAGTTCATAGCAGGAAAAAAATTCAACACATCCACCCTCTAACTCCTTTGCTAGGTGACGCCATAGCATGAAGATAAAATTCAACATCTCCACCCTCTAACTCCTCTGCTAGGTGACGCCATAGCATGAAGATAAAATTCAACACCTCCACCCTCTAACTCCTCTGCTAGGCGATGCCTTAGCAAGAAAATAAAATTCAACGCACCCACCCTCTAACTCCTCTGATAAAATTCAACGCCCCCACCCTCTAACTCCTCTGCTAGGCGATGCCTTAGCAGGAAAATAAAATTCAACTCCTCCATCTAACTCCTCTGCTAGGTGATACCTTAGCAGGAAAATAAAATCAACACCTCCATCCTTTAACTCCTCTGCTAAGCGATGCCTTAGCAGGAAAATAAAATTCAACGCGCCCACCCTCTAACTCCTCTGTTAGGCGATGCCTTAGCAGAAAAATAAAATTCAACGCCCCCACCCTCTAACTCCTCTGCTAGGCGATGCCTTAGCAGGAAATAAAATTCAACACATCCACCCTCTAACTCCTCTGCTAAGCTGGGCCTTAGCAGGAAAAATCAAACTATCACCTCATCATCTCATAACTCCTCTGCTAAGCCGGGCTTTAGCAGGAAAATAAAATCAACACCTCCACCCTCTAACTCCTCTGCCAAGCCGGCTAAGCCGGGCCTTAGCAGGAAAAATCAAACTCTCACCTCATCATATCATAACTCCTCTGCTAAGCTGGGCCGTAGCAGGAAAATAAAATCAACACTTCCACCCTCTAACTCCTCTGCCAAGCCGGCTAAGCCGGGCCTTAGCAGGAAAATAAAATTCAACGCACCCACCCTCTAACTTCGCCTTATTGGTGATACCCCATGGATGAGCCCATTATCCCTGGCCCATCCCTAGCCCAAATGGAAGACAGGCTCATCAAGGGCCCAGGTATTCTCTTATAAATACCATGTTTGATTGTTAATTCATTCATTCGATATTGTTTTCAGCAGCACCCTTAGCTGCTCCCCCCATATATCCTCAGTCACTGACTTGAGCGTCGGAGGGGCTACGCTAGGACACCCTCCTGGCCCCCTCCTAACGATCTTATTTCTGATTTCAAGCTCAGAGTAATTTCAGAACTTGCGTCTGGACTAGTGACACTTGCCGGGATCGGACCCTAAATTTCTCATGAGTATCAGAGCAATATCACATGAGACTGGAGATGAATGGAGATAGAATACCAATAGTAGTAGAGGATGAAGAATTCATATGGGTTATAGGAGGAGTAGAGACAACCAAAGGAAAATCTAGACTAGCCATGGTAGTCGCTAAACCATGGCTTGCATTGAGAGCAGTGGCCACTCCTGTTGGGAAGGGCGAACTAAAACCTAATTGGACTCCAGTGGATAATCCAAAAACAACAGTGAATGGGATAGGAACAGTAGCAGGATCGATGAACATGACAAGCAGCGAGACAGAAGCGCCGACTTGGGTGGAAGCGACACTCACAGTACTCAATCCAGAGAGGCGCGTCAGAGAAGAATCTTGAACCATATTGTTTCTTTGAGTGGCAATAGCGTAAGGAAAAGAAAAAAAAAAGAGGATGAGGGGTCTTCGAGGAGGCATCAGTGAACGAGAGAGCTGCGGTTGTCGGGCGTCGAGCTAGCCAAGAGAGCTGTACTTTGACAGCGGCGAGAAGTTGGGTGAAATGCAGTATTGATGCAGGAACAAGAGAATTACATGGAATTTTTGGGATTAGGGCTTTTGATCTAGGAATCAAAGAAGGAGAAGAAAATTTGATGAAGACAACATATGAGTAGGATGAATTATTTCTTCTCGGTTTGAAATCCAATAGAGGAATTAAATTGAGCTTATCTACCTAGAACAAATGGCTTAGTTCATTGACATCAACTTTGGGTCTTATTGGTGCAAATGGATAGAATGGGACAAAATGACTCCTCAAACACATGCACATTGGCACAATAGGTCAATGCTTATGGGGACATTTGTTGGAGCTAAATTTAATTAAGCTCAAATTGATTGAGCTCAAGCCCAAATAGAATAAAGAAGCGTGAAGATCATATAAGTCTATCAATTCAAAATTAGTTTGAATAAATCAAATGACGTGTAGATAGGAAAAGATCATGGAGAATAATGGAAGATCTTGGATCATGAGAAAAGTGGGTTACCGCCCAAAATCTAGAAGAAAAGAGATTCAACGACATAATTTGAAAAGCGATTCAGCACAAAATTCTACAAATTCTCTTCAAATATTTACATAGATTTAGTCTCAATATTCCAATGTTACATAGCTTTTGACATGTTAATCATATTCTAAAACTTCATTTGTATATTTTCTTGTTTTGTAAACTCCTTGAAACATCTACTCATTTTAAAATGCCACTAATTTTATTTTTTTTAAAAACTAAAACATGAAATTCTCATTTAAATGTTTGCATGCAAGACTCCTGAAAATACACGTTTGACCATAATCATAATCAAATGACAATTAAAAATACTGCAATTTAAAATCATTGCCAACTCGGCCATCGACAATGTGCGTAAAAGTAAGACAAGTAAAAATCCTGGAAAACATCAACGTATCATGACAGACATAAAATTGATCATGTCCACTCCAAACTCATAAAAACATGATGTGCGGAAAAATAAGGTTCTTGGGTCATGCGCGCACATCCAGCTCTGCCTACTCAGAATTCGACATCTCCAGCCTCCTCAACGATAGGCTCACCTGCATCATTTACACCTAGTGAGTCTAGCCGCCTGGTACCTCGGTTACACGTAGATGGATCCATCGACTGACATGATGATACGGAAGTCACAACTAATGAACGGAATTCGAATTAAGAAAATGAACACGTATATGTTAATATGATGATATATGATTGTGCTTTGACAGGTTACGATTAAGCATACGATTTTCCATGATCATGAAATGTATGTTGATTACAATATTTTTCACCGTTGCCTGTCAGTATATGTATTTGAAATCACGTTACACATGTGTTGAGTCTACTAACAGGCAACGGTGAAAAATACTGTAATCAACATACATTTCATGATCATGAAAAATCGTATGCTTAATCGTAACCTGTCAAAGCACAATCATATATCATCATATCAACATATACGTGTTCATTTTCTTAATTCGAACTCCGTTCATTAGTTGTGACTTCCGTATCATCATGTCAGTCGATGGATCCATCTACGTGTAACCGAGGTACCAGGCGGCGAGGACATCAGCGACATCATTACCCATCCACTAAGCCTTGGCCTTACATGTCATCGTGTCATTGTATCGATCACAACCAACTCTCATCATTCAAAACATGTCATCATATCATCACTTAATAAAATCATGCATATACGTAATTTTTTCTTGAAACCAAGCATGCAACATATTTTCATAATTACGCAAAAATCATATGCGTGGTGCATAACATTTAAAAACATGATAATTTTGTGCTCAGGACGCTGCCAGGACTAAAATCTCGACTCGGGTGCAAAATGACCATTTTACCCCTAGAAACCCAAAATGACCATTTTACCTCTGGACCTCTAAATTTCGACCTGAAGCATACCAAATTCTTTAAAACATCCCAAAACATATTTATAAGCATTTCTTAGACGCAAAACAAGCTCGATTCAAAACTTACACGATTCGTTTTAAAACTTGGACCAGGATCCAGGTTTTAACCCGAATCAACCCGAAACTTAACCAAATTTTTCCCAAGCTTTAACCATGCCTCAACCATACCCTACAGGCCCTTAAACCACCTAGACCAGCCCACTTAAGACCTTCGAACAACACCTGAAAGTTGCTGAATTTTTCTGAACCAAAGCGAGCTGAACCCTAGTGCACTAAACTCTCGAATTCTCGACCCTAGACCTAACCAACGGGGACTAGACCTGAACCAACTCTTCCTAGCCCAACTCTGGACCCTCGTGAACCACACCATGGCTTGGTTCAGCCTTCCTTGGTCGAGCCTACCCTCGTAACTTGAGAAAACATGAAAAACATGCACAAATTTTCACAGCTTGAGCGAGTTTACTATAAAAATCATATATCCCTCGTTTCTTATCAGAAAATTACGAATTTACTATCGAATTGAAAATAACACAGAGTGCTACAAAATCAAATGTTGAAAACATTTCCGGAAAACCAACCTATAAGTCTCAGAATTTGAAATAAAAGAGAGTGACGGGTTTTGTGATACATAAATTTTACAACTTGTGCGGTTTTACGATAAAAATCATATCACCCTCGTTTCCTAGTCAGAAAATTATGGATTTGCTATTGCATCGAAGATAACACATAGTGCTATAAATCAGATGTTGAACACACTTCCATAAAACCAACTTATAAGTCGTAGAATTCGAAATAACAGAGGGTGACAGATTTTGTGACACAGAAATTTCACAGCTTGTGCGATTTTGCGATAAAAAATCACATCTCCCTCGTTTCTTATTAGAAAATTACGAATTTGCCATCGAATCGAAGATACACAGAGTGCTATAAATCATATGTTGAACACATTTCCTGAAAATCAACCTATAAATCAAGGGATTCGAAATAACAGAGGGTGGCTGGTTTTGTGACACAGAAATATCACATCTTGTGCGATTTTATGATAAAATCATATCTCCCTCAAGAAGACCGATCGGCCCTCCTCAAAACGTGACTAACTCGTGACTCCAGCCCCTCGACACCTTAACCAATGTATACAGCCCCCTAACACCTCAAATCGACAGCCTTTTACACAAGAAGCCAAGAAAACGTGAATTGCATTAAAGTGTAGGTGTATTTTATATAAAAAATATGCAAAAACGATATTATATAATAGATCAAAAGATTTCTCATGCATAAACACACAAACCAACATATTATGATGTGAATGATGAGAAAAACGGGATTTTAGGCGTGCCTTAGCGTTTATATGATCAAAAGTTTGAAGATACGCGTGTGGAACGTGAAACGGAGAGGCGCGAGAGACTTTTCTTTGAATATTAAGTAATTAATAATAATTATTCATATTAAACGGAGAGGCGGAAGAGACTTTTCTTTGAGACTTTTGGGCGTGCCTTAGCCTCATATTAAATAATTAATAATAATTATTCAATAAAAATATTTTTTCTGACTATCTCCGGTCTCTGTTATTCGTTCTAGCGTGAAATGCAACTTAAAACCCTGATGAATGAAATTTTAATAACCCATGAATTAAAACACAAATTCATGAAATAAACATGCATTTAATACATTAAAACAATTTAATAAAATACATAAGAAATTTGATAACTTGCATCCATGTGGTTCACGTGGACCTTCAAATTTTCGAGATGTTACACTCCTCCTGATTTGTATATACATAATCTTGTTGAGATTTTATTTCTTCAAGTTTTATTTCCTTTCTTTTTAATAAAATACATAAGAACTTTGATAACTTGCATCCATGTGGTTCACGTGGACCTTCAAATTTTCGGGACGTTACACTCCTCCTGATTTGTATATACATAATCTAGTTGATATTTTATATCTTTAAGTTTTATTGTCTTTCTTTTTAGTTTTGGCATTATATTTGACTAGGAGATTGTAATAAATGATCAAATTTAATATATATTGTGGTTCGATTCCATAGAAGTTAAATTTTTAATATATATATATAAATTTTTTTTCTAAATTGGTACTTGTACGTTCCAAAATTTTTTTGCAAACAATTATATTCACGTATTCACCAATTTAATAATACTAATCAAACATTTCATTTTCTTCTTTTTCTAAACAAAACTAATATTTATTTATTTGTTTATTTTTATTTTGGGCATATTTTAGTTATCTTTTCCTGGCCTTCGGAGAGGTGAGATTCTGCGGTATTTATCTTACGATTCTAAAATCTAAACCCTAATTCTCGATTTCTCTCAGAGTGAAGCGTTTCCTGAATAAGGTAAAGTCTACTCGATGTACTGAATTTTACAGATTTTATATGTTTATATTCAATAATTATTTTGAATAGTTGATTAATTAAGCGTTGCAATGTGATTGAATTTATGTTAAGTGCGCGGCTTTCCCATAGATTTCATTATCTGCAGAAAACATAGGTTGGAAGAATTGTAAGTGTTTGATTGATGAAGAAGAGAGAATCATTCGATCTGTGAAAGATTTTTTAAAATAAAATTTTATTTTTAAATCAGAAATTTGTAGTCATTATTCCACTTTTTTAACTCGTGAAAAGATTTGGTTTGTTCTAGAATTTTGAATTTTTTTCAGAGTGAAGCTCGATTGAACTCCTAGAATCATCTTAGTTCGAGCCTTCGAGGTTTCGAAGTGTTGAAATTTGTTTATCTAATTGTTTATGTTGGAATGAATTTTTTGTCTCTTTTGTTTGTAGGATTGTACCTCAAAGATATGGATAGTAAATGGTATAGTGGTAAACAAGATTGGCACAATAGAAGGCAACAGAAAAACGATGAGGTAAGGACTGGGTGAGTTCAAGGGATATTTTATAAGCCTCATTTGCTTTTGTAATAATCCTGAGTCCAATTTTAAGAAGTTGAGAATGTCTTATTATGATTATGTCCATACATTTACCAGAATTTATTTGGGATAAAATACTATGCCATTGATTTTTTTTCCTATTAAGATTTATTGTGTTAACTGTTATGTATGATTCTTTGATATCTGGTGTTATGCTTCATGTATCATTGGTGAGTTTTACAGTCAGAATTTGCTGTAGATTTCTGGAATGTGAAAACTGTCGGTTGTGTTTATAATTGGATATAATTTGGAAATCTTCCAGCTGCTTTGGCAAAATTGGTGGTATTGTTGGTTTGTACATTTGTCGCGTATTGGCTATAAATATGCAAACTATGATCGATTGTCTTGATACCTTAATGTTTTGTCTTTTCAAAATATAATGATGTGTACTTATGTCTAGGATATTGGTATCTTGACCTTTTCCCGCAATAGCTTCTAATCATTGACGAGTGCATTTTGAAGTGAGAGTGGCAGCTGCGCTGATGTGATGTTTTCATTTTTTATGTTTCCTGCCTTAGGCACATGACGCTTCTATCCTCGAGGATCTTGCAGATGATTTCCGCCTACCAATTAATCACAGAGTTACAGAAAATGTAGATCTGAATAATGTGGAGCAAGCATCTTTAGATGTTCAGCTCACATCGACTAATGTTGGATTCAGGCTTCTTCAGAAGATGGGATGGAAAGGAAAGGGGCTTGGAAAGGATGAACAAGGTGCTTTTCATGAAATATACTCAATTAAGTTTCCATTCTCACCCCATGCACAGCCTCAATGCATGTCATTTATCTTTATATTAGGAATTTAGGATTAGTGAATGATAGAGGTGTTCAGTGTTTCTCTCTTTTAAATTGCTATGGTTTCTACATTCCTCAACACATGAAACATATTTACCCAGAGAACTGAAGTTGATATGAAATAATTTAGTTTGAAATTTGAACCATGGTACCCGTCATGGCATCACTTCATTTTCTTGATTGTGTGATTTTTGGGTTGTGTGGGACTAAGTAAATTATGGGAGGGCAGTATATGCACTGACCTGAAACTGCATGCTGTAGAATTTTCTTCTTTCCATTTTCTATTGTCAACCTTCTTTGCGTGTAAATTGACTTTTGATAGATATACAGGGATCACCGAGCCAATTAAATCTGGTATAAGAGATTCGAGGTTAGGCCTTGGCAAACAAGAACAAGATGATTATTATACAGCAGAAGAAAATATCCAGCGCAGAAAGCTGGATATTGAGGTTGAAGAGACTGAGGAACTTGCAAAAAAGAGAGAGGTATGTGTCTTTTAACAGGACTTGTTTATCATTAGGGACATCAACTTTTGAAGGTGTTGAGAACTTCGTGCAGTTTTTATTACCTGGTGGCTTCTACTGCCTGCTTCCTGCACATTATTAAAATCCAGGTTATAGCAGAACGGGAGCAGAAAATTCAAAGTGAGGTGAAAGAAATACGGAAAGTGTTCTTTTGTGAGCTCTGCAACAAGCAGTATAAACTGGCAATGGAGTTTGAAGCTCACCTTGGCTCCTATGACCACAACCACAGAAAGGTGGATTCACTGTGATGTTTGTTTACCTCTGGATTGTGGGTTCTGTTATTTATTTGTTCATATCTGGCTTCATATGGTTTTTCTTTGATGTTCTCAGAGGTTCAAGCAAATGAAAGAAATGCATGGAAGCAGCAGCCGTGACGATAGACAGAAAAGGGAACAACAACGTCAAGAAAGGGAAATGGGAAAGTTTATGCAGATGTAGGTGGATATCTGTTATGAATATCACACAAGTAATGCATGAATTAGAGGCAGTATTTTTTCACGTCGTGTTTGGTTAAAGCTTTTCTTTTACTCTGTTTCAGGGCTGATGTCCATAAGCAGCAGCAGCATAATCAGGAGGCAACTGGAATCGTTCCAACTCCTCCGGAAAGGAATGCTACAGCAGTTGTTGACCAAGATCAGCGGAAAGTTTTAAAGTTTGGTTTTTCTGCAAAAGGTGTTGCCTCCAAGGTATATACAATGTTATTTTTTATTGGAATTATGTAGTTCCATGATGTTTCAGTTCATTTATGTCGAGGATGTTAGTTACTGAATACCTATATATGATATCTAGATTCAAAACAATTCACAACCAATTAACTTCATCTTCTAAAATATTATAGAAAGGTGTGTAATGTGTAATTGCTTGCATCATTGGGTAACATATGTTATAAAATGGGCTCAATATTTTCATTCTCATGAAATAGACATTTTGAATTGATCTTGTAAACTTCTACAGATCAAACTTCTCATCCATCAGAATTGATGAAAGGCCTCTTATCCCCACTAAAAAACTCTGTCCATAATCTCATGTAATTGTGGCATGAGGCATTGCTAAAAATAAGTCCTTTATACTTCTAGTTTTTGTCCTTTTTATTGCTCTGCTTCTAATGTATTTTGGTTACAATTACTGTATTTGTTGAATCTTGTATTTTTTTTACCTTGTCACAAAGCAGACATCTGTTGGTAATGCTGCTAGGAAGCCTAAGGTTGCTGTTGCCTCCATGTTTAGAATCGAAAGTGATGAAGAACAGGAATGAAATCAGATTACTTTGTGAGCTTGGAAATGGTCGTCTGTGTTATTCCTGTCTTTTTATCTTGTTACATGTGTTAGGAATGAGTAGAATGTGTTTATCAAGAATGGCTTCTGTATCTGTCAATCTATTCAATTACACTATAATTTCACAATCGCATCGAACACCAGCTTGAGATCCATAAATCCTTGTGTCTCATATCATGACTATGATTCTAGTCCACTTTATTCCTTAATTAGTGAGTGACATGCATCTTTCTTGTAGTCTGCTTGAAATTTTATGTTAGGAGATTTATCTGTCATATGAATCTGATTAGTAATTTAATGTTAAAAAATTTGATTTGATCACGCTTTTTGTTGCCTCTCATTTGTATGTGATGTTGCATTTTTTTAGTACATCTACTAGAAGATACTGAAAGTGTCAGAAAGTAAAAATGGCTTGCTGGAATGCCATCTGCAGTCGCCGCTTCTCATTAAATTCATACAACATTGGCATGTCAAATATGCCATCTTTTTAATTTAAAGGCCAACCTCTCTTTAGTCGCATCAATTGACTCCGGATCCATGGCAAAAAGCACGATCGCTACGGTGTATGCTGTCGAATTCTTGAAATTATATATTGGTTTTTACACGAAATACATACGGGTCTCGTATATCTAGAGGCATCCACCGCCAACGAGTATTTTTTTTTTGGTAAATCTAATTAACCCCTTTCGTGATTATATTAAATATAGTCATCTCGAATAGCAACTTCCAAATTATATGCTAACTCGCTGGCTTAGAAGTGATCTGTTCAGTCAAAAAGAGTCTTTCTTAAGAAAAATACAAAATTGAAATGAAATAAGAAATGGTATGCCAATAAAAATTCTTTAAAATGAAGCCAAAAATAGCTTAGCTCAACTAGACCTTGTTACGAGAACAGTGTAATGCAAATTTTATGATACGTGAGAATTCGAGCGAACGAAGCTCAAGTACAGCATTTATATTCTCATAGCAAACAACATTCTGGAGTATACATTACAGCAGACAAATAGGTGATATGCCCCATGAGAAACTAGGGGCAACTGCAAAGCTCAGAAGAACATAGTTTAAATACTCGCAGATACAATAGATCCAACCCACGGCCACCGATGTGTTACAGGCGGAAGTTCAGTAGCGCAGAGGCGATGTTCAGGCAGCTTCAGCAAATCCCACTTTCAGATTGCCGTAATCGAATACAGTGTGGTACGCACCCATAAATACTTCTCCAAGAATCCTGCTCCGATGAGTGTAAGTTTCATTAAAATGTTATGTTATTGCTGAATTTCAAATGGTAGAACACGGTGAAAAACTATGCAACAGAACACCGTAACATTTGATTACTTCGGCAATCTTTTGTGAGTATGTGTGTGAGGAAAATAATATTCACTTCCAACAAAATACAATGCACATACCACAGGGGTCCTCTTGGAGGTGGCACATCCAAAGCCGCGAATCCACTGACGCAAATAGCGAGAACTCCTTCCCCTATTTTTAGAATATACTGCCACCAAAAAATAGCAAGTTTAGCAAAGTCAGATTTTGAAATCTATAATTTAAATGATCTAACCTGCTCTGGGGTGAGAACGTGAGGATTTCCGCCGATGATGAATGTGACATTCGTCATGTTTGACATAGTATTACAGTCGATTGTCGACACTCCCCCCGGAGTTGGTATGTTCTCACAAAGCTATAAAACAAGAAAATGATGCTTTAGAACAACATTACAAACCAACTCTTACATGTGTTAGAAAAAACAAACGAGCTAACATCACCTCGTTCACATAATTCAGCACTTTCTCCTTTACTTCTTTATTATTAAGCTTGTTTTTAATCCAAACAACAGCCATCTCACAAGCATTGCACAAGGGATACTCATCATCCGACACCCTGTTCTTGTTTTCCTTCTCGATCACCATCTCAATATTCGAGCTGCGAAGTTTAAAACAGTAAATATTGCGAAACTCAGTTGCAAAGGATTCCTGAAATCTAAAACAATTTTGCATCATTTTTAAAATGACAAATTTGTCATGAAGTTTAGGTTGGCAGACCTCACAGACTGAACGTCATCAGGAGGGCATAATTTTAGATGTAAACAAACTTTGTCTGGTTGAAGCTGCAAAAAAGTAGAGCTTTTTTTCCTTTTAACTTTGGGTTAGAGCAAAGTTAGAGCTTGAATGTGAAAAGAACAAGTTCAAGTTGGGTTCGTTGATAAAGATAGTTAGAAGATTAGATTCAAAGCCATACCTGTGACACTAGAATGTCCCATATCAACTCTCCATAAGCAGAGACGACTTTTTTGCATTCCACGCTCAGAACTCCTTTCGCACCAATGGCGTGGTTAATTTGAGTTATAATAGTCTGAAATAGAGGGAAGGAACTTTCAATGAGGAAAAATACTGAAATTACAGAATGTCCTATTATCTTTTTATGAAAATGATACAAGAATAAATGGCCAAGATATTTACAGTTGGACCAGTAAGCAACGACGTCCCAGAATCAGCGATAGCAGCACAACCACCCTTACAAAAACCTGTTGGAATAATGGCAATATAGTTATGTTTTCGATCCAAGAATAACAAGATTCTGAATCTCATCCATCACTGCAATTTGATACCAAAGTTAGTTTAGTTCAAGAACCTTCTGTAAATGCTACATGACTTACCAGTAGACTGGTCCCCGATAAGAAAATCTCCCATTTCAAACTGGCAAAAGAAAGATATACCAACCATGTGAGCATAAGCATATTAAAAAACAAGAGATACTTATTTCATCCACGAAAACGGAAGCAAATAAAGTTGTCTGAAAACAATCACTTCAAATACCTGCCAGTACCCCTTCTCTGTTACAGAAACATAAGTATGATACCCCTTGTAATGGTTCGGATCAACACCTCCAAAGACTATCTCACCTCCAACTTCTGCTTCAGGGTCACGATTAAACCAGAATGAAAATACCTTGTCATTAACAAGATCCTGATCTATCATGTTGTACCTATCACATTGATCGAATAATCAACTCATCGGTGACATTGAATGGAGTAAATATATAGGAAATACTCGTGCACGGAAAAATAAAAAAATAATACCAAACTGGCACGGCATCGCCAACAGAAATCTCTTGGAAACCAAGCCCGAGTATTCCATCAAATTTAGCCACGATAAAAGTAATGCTTGCTACTCGTGTCGCTTCTATAAAAACCTGAAAAGGATTCCCATCATATTTGAAGTACAAAATATACTAGAGATAAGGATCAGTTTCAGGTTCAGAGCTAAA
The DNA here is from genome assembly GCF_025594145.1 of Primulina tabacum. Taxonomy (NCBI): domain Eukaryota; kingdom Viridiplantae; phylum Streptophyta; class Magnoliopsida; order Lamiales; family Gesneriaceae; genus Primulina; species Primulina tabacum. The sequence goes on from NC_134557.1 coordinate 33,301,510, forward strand.
AGAACAAACTTGATCTTTGACGCTGATATCACCGACTCCAACATTATCTTGGCTAAAATACCCAGAGATTGAACCAGAGCCGTACGATATCGAACAAGACTTCCCTAAATCATGCCAACAAGGATTACAAGGTAAAACATCAGCCCCGAGCTAAGATAGTCGAAGATTAACCGTTTAGGGACTTCGTCATCATCAATAAACTTCAAAAACATCATACCATTCTGTGTGTATGAGCTGGATTTGCTGGACTTGTATCTAGGGTGAAGATAGCATGCGATCTGCAAATCAATTAACTTAGTACGGATGAACGAAAGTTGAAGCACCAACAAAGGAGTTACAATTGAAACGAACTCACTGAGAAGTAACATTTTGCAGAGGGAACCCAAAGATTGGAACTGCCAGTATCAAATACGACAGTAAAATTTTGAGGCGGTGAGCCAATACTGATCACTCCATAGTATTGAGCATCCAAAAAATTCTTCAAATATACTATATTTTCATCTGAATAACCTAAAGCATATCTATCATTTAAACTAATCCCATGTTTGCCCTTGAATCTAGCCTGTCTGGCAGCGACCAGGCTGGAAAAATCCAAAGGCCTCTTCTTCAGGCTAATTCTCTTCAGACCATCAGAAGAAGGAAGTAGGGAGCAAATGAAAGCCCACAGGCAAAGGAGTGAAAACAAATGGTGCAGCTTCATTGTCAAAGGTTGTCTGTTTAGGAAACAGAGAAAAAAGTGGAAAAAAATTAGCATATGCGTTCCTTTATCAATCCATCTAATCGAGGCAAAGGCACATAGACCGACCAAATTCAAAATGAATACTGAAAGTTTTGACATCCCTCATAAATGGCGATATCATATAAAGATCGAAATCTAACACACCTAACCGTGAACAACATAGGAAATGTTCCTCGAAAAATTTTGTGCCTACAGAACTGAGAGGCCTCCAAACACAGCCCACAAAATATCATTTCCCAGCCTTAAAAATACTAGTTGGATCTCCATCTACTTACCAAGTTCATTTTTTTCACTATGGAATTATTTTTCAGATAAAAATAACTCTAGTTCTCCAATTTTTCACAACTACCTCCACTTCCAGCCATCATCAGCTCAAGCAACCCGACACATACATTCAAAACGAAAAACGCTGCGACGGACACTGTTGCGACCAGAGCAGTCGCCCGTAAAATCTCAAAAAATTATAAAAAAAAAATACAAAATATTTACTAGAAACAACAGCTTGCTTCATCAAACCAATATTAAGTCATTTCTTCCAACTTAACACAACTCCAACTACATGAGCACAGTCCCCCTCTCCCCAAAAACAGTACTCCGTAGTCATAACAAGGATTACAACTTAACAAAAAGCCCACAACAGATATTCAGATGAAACCCACATATGCCACCTCAAATCAAACCAAACAACCAAACAACAAGAATCAATACATAAAAACTGATCATCAACAAAACAACACAAAAACTTCCAATGAAAGTAATGCTATATAAGATAAACGATGAATGTAAAAGAAAACTAAACTTGTATACCGAGAGCAGAACAAGTTAGTGAGTGTCAAATGAAAACTTGGATATTATCTGGGCTCTTAACAGATAATAAGCTCTTTGTTGTTTGTTTACTCAATGGTCCGCCAGCGATTTGGCACATGCAAACAACACGAAAGCGTGGTAAAATGGAAAACGCGACTTTGGGTACACTTGGATGCGACTGCTACTCAATAATTTTATGAAGCACTTGCGAGGAAGTTTCCTCTTTCTGTCCGAAAATATTGATTGGTGACGACTTTTTAAATCTATTATTACGATTAATTTTGATGGGTCATTTCAAATTGCTAGATATGGTGGTTTTTACATAAAGGTGCACGTGGTCTATGTATTATGAAATACAAGACTGTGTTATAATTAAGGTTAATTCTGTCATCTGAAAATATATAAAAATAAAATAAAAAAATTTCTTTCGTTTGTTTCATAAAATTTTGATCTTAAAATCTGATCTCAGTTCTATAATTTGTTTTTTTCTGACATTCGGACCTACTTAGTCATAAATTTTGTTTTTATTCAATGAGAGTATACGGTGTAAAGTCGTACATCATCTTCTCTTGGCCAATGACCATCATGTCCAATATCACGTTAACAATTCACCGAAATTGAAATAAATAAATATTATCTAATATATAAAGCTGCTCCTCAATTTTGATGATCATTATTTAATAAACTTGCTGAAAATCATGTAGATTTAAACAGGTATGTGTCTTCCAAAATTTAAATATAAATAGATTAGGCCTCGGATTCTAGCAGACCAGATCTGTTGTCATCTTTAAATGTGAACAACATGTCATAATTAACAACATCCTTGAAGAAAAATGTTGCATTTTGTTTTTGTATTTTAGTGAGTGCCATTCAAAAAGAAAACTAGTGACAAAACCAATAAAAACAAACATACTTTAAATTTTAGGGCAGATAAAAAAAGAAAAAGAAGTCTATTTGATTTATTATTATTAAACCAATTCCTCTCAAATCCCGAGATTTGTTTTCTATCACAATGCTCTATAATCATATTCTTCCACACTTTTGCAAAGTTTGGTACTTGGGATTAGCGTAGGATTACAATTTTAGTCAAAGTGTTTGGTTCGTTTTTAAGTCCAGCACTACTAACCATGGGCCCGGGAATTGTACATTGTTCAAACGTAAAAAAGCAAGAAATAAATCTCCAACTGAACAAGGTATTCTCTGTCCTAATTTCCACGGTACAAGAGACAACTTGTTTCTTTTCCAAAACTACCTTTCGCCCTACTTAAAACGAAACTTTCCATTTCTCACACATCTGTTCTCTTGTATTGGAAATGGCCGTCGTCGTCCTTGAATGAGGTTTAGTACAGATTATCCATTGAAGTCCAGTTCGTCCTCGCAAACTGTTTATCAAATCCTTACCATTAGCACGTAAACTATCCATTGAAGAAAATATTGTTAACTTCTCCACATAATTTTTTTTTGTTACAAATTAATTAACTTTCGACCTTTTTTTGAAAAAAAATGTTGCGAGCTCACCTTTTCTTGAAGTTCAACTGTAACTATTGAACTCCGTCACCGATTTTTAAGTGCAATCCAACATTTCATTCTTCAATCGTGGATTCAAAATCTTTTTATTAATGTTTTATTCATACTCTTGTTTTGTTCGACTAAATTTGAATGTGTTGTCGTTTGTTGGGTGCTGTGGCAAGATTGACATGAAACGTAGAAACCTTCTACTGGTTGTAATGGTACAACAACTGTTGTTTAGAAATTTATTGATGTTGTGTCTTCTAATCCGACCACATACGAGAATGGTTGCCCATCGACATCGTGCCACTCATAATACACCTGTTTTGTAAAGCATGACACAAAGAATCAATGCTCAATTTAGCCATTTGAATATGATTATTGATGCGGGTGATGTTCAATGTGCGTTGAACTTGAGAATGAATCGAAATTCATTTGGAAGGTTGTGTTATCTTTTAATGCACTTACAAGGACTAACAGATTCTCGGTATGTCCGCGTCCAAGAAAAGGTTGCAATGTTTTTGTCTATATTGGCACACCATAAGAAAAATCGGGCAACCAGTCACGATTACATGCGTAGTGGACAGACAGTCAACGCACATTTTCATGAAGTTAAGTTTGCGTTGTTGAAGTTGTATACATTACTTCTTGCGAAGCCTGCCCTTGTGGATGAGAACTGTGACAACGATCCTTGGAAATCTTTGAGGTATTATTTTGGTCAAAAATTGTTTTGGTTTTTACATTGTCGATCAAATTTGTTTGACTTAAAATAAGTATTGGTTAACAATTATTTACCGTATCATATTTTTTAAAGGGTTGTCTAGGTGCATTGGATGGCACTCATATCGGCGTTCACGTTAGTGCCAAGACAAAGCCGAATATAGAACCAGAAAAGGAAATATTGCGGTTAACGTGTTGGGGGTTTGTGATCGAAATATAAACTTTATTTACGCTCTTACTGGTTGGGAGAGATATGCCGCTGATGCGAGAGTTTGAAGAGATGCATTAACTCGGGATGATGCATTCAAGGTTCCAAGAGGTAATATGTAAATAAGTTTCTTGTCTATATGTCTTTTTTTTAAAATATCTATGCGAACATTTATATTTGACCATAAACGGGTTCTCGTAAGAATACTTCATTGATACTTAATCATTGTGCAAGTTGTTATTATCTTTGTGACAATGAATCCGTACAGAAGAGTAAGATATCATAGGGATGCTTGGGGCAATCGTGCATCCGCACCACAAAATCACAAAGAGTTATTCAATTGGAGGCATTCACAAGCAAGAAACATTATTGAAAGAGCATTTGGTTTGTTGAAAAAGAGATGGGCTATCCTTCGAAGTCCTTCGTTCTACCCCTTGCATGTTCAAAACCAAATAATTCTTGCTTGCATTCTATTACATATTTTCATCCGTAATCAAATGCCCGACGATCCTTTAGAGGAATACGAAGAAGAAGTTGGCAGTCCATTCATGTTACACAGAATGAGTACATAAGCAGTTTTGAGTCGTCGAACGATTGGGTTAATTGGCGAGATCAGTGTGCAATGTCCATGTGGAACACCTACAATTAACAATTTTTTATTGTAATAATTTATTGTCTGGAGTTGCACATCTTTATATAGTTTATCTAAATGTGCCGTTGTAGTTGTTTTCATAGTAAGGAGTGTAATTGACAGAGCTTTCTTTGAAGCACATTGAATGTGCAACATTAATCTTTTAATGTCATAGTTTGGGCTTTCTTTTTTAACATTTGAAATATTTTGAATTACTACTACTACATATACTTATATAATGTTTCTTTCGTGACAGAATTACTCCACGCAGCTTTCGTCTAATCATGGATAGTGTAGCAACTTCTGGTAGCGGCACTGCAAGGTGCAAGAAACCAGACAAGACACAGCGAAGTTGGAGTGGCCGTGAAGAAGATGTGTTAATACAGTCACTGAAAGAAGTTATGACAAAGGGTTGGAAAAGTGAGAATGGTTTTAAAGCAGGTTATTTGACTTTGTTGGAGAATGCAATGCAGACAGCAATACCAGGAACAAATATAGGTGGGAATCCTCATATAAATTAAAAAATATATGTGTGGAAGAAAACATATAGTAGTTTGGTGACGTTGTTATCCAAGAGTGGAGTCGGTTGGAATGATACTGATAACACAATCGATACTACAGACGAGACTTGGGAATCAATTGTGAAGGTATGTATTGTCCAGTACTTTGACATGAATTTAAACAAGTGTACCGATTACTCCTTCCCTTCATGATTGATGCAGCATGACCCAAGTTTTAGAGCAATGTGGCATAAGCAGTGGACGCATGTCAATGATTGGGCTGAAATCTTCGGAAACGATCGAGCTACTGGAGAGCATTAAAAGAATTTTGAGAATGCGTTACAACAAGTTCTTAACTTGGTGAAGAAGTTCCCAACGAAGAGTTCATTGGTGAGACTCGTACATATATCCCTTTCGATGGTGTTGATGATTCAATATCGGAAATGCATACGCCAACGTCTAAAACAAATGCAGGTACATCTTCTAAAAGTAATAAAAGGAAGCACATGAATGAGGATGATGAATCAATAGTCGAAGCAATCAATAACCTCGCTCACATAACGAAAGACACAATGTCACAATTGATCAAGGAATTTTCCTCCGACGACAAAATTTCGGATGTTCAAGATACGGTTTTGGATGCATTGCAGGGTCTTACCGACCATGTCTTACCAACCTTTCAGAAGATGAACAAGTTGCTGCAACTAAGTTGTTATTCAACATCCATAACAACTTGGCACTATTCAAAAGACTTGGCGAGCGTGGAAGGAATTGCTTGGTTAAGAGGTTGTTGCATGGTGACTAATGGTTACATATTTAAGTTTGTTTTGGAACAATGGTTTTTGAATTGGTGATCAACCATAACTTACTTTTTTGCACTGGTGATTGAAAGGGATGATGTAATCTCTTATTTTGGAACAATGGTTCTTGAATTGGTGATCAACCATAACTTAGTTATCTGTAATGGTGGATGAAAGGGATGTTGACATAGTTTGTACATCTTTTTTCATGTTTACAAATTCTAAATTTTCAATTGTCATTTCCAGACTGTGTAATACAGTTTTTGATAAACTTTTTAATACATTTATGTACTTTAAATTTTTGTAACTTACAAAAAATTATCTTAAAAAGATTTTCTCCTTCATTAATGTAATTCGAATAACAGAAATAAAAATAGAACATTTTTGCGGTTAGGAATTTACAGATGTATCGTACAACAAAAACACAAGTTAATTAGCATTACAATTGGTCATTTACATACAATTACACTGCACGTAATAAAGACTTTCACATTGCCGCACCATATAACCACTTATACGTACATGAACATGAAAAACACATTACATATAAGGTGTGCAGAAAGGACAACCGAGTACACACTTGTACATACATTGAACCAAATTAAAAAGTATATCATCCTACTGTAACTTACTCGGTGAAGACAACAAAAGGGTGGTGACATAACTGCACATAATACTGTCATAAACAATTTAAGCACTGGAGTCATCTGATGACAACTCAACAACAACAACCTTCTTTGATCTTTGGTCGTGGGATTTGATGTGGTTTTCCTTTGACTCGATGTTGACACCAACATTCAAATTCACACCTTTATTCGTCTCCGGAGCATGACACTCATGGACGGAAGATGTGTGACACAACTTCTGCTTCTTTCTACCGTTTTTACAAACAACTTCAAGTTGCTCAGCAGTTAAGTAGTTCACTTCACTACCAGCTACTTCATTTTCACTGCACATAAATTTTTCATCATCAGAAATGAGACCAATGACAGGTACTACTTGTTGCTCACAGTTTCTTCAGAGCCATTTTCACAACATAAAGACATTGTGCACCATAGAAAGAAGCACCGTACAATGTGAAGTTTTCTATAGTATCCTTCATATTTATAACAACAACAATTTAATGACTTCACTTCTCCAAGTACTAGTATTCAATAACATGCAGTTCCTAGATATTGTAATGATGCAAATATGTACTATGTCAACACCTACCAAATATGTAGAAACAAAAAATGTACCAAAAATGAGTACACTACAACACGAAAACAATAAATACAATTTCTTAACTTACGTTAACTAAAAAAATAGTATAACTAATTAAATTTTTGGAACAAGAGTACAAAAGTAAAGCATGCACTTTATCAACATAAAATGCTAAGTAAAGAAATGACGTACCAAGAAAATTAATAAGTAAAGAACATAAGTTACTATTTTGTCAACCTGAAATTAAGAAACAACCAACAATAAATCCTTTACACAAAAAAATCGAGTTAAAGAGAAGCGTGATAAATTTATAATTTGAATGGATGAGGAAAGAAATTATCATACCTGCATCACAGAACTATGTGTAATACAATGAGTTCTGGTTCTTCGACATGCAGAGAAGAAGGTGCAGCAGGCAACACTTTGACATATATGTTACTTAAAAATTTTGTTCAAAACAGGGCAATTGAAGACTACCAAGAACATTGAAACAATAATTTACAACACACGCACGAAGCTTAGTCTAAATAATTATCTATGGCAAATAATTAATTTCCAAATCCTTCAATAACTTTCCAATCTCCTCGGACAACTTCTCCATTTTCATACCTACGTGGCGATTCTCACGAACTAAATCAGACACTTTCTTCAGTAGCTCAACTAATTTCTTACTTTGACTTGTTCTTGGCGCACAATGTTCAGCTGTACTATAAGTGGAGCTACTGGACTCATTAAAATTTGGAACCTCAACCGGTTGTTTCATGGAACAATTAAAGGCTTCCTCGGCAGCTTTTCTACTTTCGTAACTGATAGGATCGATTAACGTATCAAGAGTGTTTAGAAGGGGGGGTTGAATAAACACTCACAATTAAAACTGATCTTTTCGAATTTTGAGTTCAGTTTGGTGAAAAACTGATTCTCGGAATCTTGTTGGTCAATGACAATCAGTTAAACTAAATTAGTTGCGGAAAGTAACTGACTGAAAGATAGAATACGAAAATAAAATACACAAGGATTGTTTCTGGATGTTCGGAGATTTCAATTACTCCTACGTCACCCCTTCTATCTCAAGGATAGGATTTCCACTAAAAGACTTTGATCGAATACAAGATTTGTACTGACCCACTTCAGTTTGGACTTATCACTGCCAAAAGCTGAAACTCTTAGTATTACAAAATGTTCTCAGTGCGTAACTGATCTTAGCACTATCGAATTTAACGATTATTACAAAGTGCTAGTGAGCTCAAATTGTAGCCTTGACTGCTACGAATAAATCAAGGAAGAGTGAGCTAAGATTTTGGCAGAATAACAGCAAGCTTTGAATGGAATGATTTTTTTTTTTTGCTTCATCTGTCCTTCTGTCATATTTATAAGCTTCCCTTCCAACGGTAACTTGAGATATATTTGAATCTTTGTATCCGTTGATTGCCACTTCATTATTGTTTGCTTCATTTATTGTAATGCAGCGTCTTAACTGCTTTAGCCGAAATGTGTTGTTCTAAGCTGTATTGATTGAAGTGCGGCGTTTCATATTCAGTTGTAGTCTTCTATGTCTCTTTTTCGGTTGAATGTTCTTTTCCGATACATGTTCAGTTGAAGGATGCTTAGCTTAAAAGCATACGGCTGAATGTATCAACTGATCGGTTTCCAACTGATCAGTTTTCTTTATTAGATCAGCTGATTTCAGTTGTTAAGTCCAGATGCTGAATTGCGCGTATCAGTTGGTTCATATTTTGTCAAACGCCAGAATTTAGTTTCCAACAATTTCCCTCTTTATGGTGTTTGACAAAACTAAGTAAATAATAACTGAACGTCTGAACTCATTGTAGATAAAATAAGATCTGAATTTCTTGAACTGATAATCTGATTAACTGCTGAATCTAATAATCTGATTAACTGCTTTTTAAAAAGATGGTTTCTTCTGCAGTTTCTCAAGATGCTCTTTGATTTCTTCCCCCTTTTTGTCAAACAAATCCATCTTCTCAGATACTCTTCGAACGTCAGTGGAAAGAATTTTGACATCTGAAGAGATACTTGAGACAGCAGATTGTAAAAGAATCTGCAGCAATTCCATTTTATTAGAAACAGAAGTTTCCAATCGCTCAACTCGTTTGCTGATAACGTCTTGAGTGATGGAAAGACTCTTAGCCAAACCTTTGTTATTTTTCATCTCAAGCACAATTCGGGTAAGAGACTCCATGTTTGCTTGAATGGCTTTCAGTTTTGCTGAATCAAATTCAATTGAAGAATCCCAATTTGAGAGTATGAGACAATTGTGTGGATTGAGTTTTCTTGATTTCAGTAATCATCTGTTGCATATTGTGCTGCATATTCTAGATTTCCTCAAGGATAAGATCCATTTCTGTGGTTTGAAAGAGGAGGTGATTGATCAGATGTTCCCTGTGTTTGATCTTTAGAAGCTTGATCAGAAATTACTAGAATCCTGTTCTGAACTTCAGTTTCAGCAGTTGTAAGATCAGGGACTTCTGATTCAATGACTTCTTCTGCAGTCTGAGTTGTAACTACAAAAATTTGTGCCTTTTGTTGTTCTTGCACCAAATCTGGGGCTTGCTTTTCAGTTGGAAAATTTTCAATGATTAATTGAGTTTCCTCCGATTCAGTTAGTTCTTTTTTCTGAAGTTTGGATGGGCACTTCAGTTTGTTATTCAGTCTCAGCAGATATTTCTTGCTGAATTAATTCTTCAGCAACAGGAGGCTCAACTAGTTCTTCAGATGATATCTTAACCTCTTGTTTTGGTTTCTCAGTTGAAGGAGCAACTGATTCAGAATTTATTGCTTCTAGCTGAGCTTCCAGGGCTACTGTCTGAATGATTTCATCAATATTGGCAAAAGTTAATTCAGCCTCGGAATACATGTGTTTATCAGCAGATGATTGTGGCACATCCTGAACTGTTTCTTCAGTTGTAACAATAGTTTGTTCTGAGGATGGCTCTTTCTGCTGAGAGGAGGGTTCTTCTTCTTCTTCTTCAGAGGCTTCTTCAGGAAGAACTAACTCCTGATCCAGTTCCCAAAATCTGATTTCCCTTTGTAGGCCACTAAGATCTGAGTACAGTTGGGTGAACACAGCTCTATCATGATATGCAGTTGGACCTATGGGATTGTAGTTGGATTTCAGATTTTCAACCATTCTAGTCAGCTTTTTGCTCGAATTTGATCAAAGAAATATTTTTGCCTCTCCAATGCCTGGGCAATAGTAGCAGCTTTGACTATATTCAACACAATCGCTTCAAGTTTAATAAAGTTTTTCAGTTTGGATTTGTGCTTCAGCTCTTTGGCAAAAATCTCAGTCCTAAAACTCTTCCAACTATCAAAAGATTTAAGTTTCGATGTGGCAAATGCATTTACCTGTTCCCAAACCAGGTCAATGTGAGTTTAGATGGCATTAGATGATCTTGGCTTTTCAGCTAGCGTGCCCTTTCCTTTTTCAGTAGTGAGAATGTGAGGAATATCCAAACCAGAGTGAGTGGTTTCCACTTGTTCCCTTAATATAACGCCTTTAGATCTGGCCGGAGGCAAAATGGTAGGGAGATTTACATGAGTCAAGGGAGCTCTTACTTTAGCGGGTGCCTTTTCTTCAGTAACTGAATAATCAGGTGGAACAACCTGCAAAGAGATAGCCTGTATAGGCTGTTGGGCAGGTGATTGAGTCAATTTCTCAGTTGGAATGAATTCCACCGCTGTTATTGGTTTAGTTCTTTGCGTCCTCGGTCTCTTGACAAGCTTAGGAGAAGAAGTTTTCTCCGAATCTGATTCACTGATAATCAGTTTTCGTTTTGCAGTCTTCAGTTGGGCCAAATTTTTTGCCTTCTTGACTGGTGTTGGAGCAGGTGGTTGCGTCCCAACCTCCTGTTTGGTTTTCAAAAACTGTTTGGGAGAAATGTCCAGTTTGTTCTTTGGCGGCAAGATGTTCTTGGCAGTGAATACCTTGAACTTTGATGATTTTTCAGCATTGTCAGCTACCAATCCCTTTAGTTTCAGAAGATAACTGATTGGAATAGCAAAGCCTCTTGATTGTTTGGTAGATTGAAGCATGTTCTTCAGAATATTGAAAATAATATGCCTCCAGTTAGCTTTCTTCTCTCCCATGATGATGGTCATCACTTGGAATTTTTCAAGAGTAAGGGCAGCATAAGAGCCTGCCTTAGCCAATATGCCCTTCGCCACAATGTCGGCTAATAACTGAATTTCTGATTTCAGCTCTTTCTTTGGATCGGAAACTTTGATTTTCCGCCCATCAGCAGACAGTAAAGATTGCATTTCCTCAATGTCAGATGTTTTGACTTCAGAGAAGTTGACGTACCCATCAGTTGGCAAAGAGAAAATTTCTCTTAAGGCCTCTTCAGATAGGATCAACAGCTGATCATTGACAGTTACAGAGATACTTCCATCAGTAGTGACAAATCCCTTCAGATAGAATTCATTTACTTCCTTGGGGTATATCTCCTGCGAAGATTGTCCCAAAAACAACCTGAGACCAGCAGATTCAATCTTCAGAAAGACGTTCTTAACTTCAGCTTCTTGAACTGATAAAACTGAGTCAAAATCAATGGTCATAGCGTTCAACACGTGAGCTGGGATTTGATTCGCCATTTCGAGAGATAAAAGGATCTGAAATTCGTAAAAGATAAGCTCTGAAATTAGTATGCTTTTAGGAACTGATTGTATTCGTAAGAAAGAAAATTGAATTGAAGCGGGCATAGTACATTTGTAACGTGAATGTTCAAATTCGGGACACGTGTCAGTCCATGAAAAAATTTGAATAAAAATATGTGTACGTGTGCTGTAAGCGTGTGTGCAAAAAAGTGAGCGGTTTAAAATAGGCCACGTTATGAAACTGCAGTCACGTCAGTTGATTTGGAATATAATATGATTAATAAGTTAACTTATGTGAGAAAGTTAGTGAAATTCTCAAGTGAACGATCAGTTGTAAGACTGTGTCCTTTCAGTTGAGAGTTTACTAACATTTGTCTTCTCAGTTAACCTCTTAAAAACTGATATTCCCCCTTAATCGGTGCATAGAATAATTAAAGTGACGATATAAAATAAATTTAAAGGTCAGAAATATTATCGTTTGCTGAAACGTTGACGGCCCTTCAGCTTTCTTGATTTTCGTCTATAAATAGAAGTAACACAGTTAGTTTCAGTCATATTGGTGAAGATATTCAAGACAAAAAGAATGGCAGATACGAGTAGCTCGAGTGCTTCGCCGTTTGCTCTGGAGATCAGGAAGGCTGTTATAGAAGATGAAGTCTTCTATAAGAGTCTTCACTACTGGGAAAAGTTACAGAAGCTTGAGTTCTTGTATAATACTGGAGATGCTACCACTCCCGAACTGGTGGCAGAGTTGAAAAAAGTGCGGGAGCACTTGAACATAGCTGTGTGGGTGGACATCTTTAAGGATGGTCATATCTATCAGCTAATGCTTTGAAAGGAACTGAAAATCCTTAAGCGCATAGCTGTTTCTCAGAGCTTTGTCAAGACATCTACCGCACCTTTATCCACTTGGTTGAAAATGTGGATAATTGTTGTAGAGGAAAAATATGATGATGTAATCCGTGCAAACGTTTATGGTTGAATGAAGTATTTACATAAGCTTAATTTTGTTTTTCTCTTTCCTGCAAATGATAAATTTCATCAGTTGTTATATATGAATTGCGAACTTAAGCAGATGAACTGATGAAAGACTAACTTATATAAGTTGACTATGTACTGAAATCAGTTAAGCATTAAGTAATAAATGACAAACTGATATCAGTTGATAATGAACAACTGATAAATAAGAAGCCTGGGTAAATGAGAAAAATGCTTCGGTTGACTTGAGACTCTTTGGTTTCTTCAACATTTAATGTCATCTGTCTATAAACAAGACGAGAGAGATAAAATGTGAGACAATAACAGTTCAATATGTCGGATTCAAGTAATTCTGATGCATGCAGCAGTACGCATATTCAAGTTACTGAACAATTAAGTCCTTATTTAGAAGAGTTGAAGAACACGATGGAGGAATATGTCTTGACGAAAGTGATGTCAACATGGTTCAAAATTCATGATTTGCAGAGGATAAGTAGTAATGGTGCTGCTCTTTCTCGTGCTCAAGTAGCAACAGCAAGAAAATACATTGATCGATTTGAAGTCAGGCATGTTACAGACCTAGTTGATGACAATGTTCTGTTACAAGCAATGCTATGGAAGGAATGGCATGTGATTGAGAAGATTTCTACAACTGAATCATTTTCTAGAATCCGAATTTATGAGTTGAATAATTGGATTACAGAATGGCAAGATTCACTTGGTTCTAAGTTATCTTCTGTAAGATGGAATCGATTTTATTCTTAATAAAGTATCATTTCCAATTTGTTATTGTGTTCTTATTTTCTGCAAAGAATTGTATTAGTAAAACAGCATCAATAATAATTTTTAGGACAAGTCAATTAAACCAAGAATATTGCGAAAGTAAGAAAACTTAGTCTCGGGTAATGGTTTGGTGAAGATGTCAGCTGCTTGTTGCTCAGTTGAAATATACTCCAGTCTAATATCTTTCTTCAAATCATGATCTCTAATGAAGTGGTGCCTGATATCTATATGCTTGGTCCTTGAGTGAAGAACTGGATTATAGGTGATGGCAATTGTGCTCGTATTGTCACAAAATATGGGCAATTCATTTGTAATTACTCCATAATCTCTCAGTTGTTGCTGGATCCAAATCAGTTGTGCACAACAACTACCAGCAGCAAGGTATTCTGCTTCAGTTGTTGAGGTAGCTATGGATGTCTGCTTTTTGCTGAACCAAGAGATCAGTCTGTCTCCTAGAAACTGACAAGATCCACTTGTACTTTTACGATCAAGCTTACATCCTGCATAATCTGTATCTGAATATCCAACTAAATTGGAAGTAGAGTCTTTAGAATACCATAACCCAATATTTTGTGTACCCTTAAGATATTTCAAAATTCTTTTAGCAGCTGAGAAATGTGATTGCTTAGGATTTGCTTGAAATATAGCACACATACAGATAGCAAATACAATATCAGGACGACTGGCAGTTAGGTACAACAATGAACCTATTAAACCTCGATATAATGTCGCTTCAACTGATATTCCCCCTTTATCAGTGTCCAATTTTACTGATGAGCTCATGGGAGTATTTGCAACTGAACATGATTCCATGCCAAATTTCTTCAGCAGCTCCTTTGTATATTTAGTTTGACTGATGAATATACCAGTCTCCAGTTGCTTCACTTGCAGTCCAAGAAAGAATGTCAGTTCACCCATCATACTCATTTCAAATTTATCTTGCATTAGCTTAGCAAACTGGAGGTTGTTCAACATATACTTCCTCTTGCAACTAGCCATTTAGGAATGCACTTTTTACATCCATTTGGTAGACTTTGAAGTTCTTGAATGAAGCATAGGCAAGGAATATTCTGATTGCTTCCAGTCTTGCAACTGGTGCATATGTTTCATCGTAATCAATTCCTTCCTCTTGCATATATCCTTGTGCTACGAGTCTTGCTTTATTGCGCACAACTGAACCATCCTCGTTCAGTTTATTTCTGTATACCCATTTTGTACCTATAATAGTTTTGAAATTGTTCTTGGAACTAAGTTCCAGACATTGTTATAAGTGAACTGATTTAGCTCTTCTTGCATTGCATTTACCCAATTAGGATCAGCAAGAGCTTCATCAGTTTTCTTCGGTTCTAGTTGTGAAACAAAAACTGAATAGATAAATAAATTTAGCATTTGATTGCGAGTTCTTACTGGATCAGATGGATTTCCTATTACCAGTTCAGGTGGATGTGATTTTTTCCATCTGTACTCAGTATTTGTTGTATCAGCAATTTCTTCAGTTTGTAACTGAACACAGTTTTCACTCTCAGTTGGTGCTTCGTCAACTGGTATTTGAATGTTATCATTATGCTCTATCAACTGATCATCAGCAACGACTTCCTGCACATCTGATTGGTCCAGTACTTCTGGTTCAGGTGTTTGAAGTATGTTTTGATTGCCACGACTTTCATTTTTGTCATCATCTTCCAAACTGATATCTGTAAATCGATCAACTAGCTCAACTTGATCAGTTGGCTTATCAGTTAGTTCAGTTTCATCGAAATCAACATGAGCAGATTCTTCAACATTTAGGGTTTTCTTGTTGAAGACTCTATAAGCTATACTAACTGATGAGTATCCAAGAAATATTCCTTCTACAGATTTAGCATCAAATGCTTTTAAATAATTTTTACCATTATCAAGAATAAAACATCTGCAGCCGAATATTTTGAAATAAGTAATTATACTTTTTCTTCCATGCCAGATCTCATATGGTGTTTTCATATGATTTTTTTTAATCATTGATATGTTCTGAGTGTAACACGCAGTGTTTACTGCCTCTGCCCAAAATCTTTGAGAAATACCAGAATCAGCAAGCATCGTTCTAGCAGCTTCTTTAAGGGTCCGATTTCTTCTCTCAGCTACACCATTTTGCTAGGAGTTCTGGCTGCTGAGAGCTCATGCTTAATTCCAGCATTTTTTAGGATGTTTGAAAGAGTTTGATTGATGAATTCAGTTCCTCAATCAGATCTGATTCGATCAATTCCAACTGATTTTTCATTTAAAAGTCTTTTGAAGAGCTTTATTAGTTGCGAAGCAGTATGGTCTTTAGATTTGAGAAAAATAACCCAAGTAAATCTTGAAAAATCATCTACGACTACCAAGGTGTATTTCATTCCCCCTAAGCTCATGACTGGTATAGGACCAAAGAGATCCATGTGCAACAGTTCTAAGCATCGGGATGAAGATTTACAGTCCTTGTTTTTAAAAGAGGATCGTACTTGTTTACCATACTGACATGCTGAGCAAAGTTTTTCTTTTGAAAAGTCTATTTTGGACAAACCAGTTACAAGTTCATGTTTACTCAGATAGGCAATGGATTTAAAGTTTAAATGATTTAGTCTCTTATGCCACAACCAGTTTTTAGACGATTTGAAAACAATAAAACAAACTGGTGCATAAGTTTGATCATTCCAACTGACTTTATATGTGTTTCCACAACGTTTGCCAGTTAGTATGATTTATCAGTTGAAGTTTTGACTGAACATGAATTTTTGTCAAATTGTACTTAGAATCCACTGTCGCATAACTGACTGATGCTAATCAAGTTATACTTCAGGTTTTCTACTAATAGAACATCTTTAAAAGTAAAGTTACCATGGATAAGCTTACCCTTACCCACAGTTCTACCTTTGGAATTGTCCCCGAAACTGATGTTTGGACCACTGTATTTGATCAGTTGAGATAACGCACTTGCATCTCCTGTCATATGTCGTGAACATCCACTGTCCAAATACCATATTGAGTTCTTGTTTGTACCTGTTACCTGCAATCACACACATAATATAACTTGGCACCGATATTTATTTGGGTCCTGAACTGATTAGTCCCTTAGGAACCCACACTTGGATTAGTCTAACAGACTTTCCAGTAGCTGTATTCCAAATGGTTTTTCTCGGCTTTTGTGTGCTTGGTGTGTAGTGTACATATGATACAATATATGTTTTAGCTTTATTCAACTTATTGTTCAGTCTATATCTCTTCTGAACTGGCTTGCAGTTATAGTAATTGAAATAGCTATTCGAATAGTTCTTGTGAAACCTCTTTGATGACTGACTTTGTGAATCAGTTGAGAATTTTTTACTATAACTAATCCTATATCTTCTAGCCTTGTTCATATTCTCAGTAGGTTGCTCAATCAGTTTACTGGGCTTAACTTGTTCTTGTACCTCTGCTGTTTTGACAAAGTGAATGTATTTCCCTTTGTCTGTTTTTAGCTTTGGTTGAGTATCATTTGGATACATTTCTCCTTGAGTGTTGAACCCTAAACCAGTTTTATCAGAAACTGATTTTTGTGAATTCTGCATCTGATTCAGTGCAGTAGATGACTTGTTCCAAGACTGAATGAACTCAGTCTGTTTTGAGTTTTCAAGAATCAACTTCTGGATTAATGACTGATTTTTGTCACTTTCTGCTTTTAACTCAGCAATTTCCCTTTTTAGACTCAACCCATCAACTGATTCATCAATTTTGGTTTTATTGTCTGTGGGATCAATTTGCTTTGCTTTGATTTTTTCAAATGATGATGCAAGCTTTTGATACTCATTTACCATGTCATGTAGTGTTAGAATGAGTTCTTCCCGTGTGAAATCAGTTGAGCTGAAATCAAATATCTGTTGGCTAGATGATTCTTCTTCTGCATCATTAGCCATCAAGCACTTGACTTCCTCATCATCACTAGAGCTGCATGAGCTTTCTGGTTCTGACTCTTTACTATCAGTTTCTGCCCATTTAGATTTGTTTTCTTCAGCTAAGAGTACCTCATGTTTCTTTCTGAAGGACTTCTTATCTTCCTTGGTCTTCTTTTGTGCTCATATGATTTCTGTAACGTCCCGAAAATTTAAGAGTCCACGCGAACCACATGCATGCGAATTATTAAATTCTCCTGTATTTTAATTAAATGTTTTAATTGCATTAATTAATTATGTTGTGCATATTGCATGTTTAAATTATATTTTTCTACATGGTTGCATTAAAATTGTATTTTAAGGAATATTCAAGTGACGATCGAGTAACGGGAACCGAGGGCTGTAACGTAAAATGTTTTTATTAAATAATTATTTTTAATTATTTAAAGTATGGTTTTTCATATTTTCGAAAATAAGAGGTTTTGAGGTGATTTTATACGCCGGGACGTAAATTTTATCGGTGTTGGTTTTCCAACTAAAATAAGAGCTTTTTGGCAAACCCGGCTAGTAAATTCACAAATTTATTTTACAAAAACTTTGCTAATATTTTATTTAAATCTTAATTAGGCTAATGGGCCTAATTTAATGGCTTATTAGGCCTAAGACCCAATAGTAAACTAATTAGTATTTAAAGTGTTGATTAAGCAAAACCCTTCACTTTTGCACCTCCAAACAATCGGCCACCTTCTTTTAATTCTGAAAAACTCTCCCCACCCCTCTCCCAACCTCACGGCACACACACTAACAAGCCAGAAGGGGTTTTCGAAGGAACAAGCAAGAACAAAGCCAAGGTTGCGTCCCGTTCTTCGTCGTCAACGTTTATTCGAGCGTATATAACGCAAAGGCACGCCATATTTCTTCCTTTTCTCATCTTTCACACCATAGTAATTATTTAAATTATGTTTGTGCATGAAAACAAGTGAAGATTTCAAATAATTTCGTTTATGCATCAAAGGTAAATTTTAAAGCATGTTGTTGATCCAAAAATCATGATTTTTATGTGCATAAGGGGCTGCCATGATTAGGAATTGGTATGGGATGTTTGTACATTTTTAAAGGGTCCTAGAACACATGAAAATACTGCATAACATGGAAATAAAAAGCTGGAACCGAAGGGAAGAGTTAGGAAGAAGGGCCGTTAGTTTGGTTGGTTCTTCAAGATGCAAGGTTTTGGTTCTTATGCATGGATACGAATATGGATATACATAGGAATATGAATACGAATATGAATATGAGTATGTTTATGTTTTTATGAAAATGATTTTATGCATCATGAAAATATTTACGAAAATGTTTAAGTTTAAGTTTATGTATCTTCATGAAAATGATATTTTAAGTACAAGTATTTTTCATTGTTATATGTTAACTGTATTACGTATTACTCGTTATCAAGAATATGACGTGTTGAGTCTTTAGACTCACTAGGTGTGATTGATGCAGGTGATTATGATAATAATGTTTAGGGAGGTCTTGATGGTTGATCTGACTGGACTGAAGGTGGACATAACCCGAGGACCGACGCTAGTTTTCCGCACTGGTTTACGATTCATGATTTTAAGTGTTGTTAAAGATATTTTTACGACTTTTATTTATGTTATGAGTGGTTTTTGAGAGGTTATAGTATGAGTTATACTTTTCAAATGTTAGTTGGTTGATTTATTTTAAAATGATGTCAAAAATATTTTATGCTTGTGTATCCAATTCAGGCCAATGCTATGTGAGCTTTTAAAAAGAAAAAAAAAATTCTAGTACATTTTAAGAAAACGAATAACCAGACGTTTCAGTTGGTATCAGAGCAATGGTTCTGTAAAGGGTTGTGCCACCATCAGTGCCGGGAAGCTCTGTCGTCAAGCCTCAAACTTGTAAGTTTAAATGCTTTATGTGATTTTATGATGTTACCTGCATAAGTACATGAATTATATGTTTACGTCACATGTTTAATAGCTTCATGATAATATATGTTTTATATGCTTTGGAACTTTTATACGTGATTCGACATGAAATAAGAAATTATTTGATTTCAACACATGTTGGCTTCATGGTGGAATTGCACTATGTTGATTTTGGGTTTTAGTATTGACGTTCTACTTTTTGGGCTATAAGTTAATCGTGAATATTATGAATGCTTTTGGGAAATGTAGATCCTCTAAGAAAATATTTATGATTCGTGGTTACTAGTTGAATTAATTTTGGGAATTACTCATAAGGAATGATGATTCGAGGATATGCAACGACTTTGGGAATAAGAAAATATATAAATTGAGATTTTATGTTTGATGGAAGGTAAGATTAGTTATAAGAATTGATTTTTTTGGGTAAATAAGTTTAATTTATCGAAATTTATGTTACGGGAAACTGTAGAAAAAAATTAAGAATACCGAGAAATTATGGGTTAACTGTAGGATTTTTGAAATTAAGGAACAATTAGAATGATTTTTTAGGAAATTAAGATTTTATTTTGCAAATATTAAGGAATTTGGGGACTAGTTTAGCAATAAGTGCGAATTGAATGAGTTATATGGTAAGAATTCTGATGGTTTAGACTTTTAAGAATATTCAGAATCTTGGGATATCTTGGTTTAATATTATAAGAAATTTTAATCAAGGGTGAATCGATGCTAGGCTAGAAAATCTAAGCGTTAACGGATGTGTTTGGGATTTTAAGATTGAAATTGATAAGTTGATGAACATTTTGAGTATGAAATAGGAAAGTAATATACGATAAGCGTGGTCATCCATATTTTTATATTGGGAATTTTAAGAAAAGTTGAAATTCGAGTTTATAATAGTAATAACACTAAGTTGTTATGGGTCTTTTTAAGTTGCGAATTGCAAAATAAGGATTTAGAAGATAAAATTAATTGGGATCAAGGATACGTAGGACATTCTAGAGCTTAAGTTTTATCAGAGCAGCGTAGCGGAAGCGTGGATTTTTGGGATACTAGAACTAAGTCTAAACTTTGGGTTATTTAGGATATGCGAATTTCGAGGACGAAATTCAATTTAAGGGGAGGAGATTGTAACGCCCTGAAAATTTAAGAGTCCACGCGAACCACATGCATGCGAATAATTAAATTCTCCTGTATTTTAATTAAATGTTTTAATTGTATTAATTAATTATGTTGTGCATATTGCATGTTTAAATTATATTTTTCTACATGGTTGCATTAAAATTGTATTTTAAGGAATATTCAAGTGACGATCGAGTAACGGGAACCGAGGGCTGTAACGTAAAATGTTTTTATTAAATAATTATTTTTAATTATTTAAAGTATGGTTGATGGTTTTTCATATTTTCGAAAATAAGAGGTTTTGAGGTGATTTTATACGCCGGGACGTAAATTTTATCGGTGTTGGTTTTCCAACTAAAATAAGAGCTTTTTGGCAAACCCGGCTAGTAAATTCACAAATTTATTTAACAAAAACTTTGCTAATATTTTATTTAAATCCTAATTAGTATTTAAAGTGTTGATTAAGCAAAACCCTTCACTTTTGCACCTCCAAACAATCGGCCACCTTCTTTTAATTCTGAAAAACTCTCCCCACCCCTCTCCCAACCTCACGGCACACACACTAACAAGCTAGAAGGGGTTTTCGAAGGAACAAGCAAGAACAAAGCCAGGGTTGCGTCCCGTTCTTCATCGTCAACGTTTATTCGAGCGTATATAACGCAAAGGCACGCCATATTTCTTCCTTTTCTCATCTTTCACACCATAGTAATTATTTAAATTATGTTTGTGCAAGAAAACAAGTGAAGATTTCAAATAATTTCGTTTATGCATCAAAGGTAAATTTTAAAGCATGTTGTTGATCCAAAAATCATGATTTTTATGTGCATAAGGGGCTGCCATGATTAGGAATTGGTATGGGATGTTTGTACATTTTTAAAGGGTCCTAGAACACATGAAAATATTGCATAACATGGAAATAAAAAGCTGGAACCGAAGGGAAGAGTTAGGAAGAAGGGCCGTTAGTTTGGTTGGTTCTTCAAGATGCAAGGTTTTGGTTCTTATGCATGGGGCAAGGTGGTGTTAGAGTAGATGCCCTGCAAGCCAACGGTTGACTAGGGAATTTATTGACTCAAGTGAAATATACAATCTTTATTTTAATATAATTTAACTTTTTATGGTCTTGTTATACTTTATCTGTATCCCCATGCAAACAGCATAGATAAAGTCCTTGATTATACTTTAATACAAATGAATCGTAATTCGATGTTGAAACTCGTTTGTAAACACTGTATGATCTAAATTCGTTCCTAGTCGATTCAGCCGCCTAAAACATGGATAAAGGTCGCTTGAGCTCGAGACTAGTATTTGTGATGTTGTGTACTGCGTTTCTTAGTAAGGGCATGGAGATGTCCAAACATGCAGATGGATAGTCATATGATGATTATACCGAACAACCCTCCCTCGAACTTTCCAATTGGTTATCATTCATCGAGAGGATAAGTCCGTGGTTGTGATTGTACACTATTAGTCCTTACGACCCGGGACAACACTGAGGCTCTATATGCTAGGGCTGTGCTTTGACTCGTTTGCCGGCTCCAGGAGATTCATCAGGTGGCGAGGTTGGGTACAGTTGCGACACATATAGGAGCCAGTGCATTGTAGTCGGGGATTCACCGCTCACCTACGGGTGTAGATATCCTATGTGATCTGATGTAATAATAGTTCATGGAATCTCTGGCCAGAGTATGAGATGTACGTTGGAGAAGAAGTTCTCCAATAGTACACGCGATGCCGCTATTATATGTGTCACATAGTTATCGAATTATTATGCAACCCTCGATGAACCAATGGTTGCAGATTCGATCGGGATATATGAGATGAAGGGACCGTACTGTACGTTAATCATAATCGACTGGTTCTTGCAGGCACTATCAGTGATACCCAGGGGTTCATTGGGCGATGCTACTAGACGCTCTTACCATGATCCGATGGGTGCAATCAGAAATGAGTTCTGACATTCTTGATCAAGATGTTGATGAAAAGAATTGGGCTAACTAGGGTAAGCCCGAATAAAGGATTATATCTTGAATCACAAAGAGTTGTGAACCCAAGGCTAGCTGTATCCCTGAACCATTGAGGGTCACACAAACACTGGATCGTTTGTTCCCGTTGAGAGAATAAATTCAAGGAGTTGAATTTATATTATGATATAGTAAATTCAAGGAGTTGAATTTATGATAATTAAATTTTGAGAAAATAAATTCAAGGAGTTGAATTTATGATATAGTAAATTCAAGAAGTTGAATTTATTAAATTTGGAGAGAATAAATTCAAGGAGTTGAATTTATAAAATTTGATAATTTAATTTATTAAACTCAAAAGTTGGGTTTATTAAATATTAAATTTTGGAGGTGATAAATTCAAGGAGTTGAATTTATAATTTAAATATTAAATTCAAATGTTGAATTTATAATTGATTTAATTTATTAAACTCAAAAGTTGAGTTTATTAAATATTAAATTAAATGTATTGGAATATGTTTGATGGGCTTGTAGGAGTACAAGTCCAACATATTAAATAATTAAAGTTATTAATGGACTTTGATTAATTAAATAAACTAGTTAGACTAGCCAAATTAATTAATCAAGCTCATTAATGTTAATTATGGAATTTAGGTTAAATGACTTGTTTTTAAGGGGGAAAAAAAAAGTTGACCTAGCCTCCACTACTATTCCACAAGTGTGATAATCGAGAATCACACAAAAATCTCTCCAAAAAAAATTCTTTTGGCAATTTTTCAAAGAAAAGAATTTTGAGTTCTCTCTCAAAATTTTGATCTCGACGTAAAAACTTCTTTCAAATATTCTAGTGCTATTTGAAAGAGGAACCAATCTTCTGGTCGTGGACTTGATAGAAGAAGACTCGAAGAAAGTTCGTAGGGAATTCATCAAGAGCTATCTCCGCTAACCCCGGAATAGTTGGAGCCGTGTGAATCGTTCACCAAAGGTATAAAATTTCAACATCCTATGAATGTTTATGATAAAATCATACGAGCCCCCAAAGCAAAACATATTTTGATTGTCAAAATAAAATAAAAATTTTAAAACTTCCGCTGCGTTTGGGCGTGTAGAAACCAGATCCAACAGTGGTATCAGAGCCAGGTTCTCTATATCGTATGGTTTTAAATCATATAGAATAATTTATTTCTAACCACACAAGAAAATTTTTCAGAAAATTGATGCACCATTAAAAAGTTTATTTTTCCAAAAAAAAAAAAAAATCGCGTCTGCCCGGAACTGTTCCGGGCAGTGCACTGTGCGCGCCTGCGCGCGCAGCGGGCGCGCGCACTGTGCGGAGCGTCCGCACAGCGCGCGGCTGCGCGCGAGCACGCTCTGCGGAGCATCCGCACAGCGTGCGGCAGCGGCGCGCGCGCGGCGTGCGGAACGTCCGCACGCTGCGCGCACAGTGCCCTTGCGGCTGCCCGAAACGTTCGGGCAGCAGGCGGGCAGCGGGGGCGGCTGCCCAGGATTGTCTCGGGAAGCGTGCTGTATGATGGGCTTGAATTGTTTGGGCCTAGGGTGCAATTTTCTGATTTTTCAAATTTTTGGGTAAAATTGATTTTTTGAAAATTAAAATTTTCTTGTAAAATAAATAATTAGAATATGATTTTAATTATTTATGGTAAAATGAGTTTTACAAGAAATCAATTATTATTGATTTAATTGAAAATTAAATAAAGGTGTTTATTTAATTTATTAAATTCTTTAATAATTATGGTGGTTAGTGATAAAATTATTAGATATATGATTTATCAATTAATTAAATTGTTTAATTAAATTGATGTTAATATTTGATATTAAATGAATGAAGGATGATCGAGAGCCTTAACCAATGTGTTAGGTGTATGTTAAGATATTTTAATGTTTTATTCGTTTTTTTTAATATTTGATATTATTAAAGAGGGCCTGGTTTATGGTCCGTTCCCACCCCATTAGATGTATCTCTTATGTGCCATGGTTATTTAAATGTAATTATTAGAAATAGTGGGAGATCAAGACTGGAAGATGGTGGGCCCGATGAACGAAATGAAGACATGTAAAATATTGGAAGCTCTTGTAATAGTTGCATTTGCATCCCTGCATTCACCTAGGTTTGGACCTGGATCCATGTATGGCTCACATGGATCTAATAGTGTTGGCAATCGATCATTCTTATTTATTGTTAAATGTCATATTATGATATATGTGATATATAGTAGTATGCATGTATGTATATTATTAAATAATATAGTTGCATGAATCTGGCAAACATACAAACTCGTGGCACGCGATTTTTAAATTAAAATGATGAGACAATTTTAAAATTAAAATCCCTCATTTTGAATATGATTCAAAATTTATATCAAACCAAAAAAGTAAAAATTAAAAGAGTTTAATTTTTTCTTGCCTTCCATCAACCGTGGTTGCATGTTGATCGCTACCCGCGGACAGTGTCTGGCTCATATTATTGGGAGAGACCTGTACGCCGGAAAGCTCTGACTTCCAGCGGACATATGATGTGAATTGAGTGGAACTCCCATGACTTCGGCTCATATTATTGGGGGAACTCATGGCGACCGTCTACTACAATTCAATATTGATGGGTTGGTTTGACACACGAAAATAAACGACGTCATATTATTGGGTCCTTATTAAACGTGAGGCAAAACACGCGGAGGTTGCATAGGGATGCAATTGGACTCTACCTTTTAGAAATTATAATTGGCTGATATTATTCGGGATTATAATTGGCTAATTGGACTCTACGTGCCCACTAAGGAAATACGATTTCCATTTTTCATCAGAGGGTGGTGAAAATGTCAAAGTAGTGGGAGAGAAATTTATAAAATGAAATCCATATTTTATATCTTAAAATTAGTTTAATATAATCAGCAATCATTATTCTGTTTCCATATCAGTATATTTTCAATTTCGTCACGTAATCCATTTTTGTTATTATCAAGCTAACCGAATCTAATTTTCAAGACTAGTGGAAAAATTGTTCTAAATTCGGAGAAAATGACATACACACTAATGTCAGTCTTGTTGAACTGACAATGCATGCAAGATGGTGGGACCATAGTGTGCAAGCTAAAGTGTAATGTGCTCGCTTTTATGTCAAATGAATTGTAGGGACAGTTTGAGGAAATGTTGAATATTGCTGACATTCGAATAAACATGCAAGAGTTGCATGGTACATGAAACTCGTACAATGATGCACACTATTTTAAAAGCTCATGAATACATGCATGCAAGATGGGGCTCTAGCCCATGAGCTTGGTGTACATATGATTGGGCTTATTGAAAATGTAGTGGGCCTGGAATATGTGATTCCTAACGAGTTAATCGATAACATTAATTTGTTGTCTTTCTCTTCCTTATTTGACGGGGTGATGGTGAACTTCAATTTGAATAAGAATGATAATAGCCTTGATGAGCTAGTCAATACGCTTATAACTTATGAGATCACCATAAAACAGGAGATTATTGTTTTTCTTATGGGCATCTCGTCAGACGAAAATGGCCCACAAGGTAAGGGAAAGAAATGTTCTGCCCCTCATAAGAAAAACAATCCCAATAAGAGGCAAATTCTGAAAGACACTTAAAAGGCCTACAAAGCCCGATAAGTTAGAACATATTTATTTCACTGCAAGAAGTCCGGACATAATAAATTATGTGTGCCAGAAATGTTCTGGAAATGATAAGTGAATGTCCAAGTAAACATGATTTCAACAACAAACAAAAGAAAGATGATCCAAATCCCACACAAATATGGCACGCTAGACTAGGTCACATTTCCGAAGAAGGATGCACAAACTAGTGGGAGAAGGCATGTTTGACATGTCAGACATAAATTCTCTACCTGCTTGTGAGTCTTGTCTAAAAGGAAAAACGACTAAGACTCCATTCGATGGAAACGTGGAACGTGCGCATGGTCTACTGGATTTGATCCACACAGACTTTGTGGCCCCTAAGTGTTAGCACAAAATATGGGCAATCCTACTTCATTATCCTTACTGATGACCATTCGAGGTATGGGTATGTTTATTTGATGAAACATAAATCTGAAGCATTTGAAAAGTTCAAAGAGTTCAGATCTGAAGTAGAAAATCAGCTGCAAACAAGTATTAAGGCACTTCGATCTGATCGAGGTGGAGAATACTTAAGTGCTGAATTTTTGTGTTATCTAAAAGAGAATGAGATTCTCTCACAGTGGAATCCACCAACAGCACCACAATTGAATGGTGTTTCTGAACGTCGTAATCAAACCTTGTTGGACATGGTTCGATCTATGATGGGATTTACTGAATTGCCTACATCGTTTTGGGGCTTTGCGCTTGAAACCGCGGCAATATTGTTGGATAATGTCCATACTAAAGCAGTGGATAAAACACCATATGAAATATGGATGGGAAAAACTCCCAAATATTCTTACGAGAGAATATGGTGATGTCCTGCTTATGTGAACCAGACAGTGGGAGACAAATTGGATAGTAGATCCACTTTGTGCTACTTTGTAGGATATCCAAAGAATTCTGTTGGATATTATTTCTATCATCCCAATGAAGCAAAAGTGTTTGTTTCAAGAAATGCCACCTTTTTGGAAAAGAAATTTCTATTAGATAGAAAAAGGCAAGATGATAGAACTTGAAGAAATTCAAGATACTCCCTCAACTATAGAAGTTGAACCCATTTCCCAAGAACCAGTAGTTGAAGTACAAGCTTCTAGAAGGTCTGATAGGGTTATTAGACTACCTGCAAGATATACGCTTCTTCATGAACAAGGCCATGATGAGTCTTGTGTTGGATGTGATCCAATGAATTTCAAATAAGCAATATCTGATATTGATTCAACCAAATGGCTTGAAGCCATGCAGTTAGAAATGGACTCTATGTATTCAAACCAAGTCTGGACATTGGTGGATCAACCTGAGGGAATCGTTCTCATAGGGTGCAAATGGATCTACAAAAGAAAGCTTGAGCGGATGGAAAGGTAGTGGCCTTCAAAGCAAGACTGCTTGGAAAAGGTTATACTCAAAGGCAAGGAGTTGTCTGTGAGAAAACTTTTTCACCAGTTGCTATGTTTAATTCCATTATAATACTACTAGCCATAGCATCATGGTATGACTATGAGATATGGCAAATGGATGTAAAGACTGCATTCCTCAATGGAGACATCAAAGAAGAAATTTATATGTCTCAACCTGAGAGATACACATCAGTAGAAAGTGAGCATAAGGTATGCAAACTTCAAAGATCATTATATGGTCTCAAGCAGGAGTCAAGGAGTTGGAACCTCAGATTTGATAGCACTATCAAAGAGTTTGGTTTTGCTAAGAATTCTGAGGAACCATGTGTGTACAAGAAAGTTAGTGGGAGTGCAGTGACATTCCTAGTACTTTATGTTGATGATATCCTGCTCATTGGGAATGATGTAGGATTACTGCAATCAACTAAAGTATGGTTAGCCAATAAATTCTCCATGAAAGACATAGGTGAAGCATCCTACGTATTGGGAATACAAATCTATAGAGATAGATCAAAGAGGATGCTAGGACTCACCCAAGTCACTTATATCGATACCATTTTGAAACGATTTTCTATGGAAGAGTCCAAGAGAGGATACTTACCAATGTGTCATGGTGTTACTCTATCTAAAGCTTTGTGTCCTAAAACTGATGAAGAGATAGAGATGATGACACGTATTCCATATGCGTCAGCCATTGGTAATATCATGTATGGTGTGATATAGACACGTCCTGATGTTGCTTACGCTCTGAGTGTTACAAGCATATATCAGGCAAACGCTGGTCCAATAAAATTGGAAGGCCGTGAAAGATATTCTTAAGTACTTGAGAAGAACTAAGAACTTGTTCATGGTCTAAGGGGGTGGAGAATTAAAATTGGAAGGCTACACTGATTCTAGCTTCCAATGTGACGTAAATGATTTGAAATCGACCTCTGGTTTTGTATTCATGCTATATGGTGCGGCTGTCTCTTGGAAAGGTTCCAAGCAAGACACCGTTGCGGATTCCACCACTGAAGCTGAATACATTGATGCATCTGATGCAGCCAAGGGGGTAGTTTGGATGAGAAATTTTGTCCAAGAGTTGGGCGTTATTCCTAATGGAGTTGATCCAGTCCCGTTGTACTGGGACAACACTGGTGCCATTGCGCAAGCAAAGAAACCAAGGTCTCATCAGTGATCCAAATATGTACTGAGGAAGTTCCACATCATACAGGAGTTAGTGGGAAGAGGAGACATATCAGTTGAAAGAGTCCCCTCTGCAGATAATGTTGCTGATCCACTTACATAGCCCAGGACCATTGATTGAAAAGCATCGCGAAGCAACGAGATTAAGGGTAGTTAGCTCTAGGGCAAGTAGGAGATTGTTAGAGTAGATGTCCTGCAAGCCAACGGTTGACTAGGGAATTTATTGACTCAAGTGAAATATACAATCTTTATTTTAATATAATTTAACTTTTTATGGTCTTGTTATACTTTATCTGTATACCCATGCAAACAGCATAGATAAAGTCCTTGATTATACTTTAATACAAATGAATCGTAATTCGATGCTGAAACTCGTTTGTAAACACTGTATGATCTAAATTCGTTCCTAGTCGATTCAGCCGCCTAAAACATGGATAAAGGTCGCTTGAGCTCGAGACTAGTATCTGTGATGTTGTGTACTGCGTTTCTTGGTAAGGGCATGGAGATGTTCAAACATGCAGATGGGTAGTCATATGATGATTATACCGAACAACCCTCCCTCGGACTTTCCAATTGGTTATCATTCATCGAGAGGATAAGTCCGTGGTTGTGATTGTACACCATTAGTCCTTACGACCCGGGACAACACTGAGGCTCTATATGCTAGGGCTGTGCTTTGACTCGTTTACCGGCTCCAGGAGATTCATCAGGTGGCGAGGTTGGGTACAGTTGCGACACATATAGGAGCCAATGCATTGTAGTCGGGGATTCACCGCTCACCTACGGGTGTGGATATCCTATGTGATCTGATGTAATAATATTGCATGGAATCTCTGGCCAGAGTATGAGATGTACGTTGGAGAAGAAGTTCTCCAATAGTACACGCGATGCCGCTATTATATGTGTCACATAGTTATCGAATTATTATGCAACCCTCGATGAACCAATGGTTGCAGATTCGATCGGGATATATGAGATAAAGGGGCCGTACTGTACGTTAATCATAATCGACTGGTTCTTGCAGGCACTATCAGTGATACCTAGGGGATCATGGGGCGATGCTACTAGACGCTCTTACCATGATCCGATGGGTGCAATCAGAAATGAGTTCTGACATTCTTGATCAAGGTGTTGATGAAAAGAATTGGGCTAACTAGGGTAAGCCCGAATAAAGAATTATATCTTGAATCACAAAGAGTTGTGAACCCAAGGCTAGCTGTATCCCTGAACCATTGAGGGTCACACAAACACTGGATCGTTTGTTTCCGTTGAGAGAATAAATTCAAGGAGTTGAATTTATATTATGATATAGTAAATTCAAGGAGTTGAATTTATGATAATTAAATTTTGAGAAAATAAATTCAATGAGTTGAATTTATGATATAGTAAATTCAAGAAGTTGAATTTATTAAATTTGGAGAGAATAAATTCAAGGAGTTGAATTTATAAAATTTGATAATTTAATTTATTAAACTCAAAAGTTGGGTTTATTAAATATTAAATTTTGGAGGTTATAAATTCAAGGAGTTGAATTTATAATTAAATATTAAATTCAAATGTTGAATTTATAATTGATTTAATTTATTAAACTCAAAAGTTGAGTTTATTAAATATTAAATTAAATGTATTGGAATATGTTTGATGGGCTTGTAGGAGTACAAGTCCAACATATTAAATAATTAAAGTTATTAATGGACTTTGATTAATTAATTAAACTTGTTGGACTAGCCCAATTAATTAATCAAGTCCATTAATGTTAATTATGGAATTTAGGTTAAATGACTTGTTTTTAAGGGGGGAAAAAAAAGTTGACCTAGCCTCCACTACTATTCCACAAGTGTGATAATCGAGAATCACACAAAAATCTCTCCAAAAAAAATTCTTTTGCCAATTTTTCAAAGAAAATAATTTTGAGTTCTCTCTCAAAATTTTGATCTCGACGTAAAAACTTCTTTCAAATATTCTAGTGCTATTTGAAAGAGGAACAAATCTTCTGGTCGTGGACTTGATAGAAGAAGACTCGAAGAAAGTTCGTAGGGAATTCATCAAGAGCTATCTCCGCTAACCCCGGAATAGTTGGAGCCATGTGAATCGTTCATCAAAGGTATAAAATTTCAACACCCTATGAATGTTTATGATAAAATCATACGAGCGTCCAAAGCAAAACATATTTTGATTGTCAAAATAAAATAAAAATTTTTAAACTTCCGCTGCGTTTGGGCGTGTAGAAAACCAGATCCAACATGTGGTTCGTCCAGGGCTCGTCCAGGGTCAGTGGGGGGTCTTGGTCTAGGGTCAGGAAAGTGATGAACTCCTCGCCCGATCTGTGAAGATGACAGCAGCCAAGGGATGAACTCCTCGCGCAAAATAAAATAAAAATTTTAAAATTTTATATGCAGACTTGGAGGAGTCCCATGGAGATTGAACTCCTCGCGCGATCTGTGAAGATGACAGCAGCCAAGGGGGCTCGCTGCTGGGGCTAGGTGACTCAAGGTAGGTTCATCAGGGTCCTAGGGTCATGGGAAGGGGTCAAGCCATGCGCTGGAGTGGGGTGGTTCGCTGCTGGCTCGAGCAGGAGATGGAACCGTGAGTGACAAAAGGACGCGCGCAGCTTGTTTTTGTTCAGATAGGTTGCTGCTTGGGTTCAAGGTCTGGGCGAGGTCTGGGCTGGGTCTAGGCGTGGTCCAGTAATGTTTAGGGTTAGGTGGGTTCGGTGGTTAAGGGTTGGGAGGAGTCCTAGACTAGATAGGAGTTTCTTTTGTTCAAGGACACTACACACACACATGCAGAAACATGGGTCGACTTCCAGCGAGTTTTTGAGCGGGTTAGGGTCATGTACTTTGGAATGGGCTTGGTCAGTAGGGTCCCTAGATGGGTTGGCTAGTTTTTGGCTCAAGGTGGCTCGGGCGTGGCTCGAGTAAATTAGGAGATGGCTCGGTGCGTTCGATTAAGGGTCAAAAACGAAATTTTAAGAAGGAAAAATTGATCAATGGGTCCACGGGGGTGGATCATGGCTTGAAAGGGTAGAATAAATCATAAAAATGTTATGTTTAAAATTTGGGATCAAAATAACGAGTTTTGGATTTATTTGGGATTTAATCGCCGCACGAAACGCTAATTAACGAATTAATTGAAAAGCCTAGTTTTATGCTTTATAAAATTATGGAAAATTAGGTTTAAGCTTAAATAATTATTAAAAGCCTAAGTTTTAATTTGGGAATTTTATATTAAGGTTTGGTTTAATTCGGGATTAAAATGCATTAATACGTTATATTTAAAGATTAATTTAAAAGTCGTCGAATTAAGCTAAATAAAAATATGAGAAAATTCATGTAAGCTTAAATAATTATTTGGGACATGTTAGAGTCAATGAAATTAAGAATAAGTCAAAAGTGTGAAATTTTACGTCTAGGGGTAAAACGGTCTTTTTACACCTAAAAATTAGTAAACGTCATGGCAGTGTCCCGAATGCTGTTTTATATGTTAATATGATTATTTTCAATGATTATGGATGTTTATATGTTAATATGTCAATTTTAAATGTTTATGGATTTTTAAGACGTTAATATGTTTAATGTTTTATGATTTAATATGCTAAAACGTTTATTTTAAATGTTTATTTTAAACGTTTATGAAGTTAAAATGTTCATAGATGTTTATGATTTTTAATATGTTAAGTTATGATTTTTAAATGTCTACGATTTTTATGATTTAAATATGGGCATTTAAAAGATATGTTGCATGCTTGGTTTCAAAATAAAATGATATTATATGCATGTTTTTATTAAGTGATGATAACATGTTGAAGGACGTGAAGGGATTGTGACTACTACATGTTGGAGATATCGTGAGGGTTATGGTCCCAGTGGGAGCCCGACGATCGTATTTCCTTGGATATTGATACGAATACGAATACGTGATACGAATACGAATATGTTAATACGTTGGCCAAGGCCCAGTTGACGGGTGAGAGTGTCGCTGGTGTCCCCACCGCCCAGTACTGTGGTTTTCTTTAGATGGATCCATCGCCCAATACGATCAAGAATACGAGTCACAATCACGATCTGAATTCAACAACACGAACATGAATACGAATATGAATATGGATACGAATATGGATATGCATAGGAATATGAATACGAATATGAATATGAGTATGTTTATGTTTTTATGAAAATGTTTTTATGTATCATGAAAATATTTACGAAAATGTTTAAGTTTAAGTTTATGTATCTTCATGAAAATGATATTTTAAGTACAAGTATTTTTCACTGTTATATGTTAACTGTATTACGTATTACTCGTTATCAAGAATATGACGTGTTGAGTCTTTAGACTCACTAGGTGTGATTGATGCAGGTGATTATGATAATAATGTTTAGGGAGGTCTTGATGGTTGATCTGACTGGACTGAAGGTGCACATAACCCGAGGACCGACGCTAGTTTTCCGCACTGGTTTACGATTCATGATTTTAAGTGTTGTTAAGATATTTTTACGACTTTTATTTATGTTA
The DNA here is from genome assembly GCF_025594145.1 of Primulina tabacum. Classification (NCBI taxonomy): domain Eukaryota; kingdom Viridiplantae; phylum Streptophyta; class Magnoliopsida; order Lamiales; family Gesneriaceae; genus Primulina; species Primulina tabacum. The sequence continues at coordinate 33,334,665 of NC_134557.1, forward strand.
TGAGTGGTTTTTGAGAGGTTACAGTATGAGCTATACTTTTCAAATGTTAGTTGGTTGATTTATTTTAAAATGATGTTAAAAATATTTTATGCTTGTGTATGCAATTCGGCCAATGCTTGTGAGGTTTTAAAAAGAAAAAGAAAATTTCTAGTACATTTTAAGAAAACGAATAAGCAGACGTTTCAATTTCTTTCTTCTATCAGTTGAGCCTTGACTATTCTTCTTGGGTTTAGGACAATCAGCAATAAAGTGACCTGATTTGTCACAGTTGTAGCAGGCATTTGATTCATCTTCGGAGCTGTTTCTTTGGTATGGCTTCTGGAAGTTTCCTTGATTCTTTCTCATGAACCTTCCAAATTTTTTGATGAACAATGACATAGCATCACTACTCAACTGATCAGCAGATTTCTCGATTAAATTGATTGGTTCTGTTCTGACAGCAGCTAGAGCAGTTGTGGCTGCAGGGGTAGATGGTTCTCCTTCTCTGGTCTGCAGCTCAAATTCATAAGCCTTTAAATCAGCAAATAGATCATGAAGTTCAATCTGGTTCTGATCTTTGGACTCCCTCATTGCCATGGTCTTGACATCACATTCCTTGGGAAGACCTCTCATTACTTTCAGTGCAATCTCTTTGTTGGTATACACTTTTCTAAGTGCATTTAACTCATTGATGATACTGCTTACTCTTTCATCATACTCGTGCATTGATTCTCCTGCTTTCATTTTGATGTTATCAAACTTTTGAACAGCAACAGAAAGTGTATTTTCTTTGGTTTGATCATTTCCTTCACACAGCAGGATCATCTTTTCCCAAATTTCTTTGGCTGTCTTATACATCTTTATTTTCCTGAAGGTTACTTAGTCCAGCGTTTTGTACAGAATGTCTTTAGCCACATTATCAAGATTTGCTTTTCTTTTATCTTCAGTTGTCCATTCATCTCTGGGCTTTTCTATTCTTTTTGGTGCCCCTTCTGTTATGGCAACTGCTGTATTTGTTTTTAGAATCTTCATGGGTCCATCAGTTATAACATACTACATGTCATCATCTTGTGCAGCTAAATGAACATGCATTCTGATTTTCCAATCATCAAATTCTTCTCTGGAGAACATTGGAATTTTGTTGAATGAAGTCATGCTAACAAGTTTATAGATCAAAAGTATTCAAGAACAAGATTCAACCGCTCTGATACCACTTGATAGGATCGATTAACGTATCAAGAGTGTTTAGAAGGGGAGGTTGAATAAACACTCATAATTAAAACTGATCTTTTCGAATTTTGAGTTCAGATTGGTGAAAAACTGATTCTCGGAATCTTGTTGGTCAATGACAATCAGTTAAACTAAAGTAGTTGCAGAAAGTAACTGACTGAAAGATAGAATACAAAAATAAAATACACAAAGATTGTTTCTGGATGTTCGAAGATTTCAATTACTCCTACGTCACCCCTTCTATCTCAAGGATAGGATTTCCACTAAAAGACTTTGATCGAATACAAGATTTGTACTGACCCAGTTCAGTTTGGACTTATCACTGCCAAAAGCTGAAACTCTTAGTATTACAAAATGTTCTCAGTGCGTAACTGATCTTAGCACTATCGAATTTAACGATTATTACAAAGTGATAGTGAGCTCAAATTGTAGCCTTGACTGCTACGAATAAATCAAGTAAGAGTGAGCTAAGATTTTGGCAGAATAACAGCAAGCTTTGAATTGAATGATCTTTTTTTTTCTTCAGCTGTTCTTCTGTCATATTTATAAGCTTCCCTTCCAACGGTAACTTGAGATATATTTGAATCTTTGTATCCGTTGATTGCCACTTCATTATTGTTTGCTTCATTTATTGTAATGCGGCGTCTTAATTGCTTTAGCCGAAATGCGTTGTTCTAAGCTGTATTGATTGAAGTGCGGCGTTTCATATTCAGTTGCAGTCTTCTATGTCTCTTTGTTGGTTGAATGTTCTTTTCTGAAACATGTTCAGTTGAAGGATGCTTACTTAAAAGCATAAGGCTGAATGTATCAACTGATCGATTTCCAACTGATCAGTTTTCTTTATTAGATCAGCTGATTTCAGTTGTTAAGTCCAGTTGCTGAATTGCGCGTATCAGTTGGTTCATATTTTGTCAAATGCCGGAATTAGTTTCCAACAGTAACCTTTGTAACAAGCACCAGGAAAACGATAAACTTGTGTGTTTGCCTCAGGCCATCTATCGTACACTCCGGGCTTCCTTCCAACGAACACGACATATGTTTTGTTCTGCATTTAAGAGAATAAGTATTTCAATTTTAAACGAAATATGTGCGTACAAAATACTTTACTCAGATTAATAAAGTGGATGGAGTTAAATAAGTTAATAAGTATCACATTTGAACAACAAGTACTGTACTCCGATCCTTAACGCACACGCAGAAAAATAGTATTCAAAGACAGCAAAAAATACCATCTCATATACTTTCACACCGACTGCATTGTTGATGCCTTAGATTTTTCCTCCAAAGTAACCTTCTATGGTGTACAACGAGAAATCATTGTTTCACAAACCTGCAAAATTTTCTTTCACTAAAAACAGAAGCGTGAAATTAATGAACACACATGAATAGTTAAATGATTTCCTACTTCTTCACATTTACACCAGATCGGAAACTTAAGAAAATGGCATAATATTTATTTGTAAACCATTACCTTACCTTTCTTTCACAGATCTACTTCGGTTCTACATCAGACGTGGGATCTAACAAATGCCAACGAGCAGCGTTGAGTGAGAGAATAGTTAGATGGATCTGTACTTGGGGTCAAAACGAAGAAGCCTGATATATATAGTGATAGGGGTAAAATTGGGAAATTAAATATTGTAGTAGTGTTTATCCTTAAAATAAATAGAACCAAACAAAAATAAAGTTTAAAGAGTCATACTAAATGTCCATGTTCTAAACTTTGTTATCCCTTGTATTATATTTCAATTATTAATCTCATCCCACATATCAAGCGGCTATTAGTTCTCGGCGTCTACCATCTGATGTCATACTTTCTAGAGTAGGTCTCTTGTGAGACAGTCTCACGAATCTTTATCTGTGAGACGGTCAAGCCTACCAATATTCATAATAAAAATCAATACTCTTAGCATAAAAAATAATATTTTTTATGGATGACTCAAATAAGAGATTTGTCTCACAAAATACGACTCATTAGACCGTCTCACACAAATTTTTGTCTACTTTCTAATAGTTTAGTGTGGTGCTGAACTAGTAGTCAATTAGGGAGTTCTCAACTTTTTTGCATGCTAGACTTGGCTTGACATATTTTCCTGTACATGCCTTTATTTATATATATGTATATATAAAAAGAGGCAGAAAGTGTGAAAACTTGCTAAAATTTTGGGCTTAAATTTTTTTAAAAAAAAAATTTAAAAATTTTAGAAAAAGAAAAAAAAAAGAAAATTTTTTGGGGCGGAGCTTACACTAGGCCCAAAAAAACAATATTTTTTTAAAAAAATAAATAAATAAGAGTTTGAGCTGCTATTAGCCTATTACTACTGCCCAAGAAGAGCCCATATAGGCAATTTATAGCATTCCCTACAATTTATCGAGTCATGGACATCACACTTTGATTGACAGTCATTCAAGTTCATATTCCGTATTTTAACTCGATTTTGCTTCATCCATAATATTTTCTACAAAATTTGAAATTTCAGAAAAGTTTAAGTTCAGTTTCCTTCGATGATAATTGTTTTAAAATTTTATGTCTTTTTTACAATCAGAAATGAATCCATCCTTCATCTTTCGATCGTAGAGTTTATATTTATTTTCAAAAAAATATTTATAACAGTTGATAATGAGTGTATTATGCAAATGTTTCAAAATATTAAGACTTGAAAAAACAATTGTAAGGTGATTATTTTGTGGTGCTTCATGATTAAAATGATTTATTTTGCTTTATTAAGCATTATTAACCAAGATTTAGCTCCGGTTCTATAATGTATATATATAGGGGTAACTCCCGCTTTGGTCCTTGATGTTTAGACAATTCTCAATTAGTCCTTTTTTTAGTGTCCTTATTTAGTCTCTTTTGTTTAGAAATTTTTCCATATTCAGTCCTTATTCCCATTTTACCGCAATTTTCTATTTTTATTTACTTTTTTTAGATCTGAGTATGTGTCATTGTTATATCTATCGAGTCTATCCAAAAGCATAAGGCTACGCAATGTTTACAGCCTACATATCATAGATCTTTTTATGGCTATCATGGTTCCATATAATAAATTAATCATTTTACATTTAATCATTTTACATTTTTGACCGGGGGGCCACCGGGTCGTATCCACCTAGTTTTGCAGACTACTCCTCATAGCCTAACCACACAGTCATAATAGATGGTTCCTGAAGTAGATTTCTCAACAGCACTTAGCACAACTCTATATCATTTCGTACCTTATGGTGTATAAGAAATAAATTTAATTTTTAAAATAATATATGAGAGGGGCATAAGTCTTGGGTTTTTTATTCTACATAATAACCTCTTGTACAGGATGATGGATTTGTTTAGCTACTTATCGTAACTGCAAATACAATATTCATCAACTAGAAAGAGAAATATAATAAATTTATTTGAAATAAAATTGAAGAAATTGTCGATGACTTCAACTTACTTATGCCTTGTATTTATAGAACTCTCCATGGATCTGAAACTCGGATTCCAAATTTGTTAACAATTTTTTAAACTGTCAGTTGGTGCTGACAATGTCTTGTAGTTGATAGTTGAGTGGCCCATTCTTCCACTAGCTAATGGTTCAATATTCGATTAATTAGTGGACCTATTTTTTGTGAAGGTGAGTCACATCTAACCCTTCTTCTTTATTTATGGCATGGAAATTTTTTCTTTTGAGGTCTCTGAGGAAATTGTTTTTGGTGTAATCCCTCAGCATTTGTTCATGTATCTTAAGGTGATTTCAATCAGTTCTTGCTCGAAAGCCTTTACCGAATTATGGCTCATTTTGGTTCAGGCACTGTGGGGCCCCGGGTCCAAGAACGTTTTTTGGTGTTTGGAAAGGCATAAAATCGAATGGGATCATCTTTTTACTCATTTCCCTTCTCTTTCTTTTCTCTCCATTGGTATAGAGCTAGGGTTCTTCATTCTCCTTCAATCCAATTTCTTCCAAGACATTAATCTTTGATCGAAGCCTTAATATTTGCTTGGAGATTAGAAGTTCTTCTCCCCAAGAGTTTATAAGCAAGGTAAGAAAGCTTATTTCCTTGGTTTAGTGATTGAAGGGAAAACAATGTGTTGTTTGGTTTGAGTGTTGAGGTAAAGTTGTTAATATAATGAGTGATGGTATTATTATTGTATGTATTGATATTTTGAAAAGAAATAAAATTGTAGAGGAGCTAACTCTTTAGCATGCACGTCACGTGTTTAACAAAATGATTCAATGAATGTTTTTATGTCATATTACGGTTAAGAAATGATATGAATTTCTTCTTTACACTATTGTTGGGATTTGAGTTTTCTTGAATATCCAAATTGCGGATCTTGATTCGAAGCATTATTGAATTAATTGTGAATTTTGTACAGAAATTGCTATGTTTTGATAAATGATCCGAGTTCTTGAGTTATAGTATAATTCAGAGGTTCAAGACTTCTCACCTACACATTTTGATCTTCTTTTGGTAATATTTGAAAGGTATGTTACGGTCAGTAACATACGAGGTAAAAGTATCATTTTTATTTTAAATTGAAAACTCTATGGCTCGATGAACTATTGGTGATTTGATGATGATTGTTGTATTGAGATTAGTTGATAATGATATCGAAATGATGATATTGATTTGCATCATTACATTGCATATTGAGCCACTGTTTGATTCAGATTTGATATGGCGGAGGTCGCCTTGATTTATTGATTTGTTGGACGTATGGGGCTATAGTTGAGTTGGCATAGTGTATGTGGAGGTCGCTGCAATGGCCTGAACACTCTCTATAGGCGCACCATAGTCCTGGGATTGTAGAACACAACACCCCACCCCGAGCGGATGAGTCGGTGGATGTTGCTGGGTGATTCTATTCCCTTGGGTACCCTATGACCAGATGATTCACTTGATCTTGAGATTTATTGATAGCCCACAGCTTCTGATCATGCATTGCATTATATTGCATCTTTATGAATTTTATATGAGATATTTGAAATGTTAATTCTCATATGTTATTGATTGTATCATACTGGGTTTATACTCATCGGCACGTCGGCTACCTCTTGTTTTCATGTGCTTGACGGTAGGTGAGGCAAGGTTTGGGATGCCAGAGTCCAGCTCCAGGCGAGGAGATACGAGTTAGAGTGGGATTCTCAGGTCTTAGGAGCTATGTGATGATGTTTGGATTTCTTTGGTTTACTACTTTTTGTTGACATGTTGAAAATTATATTTCAAACATTTGAGACCATTAAATTATTTTGACGATGTTTATGTGAATTTGTGAACCACAAATTACGTATTTATTAAATCATTCGGTTTGTTACAATTATAATTATTAGTATTAGATATCGGACCCGGGGCCCCACAGGCACTCTGGGTAGATACTTTCTGACCATCTTCCCATATGATTCGTGTTACAAAATTTCCGACAATTTTTTTTATCACCAACATTTTGTTGTTCCATAAAAGATTTATTTCTTTTTCAAATATATCTTCTGCAAAACTTGTAGTTTTTCCTGTCATAGTATTTAACATAAAAGATTTTTTACAAAATTTTGATAAAACTTTAGTGGAAACTTGGCTTTGTCCATCTTTAATAGATAGACTCATAATCCTCAAGCCCGTTGAGTGGAGATGTCATCTTCATTGGGCGATGAAACAAGAGGTGTTTCATTTCTTGACGGATCCTTGATGAACTTCAAAATGTTCATGTCCAGCATCCTTAACTTGATGAGTCCCTCACCACTTGTTCATGTATCTTAAGGTGATTTCAATCAGTTCTTGCTCGAAAGACTTTACCGAATTATGGCTCATTTTGGTTTGGGCACTCTGGGCAGATACTTTCTGACCATCTTCTTACATGAGTCGTGTTACAAAATTTCCGACCAGTTTTTTTATCACCGACATTTTGTTGTACCCACAAAAGATTTATTTCCTTTTCAAGTATATCTTCTGCAAAACTTGTAGTTTTTCATGTCATAGTATTTAACATAAAAGATATTTTACAAAATTTTGATAAACCTTTAGTGAAACTTGGCTTTGTTCATCTCTAATATATATACTCATAATTCTCAAGCTCGTTTAGTGGAGATGTCATCTTCATTGGGTGATGAAACAAGAGGTGTTTCATTTCTTGACGGATCCTTGATGAACTTCAAAATGTTCATGTCCGGCCTCCTTAACTTGATGAGTCCCTCACCACTTGTTCATGTTTCTTAAGGTGTTTTCAATCAGTTCTTGCTCGAAAGCCTTTACCGAATTATGGCTCATTTTGGTTCGGGCACTCTGGGCAGATACTTTCTGACCATCTTCCCTCATGAGTCGTGTTACAAAATTTTTGACCAGTTTTTTTATTACCGACATTTTGTTGTTCCACAAAAGATTTATTTCCTTTTCAAATATATCTTCTGCAAAACTTGTAGTTTTTCCTATCATAGTATCTAACATAAAAGATCTTTTACAAAATTTTGATAAAACTTTATTGGAAACTTGGCTTTGTTCATCTCTAATAGATAGACTCATAATCCTCAAGCTCGTTGAGTGGAGATGTCATCTTCATTGGGTGATGAAACAAGAGGTGTTTCATTTCGACGGATCCTTGATGAACTTCAAAATGTTCATGTACGGCCTCCTTAACTTGATGAGTCCCTCACCACTTGTTCATGTCTCTTAAGGTGATTTCAATCAGTTCTTGCTCGAAAGCCTTTACCGAATTATGGCTCATTTTGGTTCGGGCACTCTGGGCAGATAATTTTTGACCATCTTCCCACATGAGTCGTGTTAAGAAATTTCCGACCAGTTTTTTTTATCACCGACATTTTGTCGTTCCACAAAAGAATTATTTCCTTTTCAAATGTATCTCCTGCAAAACTTGTAGTTTTTTATGTCATAGTATTTAACATAAAAGATCTTTTACAAAATTTTGATAAAATTTTAATGGAAACTTGGTTTTGTTCATCTCTAATAGATATACTCATAATCCTCAGGTCAATTGAGTGGAGATGTCATCTTCATTGGGTGATGAAACAAGATGTGTTTCATTTCTTGACGGATCTTTGATGAACTTCAAAATTTCATGTCCGGCCTCCTTAACTTAATGAAATGAAAGTCTTCTTGTGAGCTTTTTCAGGCTGGTTTTGGTGTTGCACTAAAAAAATATAGTTACAAAATATCTGTCCTAGACAAATATCATTGTTTGACCAAGTTTTGTGAACAGTTTTCTGAATCCACTTAAGTAATGCTGAAATATCTGGGAAGCTGGGTGATGTAGTATAAACCGAGGCAAGGGTCTCAAATTCATACCGTGCTTTGAATTCCATAGAATAGTAATTTGGCTTCATCCATATTCGATGATACTTTCTTGCTATATTAACTCGGATTGTAGTTGTGTTGATACATATTCTTTTTTCAATTTCTCCTAGTTCTGTTGATATACCTGAAATAGAGAAAGTATAAGCTCATTAGTACCAACCTTAGATTCTATTTTGTCGGTTTGAGGTTTAAGATTGATCTTTTCCTCTTCTATCCTCGAGGTGAAGAGTTGACTTGAAGGCTCGAGATAAGGATTTGACGCTTCAATTTTTGCTAGGTCCAGCTCATCTAAGGATGATCTCCTGAAACGACCTCGATTTTTTTTTTCTAATCTTAAATCATAAATTCTAAATTACTAAATAAAATAATTTAACATAATCATGAATCCTAATAATTTATCAATTTAAATCTCAAGTGCATAAAATAAAATCCTAAATCATCGGCTAACCAAAATTCCTAAATCGACATTCGAAAAGATCGGCTAGCAATAAAGCATAAAAATATCTCTAATAAAAATCCTTGGCAAAATCTTTAAATCATAAATCTATCTAGCTAGTGCGGAAAGATAAAGGCCCTCGGGTGTGTACTGCTGCACTCGAGCGACTCAATCGTCACCGCCTCCAAAAATCATCAAATCCTGCATCATACAAACCTAGTGAGTCTAAAGACTCAACACGTTCTAAACATGGATAGCAAATAATACATATACATTCACATGCATTTAAAAATCATATTTTTATTTAAAATAATCTTTTGAACATAAATAAACCATTAAAAATCATTTAAAATAAGCTTTAATCATAAATAAATCTTTTAAAAATCATTTAAAATAAGCTTTAATCATCATCATGAATCATGTATCATAAAATCATTAAAATCGTAAAGCTTTCAATCATATATCATTTTGGGTGAAGTTTGATCCTTGAAAGTGACTAGCTTTTATCCTTTAGTCGACTGCAGTCTTAGCTCCACATGGTCCATGGGGGTGTGCAATAGGCTCCACCGTGGAAATACGATCGTTGGGGTTCCCTCGGGGGCCTTTTCCCATAGACGGGTTCCCTTGGGGGCCTTTTCCCAAACATGGGTTCCCTCTGGGGCCTTTTCCCGTAAATAGGTTCCCTCTGGGCCTTTTCCCCTCACGTTATCCCCACAAAATCATATATCATAAATCATATCTTTTGTCACAGTCAATTCACATTCCTCAAATATTTTTCCTTTTCTTTAAAAATCATAAAATAAGACAGCTTTCCAAAAATAGCATTTTAGACAGGTATAAATTGCACAGCTTTACCATAAATTATAAAAATACATATTATCATCAAAATCATCATTTTAAATCATATAATATCATTTTACAAATATTATGATCCTTCCGGACGCTGCCAAGCGTTTATTAATTTTCTTAAGTGTAAAAAAAACAGTTTTGCCCCTTGACGTACAAATTCTCGAATTTATCTTTTTCTCACTTTTAATTACATGGATTATTCTAAATAATTATTTAAGCCTAGATGAATTTTCTCATATTTTTATTTGGCTTAAATCGATGACTTTTAAATTAATCTTTAAATAAGACATATTAACGCGTTTTAATCCCGAATTAAACCAAACCTTAATATAAAATTCTCAAATTAAAAACTTAGACTTTTATTAATTATTTAAGCTTAAACCTAATTTTCCATAATTTTATAAAGCTTAAAACGAGGCGTTCCAATTAATTCGTTAATTAACGTTTTGTGCGGCGATTAAATCCCGAAAAATTCCGAAACTCGTTATTTTGATCCCAAATTTTAAACATAACATTTTTAGTATTTATTCTATCCTTTCAAGTCATGAGCCACACCCGTGGACCCATGGATTCAATTTTTGTTCTTAAATTTTCGAAATTGACACCTTAGTGAACCTACCGAGCCATTTCCCAATTTACTCGAGCCGCACCCGAGCCACCTTGAGCCAAATCCTAGCCAACCCACCTAGGGACCCTACTGACCAAGCCCAAGCCCCTGAACCAGCCCCTAAGTCGCTCAAACTCGCCTGGAAAGTGAGACCAAATCTGCATGTGTGTGTGGGTGAGACTCCTTGCATATCTAGGACTCCTAACCCAACTAGGACTCTTCCAGCTGTTAAACCATCGACCCCTCTCGACCCTTACTGACCCTAGACCACGCCCAGCCTCGTCCCAGACCAGCCCAGTCCCTCGCACTAGCGCCACAAGACCTGCACCAGAAACAAGGCTGCGCCTCTCCTCCCGCTGCTACTGCCCTCCTTGCGTGGAGGATTCTACCAAGTCCACCACCGAGCCCAGCCCTTCCTAACCCTCCCTGGACCATGCCTAGACCCAGCCCAAGCCAGCCCAAGCCCCTGAACCCGCGCGCCATCCTCCTGCTCGAACACCAAGCTGCGCGTCGCTTTCTTCTTCAAGCGGTTTCTTGCGCGCCCCTTCCTCCTTACGTGCAGCAGTGCCCAGCCACCCTAGGACTCTTCCTAGCCACTCACCACGACCCTAGCCAAGCCCCTACCAGCCCTGTCCGAGCCCCCAACACCCCATGCAAGCTAGCCGACCCCATGAACTACCACAAGCACACAAAGCCACCCCAAAACTCACGGCTCCTATTCTGAATTTTTGCCCACAAATTCCAGCCTTGTTTTCTCTATTATTATGTCATGTTTTGGCTATAAATCCTTCATATTTTATCATGTTTTGGCAGCGTGTCCGTCGGATTCAAAAACGATTTCAAAACAAGCGTAGAAACGTTAAAAATTCGAAAATACGTAACTTACCGTAAAATAATCGAACCCACGTATTTTTCATGCATAAACAATTAAATCAAGCATATTATAATTTGTATGATGTTAAAAGAAGTTTAGAGAACGTGCCTTTGCGTTTATAACGCTCGATTATTCGATCTTCGGCGAGGGTGCGACGTTGGACGACCGGACGACGAAGAACTCCTAGCCTTTTTCTTCTCCTTATTTTCAAAAAAATTGTGAATGTGTGCAAGGTGTTCTCGGCTGATGGAGGCTGAAATATGAGGGTTTGAAGACTAGGTTTAGTTATTTATAAACTTAATTACATATTAATGGGCTTTTGGTTTTGGGCTTGCATGCTTAAGGGTAATTGGGCCTACTTAAATTAATTAAATTGGGTCCAATAACACTTAAATAAATAAATCATAAAAATTTATAAAATAAATTTCCCAAAAATAATATTTTTGATATTTTAAAACTCCTTATTTGCCCAAAACCGGCTTCCCGGAAAAAATCGAGTTCGATTCGAAAAATAATTCGAACTCCAACATTTTTCGAAAATTTAAATCATTTTTTTTAATCATATTAGGAAGCCTTACCACTATTTAAATAAAAATACATATTCTTGTCTTGGTCGTCCCCGGTCTCATTTCCCCTGTCTATTATCGAATATTCGTGCAAAATCCTTATTTTCATGAAATCATGTCATATAATCATTTAATCATGCAATTTGACATTTAATCATATAGTAAACATCATGCTAGCATTTAAAAGCAATTAAATAAAACAATTAAGCAATCAAAATATTTTTGCATGCATGTGGTTTACGTGGACTGATTTTTCGGGCGTTACATCTCCACTTAGCACTTGGCTAGAGGTACTTGAACTCCCTGCTATAGGCAAGGTATAGAGTCATGTACTCGAAAACTTTAATTTTGATAAGCTAGTGGCTTCTCAATAGCCTAGAGAATAGGCTTTTGTATTATATATCATAACTGAGTATAAGCCTATAAAAAACCCATAATTTGATCAGAGACAGTGGTCTTATAAGCTTGCTGTAGCCTACCCAAAATTTCTGCATTAAGAGCAAGCTTGTTGAACTCGTTTTGAAGCATTTCAAGGTGTTCCATCAAATGCCTCTGCATTTTTATGATGAAATCAACATCGACATTGTTAATCTCTTTTTAAGAATTCTACAATAATATTTTTATGAGATTTAATATTAACAATATCAAAAATATAATTTTGACATAAATTTTGTCATCTTAATAATCTTGCTTTCTCGGGTTTAGGTTCAATTCAATTTTTCAAGAAAGCTTTTACATGTATGTTATCAACTTTCAAAGTGAATTTTACATCAAGTAAAAATATTGGTCATTTCTCAAAAGCTCTTTTTATTTCATAGAATTACTTTTCGTTAATTTGACATCTTATGATTTCTGCATATGAGAATAATTCATTGCAATATTTGTATGATTGTTCTTCCTCTGGTGCAAACTTTGTAAGAATTGATGCCCACCTCTGGTGCCATATTTGTATGATTGTAAAATCGTCAATCGTATGCATATCCTAACTTAGCAAAATTGCTAAAACTAACAACCTCTCAAAAAACTACTCATAATCATAATAAGAATCATAAAATATTTTTAACATAACTTAAAATCATAAATCATAAACTAGTGCGGAAAACTAGCGATGGACCTCGGGTTATGTGAGACCCCGAGACTAAAATAGCTTTAATGACATTTTGGTAAATAAGTTGAAAAATATTTAATTTATTTTGATGGCATTTTCGTAAATAAGTTGAAAAATAATGAATTAATTTTTAAGCATAAAATATGACATATCTTGGTCATATGAAGTCCAAATGATTTGAGATTTGGATATAAAGTAGAAAACTCAAAGATATAGAAGTTTCATGTTTTGAGTTTTGGAAAATTTGATCGCTTGACTGATCCGAATGGATATACCGATGTGAAAATGTTAAATAGTATATATTATATTATATTAATAATAATAATATAATATAATAATTAAAAAAAATTAAAAAAAGGGATAAATGTGAAACTCACTTCACGTGAGTTTCAGAAGACATAAACCAGAAGAAAAGTTAGGCCGAGAGAGGTGAGGCGAGAGAGGGTTTCGATTTTTTTTTCTTTTCGATCGTGCGACTTATCGGGTTATTCAATCGACGAATCAGTCTCAGTTCTGGGATCGTTGACACGAGGTCTTCGATTTGAGGTATAAATTTTATATTTTTGGTGATGTTTGAAATTCGTCGATTTTTGTAATAAATCCGATAAATTGTTAAATCATACAGAAATTGAAGATTGTTGAATAGTGTATGATTTTAACGAAGAAGAGATGATTATAGTGAATGTTATTTTGAATTATTCCTAATTTATTATAATTAGGGAATTTTTATCGTTGGATTGAGATTGAAGAATTATTTGTCAGTTGTTATTAATTCTGCTAAATATATGCGGTAGAATAACCGACAAGAAACTAAGTTTTGAAGTCGGAATTGAATTATGCTATGATTTGAATTTGATATGAATTTTTGAAGTTTCAAATGATATTTGAAAATCATATTAATGATTTGGATTATGTTATTGATTGGAATGAGTATGTTATTGATGTAGATAAAGTATTATACTGATATCATCAAGCTACATCAACTAGAACGAAGAATTGAGGTATGTTGCGACCGGGTAACATACGACAGGTATCTGTATTATATGATATATGTCGGATTGATTTGATTGATTGGAATGAGAATACATGTCTATATGCCTTATTTGTTGATTGATGTGGCATACATGACATTGAGATTGAGATATCGATGTATAAAATAAATGTTTTGTTAACACACATCGTTTAATGCATACATCGATACATGACATGCACGTTGAGCTATGATCCTTAGATACCATGATATGATTTGATTGGATTCTGGGGTTTGTGAACACAATTGTTATGCTGGTATAATATGACCCGTAAAGCATAGACAATTGTGGCCCCGATGATTGGATATGAGATTTGGGATTTGATGGCGCTTTGTCGACGCTATCATACGAGTATCCCTTATTGAGGCCGGTGTGCCAGCTCGAGCATTGATTTGATAGCGATTCGTTTGATTCTGACATGTGCTCAGTGGATGGGCATTTGACCCGATACCTCCACGACATACATGCATTGCATATCATATATCATTGTTTAGATACTTGTGGTATATACGATGGTTGTTCCATACGGAGCTTTGCTCACCCCCAAGGGGGGCTGTTGTTGTCTTTGTGTGTGGACAATGGCAGGTACTCCAGGATATCAGGAGGCCGGAGAGGGTACTTCTGGAGGGAGCCACAGTTTGGGCTGAGGTTTTATGTTTATGTCTTGTTCCCATTATATATGTATATGTATTTATATACCGAGGCATGTCCCGAGGATATGAGTTGTTTGTATATGATTGGTTATGATTTCGTGTGGGCATGTTTATGATGTGAGATTAAATACTATTTTTAGTATTTAAATTATAGAAGAAATATTTCGGGCTCATTGTAAAGAAATTTTAAACTCGTTTTCCGCTGTAATTAGTTAACTCTAATCAGATTGCATTGTAATAACGATTAGGAGCTAAGGGCCCCACAGGTTATGTGCACGTTCAGTCCAGCAGAATCAACAATCAAGACCTCTTTTATCATTATTATCATAATCACATGCATCAATCACACCTAGTGAGTCTAAAGACTCAACACACCATAATCTTGATAACAAGTACTACATATATAAATCACATGCAACAGTGAAAATACTTGTATGTAAAATAACATTTTCATAAAGATGCATAAACTTAAATATAAACATTTTCATAAATATTTTCATATCGACGTATTCATATTCATCATAAACGTATTCATATTCATATTCATTATAAACATATTCATATTCATGTTCGTTGAATTCAGATCGTTGATTGTGACTTTTGTATTCGTATTCGTACTAAGCAATTGATCCATCTTCATATAACCACAGTACTAGGCGGCGGAGACATCAGCGACACTTTCACCCGTCAACTGAGAATTGGCTTTACGTATTGACATATCATCATATTCGTATTATTCACAATCCCTTCACATCCTTTCAAAATTTCGTATTTCCATCACTTTATAAAATCATGCATATAAATATCGTTTTTCTTTTAAACCAAGCATACAACATATCTTTTAAATGTCCATATTAAATCATAAAAATTCATAAACATTTAAAATAAATATTTTAATATATAAAACAACAATCAGAGCACTGCCATGACGTTTACTATTTTCTAACTGTAAAATTACCATTTTACCCTAGACGTAAAAATAATCGAATTTGACTCTTTCTTAATTACATTGACTCTAAAATATCCCAAATAATTATTTGAGCTTAAATTAAATTTATCATAATTTTATTTATCTTATATTCTAGATTTTTCAATTAATCTTTAATTATTCATTTTTAATCGTTTTAGTCCCAAATTAATTCCAAATTCAATATAAAATTTCCAAATTAAAAACTTAGACTTTTTATATTAGTTTAGCCTTCGTGGAACATGACTCGACCCCGATGGCATGTTTCGATTTTAAATCAAAGGAAGAAAACCCTAACCCTCGACCCAAGCCTGGCCCTCGAGCCAAGCTCGAACCATCTCGAACCGAACCCTGCCCAGCCCCTCTAGGAACCCTCCTGGACCTTAGAACCTTAGGACTCAACCTCAGTCCCCAAAACCGTAGCCACAAATCTAAGCTGCAACCACGGCCGAGAATTCCTTAAGGACAAGGACTCCACATTTGGCTTGCTAGGACCCTAACCACTGGACCAGACCCTGACCCAGCCCATTGTGCACCCTCTTAGAACCTTAGTGACTTGACCTAGCCCAGCCCAAGCCCCATGGCCGAGCAAAGTTCCCCTGCACGGCTATGCTGCACCAGCGCGCACATGCGCTGCCTTCTCGGGTTGGCTAGGACTCTTCCCAGCCCTGGTGCTCAAGTCCTAGCGTGGCTAGGACTCCTTTCTGGACTCCTACGTGACCCTAGCCAGCCTTGGTCCCAGCCGAGACCAAGCCAAGCAACGAATCCCATAAACCGAGCCCCGTGATCACCCAACACAGAAAGATGGTACCAGCTTGTGTTCTTCCGTGTGTTCAGCTTATTGGGGTGTTCTAGGACTCCTTAAATTCGTGCAAAACCATCCCATATTACTTTCTAATCATGGCATCCCCTTCTAACACATAATATACATGTTTTTGGATCATAAAACATGTTTTAATAATCACATATGATGCATATACGAAAATCTTCAAATGTGCAACTTTTTTCATGCAATTTCATACAAAAATACATAATATTTTGTGATGATGAGTAAAGGAAAGAATATGGCGTGCCTTTGCGTGTTTAACGCATGATTTAATATTGATGATTGTGAAGAACGACGACGAGCGACCTTGGCTTGAATATCCTAGCAACTTACTATGCTTTTCTCTCAATTCCTTGTGTGTGTCGTGTGTTGCTATTGAAAGAGAGAGTTTGGTGTGTTTAGGGGAGGTGGGCGTGGGATAAAATGGCATGGGGTAGGTTTTTTTTGTACTTTAAATAATAAATAAAGTATTAATGGTAGCTTAGGCCTATTAACAGGGTTGATTAATCCTGTTAAACCCATTAGTGCATTTAAAAATTATTTTGTTTGGTAAAGTTTGTGAATTTATTAGTCAGGTTGTCCAAAACGTTCGTGTTTTTGTTGAAAATTCAATACCGAAAAAAATTACGTCCCGGCGTATAAAATCACCTAAAAACTCCTCATTTTCAAAAATAAGAAAAATCATCAACCATATTTTAAATAATTAAAAAAAATTCTTTAATAAAAACATTTTCCATTTTTCAGACACCGATCTCCATTCTTCGATTGCAACTCGAATAACCCTTAAAATTACATTTTAATGCATGTAAGTAGAAAAACTACTACAACATCATATAAACATATCACATAATCAATTTAGCAATTAAAATCAATTAATTAACTATTTTTCATATTTCATAGATTTGCATGCAGATGGATTACGTCGTCTTAATTTTGGACCTTACACAATTGATCTGGTTCTTTTCCTGGAATTCCTTTAATATGAACTTCAAATTCATCGATATTTATCATTCTTTGTAAGTTACTATCATAAGTTCTTCCAAATAGTATATATTATTACATGAAAATTTATTTCTTTGTCTTGTAATATCGAATACTATTTCCACTTCCCTCAATTCATTCTAGACATCTAAGCTTTCTTATTGTGAAAAAGCTTTTTGTTACAGGTTGAATTTCATATACAAGTGTTTTTCCTCATATGTGACTTGTGATCCTATCTCCGTGAAAAGATAGTCTGTTTGATTCCAGTCTAAGACTTTGATTTCTATGTAGAATTTGTTTGTTTTGAATCTGGATACTTGTTTCCTGTATTACGGGAAACTCGATTCTTTCAGGATAAATTGCTTGAGCAACTTTTCCGAATATCTATAAAATTTCTATAAACTCATTTTTAATAAAAAATTATGAATGATGTGTATTAGAGAGCGTATGAAATTAGATAAATAATAGAATATGGTCTATTAACTTATTTCATTATCTTTTTTTCTTTGAAGTTTTGATGCAACGTCAAAGCTCGGCCAAAATCTCGATCTACCAGGTTGTAAGCAATTCTTGGATAAAATATTCCTACAATTTTTCTTGCACAAAGATTTCTTAAGATATTTCCCAGTATTGAATATTGAAAAGTACACATTCGTTTATCGCATATAGCCATGTCGATGGATGAATATATTACTTCTTTAAAAAATAGCTTTTATCATAATTTGGATTGTACCGATGCGAATCTAACACATAGTTCATGCTACCTATATCTTGAATTTTTGTAATTTCTCCTTTATTTATTCAGAATGAATTAATTGCATCTTCATTCGGTTTCCGTAAGTTCCATTGAGATTGTCATTTCTTTTTTCGAAATCTTATATATTATTTGATGTTTTATGTTTTTTATGCCAAGATTTTCTATATCCTGAATAATATAATTTTCTCTCATTATCTTTTGAACCATGTTATGAGATATATTAGTCCACTTATTTGCCTAGATTTGTAAAATTTAACTTTTTGTTTAGACCATATTGTTATTAGTTTTCAAGAAATATTTTTACTTCTCGCATAAGGATGAGATCTAAAGATATTTTTTTTTTTGTGCCTTTGTGGCTAACTTCCAATGACACCATGTTCTTTACAACATGAAGAAGTACATTTATTAATATCCTTTAATCATTTGTAATGTTGTGTGATAACATTCTGCCAATTTTTTTAAAGAAAAAAATGTCCGTCTGGTTAGAGTATCTGTATTGCTAGAGACATATTCCTTTATTAGTATTTCTCTCAAGAGACTTGGTATTTTAGCGAAGAAAAGTTGCATTTTTATATTTTTTTGGATCCCTGAATTTTTTATATATTTAGTGAATAATATAATGTATTCATTCACTAAACATATGTCATGTAATTCAAGGTCACATGCATCTGGATGTTTATGTCTAATTTAAGTGCCTTTGGTCATCTCCAACCCATTGCACCACATTCTGCACTACATTAGTGCTACACCAAAATCATCTCCAACCTATTGCACTACATTTCGTAATACAAAAATATGTTCTCATAATATTCTTTTTTATTTCAATATTAATATTTTTATTTTCTAATAACAATTTATTCTCATAATACCTTAATATTTTTTATTGTATATCAATACACGAGAAATGCTTAGTTTTCAAAAAGAAAGAAAATAAAACATTCACAGAATTTAAAAATGATATTTTTTAATTGAATTAAAAAGTTTATAATAGAAAATGTCTTGGGATTGGATTAGAGTTTAAAGATCGGAGAATAAAATTTTTTAAAACTTTTACATTTTTTTTTAGCTATTTTAAATAGTTTTTAGGATGTAAAGAGATATTTTTGAACGACTAACTTAGCTGGATCACTAAGAAAATAAAGAAGTGCGGAAACGCCAAACTTGACTAGTGATAAAGTACATATAATTCAATTGACACTTAACAAGAAACAACTAGATATGAACATATAGTGACATGTGATTGATGTAAAGAGAGGAATATGTTATGAATGTTTTTGAGATAAATACTCCTCTATAACATATTCTCTCAGTTAGAAAAGATTTCATTAAAAGACTTTGATTGATACAACTATTTGTAACAACCCACTTCAACTAGAATATATCACTATCTAATTTGAAACTCTTAGCATACACTTCAACAAGTTCTGGATGTTTAAGAACTATCGGTTAACCAGATAACACAATATAATCCAAAGGTCAGCTTGAGAAGCTTGGGGTAACACAAAGTGATCCTTGTAAATCTGACATAATCCGATAGACACGTGTTTAAGTTGAGTAGCTTGAAATATAAAAAAATTTAAGTGGCCTCGAAGATCTTTGAAGTAATGCAATTTGAAAATGTGTGTATTCTTGTAATCGTTCTGTTCAATCACCTCTTTTTAACTTTGAAATATATATATTTATAGTTGAAAAACTCCAACAGTCTGATTAGCTTTTCAACGACCATCTATACTGTAACTCGATAGAGTCGATAAGTCGCTTTCAGTTGTCGTACGTATAATTAAATTCTCATTTAATATTCTTTTTGTGTTTGCGACTTTAAGCTACTAGCTTCTAAAAAATCTGATAGACCGTAGACGAAATAGACAACTTTCTATCACTCGGGAGTTGGTAGGATACCGTGTAATCATTTTATATTTAGCGCTTGTTCAACGGCTTGGCTTGCAGTATCTTTTTAAGATTGCTCATATCTGACCAGTCGCATTGTGGCTGGAGTTTAACGATTTAAATATATATACTGAATTTAAGACTTGATCTAGTCTGATAACAGATGGTTATTGCAGCAGAAATTCAGATAATCTACTGCTTGAACTTTTGACTGTCTGAACAACTTGAGTTGATCAAGTGGTCTGTAAACCTAAAATTATAATATATACGTTGCTGGATCTCGAAACAACTCGATGTTATAATTTGTCAGTTACCAAAACTTTAAAGTAATAGAAATATTCTAACAAACAACAATTTTAATTTTTTCAAATGATTGGTGAACACTTTTTTTGAAAATAACATCTATCAATAATTGGTGTTTTTAAATTTTGAACATACATATTTCTAAAAACAAGTATAAACAAGCGTGTGTTTCATATATATATTTTTTTCAAAAGAATTTTTATTAACAACTGTAAATTATTTAAATTGATCTAGTCAACCAATTATAAAATTGAATAAAAATCTATATTATTTTATTAAGTTTGAGATATTTAAAGTAATTAACTTTGGTGTCATGATCTGTTTTAATATTTATTTATATTAATAAAATGTTAAAGTTTTAATTTATTTTATATGTAGTTCAGTGGATAGAATCATTGTTTTTTGGGTTTAGGTTTAAGTTCAATTCTCATTGAGGTCATTTTTTTATTTTTTTATTTTTCGATTTATTTTTTAATTTATATATCAAAATTACAGTGTAGTTCCCTCACTATTTCTTATATTTTGATCTTTATTTTTTATTATTTAATCTATATATCAAAATTACGTTATTTCTTATAATTATATTTTGTTATTCATTTAAATATAAATCAAATGAATTATAAAAAATATTATACAAATACGCAACACGTCACAGTATAATAAAAATGATCATATACGTTCAAAATCCAACAAATAGAGTCGCGGCGGCGATGGGCTAAACAACCCACCAGGTGACGAACCCTTGTTGGATATGTTTGTTCTCTCGTTTGTGCAACACAGAATCTAAAAGTCAAAATCCCAAGTCCTTTGGCATCGCCGACGATTTGATTATTCGATTCCATCTCACAAATGAATTTCCCCGCTTTGCGTTAATTATACTCTTGCTTGGGAGATTTTCCGTTATTGAAGAAACGGTTTGCCAATTGCTCATCCCAGAACACCGAAAGAAGTAATCTCTTATCAGGAAGTGCAATTTTAGGTTAAAGGTGCAGTTTTGGTAACACTTTATAGCGTTTCCGCGGATTTAGGTTTGTGGGTTTGGATTTATTCTTGAATTGATACTTGTTTATCCTCCATTCCGTTGAATTCTAATTGTTTTCTTTGTGTTTGATTTTATTCTCCGTTGAGAGTGTTGGCGTTGGGTAAATAACTCATTTCAAATGGTTGGAGTTTGACTCGTTGATTCTCATTTTTATTGTTGTTCGAGTGGTTGTGTTTGATTTGTTTTTTGTTCAATTTGTGGGTATTGTTGCTCGATTTTATGGCAATGTGCTGAAGCTGCATTAGTTTATGCTTGACATTTTGATCTTATTCTTTTCCTTTTGTCATGTTTTGGTGTATTTGGTTTATTGGCCGTGCCTTTGGTGACTATCAATTACAGGTCTGAGCAGACCAAATGGATGAAGTTGGTTGCAGTTTGCCCTTAGAAAACGAGATATTTTTTCGCGTAATTCTTCTAAAAAAATGCAATTTTTACTCCTCAAATTGTTCATGCCGCTATCTACGGTATTATGAGTTTACCTTTAGTAGACTTTAGACAATTGGTATTGAAGTGTTCCTGTAGCTACCATTTAACGGGATTTAGTGTTTTTACTGAGACTAAGATTGTGTTTTCATTGGTGGATTTGAAACCATCGACATCAAATTACTTGGTTACAAAATTCAAGAAAATTTCAAATCCATCCTATGTCAAATTAAGTAATTTCAATAGTACTGTGGTGGATTTCAAATATACTCAAGATGTGTGCCATTGAATTCATCACTAAAATTGTTCTTCAAGTCAAATTTCTTCCTCCAAATGAAATCAATCAACTCAATCCCAACTTATGTTTATTTGATTGTGGCTTGGATATTTTTGCGTTCTGAAATAACAAATTTATATCCTTCAACGTTCGATCACCCTTTAGTATTTTTAGTTCCTTTTACAAAGTTTGTTCCATTATACAGTGACCTAACCAATGGCCCCAAACAAAGTTATTGCCATCTGTCAGTCCGGTGGTGATTTTGAGACCGATGCAGAAGGATTACTATCCTACAAAGGCGGTGATGCACATGCTATGGAAGTAGATGATGCAATGAAGTTTACCGATTTCAAATCGGAGGTTTCTGAGATGTTTAACTGCGACATTGGTACCATGTGTATTAAATATTTCTGTCCCGGAAACAAGAAGACACTTATCAGCATATCCAATGCCAAAGACCTTAAGCGGATGATTAAAATCCATGATAACTGTGACACTGTAGATATATACGTCATGACTAAAGACATTGTCGTCCCTGATACCTCCAACATTCTGGGGAGTAGGTACTTTTTTTAAATATCTGATTGAATATAAGTTTTCTGTACCATGTGAAATATGCAGGAATGTTTGTTTGATCTTGCAGGTCGAGCAGGACAACTTTGTCAGAAGCTGAGGTTCCAGTCTCTGGATCCCCGACTATGCTGAACCATATTGTGGATGACATAAACGAGCCAAGTCTCATGCTTGACACGTCCTTTGACGTGGTTGGAGATACTAATTATGATGATACCCATATTGATATGGCAACAGAAATGCCTCTTGCTGTAGCTGATGAAATGCCACTACCGATTTCTGTTGTTGGATCCTCTAATATAAAGCTCGCCAAAGCTGCAGAACAATGGCAGAACACTATTACGGGAGTGGGCCAAAGATTCAACAGTGTACATGAATTTCGCGAAGCATTACGCAAATATGCTATTGCACATCAGTTTTCTTTGAAATACAAGAAAAATGAAAATCTCCGTGTGACTGTAAATTGCAAGGCAGAGGGTTGTCCTTGGAGAATTCACGCATCTAGGTTGTCAACCACTCCACTGTTTTGCATTAAAAAAATGAATCCGATACATACATGTGAAGGTTCCACCGTAAAAACGGGGTGTAAGGCGACAAGAAGTTGGGTTGCTAGCATCATCAAGGAGAAACTTAAAGTTTTTCCCAACTATAAGCCAAAGGATATTGTTGATGACATCAAACAGGAATACGGAATCCAACTAAACTACTGCCAGGCATGGCGTTGTAAAGAAACTGCTAAGGAGCAGCTTCAAGGTTCTTACAAACATGCCTACAATCAGTTACCATTTTTCTGTGAGAAGATAATGGAAACAAATCCAGGAAGTTTGGCCACTTTCGCTACAAAAGAAGACTCAAGCTTTCATCGCCTGTTTGTTAGCTTTCATGCTTCTTTATATGGCTTTGAACGAGGCTGCCGCCCTTTGCTTTTCCTAGATAGCGTATATTTGAACTCCAAATATCAAGGAACACTGCTGGCTGCCACGGCTGCTGATGGGGACGATGAATGTTTCCCTGTTGCTTTTGCTGTTGTAGACACAGAAACCGATGAAAACTGGTATTGGTTCTTGAAACAGCTAAAATCCGCTCTTTCGACGTGTCATGGCTTAACTTTTGTGGCAGATAGAGAGAAGGGACTCAGACAATCAATAAACGAAGTTTTTCAGGGCGAGAATGTTTGCCACGGCTTCTGCCTGCACTATCTATCGGAGCGACTTGTTAGAGATTTGAAGGGGCAGATTTCTCATGAAATGAAGCGACTTATTGTTGAAGATTTTTATCGTGCGTCTCATGCTCCTACTCCGGAAAGCTTCCATAGGTGCATGGATAGTGTAAAAAATACTTCACTAGATGCATACAACTGGATCATGCAAAGTGAGCCAGTTCACTGGGCCAACGCCTTCTTTGATGGTGCTAGATATAACCACATGGATTCAAATTTTGGGGAGCTGTTCTATAGTTGGGTATCTGATGCACACGAATTACCCATAACTCAAATGGTCGACACGATACGTGTTAAGATCATGGAAACAATATATTCTCGTAGCAAAGAATGTGATGTATGGCTCACAAGGTTAACTCCATCTATGGAGAGAAAGATGGAGAATGAAAGCCTTAAAATCAGAAATCTTCAGGTACTATTATCTGCTGGAAACAGATTCGAGGTTCATGGGGACTCCGTAGAATCTGTTGATGTCGATAATTGTGACTGTTCCTGTAGGGGTTGGCAGCTTACTGGATTACCTTGCTGCCATGCAATCTCTGTGATTAATTGTCTTGGTCGCGACCCGTACGATTACTGTTCCAAATACTTCACAACTGACAGCTACAAAGTGACTTATTCAGAATCTGTGCATCCTATTTCAAACGTGGATGACCCTCTGCAAAAGGGTAATTCTCAGTTGGTGGTGACGGTAACCCCTCCAACTCGTCGTCCTCCAGGCCGGCCTTCTCTTAAGAAAGTTGGTTCACAAGATGGGGGAAAACGTGTACTCCAATGCAGTAGATGCAAGGGTGCAGGGCACAACAAGTCGTCGTGTAAAGAGTTATCGCTGGACTGCTAGGCAATGTAGGTAAATTCTGATGTTTTGGTAGCGGTCTTTTGATTTATCGTTTCTTGTTCTTCTGTAAGCTGGCTAAGGTTTCTGCAGATCTATTAAGCTAGTTCTTTGACTCACCGTAGGCTAGTTAGGTTAGTAGGAAGTAGATGCTCATTGATGGCGCGAAAAGATATTTAATGTCATATGTTTTGTGGGCCGACTTCAAGTGCCTTTTTTTTTTTTCAAAAAAAAGTAGAGATACCAGACCATGGTTCGGGGTAAAGATATACGTTGAAAAAACTGTATGAAATTTGAATTTTTTGGAGAGCATGTCCGCTTTTAGTGCCCTTGTTTTGATCGAAACCTCCAAACCTATGTACATATGCATGGTTTTACTATTTCTTCCTGGTAGTCGTTATATTTTTATTCAAAGTAATTGTTCTTTCAGCTATATTTATTGGTCTGAGGAGTGTTTGAATTCCAGCTATTACTAAAAACACACTTGATTTTTTTTTTAAAAAAAATTAATATTTGATTAATTTGTTGATTCTTTGATGGGCTTTTGAAACCCATTAAATGATGAAAATGTATGAGCTTTAGAGAATTTATAAATAGAGTTCAAGCAAAATCACACCACCTCGATTACATTTGAAAGTCGGGTTCAATAGTTCAAGCAAAATCACACCATCTCGTTTGCGATCCAAAATAATGACTTTGAAATTTCGCAAGACGTATTAGATTGAGAGAATGTGTTCGGTAGCCGATAAATTTTGATTGTGCTTGGTAGGGTAGCCGATTGAGTAGTTTAGGAGAAAATAATTGTTAGTTAGAGTTTTGTAATCATAGGGTAATGTAAGAGCAATTTAGGCCTACGTTAGGATGATCTTTAATTTATCACGTCTACTACAATCCATGCTAAATATAATATTATTTTATCTATCACCTATTTATTAATCATTTGATAATATCATCTTTTGAACCAAATATGGCCTTAGGCTTTGTTTGGTATGGAGATAAGATGAAATTGTAGGATGATATTGGGGGTTAAACTCTGGTCTGGTCTGGTCTGTTTGTTTGATTGTTTGTTTTTTTAATCAAACTCATTGTATTAACCATGATATCCGTTTCCCATTTAAAGCATTTCCAGGTATTGGAGTCTTGGAAAGTCTTTGCCAATGGTTTAAATTTCTTGGCAGAAACTGAATTTTTTGCTAATTAGTTATATGAGAGGAGGCTTCTTGCATTTGCATGCAGCAATTTTGTGTAAATATGTGTGCACAATGAATTCTTCAATTTGTTTTTCAATCTAACCTCTACATTTGACATGGTAAGAAAACTCTGGTGGACGGTTGATAATCCCTCTCCTGCCAACACTCGTTCATTTCTGGAACACCATTTTTCATTGATACATGTAGGTACGGAATCGGTGGAGCCGGATTTCAGGTGTCCGAAGAAATAACATATTCCATATCCTTATCACTAGTTCCTTCATGGATCAAGTTCCTCTGCTGTGGGGAACCCACAGCTGATGGCGCACAGCACAAGAAAAAATGTTTTTTTTTTTTTCTGAAAAAAAATTTATTTAAAAATTTGATTAATCGTATATTTGTAATAAAAATAAAATTGTATATTTTAAATATAAGAAATATTTTTATTTTCTTTTCTAGGGATATACAAAATAATCTAATTTTCAGGAAATTTGGAAAAAGGGATTTTTTTTAAATAAACTTAACTGGTCGAACAGTAAAAAACAGACAGCACAATCAGGCTTTTTTTTTGTATGTTGTTGATTTTGTTGGCTTTTTTATGTTCTAATTCTTTTGAAAAACTATTTTCTCTTTTTTTTGTATGGTTGATTTTTCTCTTTCCTTTTTAAAGTTTTAAGTACAAAAAATATTTTTTCATTTCTTAGAGATTTAAGAAAAAATCTGATTTTTAAAAAAATGTAAAAAAAATTTAAAAAAGATAAGCGTTCGAAAACAAAAAATGATACAAGATAAATTTTTTTTATATCGTGTCAATTTTTTGGTATTATTTTTAATTATTCGATATGTTCAAACTTTTTTAAATTTTTTGTACATTTTTTTATTGAATATTAGAGATATAAAAAACAATCCAATTAAAAAAAATATAATAAAAATTTAAAAAAGTTGAACCTATCGAATAATTAAAAATAATATCAAAAAATTGACACGATATAAAAATACCAATTTTTAAAATATATATATATATTTATTTATTGTGTTGTGGACTAAAACAACGTCTATAACACCCTCTGTTGCGGGTTTCTCTCATAGCAGATGATCCTGATCTTTTCGTTCATATTACTCATCGTCATGTTAAATATAGTTTGACATATTTGATAAATGATTGACTAATAGTTATCATATTCCATCTCATGTTAGATACATTTTTAAATAATTGATTAAGCTTAAGAGAAATTCAAATTTAAATGAAATAATCTAGAAGATATAGTGTTACCCAACATTAATTATTGTCACATATTAGATTTGACCAAACAACAGTTATTCTAAAGTCAATATGAAATTCCAAATCTTAATTATTATTCTATTTTTAGAATTAATAATCTTATTTTGATTTAACAGTTCAACTATTTCTAAATGAATTTAATTAAATACAAATACATTCAAGAACTTTGGAATTTCAGTTCTTTGTCTAAAATCACACACTGAAACATAATACTATTTCTAGTCGGTTTAATTATATGTTGATCAAATTTTTGAAGCTATTTTCAATCTATTCTCTTTCGAATAAAGATCAAACAAACATGATTGGTCGGATTAAATGCAAGAGATCTACGCAAGTATCAACCAATAACAAAAAATAAATCAAAACTATAATCAATCTAATATGCAAACAACGATCATAAATTTGGCTATATCGTGGTCTCAATCATAAGAGGACTACTCCATAAAATAAAGATTAGACAAAAAATATAATGTTTGAATACATGAAATTAAAGAAATAAAAAGAAAAAGAAATCTCAACAAGGACGCACGTAATAAAAATTCAATCAAATCATTTTTTATCTTAATTTTAAAAGTTTTTTCTCTCTCCAAAAATTCAACAAATCAAATATCACAATTAATATTTTTAAAATATGGTATTTTATCATTAAAATTCGAGCTCCTTAATGCAGTTATAAGGCAGAAGTGAAGCAGACACAAGGCGTAGTCACACCTTGTTCCGGGACCCCTTATGTTTTTTATCTTTCTTCCAAAACTTAATCTTGACAATTTCAAATGTTATAAAAATCACATTTCTAGCCCAAATTTGTTCCATCATAAATATTTTTGGATAATACGAAAAACTCTTCATCAATTATTTCTTTCATTAGCGAGAATCTTTCATACTTGATATTAAATTCTTTGATCTTATCTCCAAAATTATACTTTTTACAACTTTTGATCAAACCTACAAACAAGACGATTTAGACGTAAAAGGTCAGATAAGCACGAATACGATAAAATAAAATCCTAAAAAAAACTATATGATTCGTTCTTATCAATAACCCCCATTTGAAAGATTTTGGTAGTGCTCCTGGTTCATAATCCCAACTAATGAATTATCTTATATTTTTTTGTCACTAGACGTAGATTCGATTTTTTTTCTTGTACATTTTTAGTAATATTTCTTTAATTAGTAATTATATAAAATCTAAACATATACGTATATATGTCGGATACTAATTTAATACCCAGCACCAATGTGGTGGATCTATACTATGAATCCCCACAAAATGCGTGGAATCCGTATTCAACGAATGGTGCTACATCGGTGAAGATCATTCCGTATGGCATAAAATCTCCCTTCAAACACGTAAAATCTTTAAAATCATTTTCTGGTGCGAACCTACTTCATCCACGCTCAAAACCATCTTCGTTTGATTGGCAAAAACTTATGTGAGACGGTTTTACGGATCGTATTTTATGAGACAGATCTCTTATTTGGGTCATCTATGAAAAAATATTACTTTTTATGCTAAGAATATTACTTTTTATTGTGAATATCGGTAGGGTTGACCCGTCTCACAGATAAAGATTCGTGAGACCGTCTCACAATAGACTTACTCAATTTGATTTTATCGAGTCTTTGATTTGATTATTTAATATGATCATTTATTTATATAACATCACGGTTATAATTTGTTTATATTTTTCATTTTCCCAAACATAAATCATCGAGAAGATGATATTATTTTCAACCAAATTTGTCCTCAAATTTTAAAATTGAGCCGAATAAAGTACATAGATCACAAACGGAACCCCATTGTCTCAAAACTCAACATTCATATCCATCTCTTCTTTCTCTTTTTGTCGACTCGTTTTATATTGTGCAATAATTTTTTTCCCATTTCGGGTTGGTGTGCAACTTTCATATCAAAGTCTAAGCTAAGCCCATATAAATAGCTTGATATGTTGTGATAATATTTCAGATGACCACTTGAAAAAATCTTCATTTGAAATCCTACTCTTCAACGGATATAAAAACCTCACGCAATAGAATTATGTACAATCAATCCATCAATTGAATCCTACCCTTAAATGCAAATTCGAAAGTAGCGTAACCGAGAAGCGATAACGGGTACATCTCCAAAATCAAACAGATAAATTGAAACATCTACTACTTAAAATACTACTAGAATTTATTTTTTTTAAAAGCTAAATCTCGAAATATACATTTTTATTTCAAAAATATAGAGGTAAGGGAGAAAGGATACACTTGATGAATAAGCATCCGATAGAGAATCCCACCCGGCCTAGCTATCGTAATGCATCCCAATGCCAAAGATTCCTGAACCTACTGAAGCGAGGAATACTAGAATCAGAGCGCTAGCATCCCTGGCTTTCTATCGATTTCTCACTGCCGTCTCATCCGAATAAGAAGAGAACTGGGTGCTAGCTCGAATAGAGAGTGCGTCAATGTATATAGTACTTTTCCTTCTGTCTTAGACCTCAATGAACGAACCTGAAAGGGCCACGTACAAAAGGTTCTTCACTAAGCTTAAGAATTGTGCTTGCCATCTCGACTCATTCATGTGGTCGACCTATCATTTCTAAGGGTAAAATCTCCCTTTTACCCAACCTTGGTTAGCCGCTTTCATGCTATATATATAGGCATGCATGCAATATCTACTGTCAATCACATAATTTAAAAATAAAAGGTATTCAACTAGTGGGTAAAAGTATTGCAGCTTAAACGAGCTCAAATAAACAACATGCAAGTCTTGTCAAATCATAAAATATAAATAATAAAATGTAAGAAAATATCCATGATCACTCCCAACTAAAAAACATAATGTGCGGAAAAAATATGATCCTAGGGTTAACGTGCGTATATCCAACTCCGCCTACTCAGTCTTCAGCACCTCCAATCCCCTCATCAATATGCTCACATGCACCATTCATACCTAGTGACTTTGAATCGTTATAACAAGTACATATACATAGCATGCAACAGTGAAAAGTACTGTAATTAAAAATACATTTCATGAGCTTCATATCGTAAGCATAAACGTAACATGATAATGCATAAACGTGTTCCTATCGCATCATATCAACATATATGTATTCACTTTTATTTATTTGAATTTCGTTCATTAGTTGTGACTTTGGTATCATCGTATTAGTCGATGGATCTATCTACGTATAACCACGGTACCCGACGACGTGGACATCAGTGACAGTATTACTCATCCACTGAGCCTTGGCCTTATATGTCATCGTATTATCGTATCATTGTATTAGTCACAACCAACTCCCTTCTTCAAAAAACATGTCATCGTATTCATCACTTATAAAAATCACGCATACACATAAATTTTTCCTTAAAATCAAGCATGCATCGTATTTTTCATATTTACATAAAAAATCATATTCATGATAACATAAACATGCCAATCGTGTTTAGGACACTGCCAGGACTGCTAACTCGACCTTGAGGGCAAAATGATCATTTTGCCCCTGGAAACCCTAATTGACCATTGTATCCTTGGACCTCAAAATTTCGATCCGAAGCCGACCAAACTTCCTAAAAACATAATTATAGCATTTCTCAAGGATAATCTCGAGCCTATTCCGTAACTTGTACGATTTATTTTAAAACTTGGATTGGGGTCCCGGTTTTAACCCGAATCAACCTGAAACTTAACCAAACTTTAACCCCCACTTATTCTCACCCTACCAGCCCCTAATCAACATAAATCAGACAAATTAGGACCCTCATAAGCCACTGGAACCTTGCTGGAATTTTCTGCGCGTTACAACCTACAAACCTTAATGCACTAAACCCTCAAAATTTCGACTCTAGGCCCTACCAACTCAAACCAGCCTTGAACCAATCCTTCCTAGCCCATCTATGGACCCTCCTAGACCAACCTAACCCAAACCCTCAGCCCCATGCACGTCGTAAGGCGCAAACACCGCGAACCACCGGAGATGCGACCAACCGAGACCAACCCTCAAACAACTCGCTCGATCGGTTTTGTGACCAAGTCCAGCAGCGTTCGAGCCATCATAGACCCAGACTCAGACCCACTAGGGTCTGGTTCAAGGCTAGGAACAGCCCTTGCACAGCCGGCTCACCCCAAACTCCCGATCTAGTCACCTCCGAGCCCTACAACCAAAAAGTACCGATCGGCTCTCACTAATTCTCGACCCTCAACCGACTCCAGCCCCTTGACACCTTATTCCTCGACGTGTACAGCCCCCTAGGATCATGACTAGGCAACCCCTTACACGAACAAAAAGAAAAGGTGAGTTACATGATAATCAAAAGCATTTTTTTGTGACAAAACGTTGCACAACCGATTCAACATAAAAGATGCAAGCAATCCTCATGCAAACACACACATACACCATCATATACATAGCTTGAATGATGAGAAAAATAGATACATGGCGTGCTTTAGAGATTATGTGCTCGAAAACTTAAAAATATGCGCGTAGGACTTGCACCAGAGAGGTGAGGAATGATTTTTTTTTGAAAACTTGAGAGAAAATTGAAGTGAAGCTGCTGAAAATTTTGAATGGAGACTGATGCTACTAGGGAAGGGGCCGCCGTGTATTGGAGTGTGTAGGGTTAAGGTTTTGGATGGTGATTAAGTTATATAATTAGGTAACTAATGGGATTTTAATAAAAATTAAAGGGGTAGAAAGGATTTTAAGCCCATTAAGAAATAAAATAATCCCAAAAACACTTCCGAAAAATATTTCGTTTAGGTACGTTTTTGAAAATATTGTCTGAACCCTCAAAAAGTCATCAGACTCGTTAAAATCTGCGTACCGGTTAAAAATATGAACCGACGAGTAAAAATATCCAACCAAGACCCATTTTCAAAAATCATATATTAAATAATTAAAAATAATTATTTAATAAAGCATTTTCCTGATTATCCCCGGTCTCTGTTCCTCGTTCGTGCGCGAAATACAACTTAAAGCTCTAATGCATATGAAATTACTCTCACTTTTTACTTTAAAATTCCACTAAATTTTTTTACCATTATTTCGAAAACCAATAATTAAAAATAACTTAAAATCTCCATAAATCAAAATAATTTAACAGTTTAAACCTCAAGTGCATAAAATCCCTAAAATCGTCAATTACTAAAGTTCAACTTCTACCTTTATCATGATCAAAACTAACTTCAAAATAAAGTATAAAATATCTAATAAAATCATTAACAAAAATCTTTTAAAACTTTTAACTAACACGTAAATTTGGAAAATAAAGTCTCTCGGGAGTGTACTGCCGTACTCGATTCACTCAAGCGTCAGTGCCTCCCTCAATATCATCATCACATGCAGCATTTAAATCTAGTGAGTCAAATGACTCAACACGTCCTAAACATGAGTAACAAGTAATACATATATATGCACATGTATAAAAATTATACTTTTATTTAAAATAGTTTTAATCATAAATAAATCATATATTATAAAATCGTAAAGATTTGCATCATTTGTCATTTTGGGTGAAGTTTGATATGTGAAAGTGACTAGCATTTTATCATCTGGTCGACTGATCAGTCTTAGCTCACCACTACGCATGAGGACGGGCACTAGACACTGATTAAAAAATAAATATGAAAATACGATCGTCGGGCTCTCTCTGTGGTCTTGTCCCATAAACGGGCTCCCTCTGTGACATTTTCCCTCAAGATATTCCCATAAAATTGTAAGTTCACAGTTCTTTCTTAAACGGACCCCAGAATTCTCTTTGTCATTGTCAATTCACATCTTCAAAATATTTTTCCTTTTTTCATATAATATCACGACTTTCAGCTTTACTATCATAAAATTCCATATTTTCATCGAATCATCATTTTATATCATTTATCATGTGTTAAGACCCCTTCGGAGTGCTGCTAAGCCTTTTCATACTACCCAGGTGTAAAATGATTGTTTTGCCTCTGGACGTAAATTTCTTGATTTTGATTTTTTCTTACTTTTATTGACTCTAGACCATCTCAAATAATTATTTAAGTTTAAATTAAAATTTAGATATTTTTATTTGACGTAGATTCGATGATTTCGATTTAATTCTTTAATTACTAATTCGTGAATCGTTTTAATCCCGAATTAATTTGAAGCTTAATATTTTCTTCCCAAACTTTAAACATAAGATTTTTATACATGAAATACCCTCGTGAACCATGATTCGACCCCCGTGAACTATGGTTCGACCCTTTCCTTCTTCCTAGCCATCATTCGAACCATGCATGACTCGAACCGATCCAACCCTCAATTTTCTTGGACCATGGTCGAGCCACCTCGAGCCATCACCTGACCAGCCCAACTAGGGACCTTACTAGACGCACCTAACCCATTTACCAGCCCTTAGCCACGCCTGGACCTCCCTGTACAAGCCATGTACAAGAACCGCGGTTGAAACCTTACGCCTAGGACTCCTACTCGACTAGGACTCTCCTACTCGAGCCACACGAGCCCCAACCCTCCTGACCCTCACTGGACCATGTCCCAACCCCTGCGCACTAGCCCCAGCCAGCGCCGAGCCCACTGCAGCGGAGCGAGCCACCTGCGCGCACAAGTGAAGAGTCCTAGCCCACATGACTCTTCCTCGGTTGCTGAACAAGAGTCCTAACCATGCTAGGACTCTTTTGAACACCTAACCACATCCAGCTCAGCCCGCCCCTAGCCCAGTCCTGACCTAGCCATGCACGGCGCCGAGCCACTAGCCGAGCCCTTGATCGTCTAGTGTAAGTAGGAAAACTTAGGTGCTATCCAACCTTAGCCAAGCTCGACTCCAGCATGTATTTTTATCCTCTAACAACTCTTTCCTCATCCCTTAAATGTATCCTATTGGCAGCGTGTCCTTGGAAATCATAGTGTTAAAGAACCAAGCGTAAAAATATCAAAGCTTTGAAAATAATGGTTATATCGTTAAACCCATCAAACGTAAATATTCCTCATGCAAAATTAATCAAAACATGCATATAATAGTTTGAATGATGAGTCTAGGAAGTTTAGAAAACGTGTCTTTGCGTTTTAAAACGCTCAAATATACGATCGTCGACGAGAGACACGAAAAGGAACGAATGAGCGACGAAGAACCCTAGCTTTCTTCCCTATGCACTTCTCGAATTTTAATGTGTGTGGTGTGTGAAGATTTCGGCTGATAGGATGCAAAAAGACCTAGCTTTTTATTTTTATAGATTTTAATTTGAATGATAATAGGCTTGGATTTTGGACTTTCAAGTATAAGAGCAATTGAGCTTACTCAAATTAGTTAAATTGGACCTAATAACACTTATTTAATTGAAAAAAAAATTTTATACAAATTTAGTTTTCAAAAATAATGCATTTGATATTTTAAAAGTCCCTCGCTTGCCAAAAACCGGCTTCCCGGGTAAAATCGTGCTCATCTTGTAAAATAATTTAAAATATATCATTTTTAATCATATCTTGAAAATATTTATTGAAAAATATTTATTTTGTTTTGGTCGTCCCTGGTCTCTTTTCCCCAGCCTATTATCGAGTATTCGGGTAAAATCCTTCAATTTCATGAAAGC
Organism: Primulina tabacum; assembly: GCF_025594145.1. NCBI lineage: Eukaryota > Viridiplantae > Streptophyta > Magnoliopsida > Lamiales > Gesneriaceae > Primulina > Primulina tabacum. The sequence goes on from NC_134557.1 coordinate 33,369,405, forward strand.
ATGCTATATAATCATTTAATCAAGCAATCATATCTTTAATCATATAATATGCATCAAGTAAGCATTTAAAATTAATTAATTAAAACAATTATGTAATTTAATTCATTTACGTGCATGTGGTTTACGTAGGTTGGTTTGGACGTTACAACATAAAATCTTAATAAACCATGAAATGACATGCATAATCAGGCCTTTAAAGCTTTAAAATAATTAAACACTGATTTTAGTAAAAACCCTAGATTGCATGCAGTTAGGTTACGTAGTTCAAATTTCCTAGACCTTATAATTCTCCCCCCTAAACAGAATTTCGTCCTCGAAATTTAAAACATACCAAATAACTCCGGGTAGCGACTCTTCTTCTCCGTCTCCGTCTCCCAAGTAGCCTTCTCCTCGGAATGATTCAGCCACTTGACTTTAACCATTTTGATCATCTTATTCTGGAGCCTCCTCTCCTGCCTCTCCAATATCTAAGTGGGTCTTTCCTCGAAGACATGTTTGGTGTCAACTGCAGTGACCCATAATTGAGTACATGTGAAGGGTACGACATGTACTTCCGCAGCATCGAGACGTGGAATACATTATGAACTTCCGCCAGATTGGGCGGTAATGCAACTCTATATGCGAGTGTCCCAACTTTATCTAAGATCTCAAATGGTCCTATGAATCTAGGGCTGAGCTTGCCCTTCTTTCCAAACCTCATCACATCCTTCATCGGTGCGACCTTCACGAATACATGATCCTTCTGTCTCCACTTCTGTAACTGCTCGTCAGAAGCCTGCCTTGCTCGTATCTGGTCCCTCAGTGTCGACTGTACTATCAGGATAGAAAGGCTAGGGGAGTCGCCCCTGGCATAAAATGCAAGCTCAAACATCTGAATTTCTTCCTGCAATGGTCTCTGTATCGACAATTGAGTGATCACTGCATTCTTCCTGCTCAGGGCATCTGCAACCAAATTAGCCTTACTTGGATGGTAGCTAATATCACAATCGTGATCCTTCACTAGCTCTAGCCACCGCCGCTGTCTAATGTTCAGCTCTTTCTGTGTGAAGAAGTAATTCAGACTCTTGTGATTAGTGAAAATCTTGCACTTCTTCCCATACAGATAATGCCTCCATATCTTCAGAGCGAATACTACTGCTGCTAGCTTGAGGTCGTGAGTCGAATAATTCTTCTCATGGACCATCAAATTTCTGGACGTGTATGCCCTAACTCTGTCATGCTATATCAGAACCATGCCCAAACCAAGTTTCGAAGCATATGTATAAACCACAAACTCTCCTTGCCCTGATGACATAGCTAGAACAGGTGATGTGGTTAACGCCTGCTTCAGCCTGTCAAAACTCTCCTGGCACCCTGAGCCCCAGATGAATTTGGCATTCTTCTTCTTTAGGGCGGTCATATGCACCGCAATAGAATAGAAGCCCTGAATGAACTTCCGATAGTACCCACCTAGACCCAAGAAACTGCGGATCTCTATCACACTTTTAGGCACTGGCCAATCTCGGACTGCCTCAACCTTGCTGGGATCAACCTCAACTCCATCTCGGGATACAATGTGGCTCAAGAATGCCACTCTGTCTAGCCAGAACTCGCACCTACTGAACTTGACATACAGCCATATGTCCTATAAAGTCTACAGTACGTTCCTCAGATGCTGACTGTGCTCCTCTCCACTCTTCCAATAGATCAGGATGTCGTCAATGAAAACTATGACGAAATAATTCAAATACGGTTGAAACACGCTATTCATGAGATCCATGAAGATCGCTGGCGCGTTCGTCAATCCAAAATGTAAAGTCCGAAATTAAGACGACGTAATCCAACTGCATGCGAATCTAGAAAATTATGAAAAAAAATTGAGTAATTAATTGATTTTAGTTGCTAATTAATTATGTGACGTACTTGTTTATATGCTAAATGAGATTTATTTGTCATCATGCATAAAAGAATGTATTTTTAGGAATATTCAAGTGACGATCGAGGAACGGGGACCGAGGACTGAAGAAAACGTAAAATATTTTTTAAATAATTATTTTTAATTATTTAAAAGATGGTCGATGCTTTTAAGTATTTTTAAAAATAAAGGGTTTTGAAGCAATTTTATACGCCGGGACGAAAATTTTATCGGTGTTAGTTTTCAACTAAAATACGAACTTTTTGGCAACCCGGCTAATAAATTCACATATTTAATTAATCAAAACTTTGGTTAATATTTTATTAAATCCTAATTTAACTAATGGGCTTGAATTTTGGGGCTTAATAGGCCTAAAGCCTACTTAGTGGTTAGATTAGTATTTAAAGTGCAAAGAATCACAAAACCCTTCACTTTTTCATCAAAGAACTCACGCCTCCCCACTCCCAAAATTCTGAAAAACCCTCTCCCAACTACAACACACACAGCACTTCACTTTAAGTTTTGGAAGAGATAATTCGAAGGGTTCAAAGGAAACAAGTCAAAGGTTTCGACCCGTTCTTCGTCGTCAACGATTATTCGAGCGTATAATACGCAAAGGCACGCCTTAATCTCCTTTTCTCATCCGTTACATCATAGTATTTTTTTATGCATGAAAAACATGAAAAAACAAGTGTCACTTTTATGTATTTTCGTTTTTGATCCTAATATGAATTGTTAAGCAAAGTTTTTGATTCCTAAATCATGTGTGGGTATTGTTTAAGGGTTGCCATGACATAGGTATGATTGAGGGAGGGTTTTTCATGTTCTAGACACACCCACACGCACACCTAACATCACAGAACTCGGCTGGTGCATGAACCAATTAACGTACTACTGCTGTCAAGAGGGGAGGGATTCGGGTTCTTCAAGTTGCAGGGTCTGGGACTTGGTTGGCTTGTCCAGGGGCTAGCCAAGGGTACGGGTGAGTCAAGGGGAGAGTCCTAGCCATGCTAGGACTCGGTCTGGAAGGGCAGGGAGAAGTCCTTGCAAGCAAGGACTCCCACCCGAGAAGCTGCACCTTGAGGTGCAGACTTCGTGCGATCAGTATAGGATAGGGGCTCGGTCCAGGGCTCGTGGGCTGGGCTAGGGTGACTCATTAGGGTCCTAGGAAGAAGCACTAGGGGTTGACTCGGGTGCTGGGTAGACGACTAGAGCCTTAGGTGCATGAAACTAGAGTCCTAGTATGTTAAGGACTCTCGGCCAGCTATGGGTCTCATGGGAGGGCTTCGTTTTTGGGTTTTGGGGTGGATTCTTGGTGAACTTAGAGTCCAGTAGGGTACTTTGGCATGTTGGGCAAGTTTTGGCTCGATATTGTTCGGGGGTAACTCGTGAAAATCGAGAGTTGGCTCGGGGATGAAGTTTAGGTGTCAAATAGGGTATTTAAAAGAAGAAAAAAAATTGGAAAACGGCTCACGGGGGTCGAGTCGTGATCCATAAAGGCTAAAATAATATAAAAAGACTAAATTTAGAATTTAGGAATTTTATATTAAAGTTTGGTATTTTTCGGGATTAAAACACCGTCAAAATAATTAAGAAAAGATAATTGGAAAAAGTCTAACATTTAAGCCAAATAAAATTATGGAAAAATTCACGTAAGCTTAAATAATTATTTGGGACATGTTAGAGTCATGAAATCAAGAAAAAAGTCGAAAAAGTAAAATGTCGAGTCCAGGTGTAAAACGGTCTTTTTACACCTAAAAATTAGTAAAGGTCATGGCAGTGCCCTGAATGCTATTTTTATGAAAATATGATTATTTTTAAATGTTTATGAATTGTTCATGATTAAATGATGATTGTTAAATGTCTAAGGGATTTTTATGATTTAAGAAGACATTTAAAATACATGTTGCATGCTTGGTTTATGATTGCATGTCATGAAAAAGTATTTTATGAAAATGTTTATGTTTAAAGTTTTATGCATCATGAAAATATTTACAAAAATGTTTATGTTTATGCATCTTAATGAAAATGATATTTTAAGTACAAATATTTTTCACCGTTATATGTTGACTGTATTACGTATTACTCGTTATCAAGATTATGGTGTGTTGAGTCTTTAGACTCACTAGGTGTGATGGATGCAGGTGGTGTTGAGGGAGGACTTGATGGGTGATTTGACTGGACTGAAGGCGCACACAACCCGAGGACCAGCGCTACATTTTCCGCATTATGCTTTATGATTTTATTTAAAGATTTTAAGACTATTTACTTATGCTTTTGAGAGATTTTGAGAGGTTTAGTATGGGCTTTACTTTTCAAATTTATTGCTTTTTAGGTTTGGTAATCGTGCGACGATTTTATTTTATGACCATTGCACTTGATTTTTAAAATGCTAGATGGTTGGTATTTTATTTTAGGGGTTAAAATATTTTATAAAAATATTTTAGTGAAAGCCGAAAATTTTAGAGAAAGGAAAAAAAAAAATTTTTCTAGTACTTTTAAAGCAATAAAAAGAGCAGGACGTTTCAGTTGGTATCAGAGCAAAGGTCCTGTAAAGGGTTGTGCCACCATCAGCGCCAGGAAGATCAGTCGTCAAGCCTCAAGTTGTGAGTTTTACTTGCTTTATGTGATTCTATATGATTTAACCTGCATGACGTTATGGATATTATGTTTATGATACATGTTTAATAGCTTTTTGAGTAGTATTGTCTTGCATGCTTAAAATGCTAATTAAGTCAGGATGTGTTACATGATTAGAGAACTTAGATTTAAATGCATGTTGGTTACGTTAGAATTTGGAAAACATTCAGATAAAATGCCTCCTAGACGCGTACCCGTTATCGAGAATCAGACAGAGAACAGTGTTAATCGCCGAGGGAATAGTCAAAGAAATGCACCACCACCACCACCTCCTCCAGGGGATCCTGCTACTCGTGCATTAGAGGGTATGGCTCGTCTCTTCGAGCAACAGTTACAGCAGCAACAGCTACAGCTGCAGTTACAGCAGATGCAGCAGCAGCAGCCACAGCAGCCACCTAGGCCACAACCTGATATTTATGAGCAGTTCCGGAGGCTAGGGCCGAAGGAATTTTCTGGCACCACCGATCCATTTGCGGCAGAGAGTTGGATCCGATCACTCGAGGTACATTTTTGCTATTTGGACATGGGAGACGCCGACCGTGTGAGGTGCACTACTTATCTGCTTAGGGACGACGCTTCTTTATGGTGGGAAGGAGCCGAGCATGGTGTTGACCTTGCTACACTCACTTGGGCACAGTTTAAGACGAAATTCTATGAGAAATACTTTACTGCTGATGTCAGAAGCCGGATAAAGAGGGAATTTATGACTCTCCGCCAGGGAGACATACATGTTGCTGATTTTGTGAAGAAGTTTGATAGGGGTTGCCACTTTGTACCCCTTATTGCTGGAGACGCGGAAGAAAAACTTAGGCATTTCAAGGATGGCCTACGACCTACCATTCGGGATAAAGTTATGATGATGCGTCCGGAGAATTATGCTATGGCAGTTACTTATGCATATCAGGCTGAGCAGTCCTTAAAGGACATTGACTTTGAGATTCAGCGCAAGAGGCAGCACTATCAGAATAACAATCAACCCAACAAGAAGCCAAATACGGGTCCTCCTAGACCTCAAGGGCCTCAAAAGCCCCAAGGTCAAGTCAAGAAGCCAGCGCCACCAAAGACACAGAATCCGGGAGCACCAAAGCCTGCTGAGAGGCAACCATGCAAGGAGTGCAACCGTCTACATCTTGGCAAATGCGAGTTGGGATCATATAAATGTTTCTACTGCAAGGAGGCCGGTCACAAGGCTATTGATTGCCCAAAGAGGAAAGCAGCTGCTACGGCCCGAGCTTATGTTATGAATGCCGAGGAAGCTGAGGAAGAGGCAGACACTACACTCATCACGGGTAACCTAGTCATTTAACATTTTTATATTGCTTATTTCTGCATGAAATGTTAAATTGGTTATTAGAATTGAATTGTGATTAAGTTTCAACCTAGAATAAAGTAGGTTGCATGTTCTACTTAGTTGGACTTAAGCGATGATTTTAGAAACCATAGAAAAATGATTCGAATTTTGTGCCTTATTTTATGCGAAGGATGTTATGATTCAGAATAAAAAGTCTAAGGGCCAAAATTAAAGAAAACCATAAAAGGGGGTTTCGAAATTATTGGGGGGCCAATATGCAACTTTCGAAAATTTAAGGGACTTGAATACAAATATTCGAAATTAAGGGACCTTTGTGCAAATTCTGAAATCTTAAGGATCAAAATGCAAACTCTCGAAAATCAAGGATTGAATCAGAACTTCGAATAATATATGGACTTAAGTACAATAATTCGAAAATTATGGGTCAATTTTGCAAATTCCAAAAGTTGAGGAACTAAAGTGCAAGTCTTCCTAGAAATGTTTAAGTTCAACACGAAATCTTCATCCAACCTTGGGAATTAATGATAGTAAATCCTTAAGTGTCAACACCAAAAGAATTGAAAGACATTTTCACCGCAGGGAGGATCATCATTCTAGGCGTAGCTACCTATGCTTTGCTAGATTCGGGAGCTACACACTCTTTCATATCAGAAACCTTCATCAAAAGACTGAATATTACTCCTCAAGATATGGGTTTGGGTTTCAAAGTTTCGATTCCTTCCGGTAATCAGATGCTCACATCTGAGATTGTTAAGAATCTGGAGCTTTGTTTATTCAGAGATGTTGTTCAGGCAGATCTTATTGTGCTTCCAATGCCCGAATTCGATATTATACTTGGGATGGATTGGCTATCAGCGAATGGAGCTTCGATTGATTTTCGTCAGCGATCAGTATCAATTAGGCCACCCAGTGGTAAATCTTTTGTTTTCGAGGCGGCAAGAAACTAGCAAATGCCGCACATTATCTCTTGTCTAAGTGCGAGGAAGCTTATTAAGCATGGATGCCAGGCGTATTTAGCATGTGTCACTACTGCACATGAATCCATCAGCCAGAAGTTAGAAGATGTTGATGTTGTGAGAGATTTTCCTAGCGTCTTTCCCGAAGACGTTTCTGGCATTCCGCCCGATCGTGAAGTGGAATTCTCTATCGATCTTATGCCGGGCACTGTTCCTATATCTAAAGCACCTTATCGTCTAGCACCTGCTGAAATGAAAGAACTAAAAGATCAAATTCAAGAATTGCTAGACAAGGGCTTTATTCGCCCCAGTTACTCTCCGTCGGGCGCACCGGTTTTGTTTGTGAAAAAGAAAGATGGTAGCATGCGTCTTTGTATTGATTATCGGGAGCTTAATCGGGTCACTATCAAAAATAAGTATCCACTGCCAAGAATTGAGGATTTATTTGACCAGTTGCAAGGAGCTTCGATATTTTCTAAAATTGATCTGCGATCTGGGTACCATCAGTTGAAAGTCAAAGAGTCTGACGTTCACAAGACAGCATTTCGCACAAGATATGGGCACTATGAGTTTATGGTCATGCCATTCGGGTTGACCAATGCGCCATCGATCTTCATGGATCTCATGAATCGCGTATTTCAGCCGTACCTGGATCAGTTTATTATTGTCTTCATTGATGACATATTGATCTATTCCAAGAGCAGAGAGGAGCATAGTCGCCATTTGAGGACAGCACTGCAAGTTTTACAAGATAGAAAGCTTTATGCAAAATTCAGCAAGTGCGAGTTTTGGCTTGATAGAGTGGCGTTCTTAGGCCACATCATTTCTAGTGATGGCGTGGAAGTTGATCCGAGTAAAGTTGAGGCAGTAAAAGAGTGGCCAGTACCGAAGAGTGTCACCGAGATTCGCAGTTTCTTGGGATTAGCCGGCTATTATCGCAAATTCATCAAGGGGTTCTCATCTATTGCAGTGCCTTTGACATCTTTGACGAAGAAAAATGCTAAGTTTATTTGGGGATCCGAGTGTCAAGACAGTTTTGACAAGTTGAAGCAAGCCTTAATATTAGCACCAGTGTTATCCATGCCATCAGGGCAAGGGGAGTATGTTCTTTATACCGACGCTTCTAAACTAGGTTTAGGTGTAGTTCTGATGCAAAACGACCGAGTTATCGCCTATGCGTCAAGACAGTTGAAAATTCATGAAAAGAACTACCCTACTCATGATCTTGAGCTTGCAGCAGTAGTCTTTGCACTAAAGATTTGGAGACACTACCTTTATGGGGAGAAGTGCAAAATATTCACTGATCATAAAAGCTTGAAATACTTCTTCACCCAAAAGGAGTTGAATATGAGACAGCGCAGATGGCTTGAATTGGTAAAGGACTATGATTGTGACATTAGCTACCATCCGGGGAAAGCTAATGTAGTGGCAGACGCATTGAGTAGAAAAACAGCGGTTATCACTCATTTATTACTCCAAAGACCGTTGCAGTCCGAGATACAGCGGTTTGAGCTTACAGTGTATGCTAGGGGCGAGGCCCCTAATCTTGCTACATTATCAGTGCAGTCAACCTTGAGGGACAGAATTCGTGATGGGCAGTCTAATGATGAGTAGTTGCAAAAGTGGAGAGCAAGAGATGAAGCCAAGGGACGGAATTTATATTCAGTGGTGGATGGTTTAGTCCGTTATCGAGACCGTCTATGGGTTCCTAGTGACGATTCTTTGAGAGATCTTATTATGAAGGAAGCCCACGACACACCATATTCCATTCATCCGGGCAGTACAAAGATGTATAGAGATTTGCAGTTGTTTATATTGGCGGCCAGGCATGAAGAGAGACATCTTGAGATATGTATCCGAATGTTTGACTTGTCAGCAAGTCAAAGCAGAGCATCAGAGACCAGTGGGAAAATTGAAGCCACTCCCTATTCCCGAGTGGAAATGAGAAAATATCACCATGGACTTTGTTGTGGGATTGCCAAAGACAGTTAAAGGATTCAATGCCATTTGGGTGATAGTGGATCGTCTTACGAAATCAGCGCATTTTCGACCTATTAAGACGACATTCACCATGGTTCAGTATGCCGACTTGTATATTCGGGAGATAGTTCGGCTGCATGGGATTCCTGTATCCATCGTCTCTGACAGGGATCCGAGGTTCACGTCGTCTTTTTGGAAAAGTCTGCATGCACCGATGGGGACCAAGTTATTGTTTAGTACATCGTTCCACCCTCAAACCGATGGTCAGTCAGAAAGGGTTATTCAGATTTTGGAAGATCTACTGCGAGCATGCGTCATTGATTTCCAAGGCAGTTGGGAATCAAAGTTACCTCTAGTGGAGTTCACTTACAATAACAGTTTTCAATCATCAATAGGAATGGCTCCTTTTGAGGCACTCTATGGAAGAAAATGTAGATCTCCTATTCATTGGGACGAGGTTGGGGAAAGAAGAGACATTGGTCCAGATGTAATTAAAGAGACAGCTGAGCTTGTGGTCAAAATTCGTGATAGAATGAAGACTGCACAAAGCCGACAAAAGAGTTATGCAGATAAAAGACGAAGAGACTTAGAGTTTGCAGTGGGCGATCATGTGTTTGTGAAAATAGCACCCATGAAGGGTGTTATGCGCTTTGGCAAGAAGGGCAAGCTTAGTCCAAGATTTATAGGTCCGTTCGAGATTTTGGAGAGGATTGGGACACTAGCTTACAGAGTGGCATTGCCACCAGCGCTTGCAGGAGTTCACAATGTGTTCCACATTTCGATGCTGCGGAAGTACATGTCGAATCCGTCACATGTGCTTAATTATGAACCCCTTCAACTAACTCCAAATATGACATATGAAGAAAGACCCGTCCAGATATTAGCAAGACAAGAAAGACGATTGAGGAACAAAGTCATTCCAATGGTCAAGGTCAAGTGGCTGAATCACTCGGAAGAGGAAGCTACTTGGGAAACCGAGAGGGACTTGAAGAGTCGCTATCCGGATCTATTCGGTAAGTTCTAATTTCGAGGACGAAATTTTATTTAAGGGGGGGAGGAATTGTAAGGTCCGAAATTAAGACGACGTAATCCAACTGCATGCGAATCTAGAAAATTATGAAAAAAATTGAGTAATTAATTGATTTTAGTTGCTAATTAATTATGTGACGTACTTGTTTATATGCTAAATGAGATTTATTTGTCATCATGCATAAAAGAATGTATTTTTAGGAATATTCAAGTGACGATCAAGGAACGGGGACCGATGACTGAAGAAAACGTAAAATATTTTTTAATTATTTAAAAGATGGTCGATGCTTTTAAGTATTTTTGAAAATAAAGGGTTTTGAAGCAATTTTATACGCCGGGACGAAAATTTTATCGGTCTTAGTTTTCAACTAAAATACGAACTTTTTGGCAACCCAGCTAATAAATTCACATATTTAATTAATCAAAACTTTGGTTAATATTTTATTAAATCCTAATTTAACTAATGGGCTTGAATTTTGGGGCTTAATAGGCCTAAAGCCTACTTAGTGGTTAGATTAGTATTTAAAGTGCAAAGAATCACAAAACCCTTCACTTTTTCATCAAAGAACTCACGCCTCCCCACTCCCAAAATTCTGAAAAACCCTCTCCCAACTACAACACACACAGCACTTCACTTTAAGTTTTGGAAGAGATAATTCGAAGGGTTCAAAGGAAACAAGTCAAAGGTTTCGACCCGTTCTTCGTCGTCAACGATTATTCGAGCGTATAATACGCAAAGGCACGCCTTAATCTCCTTTTCTCATCCGTTACATCATAGTATTTTTTTATGCATGAAAAACATGAAAAAACAAGTGTCACTTTTATGTATTTTCGTTTTTGATCCTAATATTAATTGTTAAGCAAAGTTTTTGATTCCTAAATCATGTGTGGGTATTGTTTAAGGGCTGCCATGACATAGGTATGATTGAGGGAGGGTTTTGCATGTTCTAGACACACCCACACGCACACCTAACATCACAGAACTCGGCTGGTGCATGAACCAATTAACGTACTACTGCTGTCAAGAGGGGAGGGATTCGGGTTCTTCAAGTTGCAGGGTCTGGGACTTGGTTGGCTTGTCCAGGGGCTAGCCAAGGGTACGGGTGAGTCAAGGGGAGAGTCCTAGCCATGCTAGGACTCGGTCTGGAAGGGCAGGGAGGAGTCCTTGCAAGCAAGGACTCCCACCCGAGAAGCTGCACCTTGAGGTGCAGACTTCGTGCGATCAGTATAGGATAGGGGCTCGGTCCAGGGCTCGTGGGCTGGGCTAGGGTGACTTATTAGGGTCCTAGGAAGAAGCACTAGGGGTTGACTCTGGTGCTGGGTAGACGACTAGAGCCTTAGGTGCATGAAACTAGAGTCCTAGTATGTTAAGGACTCTCGGCCAGCTATGGGTCTCATGGGAGGGCTTCGTTTTTGGGTTTTGGGGTGGATTCTTGGTGAACTTAGAGTCCAGTAGGGTACTTTGGCATGTTGGGCAAGTTTTGGCTCGATATTGTTCGGGGGTAACTCGTGAAAATCGAGAGTTGGCTCGGGGACGAAGTTTAGGTGTCAAATAGGGTATTTAAAAGAAGAAAAAAATTGGAAAACGGCTCACGGGGGTCGAGTCATGATCCATAAGGGCTAAAATAATATAAAAAGACTAAATTTAGAATTTAAGAATTTTATATTAAAGCTTGGTATTTTTCGGGATTAAAACACCGTCAAAATAATTAAGAAAAGATAATTGGAAAAAGTCTAACATTTAAGCCAAATAAAATTATGGAAAAATTCATGTAAGCTTAAATAATTATTTGGGACATGTTAGAGTCATGAAATCAAGAAAAAAGTCGAAAAAGTAAAATGTCGAGTCCAGGGGTAAAACGGTCTTTTTACACCTAGAAATTAGTAAAGGTCATGGCAGTGCCCTGAATGCTATTTTTATGAAAATATGATTATTTTTAAATGTTTATGAATTGTTAATGATTAAATGATGATTGTTAAATGTCTAAGGGATTTTTATGATTTAAGAAGACATTTAAAATACATGTTGCATGCTTGGTTTCAAAAATGAAAAACGTAATGATATTCATGATTTTTCTAAAGTGATGTGAATGAAAAATGTTGAAGGATGTGAAATAATTGTGACTAATTCGTTAATGTTGGCGACGTCGTGAGGGTTATGGTCTCAGTGGGAGCCCGACGATCGTGTTTCCATCATTGCTGAATATGTGGTAACGGATATGTGGTAACTGTTTTGTGGTAAAGGAAGAATGGGAATATCGTGAGGGGAAAAAGCCCCAGAGGGAGCCCATTTATGGGAAAAGGCCCCAGAGGGAGCCCCGACGATCGTATATCTATTCGAATCATGATAGGCCAGGGCCCAGTTGATCGGTGAGAGTGTTGCTGGTGTCCCCCGCCGCCCAGTACTGTGGTTTTATGTAGATGGATCCATCAACCCTCATGAGCATGATCAGGAAAGTCACAATTAACGATCTGAATTCAACAAAAGGAAAAAGGAAAAGGAAAAGGAAAGGAAAAATGTTTATGATCATGAAAAATGTTTTATGTCATGTCATGTTGAGGAAAAAGGGAAAATGTTAAGGTTTATGATTGCATGTCATGAAAAAGTATTTTATGAAAATGTTTATGTTTAAAGTTTTATGCATCATGAAAATATTTACAAAAATGTTTATGTTTATGCATCTTCATGAAAATGATATTTTAAGTACAAATATTTTTCACCGTTATATGTTGACTGTATTACGTATTACTCGTTATCAAGATTATGATGTGTTGAGTCTTTAGACTCACTAGGTGTGATGGATGCAGGTGGTATTGAGGGAGGACTTGATGGGTGATTTGACTGGACTGAAGGCGCACACAATCCGAGGACCAGCGCTACATTTTCCGCATTATGCTTTATGATTTTATTTAAAGATTTTAAGACTATTTACTTATGCTTTTGAGAGATTTTGAGAGATTTAGTATGTGCTTTAATTTTCAAATTTATTGCTTTTTAGGTTTGGTAATCATGCGACGATTTTATTTTATGACCATTGCACTTGATTTTTAAAATGCTAGATGGTTGGTATTTTATTTTAGGGGTTAAAATATTTTATAAAAATATTTTAGTGAAAGCCGAAAATTTTAGAGAAAGGAAAAAAAAAAATTTCTAGTACTTTTAAAGCAATAAAAAGAGCAGGACGTTTCACAAAATGCATCACCATAAACTCATAGTGTCCATAACGCGTCCTGAATGCCGTCTTATGCACGTCAGACTCTCTCACCTTCAGCTGGTGATATCTTGATCGGAGATCTATCTTCGAGAATACTGAAGCTCCCTAAAGCTGATCAAATAGATTCTCGATCTTGGGCAGTGGATACTTATTCTTAACTGTGACCCGGTTCAGCTCCCTGTAGTCGATGCAAAGTCTCATGCTGCCGTCCTTCTTAACAAACAGTATCAGTGCGTCCAATGGAGAAAAGCTAGGGCGAATGAAACCCTTATCTAGCAAGTCTTGTATATGATCTTTCAGTTCCTTCATCTCTGCAGGCGCTAGACGATTGGGTGCCTTAAAAATCGGTACTATACTGAGCATAAGCTCGATAGAAAAGTCCAATGTCTGAAACGTCGTCCGGGAGAACACTGGGGAAGTCCCTGACCACTTCGACCTCCTCTGGTTTCTAACTGACTGGCTCGGTCACTGTCACGGTACTGGCCAAAAATGCCTGGCAGCCTCTCCTCATGAGATTTCTCGCACAGATGTAAGAAATGATATGAGACATCTGCTGATGTCTGGCTGCCTCAAATATAAACGGCTTACCGCTGGGCAGTCGAACAGATACTGACCTCTGTCGAAAATCTATAGCAGCTCCGTTCGAAGAGAGCCAGTCCATATTGAGAATAATATCGAACTCCGGTAACGGTAACACAATCAGGTCTGCTTGCACCGCATTTTTCTGTAACCGAAGCTCCAATCTCTTCACTATCTGCGAAGTAAACACCTGATCTCCGGACGGAATCGAAACTCTGAATCTCAAATCCATAGCCTCTGGTATGATTCCTAGTCTCTTAACAAAAGATTTGGATATAAACGATGTGTAGCTCCTGAGTCTAGTAACGCATACGTGGCTACACCTGAATTATATATCCTTCATGCGACAAGACGTACAATCAAATCTGATCGCGTTGAAAATTAAGAAATTTTCTCCCAGCAATTATTCCAAAATCCTCGAAAAATTACGGATTTACTTCTAATATCCAATCAAAAATCTCGAATTTTACCTCAAAAATTTCGATAATTACAATTTGGCCCTTAACGTTTCAATTTCTTTACGATTTTGCCCTACAATTGGAAAATTGCATTTTTGTCCCAAAAATTTCGAATTTAGCCCAATTAAACCTTGAAATTTTCGAAAAATTGAGAATTTGATCCCAAAAATTCGAAAAACGAAAACAATACTTAAACTTTCGATTCGTGCAATTAGGTCCTTAAACTTTCGGTTATTGCAATATGGTCTTTAAAACCCTTAATCAATTCAATTCAATCCTTAAGTCCACCTATTAGAACATGCAACCTAATTTATTCTAGGTTCTCAATCCCAAAATAATTCCCACAACAATCATATAATCCATGCAATCAAGGTGGTAAATTAAAATTCTTAAACATAAAGGTTACCGGTGATTAACGTAGAGTCTGGCTCCGCCTCTGCATGCATCACATAGGCCCTGCCAGTCGTGGGACCCCTGTTCTTAGGGCAATCAGCTGCCTTGTAGCCTTATTCTTTGCATACGAAGCATCTAAAGGTGCTCCACATACATTTGCCGTAGTGTAATTTGTTGCACTGCTTGCACGACTGTCCCTCCTTCGGCTTAGGAGCCTCTTGTGCTTGTGGTGGCCGCTGCTGTCTGGGCCTCTTAAACTTTCCTTGGGGCTTCTGCTGCCCCTGATGCCTCGGTGGCCTTGTGAACTGCTTTTTTTGTGGCTGTGAGCTAGACTGGGCCTGATGCCTCTTCCGCTGCATCTCTATATCAATGTCCCTCAGAGCCTGCTACACCTGAAAAGCACAAGCGATGGCCTCGTCATAGCTCACTGGTCTCATCAGCATAACATCCCAGGCATAAGGTGGTTCTCAGACCATCCATGAAATACCTCAGCTTTTGAGCGACATCCCTCGCAATAAGGGACACAAAGTGACAGCCCTTGTCAAAATTCTTGATAAATTCGGCCACAGTCGAGTCCCCTTGTCGGATACACATGAACTCCCTCGTCAAGAGACCTCTGACATCCACTGGGAAACATCTGGTGTAGAAAATTTCTTTAAACTGACTTCAAGTGAGAGTAGTCAAATCCAGCCCATGAACGGCTCCCTCCCACCAAAGTGATGTGTCATCTCTCAACATGTAAGTGGTGCGCCTGACCCGCTCGTCATCCCTCATCTGCAGATACTGAACGTGTAGCTCCAAAGAGCGAGTCCAACCCTCTGTCACGAAAGGGCCAGTGGTACCCCAAACTCCTTCAGGTTGAGCCGTCTGAATTGATCATATACGCCCAAACTCCTTCAGGTTGAGCCGTCTGAATTGATCATATACGTCTGTCTGGGGTCGAGGATCCATCTGTGCCTGCTCCATCAGTCTAGCAATGCTCTCGAGGACTCAAGTAGCTGCGTCCCCTGGCAGGCGGTGGTGGTGGTGGTAGTGAGAGGCCTCTATCGCCTCCTGTAGTATCATCCTGTCGGTTAGTGCTACGGACGCGTCTGAGAGGTATGATATCTGAATACAGTCCAAATTCTAAACATAACTCATCATGCAATTTAATCTACTTTTCAAAACATTTGATCCTTAAATCATGAAAATAGCTAAACATGTACTGTAAATCACTGAAAAAGAAAACATGTATCATGTAAACATGAAGGTGATAACAAGCAAAACATTTAAAACATTTAAACTTACAAACTCGAGGCTTGAAGACTGAGCTGCAGAAGCTGGCGGTGGCACAATCCTTATACAGGACACTTGCTCTGATACGAACTTAAACGTCTACTACTTAAAATACTACCAGGAAATTTTTTTTAAAGCTAAATATCGAAATATACATTTTTATTTCAAAAATATATATTTATAAGCATGCATGGAATATCTACCGTTAATCACATAATTTAAAAATAAAATGTATTCAACTACTAGGTAAAAGTATTGCAGCTTAAAAGAGCTCAAATAAACAACATGCAAGTCCTGTCTAACCATAAACATATAAATAATAAAATGTAAGTAATATCCATGATCACTCCCAACTAAAAAACAAGATGTGCGGAAAAAAGTATGATACTCGGGTTAACGTGCGCACATCCAACTCCGCCTACTCAATCTTCGGAACCTCCAATCTCCTCATCAATATGGCTTCACCTGCACCATTCACACCTAGTAAGTCTAAAGACTCAACACCATGAATCGTTATTACAAGTACATATACATAGCATGCAACACTGAAAAGTACTGTAATTAAAAGTACATTTCATGAGCTTCATATCGTAAGCATAAACGTAACATGATAATGCATAAACGTGTTCCTATCGCATCATATCAACAAATACGTATTCACTTTTCTTTATTTGAATTCCATTCATTAGTCGTGACTTTCGTATCATCGTATTAGTCGATGGATCTATCTACATATAACCGTGACACCCGACGGAGGGGACATCAGCGACAGCATTACCCATCCACTGAGCATTGGCCTTACATGTCATCGTATTATTGTATCATCGTATTAGTCACAACCAACTCCCTTCTTCCGAAAACATGTCATCGTGTTCATCACTTATAAAAATCATGCATATACGTAAATTTTTCCTTAAAATCAAGCATGCAGCGTTTTTTTCATATTTACATAAAAAATCATATTCGTGATAACATAAACATGTCAAATCGTGTTTAGGGTGCTGCCAGGATTGCTAACTCGACCTGGTGAAAATGATAATTTTGCCTCTGGAAATCCTAATCGACCATTTTACCACTGGACATCAAAATTTCGACCCGAAACCAACCAAACTCCTTAAAAATCCTACAAAATAATTATAAGCATTTTCCAAGGGTGACCTCGAACATGTTCCGTAACTTATACGATTCGTTTTAAAACTTGTAGGGGTCCCGATTTTAACCCGAATCAACACGAACCTTAACCAAACTTTCCAAAACTTTAACCTCCACTTATTATTCACACCCTACCAGCCCCTAATCAACCTAAATCAGACCAATTAGGACCCTCATAAGCCGCTGAAACCTTGCTGGAATTTTCTACGTGTTACAACCTACAAACCCTTAAAGCACTAAATCCTCAAACTTTCGACTTTAAGCCCTACCAACTCGGAATCAGGCCTTGAACCAACCCTTTCTAGCCCACCTCTGGACCCTCCTGGACCGACCTAACCCAAACCCTCAGCCCATGCACGCCGTAAGGCCCAAACACCACGAACCACCCGTGAAGAGACCAACCGAGACCAACCCTCAAACAACTCGCTCGATCGGCTTCATGACCAAGTCCAACAGCGTTCGAGCAATCCTAGACCCCGTCTCTGGCCTACCAGGGTCTGGTTCAAGGCTAGGAACACCCCTTGCAGAGCCGGCTCACCCCAGACTCCCGATCTAGTCACATCCGAGCCCTACAACCAAGAAAGACCGATCGGCTCTCACTAATTTTCGGCCCTCAACCGACTCCAGCCCCTTGACACCTTATTCCTCGACGTGTACAGGCCCCTAGGATCATGACTCGGCAGCCCCTTACACGAACACAAAGAATACTTGAGTTACATGATAATCAAAAGCATTTTTTTGTAACAACCAATTCAATATAAAAGATGCAAGCAATCCTCATGCAAACACACACAACATATATATAGCGTAAATAATGAGAAAAAGGGATACATGACGTACCTTAGCGATTATGTGCTCGAAAACTTAAAAATATGCGCTTATGACTCGTAATAGGGAGGCGGGAAATGATTTTTCTTTGAAAACTTGTGAGAAATTGGAAGCCAGGCAGCTGAAAATTTCGAATGGGAGGATGATGCTGCTAGGGAAGGGGCGGCCGTGTATTGGAGTGTATAGGGTTAGGGTTTTAAATGGGGATGAAGTGATATAATTAGGCACTAATAAGCTTTAATATTAAAGGGGTAGAAAGGATTTTAAGCCCATTAAGAAATAAAATAATCTCCAAAACACTTTCGAAAAATATTTCGTTTAGATACGTTTTTGAAAATATTGTTCTAACCCTCAAAAAATCTTCTCACTCGTTAAAATTTATGTACCGATTAAAAATATGACATGACGAGTAAAAATATCCAACTAAGACCTATTTTCAAAATCATACTTAATCACAATATATATTAAATAATTAAAAATAATTATTTAATAAAATATTTTCTTGATTATCCTCGGTCTACATTCCTCGTTCTAGTGCGAAATACAACTTAAAGCCAAAATGCATGAAATATTAATAAAAAATGAAATGACATATATAATCATGCAATAATAATGCATTTAAAGCTTTAAAATAATTAAACACTGATTTTAGCAAAAACCCTTCAGGCTACGTAGTTCGAATTTACAAGACCTTACATAAATAATGGTTGAAATTGATGCTGAGGAACAGGTAAATGTATGTATAGCTAACAGAGATGGCAAACTGAAATCATTGACATATTATTCAAGCCACGTGAAATATTCAAAATCAACAGTTGAGTTCTGCTCAGAATGAGCATCACCAAACGTTAGAACACATACACATACATTGCTTAAGCAAAAGTAGCGGACATCTCAGGAACTTTGTCGTTACAAAGCATGAGATGATATAGGTCAAAACATTGATCCTCATTTCTTAGTTCCAGTTCCAAGTTGAATCCATCAACGGCATTGTGATATGATCAAAACTGACTAATGGAGTGGCCTATGCCCAAAATGTTTCGGTCTTGATTTCCTGCAAATATTATAATTCACCATGCAAAAACCAATTAGAGGATAAAATTCATCATTTTCGGAGATAACACGATGGCACGACTTGATATATAATCATCCGTTTCTTTGTCGGGACATTTTCTCACTAAATTTCTCCCTTTGTCTCTGGTGTACGTCTTTGGTTTTCTCCCCCACAACTGATTGATAACTTGTCACAGTCCTCCATACTAAATCTTGATCGAATCTTAATTTTGAATAATGAATTTACCAGAGTTCAACTCATTCACAAACCCTGAACCATAATTTCACTCAACCACACCAACTTGAGTTTCCAACTTAGAATAAGAACAGCCCAATATATTTCTTCCTGAACGATGAATAAGTTTTAATCTCTTGACCATCCTCAAGAATAGCCATCTTGTAGATATAGCGAACAAAGATAAGTTCCTAACATAGTCCTTCACAAGGTTAATCGTTTCTTGATCCAGTAAAAACCCAGAAAAAGTAAGACAAGGACCCACGGTTCTTCCCCAAAATGCCTCTACACCATAAAAAATTCTAAGATATACAGCGATCAGAATATCCACAACATGCATTTTCTTGTTAACATCATATAAGCGCCATATAGGTCAGATGACAAGTAATTGACAGTCTTGTTGTTTGTCCATATGCAATTATTCTTGCAATGGTTTTCGTTGCCGTTCGTTTCGAAAGAGAGCTGCGCGGAACATACCTACAACTGAATCATTCCAAGCCATTTACCATGGAGCCTAAATTACTCCTACAGAAGAGTATTCCCCTATAACCAGTTTGAACCACATCACAACTGAAAATATCCCCCCCACCCCATTCCCTCCCCCGTCCCCTCGCATTGTAGATATTGTGAAAGTTATGTAGCAGTTTCCAACCCTGAATCAGGATTGATCTCTGCAAGTGTAACCTTAATTGGTTTCCAACCTGACTGATTATTAAATATAATCCATTTCTTGATATTGATTACCATGTGCAAGATCTGGAGTATTTCACCCAGAGAAAGGTCATTTAAGCACATCTTTTTAATAATTGTTGCCGCCTCGTACCTAACCAGAAATATAAGAACACTGAGATCGTGAAGTTGAATTGATTTAGGAATAAGTAACTCAGAGAAATAGATGATATACCAATCAGAAAATTGCCAAAAAGTTGCCATGAAATTCATTATGGAGTCAAGGAAAATAATGTACCTGCATTGAGTATCTAATACTGCACATCTCCCTGTTGAGGATGAAAGAAATTTCTGGATTTCATCCCATGTTGTTTTAGGATAATGTTTTGTATTACCACCCACAGGGTTCACGCATTGCCACAGTTTTTTGTTTTTTCCAACATATAACTGCAGGTTACCTAATTGCTGCAGTATTACCAACTGCTGCTCAAGGGCACATGCTAAAGCTTTCTTAACGTCAGTTTGACGATGTCGAGGGTCTCCATATCTAATGCAATCAGTGATATTTTCCTCAGTGGGCATAATTTTCTCATCTTTAAGGGTGTCTAAAGCAAGTAGGACTACTCCAATTAGACTTTGTATATGTTTGGAAGGTTTGGGGCATCCTGAGGTTCCCTGCACCACATTACTACCTGTGATATTGGTGATTCCAGATGTAGATGTCAATGGTGGTGGAATCTCTTGACTAGCATGTGGGAACCTGCTGGTCTGTGCTTTCTTTTGCCCATTATTTCCTGTTTGAGAACCATTTGGGTTAATGCGGTTGGGAGACTCGACGAAAGATTGTTTTCTATCTCCTCCATTGTTTGGTTGTGTTGCAGGAGCAAGGTTATTACTTAAAATCTCAGAAATGCTCAGATTCGCGACATCAGGCATATTTTTAGAAGGGCCTGAGGCCAAATTTGGTGACTCGGGCCGTTGAGACATTATATTAGGAGGGTACCAATGCTGATTAGTAGTCGAGGTAACAGGCGGTAATAAAGGTTCAACTGGAAGACTATTTGCCCTAGCCGAATGAAGTTGATTCTGATGAAAGACGTGTGGGTGAATAATATTGGACCAAGAAGAATCAAAGTTACCAGGTGTAAAAGTGGGTCCTGGTCCACCAATGGAAAGTTTCGGATTATAAGGACCAGAGAAATCCTGGGGAGCACTGAAAGGCTTAGGGCGCTCATATGTAATTTGAATAAAGCTGGGATCTTTATAATCTTCTTCAGTCCCGGACATAGAACTCGAGGTTCTTGGCATACTAGGTTGACTGATATTTCTACGAGTTGGTTTTCCTTTGTTCTTTACATCGGTTCCTCTTCCCGTATTTGAGAACTTCGTATTTCCCAAATGGGGACTTTCATGGAAAGAATCCATGTGTTGGTGTGCCTGAACGGAATCGGTCAACGAGGAGGAGTCAGAGCTAGATACACACTCATAACTGTTATTTACAAATTGGGCGGATTCACTCTTTGTAAGTGCCGGCCCTCCGGCAGATAGGCTGGTCCATAGCCAAACACTCTTCGCAGCAGTAACAAGGGCCGCGGAAGCTTTTTGTGGCTGCGCTAGAAGAATATTATACCGACGCATCCGCAATTGATGAAGAGCATTTGAGAAATCTCGGTCTCCAGAGATCAGTAAATAATTTGCCGGAGCTGGATTATCAACGGCCCAAAACAACATATCCACCAGGATTTTCTTGTCACTGGCGTCTTTAACACCTGATGACATAGATTTAATCAATTTGGTGAACATCAAACTAAATTCGGAGCCGATCGACCAAATTAACAGCACAAAAGCCAAATTATTGAGTATCTAAACCCATAACAGAGAGATCCGTCCAAAAAAAATCCAAATCAAATTCGTTCTCAAAAAATCTCACAGATTAGGACAAACAAATACCAGCGGGGACGTGATTAAGCGCTATGCCGGTGCTGTTAAGCGCTTGCTGAACGGATGGCGAGATCCTGGTGGTGTCCCCGTAGGCAGAAATCGAAACTGGCCCGCAGTAATTGATCTTCACAAGCGCCGAACTTATGTTCTGTGCGATCATATGCGGATCGCAGACCTTGGGGACTTGACAGTTCTCTATGTCCCACCACACCGAGATTTTTGCCTTAACATACTGCTCCTCCGCCGTCGCCGGAGACTGAGACTGCGCCCCTCCGCCTCCCATCACCCCAGCCAGATCCAAATTAAATCGTCGTTTAGCTGATAACTGGAGGGCTTAAAGGTGCGAGGAGGGGGGGTTCAACGGTCCCCGGGAGAGGCGCACGATAGCATTGGAATTCGATTTGGTAGAGGTGAGTCGTTGGTTGCTGCTGCATTTATTTGTGGTGCGCCGTATGCCTAAGATTGTGGACGACTGACTCAAAACACTTTGTGGAAGTGGGAGTTGACAAATGACTTTTGTACCCTTTTGGAATCATGACGTGGTGTTTAGCATTCCATTGGCCCTCGTTTCTGCGTGTGGCCCAAAGGTTAGACTAAATACGAGTGTACACAACCACGCGCTGTATGACAACATAAATATTTGTTACTTGGTAACTAAGGATTTTATGAGATGTATTTTTTTTTTAAAACTTTGAAATAGTTGTTGGTTACTGGTTTAGTGGGTTGATAATGTTTTTTTTTTAAAAAAAACATTGAATTATATTATGATCTGATATTGATTTAAGGGGTTAAATTAAATAAATAATCTTGACAAATTCTGAAAATATTTCGATTGAGTTAGCAACATTGAAATATAAATCTTATCCATTAGATATCAATGTTTGTCGCTGCGCAAAAATAGACTCACCAATTAAGTTTGAACACGAAATGGCTCAAGTGTGTGTGATCAAAGAGGCTATCAGATAGAAAGTTATGGCAGAGTAAATGATAAGTAAATAACACAAGTTTGTTTCGATATATTCGGAGACTTCAGCAATCATATGTTACCCCTTCTTCTTTATGGAAGAATTTCACTAAAAGACTTTGACAATTACAATACTTTGAAATTGCTCACTTCAACATGACTTACCATATTGTCAAACTGAAAGTCTTAGTTATCACAAACTTAAACAAATGAGCAGTAAGACTTGTAACGTCCAAAAAGCCAACTTACGTAAACTACATGCATGCAAATGAATTAAATTGCATAATTGTTTTATTTAATTGATTTTAGATGCTTGCATGATACATATGATATGATTAAAGGTCTAATTTCATGATTTCATGAGAATTATAGATTTTATCCGAATATTTGATAATAAGCTGGAGAAAAGAGACCGGAGACGACCAAGACAAAATGAATATTTTTCAATAAATGTTTTCAAAACTCCTTGATACGATTAAAAATGATTAAATTTTTCTAAAAATGATATAGTTCAAATTATTTTATGAGACGAGCACGATTTTATTTGGAAAGCCGGTTTTGGGCAAACAGAAGAATTTGATGGGCATGCAACGGCAACTAGGAAGAAAGCATTCAAATAATATTCAAAGCTTGCACTTGTAACCTCCCACCTTAATGCATATTATGGTATCATTAACACCCTTGTAATCATCACCTCCATTACATAGCATTTCTTCATTCCATATTCACGAAAATATCAGAAGAAAGACTACTGAAATTGGGAAATAAAATAATAAGAAAATTACAGCAAAGGAAGTGAGAAAAACAATTCAAACCCATTCAATTCTTGACTTGTAACTCTCAAACTAAATGCATATTATAGCACCTTTAACACCTCCTATATCATTCACTTTCATCCCTTACACTTCCTACAACCTTAAGCTTCGAAAACATCAGAAAAACAGCAGCTGAAATCGAAGGAAATATCAGCAGAAAAGTAGAAAAGAAAGGAAGATATCCAACTCGGTTCCGTCGCGTCGTATTGTCGTTTTGATTTGTTTTTCTTCAAAACAAATTCCAGGCATGTATATATTGTTTCTTGACTCTTCAATCAAGTCCTATAGATATTTTTAAACCAATATATAATCAATATTCATGCAGCATCACGAAATTTGGACAGCAACCACCCAATTTTTCTGCACAGAATTTTATTTCCTCTTTGTGTCTCACGGTTTCTGGCTTGCTTTGTGGTTCAGGAGTTTGGATCGTTTTCCAGGGACCCACGGCTGTTGCTAGGCATGATTTAGAGTATGTTATGGTGTTAGTGATTCATTGGTTTGAGTCCAAACGTTTAAAACAAAAGCATGACAGCAACTATTTCCACAAGCTACAGATTTGGTGCACGTTTTCTGTCATTTGGTGTTTAATGGTGGTGTTCGAATCTTGGCTGTCCTAGGGACTATAGCCATGGTTATAACTCTATCTTAACATTTCAAGGACGTGACCAAATCATCCCTTCAAGGATTGGTTCACGGATCTATCAAAATTTCACCAAAACATCACAAGCACATTTCGGTTTCATCATGTTTCTGTGCGAGTAACTTTCGGTTTGTGAGATTTGGATGGATTGTGGCTGGCTTCTAACCTATAGCCATGGTTCATACAACACTCCCTCATGTCTAGATCGTGCCATGGTTGATCATATAGCCACTGGAACGAAATAAGACAACAAATTCATTCGAATACTACAGCACAGAATTTCTGGGTACTCTCGGTTTGAGCTGTGCATTGTACTAGGTGTTGGCTCTGTGTGTGGTTGGATTTTATCCCTTAGCCATGGTCCAAGCCATGCCTTAGGATGTTGGTAAGAGTCTTTGGGTGGTGGTTCAAGCCCTTGGTCATTAAATTTCAGAATTTCCCCTCAAATACACAAGCTGCTCCTGCTGTAATTTGACAGCAACTTGCTGTTCGGTTCATGAGGTTGGTTTGAGTTCTTGGATGGCTTTTAGCCCATGACCTTGGACTGGACAGTACCTCAATGAGTTAGAAAAGTCATGTTTTTGGCCGTTCGTGATTCGGTCGAGGTTAGAGGTCGTACGAGAATTTACGGTGAAAGGTGCCAAAATGACTCTCGAAAGAGTGTTTTATGTTTTTGGATTCCTTTCACCTATTTTCGTGTTTTACAATTCTTATGCATGATTTTCAGTATGTTTGGGGTATTTTTAATCATGGTTAAACATCGGTTTAATGTTGGTTCTGGTTGGTACGAGACCATGATTGAAAAACCAAGTGGTTGGTCCTCATAGTCTCATTGTTGGTTCTATTGTTAAGTTTTTGGTTAGATTGTCAAGTTAGGTCAAGATAATATTATTTGCATGTGTCACATATTAGAATAAAGTCGCAACAAGTCTAGGAACGATCCAACTCATCCGGTAAAAATAAGATTATAATTATATTACGTGCATAAAAATATAAAATGTTTATTTTTGAGATATATGCTATATGTCTTGTGGCCACCTTATGCTTATGGGTTTGGAAGTCGGTAGGCGCGACCGATGACCTCTCCGCCCGGTGACTTACGACCGGTTTATGATTATGTATGGGTACGGACATCCAGTCCAAGGGCTGTGATTGATCTCTACCGCCCAGTATACTATGGTTTAGTTTGATCAGGCGCTCACGCTATGTTATGGGCCACATGCTTAGAAACATTATCTCTACCAGAAAATTATGATATGTTATGACAGAGCTCTATTGAGCAAAGCTTTTACGTATGATTTTTAGATATGCACGTAGTTATAATTATTCATGATATGATTTTTACCGTACGCTTTACGATACTTTATTTTTACGTTGCATGCGATTTTATGATATATTTACTTGTTATTCACGATATACACATGTTGAGTCTTTAGACTCACTAGACTTGATTGTTGTAGGTATTGATGAGGTCGGGACCGCGGACGGAGACCAGTGAGCGATCTTGGGACAGCAGTAGTAAACCCGAGGACCTCATGATTTAGTTTATGCACTTTTTATTATTCAGACTCAGTTTAATACGTTGGATTATTTTAAATTGATTTTACGTTGGACTATTTTTAAATTGTTGGTATAAAACCATATTTGCTTCCGCTGTTATTTTAAAGATAAAAATTTATTTACATGTTTATTTTAATTAAATGAGACAAGATAATTATTTATTTAGAAAATTTTTAATAATTCCGAAAATTTATGAATACGAAATACGGGCCTTGACAGTTGGTATCAGAGCCTATGATCTTGTAAAGGGTTGTACTACTATTTCTCTCGAGAAGCTCATGAAGTCACGTCTTCGGTCTGTAAGTTTTACATTTACGCATTTTATTTAAAGCATGAATTATTTTAACAACATGTTTTCATGAAATGTTTTTGCGTTCAGATTTTAATTGTTCAGTGTTTATTTAAATTAAAAATATAAATTATGGAATTATGCATGTTGGGTACGTTTGGAATTGGACATGTCTAAGAATTCGAATATTGGGCTTTAGGAGATGTTGAACATGATTTGACTATATTAATTTTTAGGTCAATAGTGTTGATGTCCTCCTTATGGGTCATAAGTTAATCTTGAAAATTATGAATGCTTTTGGGACTTGTAGAAATTCTAAGAAATTATTGATGGTTCTTGGTTGCTAGTCGAGTAAATTTTTGAGGATTTCATATAAGCAATAGCGATTCGAATACTACGACAATCTTTAGGATTATAAATGTACAATTTGAGGATTTTAAGTATCTATGGAAATGTAAGATTAATTATGAGAATTTATTTAGGATACATGCTCTACCTAGTTAGATTTAAGGATGGAATTGCATGAATTGAGAATTTTAGGGACCTAATTGTAATAACTAATAATTTGAGGACCTAAGTGGAAAAAAAAATTCTAAGGGACTATTTTCGAATTTACCAAATTTTGGGGATTAAATTTTGAGTTCGAGAATCTAAAAGTTTAATGAGGTAAAGATGGAAAATTTTATGGGGACAATGATGCAGATTTCGAAGAGTTGTGGGGCCAAAATGTAAATTGGGAGAACTGTAAGGGTCAGGTTGCAATTTTCAAAATTCTAAGGATTAAATGCGAACTTTTGAGGAACACTTGGGATTTTAAGTATTTATAGAAATGTAAGACGTGTTATGGGAATTAATTTTGGATTTAATAAACTTAAGACTATTGAACCTTATGATACGGGAAATCTATAAAATGAAATTGGAAATACTGAGTACTCATGGATAATTGTGGAAATTTCGAGATTTAGAAAAAAAAAAAAAAGAAAAATTGGACGATATTCGAGGAAAGTAAGAATTATTTTTACAATTTTAAGAAATTTGAGAACTTATCTAGTAGTAAGTGAGAATTGAACGGTTTAAATGGTAGGAATTTTCGGTTATTTAGGCTCGAAGGAAATATAAAATATTTAGATATTTGGATTATAATGTTATAATGAATGGTAACCAAGGACATTGTAGGATGAATCAATCTTAGGCATGAAAATTTAAGCGTTAGTGAAATCATGTTGTGGCAAATTAAGGATTTAAAGTGATGCCGATTTAAGGTAAAATTTGATCGGTTAGTTAAGTTATAAGGATAAACATTGAGTTAGAAAATTTTTTGGGAATTTAAGTTTGATGTGTCGTAAGTTTTAACCAGGATCTTAACAGTTAGAATTATACCTTTGGGGGAATTTGATTTTTCTAGAAAATTGAGTATGATGGATGGTTAGGTTACTCGATAGACGCATGTAAGAATTGAATTAGACACCTTATCTTGAGGAATTTTGAAAGTCATTAAGAAATTTGGGACTAAGCGGATATGTGGGCTGGAGTTATACTATCTAATATTATTTGGGTTGCATAAGCTTGAATTTCAAGATTTATAAGATAGGTGTTCATACATAAGTTTTGGGTGAAAAAAAAAAAGAATTAGAGGCGTTCAACATAGAGTACCAATGAACTAACATTAAGATTTTAATTGAGTAAGAAATCCGAAATCTTGATATGGGAATTTTAGAACTCTATGGGTGATATGAGCGAAGTTGAATTATTAGAGTAAGTTTATCGCTAACATGAGATAACTTATTATATTTTATACACTAGACTTAATTAAGCATTGATGATACTTAAGAATGCGACATTTGTTTCAATGAGGAAAGTCCAGAGTCTTAGGCCTCAACTATATTGTAATTGGAAAGAAAATGGTTTAAGCATAAAATTGAGACTTGAAGGGCTTTAAAATATTGGTAGAAGGTCGATGTTGTATAATTGGGTTTTATGGATTAACGTTATTTGAGGTTTAATATTTGCAACAATTTTATATTTGAGGTATACTCGTAAATAGTTAAGTTATATAAGTTTGGGCTGTAAGATAAAGATTCGATTCAAGGATCTTAGACTAATTTTGTTATGGAGCTGAGATAAGATTTAACCTTTAAGTGTATCACTGAGGATAGAAGTTGATCAGTAACCTTTGGTGCTAAGAGTCTTTAAGTTGGACTGCGTAAATGCTAATGTAATAGGTCGTTGAACATTACGGGTATAGTATAAGGAAGGTAAGACATGATAAGTTTGAACCACCATTTCTAATATTGGGAACGATGAGAAAAGTCAGAATTCGAGGTCATAGTAAAGTAAAGCTAAGTTACTATAAGTCGTTTTAAGTTGCGATTCGCAAATGAGATTTTTGGTAGGCAATCTAATTAGGATTGAAAAAACGTAAGGATGACCTATGACTTAATTTTTATCAGAGTAGCGCAGCGGTAGCATGGATTGTTGGGATAATAGAATTAAGAATCTAAACTTTTGGATTATCGAAGATTAGCGAATTTCGGGGACGAAATTCAATTTAAGGGGGGAAGATTGTAACGACCCGAAAATCAGACTACGTATAAGCCCTGCATAATTATTACTATTTAAATTTAAAAATGATTTATATATATATATATATATGAAGGGTCTAATTCATTTTGATATTTGACAAGTCATAACTATTTATTTTAAATGCAAAAGTTTAGTTTTATCTTTTCAGTTAAATACGCGAGGGCGGACCGGAGTTTGGAAATTAGAAATAATATTAATAATAAGAAAAATATTCCTAAATTTAATTTAAGTCAAGGTATAAGTTAATTTAAAGAAATAGGATGTTTAAGGATTTATAAAATGAAGTGGAGCTAAGTTAGTAGATAATTCTTTAGGTTAATATTTAATTATAGCTTAAATTAAAATGTGTAAGCAATTGAGGATGAACTAATCTAGGTATAATATATTCAAGAAATTAAACATAGTATTTAAATACTTAAAATTGAATCCATGCAAAGTCATGCAAGAGTTTAATCTAGATTAAGGTGTTAATTCACTAATATGTATAATGAGTATTTAGAATCTTAAGAATTTAAATTATAAGGTTTAAATAATAATATACTATCCAAATGAGTAATAAAATTGGTTAAGATAATTCAAAAGAGTAGTAAATTCATTCTAGTCATCTCAATAGCCTTTAAAATAAATACCATTACTCACCTTTAATTCAATAAGTTATTGGTAAATTCAAATACTATAATTCATATAATTTCCCTCAACCTATTAGACTATGAAATGAGCTTGATTGTGTTGCAAGAATTTGATGGGCATGCAACGGCAACTAGGAAGAAAGCATTCAAATAATATTCAAAGCTTGCACTTGTAACCTCCCACCTTAATGCATATTATGGTATCATTAACACCCTTGTAATCATCACCTCCATTACATAGCATTTCTTCATTCCATATTCACGAAAATATCAGAAGAAAGACTACTGAAATTGGGAAATAAAATAATAAGAAAATTACAGCAAAGGAAGTGAGAAAAACAATTCAAACCCATTCAATTCTTGACTTGTAACTCTCAAACTAAATGCATATTATAGCACCTTTAACACCTCTTATATCATTCACTTTCATCCCTTACACTTCCTACAACCTTAAGCTTCGAAAACATCAGAAAAACAGCAGCTGAAATCGAAGGAAATATCAGCAGAAAAGTAGAAAAGAAAGGAAGATATCCAACTCGGTTCCGTCGCGTCGTATTGTCGTTTTGATTTGTTTTTCTTCAAAACAAATTCCAGGCATGTATATATTGTTTCTTGACTCTTCAATCAAGTCCTATAGATATTTTTAAACCAATATATAATCAATATTCATGCAGCATCACGAAATTTGGACAGCAACCACCCAATTTTTCTACACAGAATTTTATTTCCTCTTTGTGTCTCACGGTTTCTGGCTTGCTTTGTGGTTCAGGAGTTTGGATCATTTTCCAGGCACCCACGGCTGTTGCTAGGCATGATTTAGAGTATGTTATGGTGTTAGTGATTCATTGGTTTGAGTCCAAACGTTTAAAACAAAAGCATGACAGCAACTATTTCCACAAGCTACAGATTTGGTGCACGTTTTCTGTCATTTGGTGTTTAATGGTGGTGTTCGAATCTTGGCTGTCCTAGGGACTATAGCCATGGTTAGAACTCTATCTTAACATGTCAAGGACGTGACCAAATCATCCCTTCAAGGATTGGTTCACGGATCTATCAAAATTTCACCAAAACATCACAAGCACATTTCGGTTTCATCATGTTTCTGTGCGAGTAACTTTCGGTTTGTGAGATTTGGATGGATTGTGGCTGGCTTCTAACCTATAGCCATGGTTCATAAAACACTCCCTCATGTCTAGATTGTGCCATGGTTGATCATATAGCCACTGGAACGAAATAAGACAACAAATTCATTCGAATACTACAGCACAGAATTTCTGGGTACTCTCGGTTTGAGCTGTGCATTGTACTAGGTGTTGGCTCTGTGTGTGGTTGGATTTTATCCCTTATCCATGGTCCAAGCCATGCCTTAGGATGTTGGTAAGAGTTGGGTGGTGGTTCAAGCCCTTGGTCATTAAATTTCAGAATTTCCCCTCAAATACACAAGCTGCTCCTGCTGTAATTTGACAGCAACTTGCTGTTCGGTTCATGAGGTTGGTTTGAGTTCTTGGATGGCTTTTAGCCCATGACCTTGGACTGGACAGTACCTCAATGAGTTAGGAAAGTCATGTTTTTGGCCGTTCGTGATTCGGTCGAGGTTAGAGGTCGTACGAGAATTTACGGTGAAAGGTGCCAAAATGACTCTCGAAAGAGTGTTTTATGTTTTTGGATTCCTTTCACCTATTTTCGTGTTTTACAATTCTTATGCATGATTTTCAGTATGTTTGGGGTATTTTTAATCATGGTTAAACGTCGGTTTAATGTTGGTTCGGGTTGGTACGAGACCATGATTGAAAAACCAAGTGGTTGGTCCTCATAGTCTCATTGTTGGTTCTATTGTTAAGTTTTTGGTTAGATTGTCAAGTTAGGTCAAGATAATATTATTTGCATGTGTCACATATTAGAATAAAGTCGCAGCAAGCCTAGGAACGATCTAACTCATCCGGTAAAAATAAGATTATAATTATATTACGTGCATAAAAATATAAAATGTTTATTTTTGAGATATATGCTATATGTCTTGTGGCCACCTTATGCTTATGGGTTTGGAAGTCGGTAGGCGCGACCGATGACCTCTCCGCCCGGTGACTTACGACCGGTTTATGATTATGTATGGGTACGGACATCCAGTCCAAGGGCTGTGATTGATCTCTACCGCCCAGTATACTATGGTTTAGTTTGATCAGGCGCTCACGCTATGTTATGGGCCACATGCTTAGAAACATTATCTCTACCAGAAAATTATGATATGTTATGACAGAGCTCTATTGAGCAAAGCTTTTACGTATGATTTTTAGATATACACGTAGTTATAATTATTCATGATATGATTTTTACCGTACGCTTTACGATACTTTATTTTTACGTTGCATGCGATTTTATGATATATTTACTTGTTATTCACGATATATACATGTTGAGTCTTTAGACTCACTAGACTTGATTGTTGTAGGTATTGATGAGGTCGGGACCGCGGACGGAGACCAGTGAGCGATCTTGGGACAGCAGTAGTAAACCTGAGGACCTCATGATTTAGTTTATGCACTTTTTATTATTCAGACTCAGTTTAATACGTTGGATTATTTTAAATTGATTTTACGTTGGACTATTTTTAAATTGTTGGTATAAAACCATATTTGCTTCCGCTGTTATTTTAAAGATAAAAATTTATTTACATGTTTATTTTAATTAAATGAGACAAGATAATTATTTATTTAGAAAATTTTTAATAATTCCGAAAATTTATGAATACGAAATACGGGCCTTGACAATAAAATAAAAACCTAGGCTTCTAAACCACTCATTTAGCCGAACACTCACACACATTAAAATTTTAAAATTCTAAGGGAAGAAAAGAAGGAGTCTTCGTCGCCCGTTCGCTCTTCCTCACACCCAACGCCGACAATTGCATATTCGAGCGTTCTAAAATGAAAAGGCACGTATCTAAATTCCTTTGATGCATCATTCAAACAATATTATGCACGTTTGAATTATTTTGCATGAAAAATATTTACGTTAGATGGGTTTAATGATATAACGATTATTTTCAAAGTTTTGATGTTTTTTCGCTTGTTTATTTAACACTATGTCTCCTAAGGATACGCTGTCAATATGAGGTGTTTAAGGGACGGGAAAAGGGTCGTTAGGGGATGAAATACATGCTGGAAATCGAGCTTGCCCAAGGAGAAAAGAGCCTAGGGTTTTCCTAGGGCTACTCGATGAAAGATGGTTCGACTTTTGGGTTGTGCGCCGGAGGCTCAGCCAAGGTTGGCCTGGGGCTCGGTGTGGGCCATGGTTCAGGGTTAGGAGGGGTCCTAGCGCTATGTTAGCCGGTATGGAAGAGTTCATGATCGCATGGACTCTTCCCATCATGTAGGGTGCAGCCGAGTGCTGCTGCTGCGTGGAGGGTCAAGGCTTGGCTAAGGTGGTCTAGGCTAGGTCTGAGGGTGGTCCAGTGAGGGTCAGGAGGGTTCGGGCACAGGGGTGGCTCGAGTAAAGAGTCCTAGCTGAGTGAGGAGTCCTAGCGCGCAAGTCTTCGGTCGCGGCTCGTGCTGGAACTTGTGGCGTGGGCTAGAGGCTGGTTAAATGGGTCGAGGTTGGTAAGTAGGGTCCCTAGGTTGTCTGTTCATGGGTTGGATCGAGGTGGCTCACGTGTGGTTCGAGTAAAACCTTAGATAGGTCGAGGGAACTAGCTAGGGTTCGCGATATTGAAGTTTAATGGTCAAGGGGTCGAACCATGGTCCACGGGGATCGATTCATGGTTTACGAGGGTTGTTTAAGTATAAAAAGTGTATGTTTAAAATTTGGGAAGAAAATATTAAAGTTTGAATTATTTTGAGAATTATACGCTTCACGAATTAGTAAATAGAAAATTAAATTGAAAGCCTCGAATTTAAGCTAAATAAAAATATTAAAAATTAAATTTAAACTTAAATAATTATTTGGAATGATCTAGAGTCAATAAAAGTAAGAAAAAGTCAAATTTGAGAAATTTTACATCCAGGGGCAAAACGGTCATTTTACACCTGAGTAGTACAAAAGGGTTGCAGCGCCCTGAAGGGTCATAACACATGTTAAATGATATATTATGATGATTTTGGTGAAAATATGATATTTTATGATTTATGGTAAAGTTGTGAAAATTGTACTGTTAAAATGCTATTTTTGGAAAGTCGTGATATTTTATGATTTAAAAAGGAAATGAAAAAATATTTTGTTGGAATTTTTCAAGTTCGCAATCTTGATTTTGGTGATAACAAAACCTGTTAATTATGTTACTAATGATCTACCTTAGTGTGCAGCATCTAGGATCACTAACGAGATGTTTTCATCGCAAAACTAAAGACCCAACTGATCGCACGAAATGAATCAGTCTAACTGATTACGTAAGTTGAGCAGTCCAGCTGATTGTCCAGTTGATAGGTGATTCAGCAGGAAAACCTCAGAAGCCTGATGAGCTGAAGGAGTGTTCAACTGATGAAGAAACCCAGATGATCAGTCCAACTGAACAAGTGTGAAATCAGTTCCACTGACAAGTCAACTGATTTCACCAGCCCAACTGAAAGATCAGTTCAACTGACCAGTTCGAAGCATCACTTAGAATCTTTCAGTTATGGATGAAGACAAACTCTTTCAAGTGGAATCCAGCTGTATGTGAAGGTACAAAGCCATTACCCAGTCAAATGACAGTAATGGACGTTGTATCAGAACCTTAAAGACAAAAACATTTCAGAAGGGCAGTCAAAAGTCGAGACACAAAGTCCAAGAAACAAATTCAAGATGCAATGGATACAATAAATGAGTCTCACTGTACGATCAGTTTTCCCGCGTATATAAAGAAAAGATCAGTGAAGACTCAAATAAGATAAAAAGCACAAGAGAGAAAAGAAAGGGCACGCTTCAAAATCATATCAGCTTAAAGAGAGAAGCATTCAGCCCAGTCGAGGCAACTCTTTACAGATATATAAGCTTAGATTAGAAGCGTATTTTTCCCTTAGTGTGTGAGAACATCCTTGTTCAGTTCTCACACACAAACATTCTCATCCACTCAAATACAGTCTTGCACAAAGACGTTAAACTTGTGTATGTAGTCTTTCTCACATAGACATTAAAGAAGTGTTGACTTGAAGGTGCTGCCTTCAGTCTAAGTCTAGGAGTTCAGTTTAGACAGTGGGTAAGTCCTAGCTGAGTGGGTTTGTACAAGGTGTTGTATAAATCAAAGTCTTCTAGTAGATCCTACCCGAGGCGGTAGAAGGGGTGACGTAGGAGCAGTTGAAGTCTCCGAACATTCATAAACATATCTTGTGTATTTAACTGTCTAACTATCGTTTTCAAACTTTTGGATCAGTTAGAGCATCCATCAGTTCAGCTGTCACTATAACTGAACTGATGAATGCAAAAACTAATCTATTCCTTTTTCGGTTATTCAGTTCACATAAGATAAAATACTTTCTAATATAACAAACAATCTTCTTCACGAAGGATTACGTCGAGTTTCTTCCGCTTGGTTTTTAACCAAACTCGATTTAATTCATCGATGTTAATATTCTTAGACCCCGAGCTATTGTAGCTCATTGGAGAATATTTTGTTTGAAGCATCCGAAAGATTGCTCAGCAAACGATCCTTCAATTGGTATTAGAGCAGGTTGTTCTAAGAAGAACATTTGAAGAAAACTGTGTTTTAAAAATCTTACTTTAAAATAGTGTTAAAAGCTATTTAAAAGTATCTCATACGATTTTCAAAACTATTTAAAATATTTATATGCCGCTCTTTGGTAAAGAGTTGAGAGGATTGGTTCTGCGACTAATATTGCAGCCACTTCTTTAGACTCTTTACTTAGGGGTTTTAATTAGTCTGCAGGGGACTGAGAATCATCTTCAAAGATGCACAGCTAAATTGCTCCTTGAACAAGTCTTCAGTTGCAAGCCTACCAGGTCAGCTGTTCTTCAGACGAAACTCATCCATTCTGGGACGTTGGATGATTAAAATCAACAGCTGCATTCCAGTGGAGCCTAGTCAGAGTCTGCTCGGCCAGTTAGTCTACTAAGAAGTCAAGTTCAAGCAGTTTAACTCGTTTCTCTAGCAAGATAAACTCACAACCGAAGCAGCAGTTCAAGCAGTCAAGCAACCAGTTGATGGTATATCCAGTTCTGTCACACAAACCAACTGATATCTGATGTTGTTTAAAATATGCTACCGTTGTAGTAATCTTTCTTGTTCAACTGATGTATGTACTCAGATGTCAATACTAAGAAATTTATTTAAATAAACATCGTATTTGTTCAGCTGTGATTTATTGTGACTGAATGGATATTTCCAAATCTCTTGTCTACATTGCTTGAATGATTAGTAATATCTGAATGAATGACTATATAAATATCTTTTAGATACGGTTTTTTATTCAGTTTTTGAGGGGGAGCTTCTCGTTTTTCTCTCAATCTAAAAAGTTTTATTAATCAGTTTTAAAACTCAGTTGTTAAGAAAAATTCTTTTCTTTTCATCAACTGAAAAGTAGTTTTTTAATTCTGTTCATCTTTTTTAAAAGATTTTAAATCAGTTTTGGAGATGGAGTTTTTGATTATTTTAATTTCATTAAATTCATTTATAAAGGGGGAGCCTTTAATGATATTTGAGCTTGCTAACCCTTGAACTGAATATATTGCGCTTAACTGCTCAGGCTTTGTAATCATCAAAAAGGGGGAGATTGTTGGAACTTTTCAAGTTCGCAATCTTAATTTTGATGATAACAAAATCTGTTAATTATGTTACTAAAGATCTACCTTAGTGTGCAGTATCTAGGATTACTCACGAGATGTTTTCATCGCAAAACTAAAGACCCAATTGATCGCACGAAATGAATCAGTCTAACTGATTACGTAAGTTGAGCAGTCCAGCTGATTGTCCAGTTGATAGGTGATTTAGCAGGAAAACCTCAGAAGCCTGGCCAGCTGAAGGAGTGTTCAACTGATGAAGAAACCCAGCTGATCAGTCCAACTGAACAAGTGTGAAATCAGTTCCACTGACGAGTCAACTGATTTCATCAGCCCAACTGAAAGATCAGTTCAACTTACCAGTTCGAAGCATCAGTTAGAATCTTTCAGTTATGATGAAGACAAACTCTTTCAAGTGGAATCCAGCTGTATGTGAAGGTAAAAAACAATTACCCAGTCAAAGGACGGTAATGGACGTTGCATCAGAACATTAAAGACAAAAATGTTTCAGAAGGGCAGTCAAAAAGTCGAGACACAAAGTCCAAGAAACAAATTCAAGATGAAACGGATACAATAAATGAGTCTCACTGTACGATCAGTTTTCCCGCCTATATAAAGAGAAGATCAGTGAAGACTCAAATAAGATACAAAACACAAGAGAGAAAAGAAAGGGCACGCTTCAAAGTCATATCAGCTTAAAGAGAGAAGCATTCAGCCTAGTCGAGGGAACTCTTTACAGATATGTCAGCTTAGATTAGAAGCGTATTTTTCCCTCAATGTGTGAGAACATCCTTGTTCAGTTCTCACACACAAACACTCTCATCCACTCAAATACAGTCTTGCACAAAGACGTTAAACTTGTGTATGTAGTCTTTCTCACATAGACATTAAAGAAGTGTTGACTGGAAGGTGCTACCTTCAGTCTAAGTCTAGGAGTTCAGTTTAGGCAGTGGGTAAGTCCTAGCTGAGTGGGTTTGTACAAGGTGTTGTATAAATCAATGTCTTCTAGTATATCTTACCCAAGGTGGTAGAAGGGGTGAAATAGGAACAGTTGAAGTCTCCTGAACATTCATAAACATATCTTGTGTATTTAACTGTCTAACTATCGTTTTCAAACTTTTGGATCAGTTAGAGCATCCATCAGTTCAGCTGTCACCATAACTGAACTGATGAATGCAAAAACTAATCTATTCCTTTTCGGTTATTCGGTTCACATAAGATAAAATACTTTCTAATATAACAAACAGTCTTCTTCACGAAGGATTACGTCTAGTTTCTTCCGCTTGGTTTTTACCAAACTCGATTTAATTCATCGATGTTAATATTCTTATTACACGAGCTATTGCAGCTCATTGGAGAATATTTTGTTTGAAGCATCCGAAAGATTGCTTAGCAAACGATCCTTCAATTTTTAAAGGATGTGAATTGACTGTGACAAAGATGATATAATATATGATTTTTGGGAATATCGTGAGGGAAAAAGCCCAGAGTGAGCCCATTTATGGGAAAAGACCCTAGAGTGAGCCCGTTTATGGGAAAAGACCCCAGAGGGAGCCCGACGATATTATTTCCATTTTACGTTGTTGCGTAGTGCTCGTCCCCATGCGCAATGGTGAGCTAAGACTGATCGGTCGACCAGAAGATAAAATATTAGTCACTTTCAAGGAATCAAACTTCACCCAAAATGATAAATGATTGAAAGATTTACGATTTGATGATTTTGCAATTTGACGATTTACTATTTATTTATACTTACAAGTTATTTAAAATAAAAGTATGATTTTAATGCATGTGCTTGTATATGTATTATTTGTTACTCATGTTTAGAACATGATGAGTCATTAGACTCACTAGGTTTGAATGCTGCAGGTGATGCTGTTATTGATGGAGGACACTGACGCTTGAGTGGATCGAGTCCGACAGTACACTCTCGAGGGCTTTTATTTTTCTGCATTAGCTTGATAGTTAAAAGATTTAAAGATTTTTGTTAATGAATTTATTAGAAATTTTTATACTTTATTTTGAAGTAGGATGACCATGTTAAAGGTTGGAGTTGAATTTTGTTAATTGACGCATTTAGGGATTTTAAGCACTTGAGATTTTAAATGTTAAAATATTTTGATTTATGGAAATGTTAAGTGGTTTAATTATTAATTTTTGAAATAATGTTTATAAAAAAATGTCGTAGGATTGTAAAGTTAAAAAGTAGTGGAGGACGTTTCAAAACTTCTTACTCTTAGTTACAAAGATTTTGCAAAGAAATTTTAACCACGAAAATGATAATCCATGAATAGAATGAACAATTTAGCCTGTATTTGCTATGATCAGTTAGGCTCTTGAGAACT
Organism: Primulina tabacum; assembly: GCF_025594145.1. Taxonomy (NCBI): domain Eukaryota; kingdom Viridiplantae; phylum Streptophyta; class Magnoliopsida; order Lamiales; family Gesneriaceae; genus Primulina; species Primulina tabacum. Next base: position 33,407,550 of record NC_134557.1, read on the forward strand.
TCTTCTAACTTCAAGGAATTTTTTTCCAGATAGATAGAAGATGAAGCAAGTAATCGAGAGATATTGAGTAGGCCCTGACTGATCTATTTATACGCATCACCAGCAACGGTCGCCTTTTTGAATATTTCAATATATTAGAAATAGAGACGTTGTTGTTCCATGTCATTGTCATTTCTGACAGATAGTATATTTTAGATAGTGCGCACGAACTCTATCATTCAACAGACTAAAAAATCTGTTGTGCGAGATCGTATGCAATCATTAACTGAGATTTATTTTTCGGGAATAATAAACATATGTTCAAAGAAGGTTTGATTTAAAATAACTGGTCCACTAGGGCAAACAGCTCCATCAGTTGTCATTTGATCAGCTCGGCTTTTGTATCAGCTTGCCTACTTTCAGTGACTTTTTTTCATTCAAATGATTAAGAGAGAAATGATAAAAAAATGATTGAAGTAGATAATGATATAACAATATTATGTTCGGTATGATTGTTAAGAATGAGATAAATAATAATCTTTTGATGAATTGACAAAATTGCCCTTCCAGTTTTGTGGCGGCGGTGGTCGACGGTTGTCGGCCGGCCAGAAACGGCGGCGGCGGTGCGGCTATCGACCGGCAGTCGGTCGACAGGAGGAGGGGTGGTCGGCTGTGGTCGGCGTCGACGGTCGGCAACGGTCAGCAATGGTCGGTTTCGGCGGCGGGCGGCGGTGGTCGTCCGGCGGTCGGTGGAGGGAAGTGGTTGTGAGTTTGGATTTAGGAGAAAGGTAAAATTTGAAAAATATGATGGATTAAGAGTGAGATAAATAATTCTAGGGGGTGAGCAGTGATTATTTTATCACACCTAATATAACATAATCATTCATAGGAGGGATTGACTTGATTAAATAAAAAACATATCAAACATGTGATTAGGTGGGTTAAAAAAAATAAACCCACCTAATCACCCAAACCAAATGTAGCCTAACAATTTTGCTTAGTTAGTTATTATGACTGATTAATAGTTTAGTTTAGGAAACATATACGCACGAATAATTAGTTTTCTTATTGAATTCAGTTCGACTAGACTTTGTAATTATCCATTGGATCAGTAGTGTAGCCCAAAATCAGTACACGTGAACCCATGCATTTATTTAATGGTTAAAATTATTTATTTAATTTTAAAATGATTTTAGCGATGCATGATTTGTGATTAGCATTATTTTAAAATATTATATGTTTATTTGATGCACGTTAATATGTTTTCTTGAGTTTTATGTTTCAGGAAAATATTCGATGCGGGATCGGGAAAAGAGACTGGTGACGATTTAGGCAATTTACGGAAATGTGATATTTTATTTCAAGTCAAGAAAATTAATATTTTAAAATAATTATGAATTTTTAAGCATTTTAAAGCCTAATTTAATTATTAGGTGATTTTAAGATTTTAAACTTTAAATATTTGTCACTAGTGTATTTTATTTTAATTAGGGAAAATTTTGTAAAGTTAGTGTGGGAATTAGATTTTTATTAGCATGTTAATTAGTAATTAAGAAATTTCTTTTCCCTAACTAAACCCTCTAATCCCCTCCCCAGTAACACACACACACGTTACAACAAACTAATGCACACACACATTTACACACACACGTTCAGTGCACGCACACACACACATACACATTTCATTTCATTTTTTTGAGAGGAAAATCTAGGGTTCTTGGTGCTCTCCAGCAGCCACCCTTCCCTTCAAATTATTTAAACGAATTCACTTCTTTTTTCTTCAAGAATTGATGCCACAAATCGTCCCGGATCGGCCTTCGCATCTCTCTGCTTCGGTATCGTCGTGTTGTGAGTTTTAAATCATCAAAGACATGTATATTCTTTCTTTTTTATATCGTTCTTGTCATAGTATTTGTTTTGATGTTTATTGTGTGCAAATCTTCATGTGTGATATGCAAAGTTTGAGCAAAAAATGGTTGTATTGATTTTAAAACGATTTTTAGATCTCAAAAATCGAGTTAGCTATCATTTTGATTACTATGAATTTTTGGTCTACTTTTTGGAAAACTTTTAACATATAAAATGTAGTACTTTTTTATGCCTTCAATTTGACAATAAATTCGTAATTTTTGGACAACAAACGAGTGAGTTATGATCATTTTCGTGGGACTTCTCAAGCTGTGAAATTTCTGTGTCACAAAACCCATCACCCTCTGTTATTTTGAATTACTGCGACTTATAGGTTGGTTTTCTTGAAATTTTTTCAACATATGATTTGTAGTATTCTGTGTTGTCTTCGATTTGATAGCAAATTCATAATTTTCTGATAAGCAACAAGGGAGATATGATTTTTATCATAAAATTGCACAAGCTGTGAAATTTCTGTGAGAAAAAACCCGTCACCCTCTGTTATTTTGAATTCTAGGACTTATAGGTTGGTTTTCTGGAAATGTAATCAACATAAGATTTGTATTACTCTATGTTATCTTTGATTTGATAGTCAATTCATAATTTTCTGATAAGAAACGAGGGAGATATGATTTTTATCGTAAAATCGCACAATCTGTGAAATTTCTATGTCACAAAACCTGTCACCCTCTGTTATTTTGAATTCTACGACTTATAGGTTGGTCTTCGGGAAATGTTTTCAATATATGATTTGTATTACTCCTGTGTTATCTTTGATTCGATAGCAAATTCGTAATTTTTCGATAAGAAATGAGAGATATATGATTTTTATTGTAAAATCGCTCAAGATGTGAAAATTTGTGCATGTTATTCACGTTTTCTCATGTTTTGGTTGCAGGCTTCGTTGGGATCTCCTGGATCTTTGCTGCTCTGATTAGGGCAGCATGTCTATAGCTGTTTCAACAAAGCCCTCGACGTTTTTAAGTGTGTTCGACGTGCAAAAAAAAAATGTTTTATTTTTGAGGTATGCTAAATGTCTTGTGACCAACTATGAACGGGTTTAAAAGCCGAAAAATGTGTCCAGGGACCTCTCCATCCCGATAAAGTATGACCGGGTTTTGATAAGGATTGGAAAGCGGTAAAGTATGACTAGGGACCAATCCACCCGGTAAAGTATGATCAGGGATCTTATGTATGTGGTAATTGACATCACTGCCAGCTCAGTACTGTGATTTAGTCTGATCAGGAGCATTTATGTATGGGTCACTTGCTTTAAAACATATCTCTACGCAAAATGATGATGATTATCTATGTTCACGTATGTATGATGCAAGTACATTTATGAAAATATTTATGAAAAGTTTTACGATATAATGACACGTCTATGTTTACAGTAAGTACATTCAAGTTTAAGTATGTACGCTTTACTTTAAAATGCATGAGGTTTTATGACGTATTATTTGTTATTCTCAGTATATACATGTTGAGTCTTTAGACTCAATAGACTTGATCGATGCAGGTGAGGACGAGTTTCAGGAGGCGAGAGGTGGAGACCAGTGAGTCGGCGCTGACTGCGCGGAGGCTAAACCCGAGGACCGCCTATGTTTTCAAGAATTTTCAAGCATGTTAATTTAGTTACTCTGATTTTATGAAACTATTTCACGATGTTTAAACGAGTACCTTTTTGGCAAACTATGTTTGTAATCGTTTTTGTTTCAAATATTTTAGACGAGCATTTTATTTTTATCGCAATTTGAAAGATTATTATTTATTTAGAAAATTTTTATTTTTTCGCAAATTTTAAGTATCTTTAAAAGTACGGTACGTTACAATTGATATCAGAGCTGTGTTCTTATAATGGGTTATGTCTACTACCGGTTGCAAGAAGCTTATGAAGTCACACCTCAAGTCTGTAAGTTTTAAAGTTTTCATTTCTTTCATGTAGTAAGCATCAAGTCATGATTTCAGCATGTACATGTTTTAAGCTCGAATTACGAGCATCTTATGATATAAATATTATGTTCATGCATGTTGGGTAAATATTGGAATAGTATGCCTCCTAGACGTATGGTTGCACGTGGAGCAGGTGAAGAAAACAGAGAGGCTCGAGATGAAGAGAGGGCCACTCCTCCTCGTCCACCGCCAGATATGCAGGCATAGATGCTTTCAGGTATGACTCAATTCTTCGCACAGTTTCCGGGGAACAATACTGGAGTTAATATAGGGGCGAGGCCTAGGCCAAAGGTAGTATATGAGAGATTCAGGAGAATGGACCCAAAATGGTTCTCAGGGACTACTACCCGATGAGAGATGAGGGATAATTAAGTCCATCGAAGTGATTTTCGCTTTCATGGAGCTGCAGGATACAGAAAGATTTAGATATGCCACTTTTTTATTGACAGGGGAAGCAGGGCTGTGGTGGGAGAGCGCGTCTGTGTCAGTGAATTTGCAGACTCTGTCTTGGGATGGTTTTAAGGAGGTCTTCTACTCCAAGTACTTTACTGATGAAGTATGCTCCCGCCTGACTAGGGAGTTTATGACATTGCGACAGGGAGACAGCAACGTAGCAGAGTTCGTAAGGAGATTTGAGAGGGGGTGTCACTTTGTGCCCCTGATTGCTAATGATGCCAGGGACAAGCTGAGGCATTTCCTTGATGGTTTACGGTACGATCTTGCGCCGTGATGTTCGCGTGGCTGGTCCTACTACCTATGCGATTGCCGTATCAAGAGCCTTAGCGGCAGAGCAGGACCAGAGGGACATCGAGAGTGATAGGCAGGGCAAGAGGCCCTATCAGGCACCCCAGCAGCAGCAGCAGTTCAAGAGGTCTTTCTAGGGACAGCCGGGAAAGAGGCCATTTCCAGGACCGCCGAAAGGCAAAGGTGCTATGCCACAAAGGAAGGCTCCTCAGAAGCCGGAGTAACCAGTGTACAAGAAGTGCAACCGTCAGCACATGGGCCAGTGTTTATAGGGTTTTGACAAATGTTTCAAGTGCGGAGCCAGTGATCATATGTTGAGGGACTGCACGCAGTGGAGGCAGCCTACCTAGGGGAGAGTGTTCGCCATGCATGTCGAGGAGGCGAACCCAGACACGAGTCTTCTGACTGGTAACCTATTTAATTCAGCACAATAATTATTTTTCGTCATGCATGCTTCAAATTTTTCTTGGGATATTAGTCTGTTGTTTTCGTATTTTGGAAACTCTGCGGAGCCAGTGATCATATGTTGAGGGACTACCCGCAGTGGAGGCAGCCTACCCAGGGGAGAGTATTCGCCATGCATGTCGAGGAGGCGAACCCAGACACGAGTCTTCTGACTGGTAACCTATTTAATTCAGCACAATAATTATTTTTCGTCATGCATGCTTCAAATTTTGCTTGGGATATTAGTCTGTTGTTTTCGTATTTTGGAAACTCTGGATGGAAATTTTCAACTAGGCATGAGGTTAAGAGTTGTATTTTGGGATATAAGTTTATCTGTTGTGTTAAAGTCATTAAGTAAACATTTTCATAAAGAAAGTGGCCACGAAAGCTTTGTTAGATTCCGGGGTCACTCACTCTTTTATCTCGAAGACGTTCGCCAATTATTTAGGCATCAAGTCCATTGGACTCGATGTGAACTATTCCGTGACAGTCCCATCAAGGAAAGAGTTATCAGCTACTAGTGTAGTCAGAGATATCGATCTTGAACTACATGGCCACCTAGTTTATGCCGACCTGATTGTGTTTCCCATGCTAGAATTTGATGTCATTTTGGGTATGGACTTGCTAATGAAGAACATAGTTCTGATTGATTTTCAAAAAAGATAAGTGTTGGTAAGACCGTTGGGCATGTAGCAATTTTTTTTTGAGCCGAACAGCTGGAAAATTTTCCCTCGCATGATCTCTTGCATGCAGGCACGGAGACTTATACATAAGGGGTGTTAGGCATTCTTGTCTAGTATTATTTCAACACCTGATGCATCCACCCCGTTGATATCTGATGTACCGGTTGCCAGAGAATTTCCTGATGTTTTACCAGATGACAGTCACATGCCTTCCACCAGAGAGATGTGGAGTTCGCCATTGAACTTGTGCCAGGCACTGTGCCAATCTCTAAGGCACCGTATCGTTTGGCTCCAGCAGAGATGTTAGAGCTCAAGCAGCAAATTCAAGGAGCTCCTAGACAAAGAATTCATCCGCCCTAGTTTCTCACCATGGGGCACACCAGTGCTTTTCGTAAAGAAGAAACATGAGAGCATGAGGTTGTGTATCGATTACCGAGAATTGAACAAGGTAACGATCAAGAACAAATACCCAATACCAAGGACCGATGACTTATTCGATCAGTTGCAGGAAGCTACAGTGTTCTATAAGATAGATCTACGTTTTGGGTATCATCAGCTGAAGGTAAGGGATGCAGATGTTCATAAAACAGCCTTCAGAACTATATATGGGCATTACGAGTTCTTAGTGATGCAATTCGGACTGACGAATGCTCCAGCTATTTTATGTACCTTATGAATCGATTATTTCAGCCCTACCTAGATCAGTTCGTCATAGTCTTCATTGACGACATTGTTATATACTCGAAGAGCCATGAGGAGCACAATCAGCATTTGGGTACAGTTTTGCAAGTCTTGTAGAGCCGAAAGTTGTTTGCAAAATTCAGTAAGTGTGAATTCTGGTTGGAGAAGGCATCATTTTTGGGACATATCATTTCTAGAAATGGCATTGAGGTGGATCCAGCTAAAGTGGCAGCAGTAAAAGTATGGGTTGAGCCGAATAACGCGTCAGAGATCCGTAGTTTCCTAGGCTTGGCAGGCTACTACAGGAAATTTATTCAAGTTTTTTCCTCGACTGCAGTGCCACTCACTTCAATGACCAAGAAAAACTCTGAATTCTTATGGAGTGAAGAATGTCAGAAGAGCTTCGATACTTTGAAGAAAGCTCTTATTACAACGCCAGTTTTAGCCATGCCATCAAGGGCAAGGCAATTTTACGTTGTACACCGATGCTTCTAAGCTCGGGTTAGGTGCAGTTTTGATGTAGCATGGTCGCGTTATAGCATATACCTCCAGACAGTTGAAGGTGCATGAGAAAAACTACGCGACTCATGATCTCGAGTTAGCTGCCGTTGTCTTTGTGTTGAAAATATGAAGACATTATTTTTACGACGAGAAATGCCAGATATTCACCGATCACAAGAGTCTCAAGTACTTCTTCACGCAGAAAGAGATGAATATGAGACAAAGACGGTGGTTGGAGTTGGTAAAAGACTATGATTGTGAAATTAGCTACCATCCAGGGAAAGCTAATGTTGTGGTAGATGCTTGGAGCAGGAAAGTAGCAGTCGTAGCACAGCTATCAATGCAAAGATCTCTTCAGTCAGAGGTTCAGAGGTTTGACCTAGAAGTTTATCCTAAGGGTAGAGCTCCCACGTTGTCTAATCTGACATTTTAGTCTTCCTTGTTAGACCGAATCCATAGAGGTCAGCCTTCAGATGATCAACTAAAGAAATGGAGACTGAAGGATGAAGCCAAGGGCAGTGTACTTTACACAGTATCCGATGGATGGTATTGTGAAGTATAGAGAAAGGATGTGGGTGCCTAGTGTTGATTCGATCAGAGAGAATATTCTGATAGAGGCACATACATCTCTGTATTCCATCCATCCAGGAGGTACCAAGATGTACAAGGATTTGCAGATGTTGTATTGGTGGCCAGTTATGAAGCGGGACATCCGCCGATTTGTATATGAATGTCTTACTTGTCAACAAGTGAAAGCAGAGCATCAGAGGCTAGCAGAAATGCTTAAGCCGCTCCTTATCCCCGAGTGAAAATGGGAGAACATCACCATGGATTTCGTTGTTGGTTTGCCTAGGTCAGTCAGAGGATCCAATGTCATTTGGGTTACAGTGGATCGACTTACTAAGTCAGCACATTTATTACCGGTGAAGATGACTTTCTCCATGACTCAGTATGCAGAGCTCTATATCAGTTAGATAGTCCGATTGCAACAGATCCCAATTTCTATTGTGTCCGACAAGGACCCAAGATTTACATCGTCATTTTGGAAGATTTTACATGCAGCCATGAGGACGAAGTTTCTATTTAGTATGGCATTTCACCCTCAGACAGATGGCCAGTCTGAGCGAGTGATTCAGATTTTGGAAGATTTGCTGCGAGCTTGTGTGATCGATTTCCATGGAAATTGTGAATCAAAACTACCTCTAGTGGAGTTTACTTACAATAAAAATTTTCAATCATCTATAGGTTTGACTCCCTACGAAGCGCTGTATGGAAGGAAGTGCAGATCGCCGATTCACTGGAATAAAGTCGATGAGAGATCAGAACTTGGTCCACAGATCGTTCAGCAGACTGCATATGTGGTGTTCAAGATCCCAGACAGGATGAAGACCACCTAGAGTCGTCAAAAGATCTATGCTGACAAGAGAAGGATAGATCTCGAATTTGCCGTAGGAGATCACACATTCGTGAAGATAACATCTATGAAGGGTATTATGAGGTTTGGGAAGAGAGGCAAATTGAGTCCAAGATTCATTGGACCTTTCGAAATTCTTGATAGAGTTGGGACACTTGCTTATCGTGTAGCTATACAGTCGAATCTGGCCGGAGTACACAATGAGTTCCACGTTTCGATGCTGAGGAAGTATATAGCAAATCCTTCGCATGTCTTGAGTTTTGATCCGTTGCAGTTAGCTTCAGATCTGTCATATGAAGAAAAACCTGTCCAAATCCTAGACAGATAGGAGCAGAGACTTCGGAACAAAGTGACCAAGTGAGTCAAAGTTCGGTGGCTGAATCAATCAGTGGAGGAGGCCACTTGGGATGCCGAAGCAGACATGAGGAATCACTACCCGGAATTGTTTGGTAAGATTTAATTTTGAGGACGAAATTTATTTAAGTGGGGGAAGCATTGTAGAAGCCCAAAACCAGTACACGTGAACCCATGCATTTATTTAATGGTTAAAATTATTTATTTAATTTTAAAATGATTTTAACGATGCATGATTTATGATTAGCATTATTCTAAAATATTAAATGTTTATTTGATGCACGTTAAAATGTTTTCTTGAGTTTTATGTTTCAGGTGAATATTCGATGCAGGATCGGGAAAAGAGACCGGTGATGATTTAGACAATTTACGGAAATGTGGTATTTTATTTCAAGTCAAGAAAATTTGTATTTTAAAAGATTTATGAAGTTTTAAGCATTTTAAAGTTTAATTTAATTATTAGTTGATTTTAAGATTTTAAACTTAAAAAGATTTGTCACTTGTGCATTTTATTTTATTTAGGAAAACTTTTGTAAAGTTAGTGTGGAAATTACATTTTTATTAGTATGTTAATTAGTAATTAAGCAATTTCTTTTCCCTAATTAAACCCCATAATCCCTCCCCCCCCCCCACACACACACACACACACACACACACACACACACACGTTACAACACACTAACGCGCACACACATTCACACACACACACACACACGTTCAGAACACACAACACACACACACATTTCATTTAATTTTTTTGAGAGGAAAATCTAGGGTTCTTGGTGATCTCCAGCTTCTACCCTTCCCTTCGAATTATTTCAGCGAATTCACGTCCTTTTTCTTCAAGAAATCGTGCCACAAATCATCGCGGATCGGCCCTTGCATCTCTCCGCTTCAGTATCGTCGTGTTGTTTTTATGATTTTTATCGTAAAATCGCACAAGCTGTGAAATTTCTGTGTCACAAAACCCGTCATCGTCTGTTATTTTGACTTATGCGACTTATAGTTTGGTTTTCTGTAAATGTTTTCAACAATTGATTTGTAGTACTCTGTGTTATCTTCGATTCGATAGCAAATTCGTGATTTTCTGATAATAAATGAGAGAGATATGATTTTTATCGTAAAACCGCTCAAGCTGTGAAAATTTGTGCATGTTCTTCACGTTTTCTCAAGTTTTGGTTGCAGGCTTCCGTGGGATCTCTTGAATCTTTGCTGCTGTGGTTAGGGCAGCATGTCCAAAGCGTTCTAACGAAGCGCTCGACGCTTTTAAGTGTGTTCGACGTCCGAAGAGAAAATGTTTTAATTTTGAGGTATGCTAAATGTCTTGTGACCAACTATGAACGGGTTTGGAAGCCGGAAAACGTGTCCGGGGACCTCTCCACCCTGGTAAAGTATGATCGGGTGTTGATCAGGATTGAAAAGCGATAAAGTATGACCAGTGACCAATCCACCCAGTAAAGTAAGACCGAGGATCTTATGTATGTGGTAGTGTACATCCCTGTCAGCCCAATAATGTGGTTTAATATGATCAGGCGCATTTATGTATGGGTCACTTGCTTTGAAACATATCAAATGATGATGATTATGCATGTTCACGTATGTATGATGCAAGTACATGTATGAAAATGTTTATGAAAAGTTTTACGATATGATGACACGTCTATGTTTATGTAAGTACGTTCAAGTTTAAGTATGTACGCTCTACTTTAAAATGCATGTGGTTTTATTACGTATTATTTGTTATTCTCAATTTATACATGTTAAGTCTTTAGACTCACTAGACTTGATCGATGCTGGTGATGACGAGTTTGAGGAGGCGATAGGTGGGGACCAGTGAGTCGGTTCGGACTGAGTGGAGGCTAAACCCGAGGACCGCCTATGTTTTCAAGAATTTTCAAGCATGTTAATTTAGTTACTCTGATTTTATGAAACTATTTCAAGATGTTTAAATGAGTACCTTTTAGGCAAACTTTGTTTGTAATCGTTTTAAGTATCTTTAAAAGTACAGTATGTTACAAGTAGCCTTGTTAAATAACAAAAATATAAATGTTTTAAAATTTTTCTATTTTTTGGTGTTGGAAAAATTAATAATTTGTCGTAGTAACACGAATTCATTTAATAGATTGAAAGAATTTAAACGTTCTTAAGAAACAATTGTTAATCTGAATAAGTCGAAGGTACAAAATTGTTCTAGGCACTGCATTATCTCTATCTCTTCTAATGGTTTTTAGGTACATAGTGTGAATGCATGCTACTTGAATCAATTGGCTTCTTTGACTGATCAGTTGGATTTGGCGGATCTCTCTTGTGAGCTTGACCGTTGGAGGATTTAGTTTTCCTCTGGCTTCCACCACTTCCCTTTTTTTGTCAACACCAAAAGGTGTTTTTAGGTAGGACAATCATGTGGCTAACTGACTGCTAACTCCATCAATCTTCTCATTAAAATTTGCTTGAACTTCCTCAACTTGATGTAAATCTGAAAGTTATGCGTATGAATATGTCCACCAAGATGAGTAGTAGTAGCCGCCCGAGCCTTCTTGATCGAGTATATCTTCAGAAAAATGTCAAGCATGTTCTTGGATATGTTAGAGACTTCCTTGAGCATTTTATCCTTGAAGCTAATCAAGTCTTATTCATTTTTCAGATGTTCTCTCGTCAGAATAGTAAGAGTTGAAGAATGAAGGTCAAACTTCAGTGAATTCTGTCCAGTGTATTTTCATCAGTTAGATCAAGATCAATAGGTGAGAGCTCGATCTTGGGTAGTTCCTTAGCGCCAACAAGAGTCAGATTGGGAGCTTGACTGCTTAAAGGACCGGCCTACTCAATAATCAATACCCTTGGCTCAACTTTACTCACTGGCTCTTCTATTGAAACTTCGTGTGTAGCCTGACTGATATGATGAACATCTCTTTTTTGTGGCTCTGCCTGACTAATTTTTTCTGCCATAAACACTTCTTAAACATCATCAGTTGCTCCCTGAGAGACTACTGATTCGTTCACAACAACATTTGGTACTGCATTCATACTTAGGCAATACCTCATAACTATCTTTATCAACAACTTCTATCTCAACAACTGCTTCTACGATAGCTTTAACAAAACTTTTTCATCAAACTCTGTCTCAGAAACCGCTTCTCTCATTAGTATATCCTTAGATGGAATGACTTCTTCTACTTAAAACACCATGTCCTCAGAAGTTTTTGTTTCATCCAATTTGAGCACAACAAGAGAGAAATAATAAGACCACGTAAAGATACAACATCATCATCATCAAAATCCTCTTGTTGTTGTGCAATTGACTGCAAAACCTCATCAAAATTGCTCGGGGAAATCTCCCTTAACAGTGTAGATAAGGCAACTTCTGATTGTATGATAGGTGGAAATGAGGAGGTAAGCGGAATCATTTCTTCAATTGGTTGAGAGCCTGATTGCTCTGATTGTTTTGGATCATTTTCCAATGTCTTTTCTACTGACAACATCATTTCATGCTCACCCTCCCACATTTTTACTTTCATCTCTAACGACATAAGATCCATATATATTTGATTAATCACTGCAATATCATCAAAGGCAATTGAGTGCAGTGGATTGTAGTTATGCCTTATTTCAGCACATATTTGAGTCAACCTTTTATCTCTATGAGATCAACCAAGTACAATCTCTTCTGAAGTGCTTCTCTGATGTCTCGTGTCTTTACTAGCTTCAGAATATTCTTCTCAAGATGAATTTCTTTATCCAAAACATTCTTATACTTCAGTTCAGCTAAAAGGTTGACAGATATAATCTTCATCTATTCATAAAAAAATGCTAATCTCTTCATCTACTTATTCATTCACTTCATCAACAAGTAAGCCGATTTGAGTATGGACCGCAGATAGGCTTAGACTCGTATACCATCAGCTCTTTGGCTTTAACTAAAGCTGTTGAAAATTTTGAATCCAATTCTTATCAGTTGGTTTGGATGGGTTCTTTAATAATCACTCTTTTTGGTCGGGGAGGAAAGGGAGCAACTAGAAAATGTATTACTCTTTATGATGTAGGGATGGTTAAGACTTTGGCTTTGGAAGCCACTGGTTTGTTAGCAACCTTCACATCAATTTTTGCAGCAACTATTACATCTTGTCCACCTTGTACTTGAGAAACAGGGACAACTGCAATTGGTTTAGGTTCCATTGGACCTGATATTGTCTTGTTTTTGGTAGTCCTGGGCTTCTTGGCAATAGGAAGATTGGTTGCGTCTGAGCCATTGGATTGAAGCACCAGTTTCCTCTAAGGCTTGGGGTGCCTGATCCTTGCTGTTTTTAACGACTTTTTGTAGCTTTCAACTCTTTATTAATCTCTTTTTGACTTTCAGCAGGTCTGAGAGAGATACGTCGAGAGCATGTCCCTTAGGCCTTAGAGTAATAACATTATGGGTATTCAGTGTCTTAAACTTGTGAAAGGTGACTGGATCAATAAGGGGAATACTAGCATATTCAAATAGACGACTGAGCGGAATTGAAAATCCTAGTAAGTGCATTTCTGAATAGGTCATTGCCTTAAGTCTTTGGAATAGAACTGATGACTAGTTCACTTTGATTCCACCGAAAATGGCAGCCATGACAACTTCTCATTTGTAAAGGAGTCAAAAAATCACGTCTTAGCCAATATTGGCTTGGCCACAACATCAGCTAGGAGTTGGTACTCTATTTTCATCTCTTTCTTTTTGCTTGAAGTACTGATAGGTACGTCCAAAGCAGAGAACTTGATCTTCATCTCCTATAAAACGGATTTGGGCACAGAGGTGCTCAGTGGGCAACTGAAAAAGAGTAGAGAATAAGGTTTCTTCGATCAATAGAGTTTACTATCCTAGTGACATCACAATCTTTCCATCAGGAGTGATCGTTCCTCCTCCATATAAATTCTTCAACTCTGGCACATAGATTTCCAGATAAGATCTGAGAAATACTTTGAGTCCAGATGATATATATATGCACAATTGAGTAAGACAGTCATGACACGTGTCATTTTTCACTTAAAAACTATTGAATTTTTTTAAAAATTTGTATGTTGTACGAACCAGTCACAAAATTAATTGGTAATTAATATGTTTTTTTGAAGAATTACAACGGAAATAAATATATTGTTAAAAAATTAATTGGTCGTTCGTCTTCAAACAAGAGTTAAAGAATAAATAAATTAGCTTATCTGTTAATATACAATGAATCAGTTAGGCTAGGGGTATTGATGGATCAATAAGACTTTAAGTCTAACTAATATTGTGTCTCATCAGTAAGACTTACTAAATCAGCTCCCCCTAAAATTATGCATTCTAAGATAAATCAATAAGGCCTAAAATGTTTCTGAAATAAGAAAACTTAGCATCTGCGAGTGGTTTGGTAAAGATATCAGCCGCATGTTTTTAAGTAGAGGCTTATTCCAATCTAATTTTCATCTTCAACATATGATCTTTGATAAAATGATGACAAATGTCGATATGCTTAGTACGGGATTTAAAGACTAGATTTAAAGTGATGATTGCACTAGTGTTGCCGCAGAAGATTGGTGATTTTGTTGCATTAATGTTGTAATCTTTAAGTTGTTGTTGAATACATAATAGTTAGGCACAATAGCTTTAAGCAACTAGGTAATTAGCTTCGGCAGTTGAATTGTCAATAGATGTCTGCTCCTTTTTAAATCAAGAAATCAGTCAGTCTCCAAAGAATTGACATGTTACACTTTTACTATTTCTGTCGAATTCTCATCCTCCATAATCTACATCTGAATAAGCAACTAAACTGAAATATAATTCCTTAGGATACCAGAATCCTACACTCTGATTACTCTTCAAATATTTCAAAATCCTTTTAGCAGCTAGATAATGTGATTGTTTAGGATCAGACTGAATGCAGACACAAATACATACCGATAACATAGTATTAGGTCAGCTAGCAACTAGATATTAAACTGACCCTATCAAACATCGATACATTGTTATCTCGATTGATATTTCCCCTTCGTCTTTATCATTCTTAACTGGTGAACTCATTGGAGTTGCAGTAGCAGAGCAATTCTTCATTTCAAACCGTTTCAGCAAATCTTTAGTATATTTTGCTTGATTATTAAAGATTGCATAGTCTATCTGTTTAACTTGTAAGCACACAAAGAATATTAACTCACCCATCGCGCTCATTTCAAATTTATCATGTATTATCTTAGCAAACTTGTCACAAATTTCGTATTAGTTTATCCAAAAATGATATCATCAACGTAAATCTGGACTAACAATGTATGATAATTATTAACAAATGTAAATAGTGTCTTATCCACATATCCAATTTTAAAATCATGATCAAGTAAAAATCGTGATAGGGTGTCATATCAGCCTTGTGGTGCTTGTTTTAATCCATACAAAGCTTTATTTAATTTGAACATATAATGTGGTAAAGCTTGATTAACAAAACCTGGAGGATGTTCCATATATACTTTTTCTCGCAAAAATTCATTCAAGAATGCACTATTGACATCCATCTGAAACACTTTGAAGTTTTTAAAAGATGCATTAGCAAGAAAAATTTTAGTTGCCTCTAGCCTTGCTATTATTGTAAAGGTCTCATCAAAATTTATACATTCCTCATGTCTAAAACTTTGAGAAACTAATCTTGATTTATTCCTTATTACAATTCCATCTTCATTTAGTTTATTTCTATACACCCATCGTGTAGAACCCGTAAATCAGTCTACGTATAAGCCATGCATAATTCTAGATTTTTAAATTTAATTGACTTCATTGCATGATTATTTTAAATGCATTTATTTGAAGTTAATTATTTATTATTTCAGTTCAGTAGTTTGATTTTTAGCATTTCAGTTATTTCAGTGAGGCCGGACTGGAGTTGGAGTTTTGAGTTAGAATTTAAGATCCAGAAAATATTTCCAGAAGTTAATTTAGCTAGCAAGTAAGTTCATTTAAGTTAGAAAGGGAGGTTTGAGGATTTAATTTAATTATTTGATGTGATTAAGAAATGAGCTCATTTAAGTTACTTAATTAAGGGGTTAGCTCACTAAATTAATTAAAAGATTAGTAAGGCTTTTAAGGGTTATTAAATTACTAGATAATCAATTTTCCCTACCATTTATCATGCATGTTTCGGCCACCCCTTGCCTAGACCACACATTTTCAACTCATCAACTTTGACCAATTCTTTGCATGTAATTAGTAGGATAATTCTAGGATTTTTGGGAGCACAATTTAATTAATTAATGGGCACATCCTAGTCTAGATATCAAGGGAGGAAATCGGCCACTACCTCCTAGAAGCATCCACCAACTCATTTGATATCAAACCATAATTCAAAATTCAAAATGAGAAGACTTAGTCTTGATATGATCCTATTATTGTGCACCCTTCTCCTCACCTTCATAACCATCACTCCCCCTCCATCACCACCGAAAATCAGACCTCTTTTCAGTGTACAATACGTGAGGCATAGCTAGAAATAATAGAGAGAAAAATCGAGAGCTTAGGAAGGAAGAAAAGCAAGCAACTCCGTCTCCTCCGCGCCGTCTCGTCTCTTCTTTTCGTTTTCATTTCAAACGATAACCAGGCATGTCTATATCCTTTCAAAAACCTCAATCAAGTCCTATTATCATTTATTTAACATTACATGATTATTTTTTGGTGCAAAAACCGAACACATATCAGATTTTTCAAAAGAAAATGCATGCAGAAATTTCGGCCCTTCATGGCAGCTTCACGTTTTCTTTTAGTTTTGATGGTTTCAGGTTGTGGTTCGACCCCAGGCTCCCAAGGCGACTCCTAGACACAATATAGGATGCATTAGGACCATGTTGGCCCATTCATTCAGCCCCCATGCTTTATGGAAAACCGAAATGACAGAAAGTTTCCCATAGGCGCAGATTGGTGTTCGAAATTTCAGTTTGTATGTCAAGGGGTTGGATCTGATCTTGGCTTCCATAAGGGCTCTTAGCCATGGTTGGATCACTCCCCTAGCATGTCTAAGACGTGACTAAGTCGCCCTTTTGGTGGCTTGGTCCATGGCTCATCGGTTTTTAATCAAAACATCAAAACAGCCCCATATACCCTTCGGCCCCTTCCATTTTTCAGCACATGTATTTCGAGTTGGTTGGGTTAGTGTGGATCTTGGTTGGCCTATGGCCCTTAGCCACGGTTCATACCATGCCCCTATATGTCTAGATCGTGCCATGGTCAATCAAATGGCCACTGGAACGACGCAAGACATCGATCTAAGCAAAACACTACACACGCATGCACGTTGGTTCTCGGTTGGAGTTTCGGTTAAGTTATGGTGTGACGCGGATTGTGGCTGGCCTAGGGCCCTTAGCCATGGTTCAAACCACTCCTTGGGATGTTGGTAAGAGTCTCTAGTCGGTGGTTCACGCCCCAATGGCCGGTAGTCTCCAAAACAACACAAGTTACACGATTGTACAGTTGCTGGAATTTTACAGCAAGTTGCTGTGTTGATTCGGTGGCTCGTTCGAGTTTTCGGTTGTCTTTTAGCCTATGGCCTTGGACTGGACAGTGCCCCTTTGAGTTATGAAGGTCATGTTTTCGACCGTTCGTGATTCGAATCATTTTTGAGGTCGTACGAGAATTTACGGTGCGATGTGCCAAATTGACTCTCGAAAGAGCGTTTCGTGTTTTGGCCTCCATTCCACCTAGATTTCGACCCTATCATTTTAGGAGCATTATTTTATGATTTTTCAGCGTATTTTAATAATGACTATACGTCGGTTCGGTGTCGGTTCAGGTTGGCTCGGAGTCATGATTAAATGCGAAGTCATTAGGCGTCATAGTCGCATCTTTTGAACTAAATTGCATAGTTGGTCAAGTTTAAGCTATTGCATATTTTTCATGGCACAGTTAGGTTGCAGCGAGCCTGGGAACGATTCAATCCAATCCAGTTGGTAAAATTACGGGACATTTTCATTATGCCAGTTAATTATTTTACGTGCATTAAATAGAAAATGATTATTTTTGAGATTTATGCGATATGGCTTGTGGTTCATTCACTATGTGGGAGTGTTATTTTATACGGTCGCCAGTGACCGATCAGTTCAGTATGGTACCACCCGGTCGCCAGTGACCGGCCAGCTCAGTTCAGTTTCAGCCTCCCCGGTAGCCAGTTACCGATCAATTCAGCTTAGTGCAGGGGCCACAGGCGTAAAACATAATCTCAACAGAAAATTTTACCAGTTATTTCAGTACAGGCTCCAAGGAGCAAACATTTTTACTGTGATTATCAGTTCAGTTATGCACGTATTATAATTGCTCAGTACAGATTATTTTCAGCATGCCTCATGACATGATATTTTATCCCATGCATATTTTACTTCAGTATTTACTCGTTACCTACGATATATGTATACTAGGTCTTTAGGCTCACTAGACTTGATTGTTGTAGGTACTGATGAGGCCAGGGCCGAGGGCGGGGACCAGTGAGCCAGCTTGGGTCGGCAGTAGTGGCACCCGAGGACCTCAGTGCAGCAGTTGTAATTTTATTCCGCAAACAATTTTTATCAGTCTTTGGATAATTTTTAAATTGTTATTGTTGGCAAAACTTTATTTTCTTCCGCTGCTATTATTTTAAACATTGAACTTGATTCATCAGTCGATTTTATGAATGTGGCCATTAAGTTCTTTTAAAAAGAAAATTTTTAAATTTTCCGCAAATTTTCAAGCAAGGAGTTCGAGGGGCCTTTTACAATTGGTATCAGAGCGGTGGTTCTGTATAGGGTTTCACTACTACTGACCTCGAGAAGCTCACGAAGCCACGTCTTCGGTCTGTAAGTTTTTCAGTTCAGCATTTTGTTCAGCATTTCAGTTAAAGCATGAATTATTTTGTCAGCATGCTTCCAGATTTTCAGTATTTCAGTGTTCATTTAAAATAAATTATGGAATTATGCATGTTAGTTACTGTATGGGTTATGTTGGAACAGTATGCCCCCTAGACGCATTTTAGAGCGCAACAGAGAGGAGGAGCCTCGCCGAGAAGACAGGGAGGAGCGTAGACCGGAGGGAGACCTACCACCTCCTCCACCACCTCCACCGGACATGAGTGCCCAGATGTTAGCTGGGATGGCACAGTTCTTCGCACAGTTTGAGGGGGACAATGCCGCAGCCGTAGCCGCAGCCGCAGCCAGGCCGACAGGGCCCGAGGCTGTTTATGAGCGATTCATGAAGATGCGCCCGAAGGAATTCTCTGGGACATCTGACCCCATGGTTGCCGAGGGATAGATCAAATCCCTCGAGGTTATCTTCGAGTTTATGGAGCTGGGAGACGCAGACCGAGTCCGATGTGCCACCTACCTGTTCACTGGAGACGCCCGCTTATGGTGGGAAGGAGCTTCGGTAGCCTTGACTTTGGCTACACTTTCATGGACCCGCTTTACGGAAGTTTTCTACTCCAAGTATTTTGCTGAGGAGGTTCGCACCAGGCTGACCACTGAGTTCATGAGTCTGAGGCAGGGGGATATGACGGTTACGGAGTTCATCCGTAAGTTCGAGAGGGGCTGTCACTTTGTGCCCCTGATCGCGAATGATGCCAGAGCCAAGCTGATGCACTTCCTGGTGGGTTTACGGCCGATCTTGCGCCGGGATGTTAGGGTATCTGACCCTGCTACTTATGAGATTGCCGTCTCCAAGGCCTTAGCCGCAGAGCAGGATCTGCGGGATATCAAGAGGGATCGCCAGGGCAAGCGCCCAGTCCAGGCACCGAACCACCCTCCTCCTCATCAGCATCAGCAGCAGAATAAGAGGCCTTTTTATGGACCGCCCAGGAACCGAGGCCAGCAGCAGCAGCACCAGCAGGGACGCCCAGCCCCGAGGACTCAGGAGCACCCAGTCTGTCCCAGGTGCTCACGTCGCCATCTTGGAGCATGTATGGCTGGCTTAGGAAAGTGTTTTAAGTGTGGCAGTCCAGACCACATGTTGCTGCAACGTCCTCAGAGGAATCTGCCCACCCAAGGCAGAGTTTTTGCTCTCCGTGCCGCGGAAACCAACCCGGAGACTATGTTGTTGACAGGTACCTTTAAACTTTAAGTTATTATTTGAATTTCCGTGTTTTGGGAATCGGGATTTAGATTTGAACTTAGAACTGTTATAGGATTGCATGCTCTACTCAGATTTATTTTGGGGGAAATTAAGCTAGAAAAACCTTGACCTTTGCATGTCTATAAGTTTAGTTCTTGTAACTACTGGATTCAACTTAGATCTCCGCTCTTTCGGGGAGAATTTTTATATCTGGTTCCGCTACCAAGGCCTTGATAGATTCAGGGGCCACTCACTCGTTTATTTCGGAGGTCTTTGCAAACTTTCTCAAGATCCAGACCATTGGGCTAGATACAGCCTTTTCAGTAGTGTTGCCGTCAGGCGAGAAGATAGCAGCCACCAATGTTATCCGAGATATAGACCTTGAGCTGCACGGTAATCTTGTTTATGCGGATCTGATTGTGCTACCGATGCCGGAATTTGACATCATCCTAGGGATGGACTGGCTATTGAGGAACAGAGTGTTGATAGACTTCCAGCGGAGATCCGTTCTTGTCCGACCGCCTGGAATGGAGCAGTTCTTATTTGAGCCGGACAGGTACTTTCCTTTACCGCGCATTATTCCGTATGTTCAGGCTAGGAAACTCATGCATAGAGGGTGTCGGGCATTTCTAGCGACCTTTTTATTTGTCCCCGAGGAACCCAGCCAGTCAGCCTCAGATGTTCCGATTGTCAGAGATTTCTTAGACGTTTTTCCCGAAGACGTCTCTAGTATGCCACCCGAGAGAGAGGTGGAGTTTTCCATTGAGCTTATGCCAGGTACGGCTCCGATATCCAAAGCGCCGTACCGATTAGCACCGACAGAGATGACAGAGTTTAAGAAGCAGATTCAGGAACTTCTCGACAAGGAGTTCATTCGCCCGAGCTTTTCTCCATGGGGCGCGCCAGTCTTATTTGTGAAAAAGAAGGATGGCACGATGAGGCTTTGCATTGACTACCGGGAGTTGAACAGGGTTACAGTGAAGAATAAATACCCACTTCCGAGGATTGAGGATCTGTTTGACCAGTTGCAGGGAGCTTCGATTTTCTCCAAGATTGATCTGCGCTCTGGTTATCACCAGTTGAGGGTGAGAGATGCTGATGTTTCCAAGACTGCTTTCAGGACTCGTTATGGCCACTACCTGTTCCTTGTGATGCCGTTCGGTCTGACGAATGCGTCAGCGATCTTCATGGATCTCATGAATCAGCGTATTCCAGCCGTATCTGGACCAGTTTGTGATAGTGTTCATAGATGACATTCTCGTCTACTCCAAGAGTCAGGAGGAGCACAGCAGACATCTGACCACAGTGTTGCAGACATTGCAGAAGCACAAATTATTCGCAAAGTTCAGTAAATGCGAATTCTGGTTAGAGAAGGTGGCGTTCTTAGGCCACATTGTATCCAGCAGTGGTATTGAGGTAGACCCAGCAAAAGTTGCAGCAGTCAGAGATTGGGTTGTGCCTCAGAATGCATCCGAGATCCGCAGTTTTCTTGGGTTGGCAGGATATTACAGGAAGTTCATTCAGGGATTCTCATCCATTGCCGTTCCACTCACAGCACTGACCAAGAAAATTGTGAAATTTGTGTGGAGCGAGGAGTGTCAGAAGAGCTTCGATACTTTGAAGCAAGCTCTTATCTCAGCACCCGTTTTGGCTGTACCGTCAGGATCTGGTGAGTTTGTCCTTTATACCGATGCTTCGAAGCTTGGTTTAGGTGCAGTTCTGTATGCAGCATGGGAGAGTGATAGCGTATGCTTCTCGACAGCTGAAAATCCATGAGAAGAATTACCCTACCCATGATCTGGAGTTAGCGGCTGTAGTTTTTGCTTTGAAGATTTGGAGGCACTATCTGTATGGAGAGAAATGCTAGATCTTTACCGACCACAAGAGCCTCAAGTATTTCTTTACGCAGAAAGAGCTGAACATGCGTCAGAGGCATTGGTTGGAGGTTGTGAAAGACTACGATTGTGACATTAGCTACCACCCGGGTAAAGCTAATGTAATTGCGGATGCTTTGAGCAGGAAAGTCGCAGTGATGGCTCATTTGACGATTCAGAAACCTCTTCAGATCGAGATGCAGAGGTTTGATCTTGAGACTTACCCTCGAGGTAGAGTTCCTCGTCTATCTACCTTGACCATTCAGTCTTCCCTTTTGGACCGTATTCGCAGTGGTCAGGCCGCAGATGAGTAGTTGGCACAGTGGAAGAAGAGAGATGAAGCCAAGGGCAGTGTTTTGTATTCAGTCAGCGACGGTATTGTGAGATACCGAGATAGGATATGGGTTCCTAGCAGTGATTCTATCCGAGCAGACATCTTATCAGAGGCCCATACGTCCCCGTACTCCATTCACCCTGGGAGTACGAAGATGTACAAAGATCTGCAGCTATTGTATTGGTGGCCAGGGATGAAGAAGGACATCAGACGGTTTGTGTCCGAGTGTCTGACCTGACAGTTAGTGAAGGCCGAGCATCAGAGACCAGCATGTTTGCTCAAGCCTCTTCCTATTCCTGAGTGGAAGTGGGAGAACATTACCATGGATTTTGTGACCGGATTGCCGAAGTCAGCCAGAGGATCGAATGCCATCTGGGTGATTGTAGATCGTCTTACCAAATCAGCGCACTTCTTGCCTATTAAGACGACTTTCACCATGGTTCAGTATGCAGAGCTGTATATCCGAGAGATAGTCCGACTCCATGGTATTCCAGTTTCTATCGTATCCGACAGAGATCCCAGATTCACTTCCTCATTTTGGAAGAGTTTGCATTCGACTTTGGGTACGAAGTTGCTGTTTAGCACAGCTTTCCATCCGCAGACAGATGGGCAGTCGGAGCGAGTTATTCAGATTTTGGAGAATCTTCTTCGCACTTGTGTCATTGATTTCTCAGGGAGTTGGGAGTCGAACTTGCCACTGGTTGAGTTCACCTACAACAACAGCTTCCAGTCTTCTATTGGTATGGCTCCGTATGAAGCACTGTATGGCCGCAAGTGCAGATCTCCTGTTCATTGGGATGAAGTAGGAGAGAGAGCAGAGTTGGGTCCAGAGATTGTTCAGCAGGCAACAGATGTAGTAGTCAAGATCCGTGATAGGATGAGGACTGCTCAGAGCCGACAGAAGAGTTATGCCGATCAGCGGAGGAGAGACTTAGAGTTTGCAGTGGGCGATCATGTCTTCGTGAAAGTGGCACCTATGAAGGGTGTCATGAGATTTGGGAAGAAAGGGAAGCTCAGTCCGAGATTCATTGGACCGTTTGAGATCCTTGACATAGTTGGGACGCTTGCTTATCGTGTGGCTCTTCCGCCGAATCTGGCCGGAGTACACAATGCCTTTCACGTCTCCGTGCTGAGGAAGTATATGGCAAATCCTTCGCATGTGCTGAATTTCGAGCCGTTGCAGCTTACTCCGAACTTATCTTATGAGGAGAGACCCGTGCAGATCCTAGACAGACAGGAGAAGAAACTTCGGAACAAGCTTGTTAAGCGAGTCAAAGTCAAATGGCTCAACCATTCTGAGGAGGAAGCTACGTGGGTGTCTGAGCCGGAGATGAGAGATCGATACCCCGAGTTATTCGGTGAGTTCTAATTTCGAGGACAAAATTTCTTTTAAAGGGGGAAGGATTGTAGAACCCGTAAATCAGTCTACGTATAAGCCATGCATAATTCTAGATTTTTAAATTTAATTGACTTCATTGCATGATTATTTTAAATGCATTTATTTGAAGTTAATTATTTATTATTTCAGTTCAGTAGTTTGATTTTTAGCATTTCAGTTATTTCAGTGAGGCCGGACTGGAGTTGGAGTTTTGAGATAGAATTTAAGATCCAGAAAATATTTCCAAAAGTTAATTTAGCTAGCAAGTAAGTTCATTTAAGTTAGAAATGGAGGTTTGAGGATTTAATTTAATTATTTGAGGTGATTAAGAAATGAGCTCATTTAAGTTACTTAATTAAGGGGTTAGCTCACTAAATTAATTAAAGGATAAGTAAGGCTTTTAAGGGTTATTAAATTACTAGATAATCAATTTCCCCCTACCATTTATCATGCATGTTTCGGCCACCCCTTGCCTAGACCACACATTTCCAACTCATCAACTTTGACCAATTCTTTGCATGTAATTAGTAGGATAATTCTAGGATTTTTGGGAGCACAATTTAATTAATTAATGGGCACATCCTAGTCTAGATATCAAGGGAGGAAATCGGCCACTACCTCCTAGAAGCATCCACCAACTCATTTGATATCAAACCATAATTCAAAATTCAAAATGAGAAGACTTAGTCTTGATATGATCCTATTATTGTGCACCCTTCTCCTCACCTTCATAACCATCACTCCCCCTCCATCACCATCGAAAATCAGACCTCTTTTCAGTGTACAATACGTGAGGCATAGCTAGAAATAATAGAGAGAAAAATCGAGAGCTTAGGAAGGAAGAAAAGCAAGCAACTCCGTCTCCTCCGCGCCGTCTCGTCTCTTCTTTTCGTTTTCATTTCAAACGATAACCAGGCATGTCTAGATCCTTTCAAAAACCTCAATCAAGTCCTATTATCATTTATTTAACATTACATGATTATTTTTTTGGTGCAAAAACCGAACACATATCAGATTTTTCAAAAGAAAATGCATGCAGAAATTTCGGCCCTTCATGGCAGCTTCACGTTTTCTTTTAGTTTTGATGGTTTCAGGTTGTGGTTCGACCCCAGGCTCCCAAGGCGACTCCTAGAAACATAATAGGATGCATTAGGACCATGTTGGCCCATTCATTCAACCCCCATGCTTGATGGAAAACCGAAATGACAGCAAGTTTCCCATAGGCGCAGATTGGTGTTCGAAATTTCAGTTTTTATGTCAAGGGGTTGGATCTGATCTTGGCTGCCCTAAGGGCTCTTAGCCATGGTTGGATCACTCCCATAGCATGTCTAAGACGTGACTAAGTCGCCATTTTGGTGGCTTGGTCCATGGCTCATCGGTTTTTAATCAAAACATCAAAACAGCCCCCTATACCCTTCGGCCCCTTCCATTTTTCAGCACATGTATTTCGAGTTGGTTGGGTTAGTGTGGATCTTGGTTGGCCTATGGCCCTTAGCCACGGTTCATACCATGCCCCCCTATATGTCTAGATCATGCCATGGTCAATCAAATGGCCACTGGAACGACGCAAGACATCGATCTAAGCAAAACACTACACACGCATGCACGTTGGTTCTCGGTTGGAGTTTCGGTTAAGTTATGGTGTGACGCGGATTGTGGCTGGCCTAGGGCCCTTAGCCATGGTTCAAACCACTCCTTGGGATGTTGGTAAGAGTCTCTGGTCAGTGGTTCACGCCCCAATGGCCGGTAGTCTCCAAAACAACACAAGTTACACGATTGTACAGTTGCTGGAATTTTACAGCAAGTTGCTGTGTTGATTCGGTGGCTCATTCGAGTTTTCGGTTGGCTTTTAGCCTATGGCCTTGGACTGGACAGTGCCCCTTTGAGTTGGGAAGGTCATGTTTTTGACCGTTCGTGATTCGGATCATTTTTGAGGTCGTACGAGAATTTATGGTGCGATGTGCCAAATTGACTCTCGAAAGAGTGTTTCGTGTTTTGGCCTCCATTCCACCTAGATTTCGACCCTATCATTTTAGGAGCATATTTCATTTTTTTTAGGTCTTTCGTGGTTGAAAGTTGCCGGCTGTTTTATATATAGACTCCTCATCGTTTATTTTATGATATTTCAGCGTATTTTATTCATGACTATACGTCGGTTCGGTGTCGGTTCAGGTTGGCTCGGAGTCATGATTAAATGCGAAGTCATTAGGCGTCATAGTCGCATCTTTTGAACTAAATTGCATAGTTGGTCAAGTTTAAGCTATTGCATATTTTTCATGGCACAGTTAGGTTGCAGCGAGCCTGAGAACGATTCAATCCAATCCAGTTGGTAAAATTACGGGGCATTTTCATTATGCCAGTTAATTATTTTACGTGCATTAAATAGAAAATGATTATTTTTGAGATTTATACGATATGGCTTGTGGTTCATTCACTATGTGGGAGTGTTATTTTATACGGTCGTCAGTGATCGATCAGTTCAGTATGGTACCACCTCGGTCGCCAGTGACCGGGCAGCTCAGTTCAGTTTCAGCCTCCCCGGTAGCCAGTTACCGATCAGTTCAGCTTAGTGCAGGGGCCACATGCGTAAAACATAATCTCAACAGAAAATTTTACCAGTTATTTCAGTATAGGCTCCAAGGAGCAAACATTTTTACTGTGATTATCAGTTCAGTTATGCACGTATTATAATTGCTCAGTACAGATTATTTTCAGCATGCCTCATGACATGATATTTTATCCCATGCATATTTTACTTCAGTATTTACTCGTTACCTACGATATATGCATGCTGAGTCTTTAGGCTCACTAGACTTGATTGTTGTAGGTACTGATGAGGCCAGGGCCGAGGGCGGAGACCAGTGAGCCAGCTTGGGTCGGCAGTAGTGGCACCCGAGGACCTTAGTGCAGCAGTAGTTATTTTATTCCGCAAATAATTTTTATCAGTCGTTGGATAATTTTTAAATTGTTATTGTTGGCAAAACTTTATTTTCTTCCGCTGCTATTATTTTAAACATTGAACTTGATTCATCATTCGATTTTATGAATGAGGCCATTTAAGTTCTTTTAAAAAGAAAATTTTTAAATTTTCCGCAAATTTTCAAGCAAGGAGTTCGAGGGCCTTTTACACATCGGGTTCCTATGACTGACTGATGAGAATGTCTAGGTAATAAATATCATACCTGATTTTTATCAAACTGATTTAGTTCATTTACATATCTTCTATCCAAGTGCTATGTAATAGAGCGTCATCTATCTTTTTAGGTTATAACTGCAAAATAAAAATAACATGCAAGAATTCATTAATAATTTATTGTCCAAATCTAAGAGATGCTTAAGGGGTTACCAATCAACAGTAAGGGTATGAATCTTACGCCATTTGTAATTTGGTTCAAGTGGATTGCCATCGGCATTGCTTGGAGTAGGATCATGTGGATCAGTTAGGTTCTGCTCAGTCTGGATTACCATCATCTTGGTTCTCAAGAATTTTAATCTCATCAGCTTGTTCATCGGCTTGGATATCATCAGTCTAGTTCAAGTCAGTTTGGTTCATATCAGTCTGGTTCTCTTGTCCTTCATTTATTTTTATAGCTAACTGATTTGAGATCTCTGGTTCAGGTGACTGATGAATCCTCTTGTTTACTATTGGTTTCATCTTTGTTGTCATCTGCCAAATCAATATCTCTCATCTGATTTCTTATATCAGTTAGGTTAGTTTGATCATTAATCAGTTCGGTTTCATCAACAACAACATGAACTATCTCTTTAACATGTAATGACTCATTATTAAATACGAAATAAGCCTTGCTGACTGTTGTGGAACCAAGAAATATCTCAACATCAGATTCGGCATCAAATTTATACAAATGAATTTTTCCATTATTATGAATATAACATTTACAACCAAATGCATGAAAATTAGAAAGATTAGGCTTACTCTCATTCCATATTTATATGAAGTTTTGCCAGTCTTCTTGTTGAGAATGGATCAGTTTTGTGTGTAGGATGTAGTGTTAATTGCTTCTACCCAAAATCTTTTTGGAACACCAAAATCAACAAGCATTGTCCTTGCAGCTTCCTTCAGAATTTTGTTCTTTCTTTTAGCAACTTCTTTATGTTGAGGTGTTCTTGCTGCTCATGCTTAATTCCATGTTCTGATAGGTAAGCATCCAAAGTTTTGTTAGTGAACTCAGTACCTCGACCATTTCTGATCCTGATTAATGAGATTGGTTTCTAGTTTTGAATATGCTTAAGAAATTTAATCATTTGTGTACAAGTATGATCTTTACCATTAAGGATATAAGCCAAGTAAATCGAGAAAAATCCATCAACAATCACATGTTTATATCTCATTCCCCCTAAACTTATTACAAGCATTGGTCCAAATAAATCTATGTGTAGTAGTTCTAAAAATATATCAGCCAATTTGCTACATTTATTTTTAAAGCTGGATCTAATTTGTTTATCCAACTGACATGCAGAACATGCATGATCTTAAGAAATTCTATAATAGGCAATCCATGAGCATGGTTCAGAGTACGCAAGTTATTTATTGATTTAAAGTTAAGATGATTCAATCTTTTATGTTATAACCATTGTTTATCATTATTAAACAAACCCAGTCAATGAGGCTAGAAAATCGTCAATTTTATAAGTATTATCGTTTCTAACACCATTTAACAAGTCATATTATTACCATCCTTAATTAAGCAATTACTCTCACGAAATTCAACCAAGTAACCATTATCACAAAGCAGACTAATGCTGATCAAATTATAATGAAGATTTTCAACTAGTAGCACATCATTAATCCCAATATTTATGTGAGTAATCTGACACTTACTCATGGCCTTGCTCTTCGTGTTGTCTTCGAAAGTAATTTTGGGTCCTTCACATTTGATTAGATCGGTCAACAGTTGGGCTTGGCCAGTCATGTGCCTCGAACATCCACTGTCTAAGTACTAGACTGAATTCTTCAGCCCTTCTTGTTTATTGATCTGAAATCACAAGCTAAATCAATTAGTACTGATAAGGCTCATATTTCGTATTCGCATTTTTACGGAATTATTAAAATTTTATAAATAAATAACTTGCCTCCTTCATAAAAATAAATCTATAAATATATTTAACTTTAAAATAACAGCGGAAGTAAATATTGTGTTTCAAAACAACAACTTAAAAATAATCCAACATATTAAAATCTGAATTTGAACATAATAAGGTGAATAAACTGAAACATGAGGTCCTCGGGTTCCTACTACTACTGACCCAAGCTAGCTCACTGGTCTCCGCCCTCAGTATCGGCCTCATCAGTACCTACAACAATCAAGTCTAGTGAGTCTAAAAACTCAACATGCATATATTGTGAATAGCAAGTAAGTATATCATAAAATCGCATGCAACGTAAAAATATCGTATCGTAAGGCGTAAGGTGAAAATCGTGTCATGAGTAAGTATAATTACGTGCATATCTGAAAATTTTATGTAAAAGCTTGGCTCGGTAGAGCCCTGTCATAACATTTCATATCTTAAAATTTTCTGGTAGAGATAATGTTTCTCAACGCAAGTGGCTCATAACATAACATGAACGTCTGATCAGACTAAACCACAGTATACTGGACGGTAGAGATCACCACAGCCCTTGGACTGGATATCCGTACCCATACATAATCTTAAACCGGTCGTAAGTCACCGGGTGGAGAGATCCCATAAGCGTGTGGTGGCCACAAGACATATCGCATATATCTCAAAATAAACATTTTATATTTTATGCACGTAATATAATTATAACCCTGTTTTTACCGGATGAGTTGGATCATCCCCAGGCTTGCTGCGACCTAATCCTAATATGAGACACATGCAAATAATCTCAACTTGACAAAACTTCATATCCAAATCAAAAACGAGACAAACGAGACCAACAACCTAGTTTCCAACCATGGCTTCGTACCAACCCGAACCAACATTGAACCATCGTTTAGCCATGATTAAAAATACACCTAACATAATGAAAGAATATCCATAAGAACTGTAATACATGAAAAGTAGTGAATGGAGGCCAAAATCATGAAACACTCTTTCGAGAGTCACTTTGGCACATTGCACCGTAAATTCTCGTACGACCTCTAAACTCAACCAAATCACAAACGGCCAAAAACATGACTTTTGTTACTCATTGGGGTTCTGTCCAATCCAAGGACATAGGCTAAAAGCCAGCCAAGAACTCAAACGAAACCTCTGAACCGAAACAATTCTGCTGTTCAAGTGCAGTGACAGCAGCTGTGCATGTGGTGTTTAATTTATGAAACAAATGGCCATTGGGCTTGAACCACCGACCAGAGTCTCTTACCAACACCCTAAGGTGTGGCCTAAACCATGGCTAAGGGCACTATGCCAAGCACAACCCCAGCAAATACCTATGACAACCCAAAGCTTCAACCGAGAGCACCGAATTCTGCGTAGTGTGGTGTGTTGAATTGTTGTGCTGCCTTGTATCGTTCCAGTGGCCATATGATTGGCGACGGCTCGATCTAAACATCATGAGGTATTGTGTGAATCATGGATAAGGGATAAAGGCCAACCACAATCCACCCAAACACTCCAAAACCGAAACTCACTCACACAAGCCCGAAGCGAAGAAAACCGAGGGGACACTTGTATTGTTGTTTTAAAATTTTGATGGATCCGAGAACCAAGTCTTGAAAGACTGTCTTGGTCACGTCCTAGACATACTAAGGGAGGGTTCTAACCACGGCTACAGTCCTTAGAACAGCCATGGTCCGAACACTCACCTTAGACAACCAACTACAAAAATCGTGGCTCAAAACTGAAACTAATGAAATGTTTTGCTGTCATGTCATTAACTTGAGTGTATGGACTTAAACCAATGAACCATCAACACTCTAACACACTCTAGATCATGCCTAGATGCAGCCTTGAGTGCCTGGAACCGAAGCTACATCCTGAAATCACAAGAACACACCACCCGTGAGTTTAAAAGCAAACGGCCGAGGAGGGGCCTGCACCGACTTTCGCAAGTTGCTGTCAAATTGTGTTATGTTCCTTGAATCATGAACATATAAGGGTTTAAAAATATCTATAGGACTTGATTGAAGAGGAAATAAACGATGAATACATGCCTGGAAATCTGTTGAAGAAGAAAACAAACAATACGACTAACACGGCGCAGCGGATTTGGAGTTGTATTTTTTTCTTTCTTATTTTCCTGCTGCTACCTCCCGATTTTTTTGCTGCTGTTTTCACTGATATTTTCATAGGTAAGGGTGGAGGAAATGCTAGGTAATGAAGGTGAAGGTTACAAGGGTTGATAAGTGAGTCATGCAAGGTATTTAGATGGGAGTTACAAGTGAGGAGTTTGAATGACAATTCCATTGTTTCTATTCTTGTTGCTCGAGAGATATGGAATTGATATGCTAGATTAGTGGGTTGAGGCAAATTAGGTGAATAATGGTGCTTGAATTACCACTAATTGGTGAGTTAAAGGTGAGGGAAATTATTACACCATGAAGGCCATTGAGGGGTGACTTGAATGGAGAGTTGCCAAACATATTTGAATTGATTTATGGGTTGACCGAATTTGCTAAAAATGTTGGATGGTATAATATTGATTAGATCTTGTATTTTTAATTCTTAAGGTTTTAAACACCCATTGTATATTTTAGTGAATTAACAAATTAAATTAGGATAAAAATCTTGCATGGCATGGCTTGGTCTTACAATTAATTATTAAAATGTTAGGTTTTAATTTCTTGAATATATTAGGCCTAGATTAATTTATCCCAATTGGTTACACATTTTAATTTAAGCTTTAATTAAATATTGGACATAAAAGAACTTATTTAATAACTTAATTCTAATTAATTTAAATAAATTTTAAAAACATTCTTTATCATTAAAATAAATTATTCCTTGGCTTAAATTAAATTTAGGAGTATGTTCTTATTATTAATCTTATCTCAATTCTCCAAACTCCAGTCTGGCCTCGCGTATTTATTCGAAAAGATAAAACTAAACCTCTGCGATTAAAATAAATAATCATGACTTAACAAATTTTAAAATGAATTAAACACTTCATATATATATAAAAAAAATCATTTTTAATTTAAATAATAGCAATTATGCATGGCTTATACGAAATCTGATTTTTCGGGTTCTTCAAGTACCCAATCTTATTTGGGTCCAAACATGATTAGTCCATTAAGAACCCACACTTGGATCAGCCTGAATGACCAACCACTTTGTTTGTTCAGAAAGGGTTGTACAAAAACATGTTTGTGTGATGTTCTGTGTGCATTGGAAACAATATGTTGTCTTTCCTTCCTGTTATCATTGGTCTACCTGTATCTTTTTCTGAACATGATTGTAATTGTAGTATGAGTAGTGCTTACCTCTCATTGAATCATGCCTTGCCAAAATTAATCTATTATTAGACTAGTTAGGCTCATCATTAAAATTCTCAGGTTCATAACATATACCAAACTTTCTGCATTTGTTCATCTATTCAATAGATTTCTCAATTTGAACAGTTGGCTCCTGAGGTTCATATATCGTACTGGATCTAACAAAGTGAATGTATTTTTCTTTGCACATGTTCAGTTTTGATTGAGTACTGCTATTAGTGAGATTTTTATCATTACTACTGAAGCCAAGACTAGTTTTGTCTCCTGATAGCTTCTGTAGCTCATGCATTTTCTCAAGACTAATTGAAGAATTGTTTCAAACTTTAGTCAGTTCAGCTAATTTATGTTCTCAATCATAAGTTGTTGATACTCGATGAGTACTATTTCATTCTCAATTTTATCTTTACAACTTCTGACTTAAGACTGAGCACTTAGCCTAACTGTTCTAATTAGGCTTTGCATCATTGTCGATTGGGTTTTCTTTCTTTGCAAATGATTGTGAAAGTATCTTGTACACACTTATCATGTGATGAAGTGCAGTAATGATATCATATCATGTAAAATTAGTTGAGCTAAAATCAAATACCTCTTCGGTGGTGGATTTCAGCACAACATCAGTGATCAGGCACTGCACCTTATCTCCATCACTCTCACTAGTGAAATATTCTTACTCGGATGAATCAGAATCAGAATCAGAATCTTCGCACTTGGCCTTACTGTCCTCGGCCATCAGTATCTTCTGGTCTCTTCTCTTCTTGAATGACTTCTTGTCATTCTTGGAACTAATTTCATCGGCCACCAATACCTTCTGGTCTCTTCTATTCCTAAATTACTTTTTGTCATTCTTGGACTTTTTCTTCTTGTCATGAGATCGACATTATTTGTTAGTTGGCTTTTTCTCATCCTTCTTTGGCTTAGGACAGTCGGGTATGAAATGTCCAACTTTCCCACAATTGAAACACGCATTGTCCTTGTTTGATAAGATCGATTGAAGTGTTTAGAAGAAGGTTTGAATAAACAATTCCTAAAATTTTTTTCCTTAAAAATAATTCAGTCTAGTTAGAAACTAAACTTGATATTCTCGATTGTCAATATCTGTTGTCTTACAAAATATGTGCGGAAAGAAGTCAAACTAACATATTAAAACAGTTCAAATTATGTCTTAGCTATGTAATTGAAAGTAAAAATTATGCAAGTTTGTTTCTGTATGTTCGGCGAACTCAAGCTCCTACATCATCCCTTCTTCCTTTTGGGAAGATTCACACTAGAAGACTTTGATCTTTACAAGCAATTTACAAAAACCCAGTTCAATTTGGACTTAACACTTCCAAAACTGAAAATACTAGTATACTCAACTGAACGAAGAAACAAAATACAAACTGTTCTTGAATACAATGAATTACAATGAAAAATCGTAGCACTTAATGATCCTTAATGAACATATATAACTTTGTAAAGTGTACTTGAGTGTATCATCAGTTTTTCTTGTAATTTTGAATGCTCGAATCAGATGTCTGTCTATGTAATATTTTGTTCTGTGGGTTCATCACGGTTGATCAACTGATCTGCATCTCTATTGATAAATTTTAAACTGCAATGGTCACAAACTTTTAAAAAATCTGTACAAAATAAGGATAGTCGTTGTTGCGTCTTCAATCCAGGTCATCATTATCTGATATCCGTAAAAAATGTATTGTGGTTGAATTTTTCTTTGTCAGCAAGGAACGAAAAAACTTATTCAATAATCAATTTAGCCTTCTGGCGTAAACTTCTGTCATTGAGAATGATTGATGATCTATAAATTGATAACTTGATAAAAGAATGGTTTGATATAATTCAATTTAGGTACGAGTCAGTTTTTCTTGACTAGTCCATTTTAAGTAAACTAGTTTAGCCTATGGACATGATCAGTTCATTTGGTTCGGATGACTTAGTTTATTCTTGTTTAGTTTAGCTTAGATGATTTTTGCCTTAAATCATTTGTTAACAACAAAGACATAAATGTTCCAACAATTTTTCCCTTTTTGGTGTTTGACAAAATTAAGAAATAAATTCATTTGTCTTTAGGCAAAAATAACAGAACAAATAATTATGATAAGCAAATATCTGATAGACCGAAAGCTTTTGAAATTGATAAAGAGATAAACTAAGAACTTGTGAAAACTGATAGAATA
The DNA here is from genome assembly GCF_025594145.1 of Primulina tabacum. Lineage (NCBI taxonomy): Eukaryota > Viridiplantae > Streptophyta > Magnoliopsida > Lamiales > Gesneriaceae > Primulina > Primulina tabacum. Next base: position 33,441,444 of record NC_134557.1, read on the forward strand.
AACAAATACAACTATCTTCTATGTTCCTTATCTTCATCTTTTTTCTTTGACTTCTTTGAAGCAGATTTAGCCTTAGACCCAATATCCTTGTCTACTTTTTTGTCTTCTCCATTTTTGTCAATACCAGTACAGCCACATATGTTTTCAGAATGTGAACAACTGAAGTCATCTAGGCTGACATAGTGTCAAATTTAGCGGAGCGTTGGGTGTGAACTGAATCAATTTTTGAGTTTAAACTGTCATGAACTAGATCTATCTCTATGTATGAGCATCATGAGAACTTGAAAGTTGTGACGTTGAAGCACAGTTCTTTCTCATGAAATCTAGTCGAATAAACAACATGTTGACATCTCTAGATAGACCTGAGATGTCCTTGAACACTTTATCTTTGAGATTCTCAACATCAGTTGCAGTTAGTTTTTGACTTTTCTTGACTTGTGAAAGAATAGCTTGATCCCAATGAGACTTGAAAGAATATTATCCATTGGAAGATCATCTCCAAGCTCCAATTCTGGTGATTCATCAATAATATGAGCTTTAGGATCAGGAAAAATGATCAATTGACTGCTCGATTCAGCAAAATCAACTTGCTCAACTGTCTCAACAAATTCAGTTTCAGTTTCTTGAGTTTTTAATTTGGTTTGCTACTGCAACTGACGCTTCAACTGTTGATGTGTTTGGAGCAAGCTGATTCCTCACAGATTCAGACATGAAAAATGTATCAAGAATTATAACTTCAGTAATTTGAACTGATTCTTCCATTGTTGGTTTCTCATATTCCATCATAGTTGCATCAGTTCAATCATCTTCTTTCTCATGAACTGCTGCAATGCGTACAGTTAGTGTTTTCAAAATTTCATCGACATCAATAAGTGGTATTTTTCTCAACTGTTTCTGTTGACAACTGAATTTCTGGAGTTAAGTTGATTGAGGATTCAATTGAGCTAACAACTTACTCAGCCGAACTGGATGATGGTCCCGCATGGCTTGACTTTAGTTGATCTTAATTAATAACTTCATTCGGAGCTGAAAGTGATGAATCCTTGATAGATTTGTTACTTTTGTTTTCAACTAGAATGAATAACTGTTGGTCCATCTCCCAGAACTTGACTTTCATTTGAAGTGAACTCAAATCTACATCCACCTGAGTGAACGTGGATCGATCATAGTGGAAAATTGGACAAGTTGAATCACAATTTCTCTTCAGTTCTTCTCAAATCAATGTCATTTTCTTAATTATCATTAAATGAAAGAAATATTTTCTCCTTTCCACCGCGTGAACTATTGAAACTGCTTTCACAGTCTTCATCACCGTCTTTTGAAGAGCGATTAACTTCTTTAAAGTCTCTTTTATCTTTAGTTTGTAAGCAAGAGTGACTGCTTAGAAGTGATATCATTTATTATAGTATATTTTTTGGTGTCTGCGTACTCATTCACTTTGTCCATTAGAAGATCCATCTGAGTTTGGACTGTATATAGTGATTTAGAGGCCTCATTTTCAACCATCTTTTCTTTTCCTTTCCTTTCTGTCCTTTTAAAAGAGAATCTTGAGTCCAGCCCAGACCTGGTGTACCCTGTAGGATCCTTGAAAACCAGCTATTTAGGCCATGCTGCTGGTAGAATAGTAGGTGGATCAACTGATTGAAGAGGAGAAGCTATCCCAACAAAAGTTAAATTTTCTGCAGGCTTAGCAGAAACAACCTTGTCGGTTGCTTTAGCAGTAGCTGCCTTGGCATCAGTTTTGGTCAATTTGAGATCAGTTTGCTTTGCCTCAGACTTCTTCTTCTTCTTTTTCTCACTTAAATTTTTCATATGCAAAGGTGCTAGTTTGCTTAGAGTAGTGACTTGTTTAGTCTTTATTGTCCTAGTATTCTTAACTGGTGTAGAATATACCTTATTAGAATCAATTTCATAAGAGTTTAACTTCCTCCTGGATTTTGTTTTTGGAGCTAAACTGACTTTTCTCATCACAACATTAGACTTCTTAGCTTGAGCCATTTCTTCTCCAGTTTTCTTCTTCACCTTACAAAAAAATTATTATCTGGTAGTGGCTTGGTGAAGATATTTGTCGTTTGTTGATCATTTGAGACATATTCTAGCATTATGTATTTCTTCAATGTATGATCTCTGATGAAATTATATGTGACATCAATGTGTTTGGTCATGGAGTGTAGAATAGGATTGTAGGTGATTGCTACGGTGCTTATACTGTCACAAAATATTGGTGACTCTTATACAATGATCTCATAATCTTTCAACTGTTGTTGAATCCAGAGCAGTTGAGTACAACAGCTTAAAGCAGCTAAGTATTGTGCTTCAGTTGTGGACGTTGCAATGAAAGTCTGCTTCTTGCTAAACCAAGATATCATTCTGTCTCCTAGAAACTGATATGATTTGCTAGTACTTTTTCTGTCAGGCTTGTACCCTGCATAATCTACATTAAATAGCCAACTAAATTGAACAAAGAGTCTTTAGCATACAGTAGACCCACATGTTTTGTGCATTTAAGATATTTAAGAATTATGTTGACAGCTAAATAATGAGATTGCTTAGGTCAGACTGAAACCAAACACATATACAGACATCAAATACAATATCAGGTAGACTGACAATTTGGTACAATAAAGAACCAATTAAGTCTCGATACATGGTTACCTCAACTGATATTCCCCTTTCATTTTTGTCTAGTATAACTGATGAACTCATGGGATTGCTGCTGCCGAACATGTTTCCATTTCAAATTTCTTGTGTATTTCCTTTGTGCAATTAGTTTGACTGATGTAAAAACCAGTATACAATTGTTTCACTTGTAGGCCAAGAAATAATGTCAATTCACACATCATACTTATTTCAAATTTGTCTTGCAACAGTTATAAAATTTTTAACACGATTTGGGGTTACTGGACTCAAAAATAATGCCATCAACATAAATTTGTACTAATACGGTATGATCTCGTATATTAAACTTAAATAGAGTCTACCAACAGTGCCTATAATGAAATCATGTTCAATACGAAAATTAGATAGTGTGTCATACCAAGTTCTTGGAGCATGTTTCAGACCATATAAAGCTTTGTTAAGTTTAAAAACATGATCGGAAAATAAATGGTTCATAAAACCTGGTGGTTGTTCAACATGAATTTCTTCTTGTAGTTCTCCATTCAAGAATGCATTTTTTACATCTATTTAATAAACTTTGAAGTTCTTGTAAGAGGCAAAGGCAAGGAATATGGTGATAGCTTTCAGTCTAGCTACTGGAGCATATGTTTCATCATAGTTGCCTAAATCATTGAGCAACTAATCTTGCTTTGGTCCTTGCCACTGTCATCTTCATTGAGTTTCCTCTAGTACACCCATCTTGTACCTATAATTGATTGATGAGAAGGTCTTGGAACGAAGTCCAAAAAATAATTTCTAGTAAATTGGGTTAGTTTTTCTTGCATAACATCAATCCAACTACTATCAGTTAAAGATTCATCAATATCTTTAGGTTCAATGTTAGAAATGAAAGAAGAGTGTAAAAGTAGATTGAGCATATGTCCTCTGATTATCATCAGAGCATATAAGTTACCTATTATTAAGCCAGTGAATGATTCTTGTTCCATCAATAATAGGGTTGATCAATGTTGTTTTGTGGAACTAAATCAGTTTGCTTGTGTTCAGTTTGGTTGACATCAATTGAGTTGACTTTAGTTTGATTCTCAACTGTTCTTTGTGCATCAACAAACAGATCAACTGGAACACCAACTTTTTCAACTGCTTGATCAAATAGCTCAGCTCTGGAGATTGTAGTGTCCTTTTGTTGATACGGACATCAGCTTCACTCTCATCCTCCAGATTGATATCTTCAAATTTATTGGCCAGTTCTGCTGGATCAATTGACTGGTCAGTTGACAATGTTTCATCAAAAACAATGTGCACATATTCTTCATACTCTATAAGCTTTACTAACTAAATAATATCCGAGAAATATATCATTCATCATCTGACTTGGCATAAAAAGTAGTCAGATGATTTTTACCATTATTTTGGATGAAACATTTGCAACAAAAGATTTTGAAATAGGCTAGCATAGGTTGCTTGTCATGCCATATCTCATATGATGTCTTGCCATGTTTCTTGTTAATTATTTATATATTCTGAGTATAACATGCATTGTTCAATGCCTCAGCCAAAAACTTATGAGAAATACCAGAATCAACAAGCTTTGTTCTATCCGTCTTTTTAAGAATTCTATTTCTCCTCTCAGCAACTCCATTTTGGTGAAGTGTTCTAGCTACAGAGAACTCGTGCTTGATTCCATGGATTTCTAAAAATGTAGACAAAGTTCGTTTGAAAAATTCATTTCCTCTATCAGGTCTGATTTTTTCAACCCCTTTTGACTTTCATTTAAAAGTTTTTTGAAAATTTTGATCAGTTGAGTAGCAGTTTGGTCTTTTGATTTTAAAAAAAATACCCGAGTAAACCTTGAGAAATCATCAACAATAACTAGAGTGTATTTCATTCCCCCAAATCTCATGATTGGGATAGAAACAAACAAGTCCATATGCAACAGTTCTAAACTTCGAGTTAATGAGTTACATCATTTGTTCTTAAAAGATGACATAATTTGCTTCACAAACTAACAATCTGAACAAACTTCATCCTTCAAAAATTCAATTTCTGGCAAACCAGTGACCAAATAATTCTTGTTCATATTTGCAACGGCTTTGAAATTTAAATAATTTAATCTCTTGTACCACAACCAGTTCTTTGGTAAGTTAAAAGCAATGAAGCACACTGGTTCACTAGGTTGAGTAATCCAACTAATTTTGTCTGTATTGTCACATTTGTCACCTGTCATTATAATGGATCCAAAAATATATTTAACAGTACAAATATGTTTATGGAACTCAAATGAGTAGCCATGATCACACAATTGACTTATGCTAATCAAACTGTATTTAAGATTTTCAACAAGTAGTATATCTTCAATAATAATGTTTTCATGGATTAACTTACCCTTACCCACTGTTCTACCTTGAGAAGTATCTCCAAAAGTAATCTTAGGTCCAGCAAACTGAGTCAGTTAAATAATAGTTTAGTTTCACCAGTCATGTGCCTTGAACATCCACTGTCCAAGTACAAAACTGACTTCTTGATTAGTTCAGTTCATGTTTCATGCAATCACAAATGAAAATAATTCCTGGTACCAATACTTACTTGGGTCTACATGGAATTAATCCTTTTGGAACCCAGGATCAATCTAACTGACGACCACTTGTTGTGTTCCAAAGTGATTGTGCATATGCATGTGTGTGATGTGTTATATGTACATTAGATACAAAATGTTGTTTGCCCCTTCCAGCATCATTGATCTGCTTGTATCCTTTCTGAACATGCTTGTTATTAAAGTATCGTTCTTGCTTGCCTTTCATCGAGTTATGCCTAGGTAAACTGGATCGGTTAGGCTTCTAGTTTGGTTTAGCATTGGAACTCTCACGCACGTAACCAACAAAATAATTTTTGCCTTTACTCAAATCTTGAACAAGATTTGCAACTTGAGGGATGTATTCATTGTGTTCATATACCGAACTAGATCTCACAAATTGAATGTACTTCCCTCTGCACATGCTTAGCTTCGGTGGAGTACTATACTCATGAATGCTTTCATTGTTGTTAAAACCAATACCAGTTTTGTATCCAATTATTTTTGCAACTCTTGAATTTCAGTTAAGGAAATTGAAGACTTGTTTCAGGGTTAAACTAGTTCAGTTAGCTTTATATTATCAAATTTTAACTTCATATTTTCATCTTGTACCATGTCATTATCAGTTTTAAGCTTGTCAATCTCTGCATTTAGACTCAACATTTCACTAGTTGATCCTGGTCAGGTTAGTTTTTTTGTATAACAGATCAATTTGCTTAACTTTAACTTTCTCGAATGAGATAGAAAGTCTTATGTACTCATTTATCATCTCATGAAGTTCAGTGACAAGATAATCTCTTGTGAAATTAGTTAAGCTAAAATTGAATACTTGTTCATTGGTAAATTTCTGCTCAGTGTCATTGTCCATCAAGCACTTTACTTCCTCGTCATCACTAGATTTTTTTGATCTTTCTGATTCAAATGATTCACTGTCCGAATCAGCCCACTTTGACTTGCTTTTCTCGATCACCAACACCTTATGCTTCTTCTTGAAGGATTTATTCTCATCTTTGGATCTGCTTCTGTCAAATGACTTATTGCCCTTCTCAACTAATCTCTTGTCATCCTTCTTTAGTTTGGTACAATCAACTATAAAATGTTCAATTTTGATACAGTTGAAACAAACGTTGAAATCATCAGTTGATTCCCTCTTCTGATAAGATCTTTGCTGAGAACCTTGAAAATTGCCTTGATTCTTCCTTATAAACTTGCCAAAATTATTCAAAAATAGTGACATGACATCACTACTCAACTGCTCGGCTGACTTCTCATTCGAAACCGACGGTTTCAATTTCACTGCAGTTAAGGCCTTGGTCAATTGAGAGGCAGACTGATCATCCTCTCTGGTTTGCAACTCAAATTAATAATATTTTATATATGCGAACAAATCATTTAGTTCAAGGTTTTTTAAATCTTTTGATTCCAACATTGCTATTATCCACGCATTGCTTTCAAAATAACTTCTCGGTTATTGTACACTTTTTCAATGCACTCAGCTCAATGAAATGTTGTTTAATCTTTCATCTGATTCAGACATTGTGTAACATACCGTACTTTTAAACTACTTAAATTTTCCAAAAAATAAAATTTTTCTTAAATAATTAACAACCTCTCAAAATATAGTTGTAATAAAATGCTTGATCAAATATTTGGAATGTAAACGAACTTGCAACAAGTACTTGCTTAAAACAACATAAAGTAATCCGTTAAAATAAGAGTAAATGAGTTCAAAATGCATAAAAATCCTTAAAACTTAAGTGGTCCTCGGGTTAGTCCTCCGCACAGTCCGAGCCAACTCAATGATCATCGCCTCTCGTCTCCTCTTACTCGTCCTCACCTGCAACGATCAAGTCTAGTGAGTCTAAAGACTCAATATGTATAAACTGACAATAGCAAGTAATACATAATAAAATCACATGCATGTTAAAGTAGTCCCTACATACTTAAAACCTGAACATACTTACACAACCATAGACGTGCCATCATTTCATAAACTTTTTCATAAACGTGCTTGCAATGCACATACTTAAACATACATAATCATCATCATTTTGCGTATAGTGACCCATAACATAATGCCCCTGATCAGACTAAACCACAGTACTGGGCTGGCAGGGATGTCCACTGTCATATACATAAGATCCTCGGTCATGCTTTATCGGGTGGATTGACCCCTGGTCATGCTTTACCGCTTCCCAATCCTGATCATAATCTGGTCATGCTTTACCAAGGTGGAGAGGTCCCCAGACACATTCTCCGGCTTCAAAACCCGTTCATAATTTGTCACAAGAAAAATCCCATACCTCAAAAACATAAAACATTTTATTTTTGCACGTCGAACATACTTACATAGCATTGAGAGCTTCGTTGGATCTCGCTTGGGCTACTGCTGAACATACATACTAATACATTATTCAAGCAACTTAAATTCCACAACTTAACCGTACCAATCAAACTGACCACCGAAATAGTTAAATAACTTATGAATTTCTAGACCACTCGGGACTAGACCATATTTAATCAACATACTAAACCATGACATCGAACCCCGAAACAATCTTGATATGGAGTATGAACATTTTCCAAGCAATGGAAGACAGGGACCTCGCTTAAACCATAGTTCCATATTCCCTATTCAAACTTCGTAACGTCTAATCTAACACTCGATATGCTTGGACATACCGACCTATTAATACCCAAATGAAGCAATACCACATACACTTGAAGCTCAAAGATCACTGAACCAGTGCCTAGGCGCTGAGGTGTAGCTTTGCAGCGCTTGGACAAGCGCCTAGGCACTACCAACCAGCGCTGCGGCGCTACTCTGCACGTAGCTGCAGTGCTGCGGCACTAGCCCTACGTGAAACAAACCCCAAAAAATGTCATCTTCTACCCATTCGCTTCTCTATGACTTCTAATGTAACCAAACTCATACCGACTCGAAACAAAACATAGATTAGCGTATGACCACAACCATGACATACCTAAATGCAGCAATGATCACCCGGCGATTCCCAATAAATCCTGCAACCAATAAAACTCAAGAAACCTGAAGAACATATTTTATAAAATCACAGTTTGAGCAGTCACACGAGAATGATCATAACTCACTCGTTTCTTTAATCGAAAATTACAAATTTACTGTCAAATTGAAGGTATCAAAAAGTAATATGTTTTACATGTTGAAAGTTTTTCCAGAAAACCGACCGAAAATTCGCAAGATTCGAAAAAACAGCAGATTCCGTTTTTTAGATCTAAAAACTTGTTAAAAATCGTTTCAACCAGTTTTCCTCAGATTTGTGTGTGTGTGTAAAGTGTGTAAGTGTGTGTGTGAATGATGATTAGGGAGATATTTAGGGGTTAATTAGCTTTAATAAAAATACTAATAACCGATTAACATTCTAAATAAATTACTAATCCCCATAATTTTAAATAAAATACCACATGTCGAATTATCAAGGTTTAAAAAAATCCCCAACTAAACAAATTAGTATTTTGAAAAGATTAAAACCATAAAATCACCTAATAACTTAAATTAGACCTTAAGATGCTTAATATTTCATAAATCAAATAAATACCAATTTTCTTGACTTGAAATAAAATATCACATTAATCAGACATCGCCTAAATCGTCTCTGGTCTCTTTTCCCAATCCCGTATCGAATATTCGCCTAAAACATAAAACTCAAGAAAACGTTTTAACGTGTATCAAATAAACATGTAATAATTTAAAATAATGTAAAATCATAAATCATGTATCGTTAAAAATCTTTTTACAATTAAATAAATGATTTAAAATTTTAATAAATGCATGGATTTTATGTGTACTGATTTGGGTTCTACACTTTGATTCTCTTTTCTTCATCTTGATGCTGTCAAACTTTTGTATAGCAACAGGACAATTTGTTTTATTTTGTTTTTTCATTACCCTCGTACAACTTAATTAGGTTTATCAAATTTCCTTTGTTTTCTTGCACATCTTGATCTTGATGAAATATTCTTGTCAAGAGTTTTAAACAGTATATCTTTAGCCACATTATCGAGGTTGGCTTTCTTCTTATCTTTGTGTGTCTGTTCATCTCTGGGCTTTTCAATTTTCTGATGTGTCCCATCAGTTTTAGCAACAATAATGTTTTCTTTCATAATTTTCATCGGTCCATCAGTAATGATGCACCACATATCATCATCTTGCGCAGCTAAATGAGCATGCATCCTTATCTTTCAATAATCAAATTATTCTCTGAAGAACAATGGGATCTTGTTGAATGAAGTCATTTTATAGAATGTTCAGAAGCAATAATATGTCTCGCTTTGATATCACTTGACAGGATCGGCTGTAACGTTTAGAAGGGGGGATTGAATAAACACTTCCTAAAATTTCTTTCTTCAAAAATAATTTAGTCTGGTTAGTAAATTGAACTTGGTATTCTTTATTTTTGATGTATTTTGGCTAACAATATATGTGAAGAAAGAAGACAAACTAACATATTAGAACATTTCAAATAAAGGCTTGGCTATGTAATTTGAATAATAAACTGAAAGTAAAAAGTACGCAAGTTTGTTTCTAGATGTTCAGAGGACTCAAGCTCCTACATCATCACTTCTTCCTTTTGGAAAGACTCACATTAGAAGGATTTAATCTTTACATGCAATTTGAAAAAATAAGTTCAATTTGGACTTAACACTGTCAAAACTGAAACTTCCTAGTTTACTCAACTGAATGAAGAAACAATATATAAAATGCTTCAAATACAATGAATTTTACTATAACTTAATGGTCCTTAATGATCAAATATAAATTTGTAAAGTGTGCTTGAGTGTAAAATCAATTTTTTTGAATGCATGAATCAGATGTTTGGTTGTGTAATCTGTTGTTCTGTTGGTTGTTAATGTCTGATTAACTAATATGCATCTCTATTTATAGACTTTAAACTGAAACGGTCACAAACTTCAACAAAGATATGTTGTACAAAATAAGGATATTCGTTGCTGCGTCTTTTGTCCATGTCATCATTCTCTGACATTCGTACAAAATGTAGCATGGTTGAATTTGGTTGTGTCAGCAAGGTACAAAAAAACTTATCCAATAATCAGTCTAGCCCTCTTGTGTAAACTAATGTCCTTGAGAATGAAAGATTATCTCTAAAATGATAACTTGATAAAAAAATGCTTTGATATAGTTAAGTTTAGTTCCGAGTCATTTTTGTTTGACTAGTCCAGTTTAGGTATACCAATTTAGCTTGTGGACATATTCAGTTCGTTTAGTTCAGATTACCTAGTTTAGCCTTGTTGAGTTTGGCTTAGATGAGTTTTGCCTTAATTAATTTCTTAACACCAAAACATAAATGCTCCATCATCAATACTGGACTCTTTCTTGTAATGATTGTGTCTGCTTGGGTTTTGGAAATTTCTCTGGGTCTTCATTAAGAACTTGCCAAATATTTTCACCAATTGTGACATTGCATCACTGCTTAACTACTCGGCTGACTTTTATTTCGAGACAAATTGATTATTGGATGTAGCAGCCAGAGCCTTCTTTAGTTTGGCTATTGATTCACCATCAGTTCGTATTTCAAATTCTAACATGTGCCTTAAGATATGCAAACAGATCATGTAGTTCAGGATTGTTAATGATATGAATCCACCTAACTCCACCTCAAAAGCTAGCTCATGAGAGGAGGATTGTGAATTCATATATATTTTGCCCAAGACAACTCTTGCTAACCGATGTGGGACACATCATTCCCGACCCCTTTAGACTGCACGTCCTCGTGCCAACTCCTTCGTTAACCCGCACTCCAGGGCACTTCCAGGCATTCGCGACCCCTTTAGACTGTACGTCCTCGTGCCAACTCCTTCGTTAACACGCACTCCTAGGGCACATCCAGGAACATGCACCCACACGACCAGTCAAGAGTATGGCTATGATACCATATGATATGAATCCACCTAACTCCACCTCAAAAGCTAGCTCATGAGAGGAGGATTGTGAATTCATATATATTTTGCCCAAGACAACTCTTGCTAACCGATGTGGGACACATCATTTATGATATGAATCCACCTAACTCCACCTCAAAAGCTAGCTAATAAGAGGAGGATTGTGAATTCATATATATTTTGCCCAAGACAACTCTTGCTAACCGATGTGGGACACATCATTCCCGACCCCTTTAGACTGCACGTCCTTGTGCCAACTCCTTCGTTAACCTGCATTCCAGGGCACTTCCAGGCATTCGCGACCCCTTTAGACTGTACGTCCTTGTGCCAACTCCTTCGTAACCCGCACTCTAGGGCACTTCCAGGAACAAGCACCCACACGACCAGTCAAGAGTATGGCTCTGATACCATATGATATGAATCCACCTAACTCCACTTCAAAAGCTAGCTCATGAGAGGAGGATTGTGAATTCATATATATTTTTCCCAAGACAACTCTTGCTAACCGATGTGGGACACATTTATGATATGAATCCACCTAACTCCACGTCAAAAGCTAGCTCATGAGAGGAGGATTGTGAATTCATATATATTTTGCCCAAGACAACTCTTGCTAACCGATGTGGGACACATCATTCCCGACCACTTTAGACTGCACGTCCACGTGCCAACTCCTTCATTAACCCGCACTCCAGGGCACTTCCAGGCATTCGCAACCCCTTTAGACCGTACGTCCTCGTGCCAACTCCTTCGTTAACCCGCACTCCAAGGCACTTCCAGGAACATGCACCCACAAGACCAGTCAAGAGTATGGCTCTGATACCATATTATATGAATCCACCTAACTCCACCTCAAAAGCTAGCTCATGAGAGGAGGATTGTGAATTCATATATATTTTGCCCAAGACAACTCTTGCTAACCGATGTGGGACACATCATTTATGATATGAATCCACCTAACTCCACCTCAAAAGCTAGCTCATGAGAGGAGGATTGTGAATTCATATATATTTTGCCCAAGACAACTCTTGCTAACCGATGTGGGACACATCATTCCCGACCCCTTTAGACTGCACGTCCTCGTGCCAACTCCTTCGTTAACCCGCACTCCAGGGCACTTCCAGGCATTCGCGACCCCTTTAGACTGTACGTCCTCGTGCCAACTCCTTCGTTAAGCCGCACTCCAGGGCACTTCCAGGAACATGCACCCACACGACCAGTCAAGAGTATGGCTCTGATACCATATGATTTGAATCCACCTAACTCCACCTCAAAAGCTAGCTCATGAGAGGAGGATTGTAAATTCATATATATTTTTCCCAAGACAACTCTTGCTAACCGATGTGGGACACATCATTTATGATATGAATCCACCTAACTCCACCCCAAAACTAGCTCATGAGAGGAGGATTGTGAATTCATATATATTTTGCCCAAGACAATTCTTGCCAACCGATGTGGGACACATCATTCTCGACCCCTTTAGACTGCACGTCCTCGTGCCAACTCCTTTGTTAACCCACACTCCAGGGCACTTCCATGCATTCACGACCCCTTTAGACTGTACGTCCTCGTGCCAACTCCTTCGTTAACCCGCACTCCAGGGCACTTTCAGGAACATGCACCCACACGACCAGTCAAGATTATGGCTCTGATACCATATGATAGGTGGATTCATATCATATGGTATCAGAGCCATACTCTTGACTGGTCGTGTGGGTGCATGTTCCTGGAGGTGCCCTGGAGTGCGGGTTAACGAAGGAGTTGGCACGAGGACGTACAGTCTAAAGGGGTCGCGAATGCCTGGAAGTGCCCTGGAGTGCGGGTTAACGAAGGAGTTGGCACGAAGACGTGCAGTCTAAAGGGGTCGGGAATGATGTGTCCCACATCGGTGAGCAAGAGTTGTCTTGGGCAAAATATATATGAATTCACAATCCTCCTCTCATGAGCTAGCTTTTGAGGTGGAGTTAGGTGGATTCATATCAGTTAAGCTCTTTAGATTCACACATAGACAGTTTTGACATGACATTCTCTTGGGAATACTCTCATTACCTTCAATACTATCTCACGATTACCATACTCTTTCCCAACCATACTCTTTGCCAAGAGCAATCAGTTCAATAATGATGATGCTCACTCTTTCATAAAAGTCCGACTTAGACTAACCGGCTTCGTCTTGATACTGTCAAATTTTTAATACCAACAAACAATTTGTTTTCTTTTGTTTGGTCGTTGCCTTGACACAGTTGTATCGATTTCTCTCATATATCTTTGGTAGTGGAGGACATCTTGATTTTTCTAAAAGTGTTCTTGTCCATTGTTTTATACAAGATGTCTTTGGCAACAAAATCTAGATTTTCCTTTTTCTTGTCTTCAACGCTCCACTCCATTCTTGGTTTTTTAATCATCTGAGGAGCACCATCGTCAGAAATGACAATGACATGTTTGATTTCATGATCTTAATTGGTCCATTTGCGATAATGTACCACATATCATCATCTTGTGAAGCAAAATAAGCTCACATCCTGATTTTACAATCGTCAAAATCCTCTTTTGAGAACATGATAATCTTACTGAAAGAGGCCATTAGAGTTTAGTGTTCAAAGGAAAGAATTAACCCGCTCTAATACCAATTGCTAGGACCGAAGATTGATTTACATGGGTGAATAAATAATCTCAACAAATTTTGCAAACATTTTGGTTGGGTTAGTAACACTAAAATGCAATTCATGTCGGTTCGGGATAACTAAGCCAATAGTTTGTCACTGCATTGAAATAAGCTCACTGATTAAGTTTAAACATGAAATGGCTTGAGTTTTTTTGATCAGCTAGGCTATCAAATAGAAAGTTATGGTAGAGTAATTGATAATAAATAACACAAGTAGGCTTTTGGATATTCGGAGACTTCAGTACTCTTACGTCACCCCTTCTTCTTTGCAGAAAGATTTCACTAAAAGACTTTGTCAATTACAATACTTTGAAATTGCCCACCTCAGTAGTACTTACCACACTTCATAACTGAAAGTCTTAGTATATAACAGACTTAAACAAATGAGCTATAAGATTTTTTACTCTTAGTTACAAGGATTTTCAAAGAAATTCTATGCACAAAATTTATCCTCAATTATCTGAATAAACAATCTAGAGTGTACTTGCCATGACCTGTTAGACTCTTGAAAAATTTTTAAACTTTGAAGAATTTTTTTCAAATAGATAGAAAAAATAAAGCGAATAATCGAGAGATCTTGAGTATGCCCTGTCTGATATATTTATAGGCATCGTCTGCAGCGATCGTCTTTTTTAATATGTCAATCCATTACAAATAGAGACGTCATTGTGTCATGTCATCGACTTTTCTAATAAATAGTACACTTTGTGCAGTGCGTAGACTCTGACATTCAACGAAATAAAAAAGCTGTTATGTGAGATCTTATCTAATCATCAGCTAGGCTTTATTCTTTGAGAATGATAAATAGATGTTGATAGAATGTTTGATTTAGGATAACCGATCCACTGGGGAAAACAGAACCATCAGTTGTCCTTTGATCAACTTGACTTCTTTTCGATGACCTTTCTGTATCAGCTTGCCTAATATCAATGACCTTTTTGCCTTAAAATAGTAAACTAACAATTTTTCTTAGGCAGTCGATAGGGCGCTGATTAACAGTTTAGCTTAGGAAACATATACGCATGAATAATCAGTTTCCTTCTTAAATTCAGTTTGGCCAGGCTCTATAATTATCCATTAGATCAGCAGCCTTGTTAAATCACAAAAAAGTAAATGTTCTAACATATTAACTACATATTTTATGTGTTTATCCATCTTGTTTGGATCCTATTTACACAGTTATTCATTGATATTGTATTTTTCGTGTAGATTGACAAAAACTCAATAAGATATAGAACATTGGTTAAAAAGTTCAACAAATTGATGTCATGTAAGGAAAAACCTCGAGAAGTATAGGAAAAGTTGGGGAAAGAATGACCAAAGTTGAACCAAAAGTCAAGAAAGAACCCACATGCATTGATATGTGGGTTGAATATTTATGAAGTTAAATGTTCTAAAAAATGTATGCTCCAACCCACCTAGAGTGGGTCTGAACATGAGCTGATAATGAAAGTTACATTTCTTGTTGTCTAAAGGCATGTACGAGACTATAAATTATGTCCCAATTTTATCTTTCGATCAATAATTTATCTTCAACCTCGAGCGCTGCTTATTCCAAAAGGTATTTTGAAACGTACCGTATTTTAAACTATTAAAAATTTGCGGAAAATAAAAATTTTTCTTAAATAAATAATAAACTTTCAAATTGCGATAAAAATAATCTGCTCGTCTAAAACATTTGAAATGAAACAACAATAACCAAAGTTTGCAAAAGCATTTGTTTAAACATCGTAAAGTAATCCCGTGAAAATCAGAATACTTGATATGTGCATAAAAAAATTTCTTAAAATGTAAGCGGTCCTCGGGTTTAGCCTCCGCGCAGTCCGAGCCAACTCACTGATCCCCACCTCTCGTCTCCTCGTATTTTTCCTCACCTGCATCGCTAAGAAAAATCATTTTAAAACTAAATAAATAATTTAGCAATTTAAATAAATGCATGAGTTTTACGTGTACTGATTTTGGGCTCTACAATTCCTCCCCCACTTAAATAAATTTCATCCTCGAAATTAAATCTTACCAAATAGTTATGGGTAGCGACTTTTCATATCTGATTCGGCCTCTCAAGTGGCCTCTTCCACTAATTGATTCAGCCACTGGACTTTGACAAACTTGGCCACTTTGTTCCGAAGTCTCCGCTCCTGTCTGTCTAGAACTCGGACAGATCTTTCTTCATACGACAGATCTGGAGCCAACTGCAACGGCTTAAACTCAAGACACGCGAAGGATTTGCGATATACTTCCTCAGCATCGAGACGTGGAATACGTTGTGTACTTCGGCCAGATTCGGTGATAGGGCTACACGATAAGTAAGTGTCCCAACTTTGTCAAGAATTTCGAACGGTACAATGAACCTCGGACTCAGCTTGCCCCTCTTCCCAAACCTCATAACACCCTTCATAGGTGATATCTTAACAAAAACATGATCTCCTACGATGAATTAGAGATCCCTTCTCCTCTTGTCAGCATACTATTTTGGCCACTCTAGACGATACTCATCATGTCTCGGATCTTGACCACCACATCTGCAGTCTGCTAAAAAATCTCTGGACCAAGTTCTGATCTCTCACCGACTTTAATCCCTATGAATCGGTGATCTGCACTTCCTTCCATACAGTGCTTCGTAGGGAGCCATACCTATAGATGATTGAAAGCTGTTGTTGTAGGTAAACTCCACTAGAGGTAGCTTTGATTCCCAATTCCCAGGGAAATCGATCACACAAGCTCGCAGCAAATCTTCCAAAATCTGAATCACTCGCTCAGACTGGCCATCTGTCTGAGGGTGGAATGTCTACTGAATAGCAACTTCGTCCACATGGCTGCGTGTAAACTCTTCCAAAGGGACGATGTGAATCTCGGGTCCTTGTCAAACACAATAGAAAATGAGATCCCGTGCAATCGGACTATGTCCCTAATATAGAGCTCTGCATACTGAGCCATGGAGAAAACCGTCTTCACGGGTAAAAAATGTGCCAATTTAGTAAGTCGATCCACTATAACCCAAATGGCATTGGATCCTCTGACTGACCTCGGCAAACCAACAACGAAATCCATGGTGATATTATCCCATTTCCACTCAGGGATAGGGAGCGGCTTAAGCATTCCTGCTGGCCTCTGATGCTCTGCTTTCACTTGCTGACAAGTGAGACATTCAGATACAAATCGATAGATGTCCCGCTTCATACATGGCCACCAATACAACATTTGCAAATCCTTGTACCAGGGGCGGATTTACAGTAGGGCACACAAGGGCCATGGCCCCCTCAAATTTTTTAAATTCTTTTAGTTTATATTAATATTTGAAAAATTGAATATATATATATATATAAATGGCTCACCACAACAAATTAAAGAGCATGTATCTCCATGGCAAGGCAAGGGTTTCTATACCAATAAACCCAGGGTTTGAATCCTAGGTTTTTCTTCTTTTTTATAATTGATTGACTTTTAATTTTTAAATATTTTATTACTTCTTAAATTTATCATTTATGAAAAGCCTTTTCAACTATCAGGTGCTGAGTTTGCTGACTCTTCTAGTTTCTACTGTTAATACATAACGGTCATTGTCAACTATGAATATCGTCAAAACTAGGCTTAGGAGCAAAATGGATGATGATTTTCTCTCGTATGTATTGATGATATTTATTTAAAGAGAAATTGCTTAAAATATTTGTATAGATGTTATTACTTGAAGAGTTTGAAAATTTTAAGGAACATCGAATTCTTTTTAATTAGAATTTTTTTTAAACGTACTATTTATATTTAGTTTAATATAAATGATGAAATTTTTATCTTTATTCTTTGAATATTTTGTCTGTATTTTATAAGCGGCCCCCACAGAGTTGAAATTCTAGATCCACCCCTGCCTTGTACATCTTGGTACCTCCTGGATGAACGGAAAACCGAGATGCATGTGCCTCTGTCAGAATATCTTCTCTGATCGAATCAACACTAGGCACCCGCATCCTTTCTCTGTACTTCACAATTCCATCGGACACTATATAGAGTACACTGCCCTTGGCCTCATCCTTCAGTCTCCATTTCTGTAACTGCTCATCCGAATGTTGACCTCTACGGATTTGGCCTAGCAAAGAGGACTGGAGTGTCAGATTAGACAGCTTAGGAGTTCTGTCTTTAGGATAAACTTCAAGGCCAAACCTCTGAATTTCTGACCGAAGAGATCTCTGCGCTGACAGTTGTGCTACGACTGCAACTTTTCTACTCAAAGCATCTACCACAACATTAGCTTTCCCTGAATGGTAGCTAATCTCACAATCGTAGTCTTTTACTAACTCTAACCACCTTCTTTGTCTCATATTCAATTTTTTCTGAGTGAAAAAATACTTGAAACTCTTGTGATCAGTGAATATCTGGCATTTATCACCGTACAAATAATGTCTTCATATCTTCAATGCAAAGACAACGGTAGCTAACTCAAGATCATGAGTCGAATAATTCTTTTCATACACTTTCAACTGTCTGAAGTCATAAGTTATAACCCGATCATGCTGCATCAAAACTTCTCCTAAACCGAGCTTAGAAGCATCGGTGTACAACACAAAATTACCTTGTCCTGCTGGCATGGCTAACACTGGCATTGTGATAAGAGCTTGCTTCAAAGTATCAAAGTTCTTCTAACATTATTCACTCCATTATTTAGCATTCTTCTTAGTTAATGAAGTTAGTGGCACTGCAATCGAGGAAAACCCCTGAATAAATTTTCTGTAGTATCCTGCCAAGCCTAGGAAACTACGGATCTCTGATGCGTTTTTCGGCTCAATCCAATCTTTAACTATTGTCACGTTAGCTAGATCCACCTCAATGCCACTGCTAGATATTATATGACCCAAAAATGCTACTTTCTCCAATCAGATTTCACACTTACTGAATTTTGCAAACAACTTTCGACTCTGCAAGACCTGCAAAACTGTACCCAATTGATGACTGTGCTCCTCACGGCTCTTCAAGTAGATAAGAATGTCGTCAATGAAAACTATGACGAACTGATCTAGGTAAGGCTGAAATACTCGATTCATGATGTCCATAAAAATCACTGGAGCATTCGTCAATACAAACAGCATCACTAAGAACTCATAGTGCTCATATCTGGTTCTGAAGGCTGTCTTATGAACATCCGAATTTTTTACCTTCAGTTGATGATACCCGGATCGTAGATCTATCTTAGAGAACATTGTAGCTCCCTGCAACTGATCGAATAAATCCTCGATCCTTGGTAGTGGGTATTTGTTCTTAATCGTTACCTTGTTCAGTTCTCGGTAATTGATACACAATCTCATGCTCGCATCTTTCTTCTTTACAAATAGCACTGGTGCGCCCCATGGTGAGAAACTAGGGTGGATAAATTCATTGTCTAGGAGCTCCTGAATTTGCTGTTTGAGCTCTAAAATCTCAGCTGGAGCTAAACAGTACGGTGCCTTAGAGATTGACACGGTGTCTGGCACAAGGTCAATAGCAAACTCCACCTCTCTCTCTGGTGGAAGGCCTGTGACATCATCAGGAAAAACATCAGGAAAATCTCTTACTACTGGTACATCAAATATCGACGGAGTGGGTACGTCAAGTGCAGAAATAATGCTGACCAAGAAAGCCTGACACCCCTTGTGAATAAGTCTATGTGCCTGCATGCAAGAGATCATGCGAGGGAAACTCCTCCATCTATCCGGCTCAAAGAGAAATTGCTCCATGCCAACGGTCTTACCAACAATGAGCTTTTTTGAAATTCAATGAGAACTCAGTTTTTCATTAGCCTAGTCCATCCCTAATATGATATCGAACTCTGGCATTGGCAACACAACCAGATCAGCATACACTAGGTGGCCCTGCAGTTCAAGATCAATATCTCTGACCACGCTAGTAGTTGATAAATCTTCCCCTGACGGGACTATCACTGAGTAGCTCACGTCGAGTCCAATAGACTTGACGTCTAGATGATTAACGAACGTCTCCGAAAGAAAAGAGTGAGTAGCCTCATAATCTATCAAGGCCTTTGTGGCTACTCTCTTTATTAAGATATTTCCTGGGGACGTTAGCACAACACACAAAACTTATATCCCAAAGTACTAATGTTAACATCAAACATAGTAGAAAATTTCTATCCCGAGTCACCAAAAATATGAAACAGCACATCTATAATCCCAAAACAAATTTGAAATATGCATGGTAAAAATAGTACGGTGCTGAATTAAATAAGTTACCAGTCAACATGGTCGTGTCTGGGTTCACCTCCTCTACTTGCATGGCAAACACTCTCCCATGGGTCGGCTGCCTCCACTGTGGCCAGCCCTTCAGCATATGGTCGCCGGCTCCACACTTGAAGCATTTGCCTGATCCCCATAAACACTGTCCCGCATGCTGGCGGTTGCACTTAGGACACACAGGGTACTCACCAGGCCTTTGAGGAGCCTTTTGCTGAGGAATAGGACCCTTGCCTTTCGGTGGTCCCTGAAAAGGCCTCTTCCTACTGTCCCTGGAAAGGCCTCTTAAACTGAGGTTGTTGCTGCTGCTGCTGAGGTGCCTCATAAGGCCTCTTGCTCTGCCTGTCATTCTCAATGTCCCTCTGATCCTGCTCTGCCTCCAGGGCTCTCGACACGACAATGACATAGGTGGTAGGGCCAGCAACTCTTACATCACGGAGCAAGATCGATCGTAACCCATCAATGAAGTGCCTCAGCTTCTCCCGGGCATCATTAGCAATTAGGGGCACAAAGTGACACCCCCTCTCAAACTTCCTGACAAACTCTGCGACTCTGTTGTCTCCCTATCGAAAAGTCATAAACTTCCTAGTCAGGCGGGAGCGTACTTCCTCAGTGAAGTACTTGGAGTAGAAGAATTCCTTAAAACCTGCCCACGTTAGGGTCTGCGAATCTACTGATACAGACGCGCTCTCCCACCACAATCTTGCGTCTCCTGTCAGTAGAAAAGTGGCACATCTGACCCTGTCGGCATCCTACAGCTCCATGAAAGCGAAAATCACCTCGATGGACTTAATCCGTCCCTCAGCTATCATCGGGTCAGTAGTCCTCGAGAACTCTTTTGGGTCCATCCTCCTGAACCTCTCATAAACTGCCTCTGGTCTGGGCCTCGTCCCAGTATCTACGGCAGCATGGTTCCCTGCAAACTGTGCGAAGAACTGAGTCATCCCTACGAGCATCTGAGCCTGCATATCTGGGGGTGGATGAGGAGGCGTGGCCCCCTCCCCATCCTGAGCCTCTCTATTCTCATCCCTTGCTCCACGGACAACCATACGTCTAGGAGGCATACCGTTCCAACATTTACCCAACATGCGTGAACATAATATTAATATCATAAGATGCACGTAATTTGAACTTAAACATGTACATGCTGAAATCATGACTTGATGCTTACTACATGAAAAAATTTAAAACTTTAAAACTTACAGACTTGAGATGTGACTTCGTGAGTTTCTCGCAACTGGCAGTAGGCATAACCCTTTACAAGAACACCGCTCTGATACCAACTGAAACGTACCGTATTTTGAACTACTTAAAATTTGCGGAAAATTAAAATTTTTTTAAATAAATAATAAACTTTCAAATTGCGATAAAAATAATCTGCTCGTCTAAAACATTTGAAATTAAACAACTACAACCAAATTTGCAAAAAGCACTTGTTTAAACATCGTAAAGTAATCCCGTGAAAATCAGAGTATTTGATACGAGCATAAATTTTTTTCCTTAAAACGTAAGCAGTACTCGGGTTTAGCCTCCAGCCAGTCCGAGCCAACTCACTGATCCCCACCTCTCGTCTCCTCGTACTCGTCCTCACTGCATCGCTAAGAAAAATCATTTTAAAACTATATAAATAATTTAGCAATTTAAATAAATGCATGAGTTTTACGTATATTGATTTTAGGCTCTACATATTTTTACATTATCCATTATAGAATATATACAGATACAAAAACACTGAGGTAACTTATTTAAAATGTCTTCTTGACATCACATAAATGTTAAATCTTGTCACATAATTGTTTCCAATCATTAACACATTATCTTGCTAAATTACTTTTAGTGTGTATTACTTTAAACAAATCACAACAAATATTAAAAACTTTGTCCAACAAATTTTTTTCGAAGCTGCAGAATCTACCAAGATGGAAAATGACAAAATGGGATTCTAGATCGCTCCAGAATGGTATTCTATGTGTTAACAAATGCAGAAATTAACAAATTTTTTTTATGTTTTTCGGGGTATTGGGCAGTAGTCCTGGTATCCTCGCCCCAGGGCCGCCTTGCGTATATCTGTGCCTCTGAGTGTGGGTTGAAAATCCGAAAAATATGCATGCAGAGTCACGAAAATCAAGAAAAAATCAAATTTCGAATCATGATTTTCGTTATTTCAAGCATGGAAAGACTCAATTTATGGTTATTTTGAAAGGGAGCTATAAAGAGAGCAACCTAATCCATTAGAGATTATTTTTGACCACTAAATTTTGTCGTGCAAGGGCTTGAGAGAGGAGAAATCCAAATTCAACGAGAATCCCACCTTTCACGTTGAGATTTCTTATTTCCATTTTGATTTTATTTTCATGAGTTCAAATATTGATTTATTTATTTGTTTAATTTTTATGGAATATTTTGTTTTACATTAAGACCACGATAGGATCGAGATAACACTATTTTGATATTGAGTTTATTTTTAATAAATTGTTCTTTATTTTTTTCCATTATTAATTGATGTTGATTTAATATTGATTTTGAATATCCTCGTCAAATATTTACATGTTTGCTGATTCATCTTGAATCTATAGATGACTGGTTAAAGATTGCTTCAAATAAGTTAATCAATTTATGATTAAATTGATTAGAAATAACATTCTGTTTTAGGTGAATATTAGAATTTCATAGCAATTAATGCATTTAAATATAATTAAAAATTCAATTATAAATAGTTGAACTGCTTGATTTAAATAAAATTAGTAAGCATAGAAATAGATTAATAATTAATTCAGTGGTTTTTATTGTGATTGAGCAGAGTTTATATAATTAATTGTAATTTAATATATTAACATAGTGGATTTTAGTACATAGTGGACCTTGATTTTTTTTTTTTTTGAGTTTTATTTCTTCGTTAATCATTAACTATCTTTAGATTTAGAAATTTCTATAGTTTTAGTTTATTTAGATTTATCGTTTTCCTTTAACCAATTTAACCGAATTAGTATAGCTTAAGTTAATTAATTGAAATTCTAGTAATTAAACATCTATGAATGAGAGTGACTCACATTCTAAATGCGATAAATTAGAATTTGATCTAGTGCACTTGTTAGTTCAAATGATTTCGACGGTCATATATCTCTTAGGTTTATAATTTAACGGATTGCAAACACTTCAAAAAATCTGGTTTTTCTCCTATTTTCTCCAACTCCATTTTCTTAATTCGGATACCTCGATAATTTATCTAAGTAATAATAGCTTACAATTAATCAAATTCTATCATGTTATGCACTGAAGAACACCTGATCAAGCCTCGATTATATAAAATAATAATAAAAATAATTATAATCCAATGCATGATAACAACCCCCACGTCGCGATTTGAGCATAGAGTGGGTGGAGTATAATTTAAGCAATCCTATATTATATTATACAAAAATAAATATAACAATCAATATTATTATTATCTCTTTCACTATTTTTAAATTTAATAGATATTTTTTGTTAGGAAACTTTTCTTCATGCCTATTGTTGGCATCACCATCTATATCACCATTGTCAATCAACATATTCATCATCGTTATATATACATATTTTGTTAAAATTAAAAATTTACGATAAAATAAAATATCAAACTCACAAAATATATTAAAATACACATTTTATAAAATTTTCTCGACTCAATTGTATATCTTCTTCACAAATTAAGATACCTATTTATAGAATCTCTTTGAAAATATTCCAAAAATAATTACATCATCACATAATAATTTTCATTTTTCCAACTCTTATTTTCAACACTTCATCTTGTGATGATGATCATGATACAATGATTGTCTTCATTACGTGTTTTTATACTATCACGTTAAATACTTTAATAGAGAAAATCTATTGGGATAAAAACTATAGCAAAGGAAAAAATAGTACAATCACATAAACTCTCCTTCATGTTAACACAAATGATTCTTCACAAATTTCATAGATTGTGCATCCCAATGTTATATATATGCTTTCTGAATATTGTCGTAGGAAGCGTTTTTGTGAAGAGATCTGATGAGTTTTCACTTGATTGAATGTAACGAATATCAATATATTTATTTTTCTCAAGCTCTTGGGTGAATTCGAAAAACTTACGGGAAATATGTTTAGTTCTGTCGCTTTTTATATATCTTTCTTTCATTTGAGTAACACATGCAGCATTATCTTCATATAATGTCACGTGCTTCTTGTCAAGATAATCTGCATGAGATTTGGATATGTTGGGTCTTTGATTTTAGCCACACACATTCACGGCTTGTTTCATGTAGTGCAATAATCTCAGCGTGATTTAATGAAGTCATTATGAGTGTTTGTTTCTGTGAGCACCAAGAAATTATAGTGCCTCCACGAGTAAATACATATCAGGTTTGGGAACGTTCCTTGTGTGGATCAGATAAGTACCCAACATCAATATAACTAATTATACTTTGATTGGTATCTTTTGAATACAGAAGTCACAAGTCTGTCGTTCCTCGTAGATAAAAGAATATATGTTTAATTCTGTTCCATTGTTTCTTTGTTGGATATGAGCTAAATCTTGTCAATAAATTTACAGCAAAAGATATATCAGGTCTTATTCAATTTTCAAAATACATAAAGACATCAATAGCACTTAGATATGGTACTTCTAGACCAAGAATAACTTCATCATCTTCACATAGATGGAATGGATCATTTTCTATGTTTGATGATGTAACAACCACTGGAGTACTTAAATGATTTGATTTATCCATATTAAAACGTTTAAGGACCTTTTCTGTGTAATTTGTGAACAAATATTCCACATTCTTTTTGTTCAATTTGTAACCCAAACAATACTTTGTTTTTTCAAGGTCCTTCATTTCAAATTCTTCCTTCAAGTATAACACAACTTCTTGAATTTCCTTATTTGTTCCAATGATGTTAAATCATCAACATATACAACAATAATTACGCATCCAGATGTTGTTTTCTTAATGAAAATGCAAAGGCATATTAAATTTTTTACATATCTCTTTTTCATTAAGTGTTCACTTATCTGATTATATTCCATTCGACCGGATTGCTTTAACACATATAATGATCTTTGCAATTTCAGAGTAACATTCTTTGGGTTTTGAACTTTGTGCTTCAGGAATCTTAAATCCTTCGAGTGATCCTTATAAGTAAGCTGTAACAACATCTATAAGATGCATTTCTAAATTTTCAGATACCTACAAACTAATCAAATACTGAAACGTAATTGCATCCATAACGAGAGAATATGTTTCTTCATAATCAATTCCAAGCCTTTGAGAAAAACCTTGTGCAACAAGTCAAGCTTTATATCTTACTATTTAATTTTTCTCATTTCGTTTTCGAATAAAAACTCGTTTGTACCCAACAGGTTTTACACCTTCAGGTGTAAGGACTATAGGTCCAAAAATATTACGTTTATTTAGCGAATCCAATTCAACCTGGATGACGTCTTTCCATTTTATCCAGTCTTGTCGATTTTTACATTCACCAAAAGATTTTGGTTCATGATCTCCATTGTCATTTATGATTTCAAATGTCGCATTGTAAGAAAATATCTCATCAATTTCTTTTATATCTTTTTGGTTCCATATTTTTTCAGTATTAATATAATTGATAGAGATTTCACGATTCTAGTCAATTTGTGTTTCTAACAGAACATTTTCATCATCATGTGTTTTTGGCAGAATATCATTCTCTATTTTATAATCATCGTGTTTCTCTATGCATTTTCTTTTTCGAGGATTGTTATCCATGGAACCGATTGACCTTCCATGTTTCAATCATTTTATGACATCATGAGTGTCTTAAATTTGTTTATTTGGAATTTCAATTCGAGCAGGGACATTTACAGCATGTATTTATGATTTAGTTACCTCTTTTGTTCTGCAAATATATCTGGTATTTGATTTGCTATTTTTTGTAAGTGCGCAATTTGTTGTACATCTTTTTCACATTGTTTAGTTCTTGGATTCAGATGTAACAATGATGATATATACTATGTAATTTCTTTTTGGATATGTTTCTTTTCTCCCCCTAACATTGAGAAGTTTTCCTCATTAAAATGACGATCATCAAAGCACGCTGTAAACACGTCGCCTGTCTGAGGCTCAAGATATCGAATGAATGATGGGCTATCATAACCGATATAAATTTTAATCTTTCTTTGAGGTCCCATTTTAGTTCGTTGAGGCGGTGCAATAGGCACATATATTATACATCCAAAAATTTTCATATGATAAATATCTGGTTCTTTATCAAATGTAAGCTGCAATGAGGAGTATTTATGATATGCACTTGATCTGATGCGAATTAATGCAACATCATGTAAAATTGCATGTCCCCAAATAGAAATAAGAAGTTTTGTTTTCATAATCATTGGTCTAGCAATCAGTCATATGCGTTTAATCAATGATTCAGCTAATCCATTTTGTGTATGTACATGAGCAATATGATGCTCAACAGTGATTCCTATTGACATACAATAATCATTAAAAGTTTGGCAAGAAAATTCACCAGCATTATCTAGTCTAATTTTCTTGATTGTATAATCAAAAAATTGATTCCGCAGTTTTATTATTTGAGCAAATAATCTTGCAAATGCCACATTCAGAGTTGATAATAAACATATATGTGACCATATGCTGGAGGTATCGATCAATACCATAAAATATCTAAATAGTCCACATGGTGGATGAATTGGCCCACAAATGTCACCTTGAATACGTTCAAGAAACATGTGTGATTCAGTTTGGATTTTAGCAGGTCATAATCTTATAATGAGTTTTCCAAAAGAACATACTTTACATGGAAAATTTTTATTTTGAAAGATCTTCTGGTCTTTCAGCGGATGACCATGTGTATTTTCTATAATTCTTCACATTTTTATCGAATCAGGATATTCTAATCGATCATGTCAATTAGTTAATATCGAAGAATTATCAACCACCATGTTTGATTCAATTGGACTTATATGTGTATAATGCAATCCAATAGGGATTATTGGTAGTTTTTCAACTACATATTTTTTTTACTGATTATATGTGGTAAGACACATATATTTCTCATCTCCTTCATTTATTGTCTGAGTATCATACCCATGGGAATATATGTCATTAAAACTCAACAAAATTTTTTTTTTCCGATTGTGTTGAATACAAAGCATCATTTATCATAAACTTTGTACTATTAGGTAACAAAAAAATGTGCTTTACCACAATCTTTAATCAAGTCTACAATACTTGATATTGTATTCACCATTGTTTTTGTTGGTTTTAATTCCAAGAAATATCTTTTTATCTCGGAGAATAGTGTGCGTTGTACCACTATCAGGTATGCAAACTTCCATGGGATTAATTCCTTATTTAGCTTTGTTCATAGCATTTTCCATATTTGAACTTCAAAAAAATATGTAATGAAAAAAATTACTGACAATACATATGTAATTTATTGAAAAATATAACACATACCATAATTATACAATTAAAAAAATCATATGAATACATGAAAAATAAAATATTTTACATTTATATTCCACCAGTATATTGATCATTTTCAGATAAATCATTCAGAAAATCTACATCTTCAAAATGAATTGAATCACTCAAACGGTCACCGTGTCCTAGTGAAATTGGTCTCTTTTACTTTTTCCTTTATTGATTCTTTATAGAGTTTATAAAGGTGCTCGGAGGCTCGACAAATATGAGACCAATGTCCTGGAGTACCACATCTAAAACAAAAACTTTTAAATCGTTTTGAGTGATTTTCATTAACACTCATGTCATCATGATGTCTTTTCAGTGGGTGGTTAGTAACGCCCTTTTGAGATGAGTTATAGAAGTAACTATCTCGATTGTTTTAAAAACCATGGCCACGACCGCGACCGCTTCTACGTCCCCGACCACGACCTCGATTTCGACATCGACCAAAACCTTCTCTACTACTTTGATTCTGGTTTCCAGGTTTAAATTCATTTTTCTTACGACATTTACTTATTTTTACTTACGAAATTTACTTCTGGAAATATTGTTGATCCAGTGGGTCGGGACTAATGATTTCCCATTAGCAGCTCGTTTTTCTTTTCCGCCATAAGAAGACATGCAATAAGTTCATAATATCTCACAAATCTACGCACTCTATATCGTTGTTGTAGTGTTATAATTGATATGTGAAAAGTGAAAAAATATTTTTTCAAGCATTTTCGATTCCGTAACCTCATGTCAACAAAATTTTAATTGCAAGATTATTCGATACATTGCCGAGTTGTAATCACCGACTTCTTAAAATCTTGAAATCATAATGGTATTTCAGTCATCATGGGCAGTCGGAAGTATGACTTTTCTTATATGTTCAAATCTTTCCTTTAATACTTTCCATAAAGCTATGCGATCTTTTTCAATGAGATATTCACATTTAAGCCTTCATCAAGGATGTCGACGCAAAAATTACATAGCTTTTGCTTTTTCTTGTGATGATGAGATACCATTTTTTTAATGGTCTTATTTAGACCCAATGACTCAAGATGCATTTCTACATCGAGAGTCCATGTCATATAATTTTTTCCCTTAATGTCAAGCGCAACGAATTCGAACTTTGCCAAATTTACATGGTGGTACTAGAAAAAAAATTAACAATGTGTTTTATTAGTTAAGTTCTAAATCTATTAATATAGAAAACAAAGTAATAGATAAATTATAAGTACAAGCATACTTAAAAATAAAAAAAACGTGAGGCGGATATTCTCCGATAAACACAAGATTAGTGAGTATAATAACCAAAATAATTATAAAAAATAACCTTGAAAGAACCAACATCTTCTTCTTCAAAAAATTGATAAGAAAAATTTTTAGGGAGAAAGAGTAAGTTTGAAGTGATTGAATATGTTTGTGAAATCATATTTATAGGGCAAAAACTAGACGTTTATGACCGTTTATACAAATACAAAATCTTCAAAAAAAATTAAATATATGTATATGCATAATTTTATGATAATAATATGATGTATATAATATGTTTAAATAATTATGAATATCACATCTGTAAGGCCCAAAATACGAAAACATAACCGAAATACATGTAAATATAGAAAAATTGAAAACGACTAATTAAATATTTTAATTGCATAAATTGAATATAATGTGCATGTTTGCATGCATAACATGTACTGCCTACACGAATGCATGAAAACAGTGTTTATAAGGTTATTCGAGAAGCGATCGAGGAACGGAGATCGGAGACCATAAAAAAGAAAATATTTTTATTAAATAATTATTTTTAGTTGTTTAATATATGACCTAATTTAATTGACATTTTTGAAAATAAGAGGTTTTGAGTTGTTTTTACACGCCGAGTCGTATTTTCAACCAGTGTTCGATTTACGACTAAAATATAAATTTTTCAAGAACTCGGCTAATATTTTCACGAATTTTCCTAAATAAAATATTTTAAATATTCACTAATGTGCCTAATGGGCATGATATACCATAATTATGGGCCTAAGCTTGCATGCATATTTTATTTGACAATAAATAAGCAAAAACCCTACCCTATACCCTCAAACCCCACGCCCCTCACCACTCCAACACCACAAGGACTCTCTCATCAGCTTTATTGTACACACCACACGAGATTATTCAAGGAAAGTCACGGTTTTTGAATGTAATTCATTCTAGGGTCTCCTACGTCAAAGTTCTTCGCATCTCAACTTGTTTTTCGTGCGTAATACACGCAAAAGCACGCCATAAATCTCTTTTTCTCATCTATCACATCATATTACGTGTTTGAATTATGTTTGCATTGAAAACATTTTTACCTTATGATTATTTTCGTTTTTAAGCTTTGATATGTCAATAACATGTATTTTTATGGTACAAAACTTATGTTATTATTGCATGAAGGGGCTGCCATGTTAGGGTGACTTGAGGGGATTATTTTCCAGCGTGTGTGGTTAAAGGCTTCACACGATTGGAATAGGTCTTGAACGAAAATTTCATGTTATGGCGTATTAGGGTTCGGCAAAGGGGAACCACGGCTTTCAGCTCGACCAGGGCTCGGGCTGGGCGTGGTTGGGTGTGAGGAATAGTCCTAGCATGGCTAGGACTCGTGCGCCGCGGCTAGGGAAGAGCCAAACCAAGATGGGACTCTTCCCATGCAACCGCATGCTACAGCTGTGCGAAGGGGGCTTCGGAGCTGGCTTAGGCTGGCGGGCAGGAGTCGATCAGGTTCCGGAGGGTGAGGGTGAGGGCTCGGTGGTGGCTCAAGGGTAGGAGTCCTAGCTGAGTTATGAAGAGTCCTAAAGTTTAAGCAAGGGACGCGCAGCTCTTGCATCTTGCAGGGGGTTGCAGTCTGGGTTAGGGTGAGTCCAGTGGGTCCAGTAGGGTTCTTAGGTGGGCTGGTCAGGGGCTGGCTCGGGTGTGGCTCGAAGAAAACGAGAGATGGCTCAAGGGGAACTTGTGGGGTTTGAAAAATTTGTTTAAGGGCTTAGGGCTTGAACGGTGAGTCCACGGCGTTGGATCATGGCTCACAAGGGTAATTTAAGCAATAAAAGTTATTTTTAAAATTTGGGAATAAAATATTAACGTTTGAATTAATTCAGGATTAAAACGCTTAACAGATTAGTAATTAGGAATTAAATCGGAAGTCTCGAATTCAAGCTAAATAAAAATGTTAAAAAGTAGATTTAAGCTTAAATAATTATTTGGGATGGTCTAGAGTCAACAAAAGTAAGAAAAAAGTCAAAATCAAGAAATTTTAAGTCCAATGGTAAAACGGTAATTTTACACTTGAAAAATGTTATACGTCCTGGCAGTGCCCCGAACACTGTAATTAATGTTAATATGTTGATGTTAAATGTTTATGAAATTTTATGGAAAAACGTTAGCGCTAAAATACGTGTTGCATGCTTGGTTCAAAATGAAGATGTAATATGTATATGCGTACATTTTTATAAATGATGGAAATAAGAAAAGTTGGAGGAGGTGAATTGATTGTGACTAATACGATGATATGTAAAGCCAAGGCTCAGTTGACGGGTGAGAGTGTTGTTGATGTCCCCGTCGCCCGGTACCGTGGTTAATACGTAGATGGATCCATCGACCTTCAGCTGATACGAAAGTCACAATTAACGATCCGAATTCAAATAAATCGAAAACGTATACATATATGACGAAAAGGAGAATATATGTGAAGAAAAAAAATTGTTTAATTTTATGCATGTTCATGAAAAGCTATTTTAAGAAAAAATCTTTTCACTTTTGCATGTGATTGTATATGTATTACTTGTTATCATGGTTAAGGTTTGCTGAGTCAATAGACTCACTAGGTGTGATTGATGAAGGTGAGCATAATCAGGTGAGCATAATATTGACGTTGTTGAGAGACTTGATGGTTGATCTTGCTGGACTGAAGGTGCACATAACCCGAGTACCACACTAGTTTTCCACATTTTAAATTATGTTTATGATTTAAGTTTACGTTAAAGATCTTTATGACTTTTATGATGCTATCGAGAGGTTTTGAGAAGATGTTATGAAACGACCACTACTTTTTTTTTTTCTTTTTTTATAATCATAAACTCGAAAATTACTAATAAACTCACTTAGTGTTTCCATAAATCATAATAATTAACATTTGAAATCTTAAGTGCGTAAAAATCCCTAAAACATCAACTAACCAAAATTTCTACGTTGACCTTTAAAAAGATAAATTAACAATAAAATAAAGCATAAAAATCCCTAAAAAAATTGTTGGAAACCTAATTTCGGAGTTTGACAAACCGGGCGTGAAAAGATTAAATAACTGATCAAGGAAACTAAAGGTAATTGAACTAAAAGTTTCGTAACTGATAGTTTCCCGAACTGAAGATCAATATATAATCAAGGGCAACTGAACTAATATAAGCTAACTGAAGATGTGTAGTCAACTGAAGGATCAGTTGAGAACTGATCAGTCATACATTCATCCATTTATCCTATCGGCTAAAAAGAGTATACTAAGTCATCGGCTTTACACGTCACAGTGAAAAAAACGTAGCCCAACAAACGACAGATTGTACAAAGAGCAGCGGGAACACTGCATTTCAGAAATGCTACAGTGTACGACTGTCAGAAGAATGTTGACATGACAAACAACAGATATAAAGATTCAAAATGAATTCATCGTTACCGTTGGAAGCAAAGCCAATAAATAGTCAATCATATTAGCTGAAGAGTATGCAACCGAATCAGTCACCAAGTTATCCATCTACTAGCTTAAAGAAACTCTGCACAAATTCTTTCAATCTCACTCTCAAAAAGCTCATGCTTATTATACACATCAATAGCTTTTAGGCTATACATTTGAGCTAAAAGCACAAAACACTTACAGTTGTATTATTCGATCTTATCGAGATCAGTGCTAAAAAATTACACATCAGTTGAGTACTGATAAATTGTATTGATACTAAGATTTCAATGTTGACAGTGTTAAGTCCAAACTGAAGTGGGTTTGTACAAATCTTTGTATAGATCAAAGTATTTTAGTGAATATCCTATCTTCGAGATAGAAGGGGGTGACATATGAATATTTGAAATCTCCGAACATCCACAAAATCGTGTGTTCTTTCTTATCTGTTATATTCTATCTGTCTTTTGGTTATTTACTGCACTTTTACTAAGTTAACCGATTGACATTGACAACAAGATTCGTGAACTCAGTTTTTCACTAAACCGATTAAACATTAGAAGAAGTTGTGAAAATTGTAGTGTTTATTCAACCCTCCACTTCTAAGCACCTTTTTCTCACCTAACCGATCCTAAAAAAATCATTAACAATAAACCTTCAAATCTTTTATCTAACAAGCTAGTGCAGAAAATAAATGTTTATAGGAAGTGTACTGCCGCACAGCGCCTCCTCATATCATCAAATCCTACAACATTCAAACATAGTGAGTCTAATGACTCAGCACGTTCTAAACATGAATAACAAGTAATACATATACAAGCACATGAAATAAAATCATAATTTTATTTAAAATAATTTTTTTAACATAAATAAACCATTTAAAATAATTTTCGGCATATATAAATCATATATCATAGAATTGTAAAATCGTAAAGCTTTCAATCCTTATCATTTTGGGTGAAGTTTGATCCTTGAAAGTGACTAACTTTTATCATCTGGTCGACTGATCAGTCTTCAGCTCCACATGGCCTATGGGGACGGGCACTAGGCTCCGCCGTGGAAATACGATCGTCGGGCTCCTCTTGAGCCTTGTCCCGTAAACGGGCTCTCTCTGTGGCATTTTTCATCACGTCATCCCCACAGAATAAAATTGCATGTTCTCCGTTTCTTCTTAAAACAAGATCCCCACAACACTGCAAGTTAACCGTTCATTCTTAAAACGGATCCCCAAAATATCCTCTTTGTCACGGTCAATTCACATCCCTCAAAATATTTTTTCTTTTGCTTTTTAAATCATAAAATATCGTATCATTTCCATATTTGAAAAATAGCATTTTTAACAGTAAAAATCGTAAAATATCATGACTTTTAAAAAATAGCATTTTAACAGTAAAAATTGCACAGCTTTACCATACATCATAAAATGTCATATTCTCATTTTAAACATCATAAAATATCATTTAACATGCGTTATGTTCCTTCGGGATGCTGCCAAGCTTTTACGTATTACCTAAGTGTAAAATGACTATTTTGCCCCTAGACGTAAAATTTCTCGATTTTGACTTTTTCTTACTTTTAATGACATGGGCTAATCACAAATAATTATTTAAGCTTAAATCTAATTTTTCATAATTTTATTCAGCTAAATTCGAGGCTTTCTATTTAATTATTTAATTAATAATTTGTGAGACGTTTTAAATCCCGATTTAATTCGAACTTTAATATTTTCTTCCCAAACTTTAAACATAGACTTTTTATTACCTAAACTACCCTTGTGAGCCACGAACCACCCTCGTGGACCCATGGTTCCTAATTTTATTCATTAAATTCGAGATTTTGACCCTTAATCAAGACCACCGAGTCATCTCCCTATTTTGTCGAGCTACCTCAAGCTAGAACTTAGACAACCAATCTAGGTACGCTCTTGACCAGCCCCTAGCTCGCGCACGAGCCCTGCATCCAGGACACCAAAGCTGTGTGTGAGCTTCCGACCTCCGCTAGGACTCTTAGCCAACTAGGACCATCCTACTCGAACCACCACCGAGCCCACCTGACCCTCACTGATCCTGGACCACGCCCAGACCTAATCGAACCCAGTCCAAGCCCTAGATCAGCACCACGAGACACCTGCACATGAAACAGTAGCCGCACGCATGTGAAGCTTGCCTCACGATGTGGTCGAGCCAATAGCGAACCAACCTGCACCAACCCATGGCCCAACCCCTGACCATCCTCCCTAGACCCTATTGGACCAACCCTGAGCCGCCCAGCCCTAGCCGCAAGCCCCCTTGGTCGCTACTGCCCTTGCGCGCCTTGGAAGAGTCCTAGAACCAGCGGACTCTTCCTTACACGCTACTCCTCAAGTCCTAGCAATGCTATGACTCTTCCTAGCCTTGACCCATTTCCAGCAGAGGCCCCAACCCAAGCCTTGGCCAAGCCGTGAGCCCCCATGCACGACGCCGAGCCACTTGAATAATGTGAACCATCCCAAACCCTCGGATACCCTAGGTGCCTCTCTCCCTTGCTTATGCATGATTCCATCCTTGTTTTATTTTAAATTTATTCATATTCCCTTCATATTTCATCCTACGTTGGCAGCGTACTCGTTGGAAATCATATTGTGCTCACATATACATAAAAACGTTGAAAACTTTTGAAAATATTTGACAAAACGTTAAACCATTGAACGTAAATATTTTTCATGCAAAAACACTTGAAACATGCATATAATGATTTGAATGATGCGTAAAAGGGTTTAGAAAACGTTCTTTTGCGTTTTAGGACGCTCGAATACTAGATCGTCGGCGAGAAAGGACGAACGAGCGATGAAGACTCCTAGATTTTCTCCCTTGATGATTTTCGTAATTATGTGTGTGTATTGTGTGTATTTTTTGGCTAATTGTGGTGTCTTGAAGCACCAAGGTAAGTTATTTATAGATTTAATTTCATGATAATGAGCTTTAGTTTTGGGCCTCTAAGTATAGGAGCAATGAGGCCTACTCAATTTGGTTATTAGGCCCAATAACTCTTATTTAATTGAAACATAAATGTTTATAAAATTTAGTTTTCAAAAATAATATTTTTGATCTTTTAAAAACTCCTTGTTGCCCAAAACCGGCTTCCCGGGAAAAATCGAGCTCAACTCGTAAAATAATTCGAACTCCAACATTTTTAGAAAAATTAAATCATTTTTAATCCTATTAGGAAGCCTTGAAAATATTTAATGAAAAACAAATATAATTATATTGGTCGTCACCGGTCTCCTTTCTCAGCCTATTATCGAATATTCGGGTAAAATCCTTCAATTTCATGAAATCATGTCATATAATCATTTAGTCATGCAATCATACCTTAATCATTTTATAAATATTATGCATGCATTTAAAATCAATTAAATAAAACAATTTAAATAATTTGCATGCATGTGGTTTACGTAGGTTTGGTTTTCGGATGTTACAGATCTGCCCCACACCCCCCCAAATAGAGTTTCATCCTCAAAATTTTCCTTGTCTCTATAAATGCAAAGCTTGACTCTCCTAATCACTTCATACTTAACCCTCTTAGCATAATTCTTACTCTTCGATTCGGTCCTCCAAAATTTCGAAAATTGCATTTCTATCCCAAAAATTTCCAACGCCGACTCCTAAATCCAGTTCAAGTAGAGCATTCAACCTATTCTCTTCTAAGTTCTTCGTTATCCCAATCAATTCTCATAACCCATTTTAACATTTCACGCAATAAAAGCATCGTAAAAACGTTGAATAACTAGGTTACCGGTAATCCATGTTGTGTCAACTCTGCCTCAGCCTCCTCAACTTGCATCACACAGACCCTTCCAGCAAGGGTTGCTTGAGCTTTGGGCAATCCCCAGCCTTGTGTTCCAAATCTCCGCACTTGTAGGTGTCCCACATGCACTTGCCATAGTGTGGTCGATTGCACTCCTTGCATAGTGGTTTCTCATCAATCTTCGGAATGTTCCCTTTAGGTGGTTGTCCTTGTGGTTTTGGTGGTGCTGGTTGCTTAGGTGGTCTCGTATAAGGCTTCTTATTATTCTGACTAGCTTGTTGAGCACGATTCCTCTTTCGCTGCATCTCCCAATCAATATCTTTGAGTGACTGCTCGGCTCTAAAAGCTTTGGCAACGGAAGTAATACAATCAATAGGATCGCCGAGCATCACATCACGATGGATAGTCGGCCTCAACCCATCTAAGAAGTGTCGTAACTTTCCGCAGCATCATTCGTAATCAAGGGCACAAAATGACAGCCCCTATCAAACTTCTGCACAAACTCAGCAAAAAGACCAATCCCCCTGACGGAGACTCATAAACTCTTTGTTAAGCCTAGAACGAACATCAGAAGTGAAGTACTTATGATAGAATGCCCTCTTGAAGTCCTCCCATGTCAATGTCACCAGATTCACCCCTTGCTCCGCTCCCTCCCACCATAAGAAAGCGTCGCCCTTCAGCAGATAGATGGTACAACGAACTCGGTCAGCGTCTGCCATATCCATATAACTAAAAATAACCTCCAAAGATCGAATACATCCCTCAGCAACGAATGGATCGGTAGTGCCATGAAAATCCTCGGGGTTCATTCTCCTAAAACGCACATATGCAGCCTCTGGTCTAACCCTTGCTCCATTGCCTACGTGTTGCTCTAGTAAACGAGCCACACCGGCTAGTACACGGGCCTAGCATCTTGATTAGGTGGAGGCTGTGGAATCTCCTCCTCACGTCTATCCTCATCATTCCTATGCAAAATTCTTCTAGGAGTCATTTCTTTATACATCGTCCAAACCACGTAACCAACATGCATTTAACATGTAAAGGCCTCTAAATTCGTATTTGAAAATTTGCGAAATAATTTAAAATTTTCTCTTTAAATAAATAAAATGCCTCATTCATAAAATAACTAAATAAAAGTTTTGATGTTTAATGTAACAGCGGAATAAAATTTTTAAATGTCGAAATAGCAGCGGAAGTAAATATCTGTTTCCAAACAACAACTTATAATTCATCATGATAAAAATGAGTTTGCATAAAATAATAAATAAACTGGTAAATGAGGTCATCGGGTTCCTACTACTGCCGACCCAAGATGGCTCACTGGTCCACGCCCTCGGTCCCGACCTCATCAGTACCTACAACAATCAAGTCTAGTGAGTCTAAAGATTCAGCATGCATATATCGTAGATAACAAGTAAATATATCATAAAAATTTCATGCCGTGTAAAGATATCATGTCGTAAAGCACAACGTGAAAATATCTTGTCATGAATAATTATAAATACGTGCATAAATGAACTGAAAGTCGTAAGTGAAATGTTTGCTCGATAGATCCCTGTCATGAAATAGCATATAATAATTTTTCTGTTGAGAATATGTTATACGCAAGTGGCCCATAATGTGAAATAAATCGTCTGATCAGACTAAACCACAGTATACTGGGCGGTAGAGATCATCACAGCCCTTGGACTGGATATCCGTACCAGTACATGAACATGAACTGAACCGGTCAGTGACCACCGGATGAAGTAATAATCCCATGATAAGCTGCAATCCCATGAACGTGAGATGGCCACAAGCAATATCGCATATATCTAAAAAATGAACATTTTATATTTTTATGCACGTAATATAATTAAATATCCTGTTTTATTTTACCGAATGGGTTGGATTGTCCCCAGGCTCGCTGCGACCTAATTCTTACATGAAAAATATGCAAATGATTTTTCCTTGAAAATAACTCAGTCATTGAACCCAAAAACGGGGCCAACTAGACCAACAACTAAATTTCTAACCATGATGCCGTACCAACCCGAACTGACATTAAACCATCATTTATTCATGATTAAAATACACCTAAAATGATGAAATAAAGCTCCTAAAATTGTGCAAGTCGAAATTTGGTGAATGGAGGCCCAAAACAAGAAACTCTCTTTCGAGAGTCATTTTGGCACATTGCACCGTAAATTCTCGTACGACCTCTAAACTTAACCGAATCACAAACGGCCAAAAATATGACCTTACTAACTTGATGAGGTACTGTCCAGTCCTAAGGCCATAGGCTAAAAGCCAACCAAGAACTCAGACGAGCCTCTGAACCAAAGCGCCAAGTTGCTGTCTAGAATTACAGCAGTAGCGCTTGCGCTTGCATCACTTCGTTTGCAAGGCTATTGGCCATTGGGGCTTGAACCACCAACTAGAGCCTCTTACCAACATCCTAAGGTATGGTTTAAACCATGGCTAAGGTCCCTAGGCCAACCACAATTCCAGCCAACACCTACGACAATACAAGCTTCACCCGAGAACACACACATGGCACGCGTGGGGGTGTTGCTTGTTTTGCTGTCAAATGAAGGATCCAATGGTGATGAGGTTAACTATGGTCCATGCTAGACATGCTAAGGAATTGTATGAGTCATGACTAAGGGCTAGAAGCCAAACACAACCCACTTGACACCTCAAAACCGAAACTCAACACACTCAACAAAAACCAGAATTTTAAAACCGAAGGGGGCTGTTCTTGTTTGTTTTGAAAACCGATGGGACCATGAACCAAGCCATGAAAGGGAATCTTGGTCACGTCCTAAACATGTCAAGAAGGATTATAACCATGGCTACAGCCCCTAGGGCAGCCAAGATCAGAATCTTCACCTTAGACAAGAAACATGCAAATCAGGACACAAAATGACATGATGGGGAGTTGCTGTCAAAACGTGTTACAAGGGGGGAAAGGGGCTGCAACTAATGGACTAACACCTTCCTAGCACACCCTATAACATGAACATAAGCAGCTTTGAGCCCCTGGAAATTGAGCCAACCCTGAAACCACAAAAACATCAAAACCGTGAAGAACAAGTGGGGACCGAAATTCTGTGCAGATTTTTCTTTGAAAGTTGCTGTCCAAATTCGGTTTTGCCATGGAAATCATGATCATGTAATGTTTTAAAATACTTATATAACTTGTTTGAAGAGCAAAGAAATAATATAAACATTCCTTGGATTTGTTTGAAACGAAAACAAATCGATTACGACGACACTGCGCGGAGGAGACGGAGTTGCTTTGCTTTTCTACTTTTCTCTCTTGATTTTCCTTGGACTCTCACGATTTATCTCTACTGAAATGCTCTGAAATTTTCGAAATTATGGAGAGGGAAAATGGCTAGGAGAAACGAAGGGAAGTCTACTAATTAAATGATGATAGAATGGCAAGATCAAATCTTTCTATCCTAGAGTTTGAGAGATAAGGGAATTGATTTGATTTGAGGGAGATACAATGAGGTGGTGACCAATTTCTCGCTTACAAATATGGGTAGGAAAATTGCTTAATTAATAATTATTGAAGATTAAATGGTTAAGGAATTATCTCCCAAGAAAAGATAAGGAAATGAATTAAAGATTGAGGGTTGCCAGATATTTTAAATTCTATCCAAGGAGTGGCCGATTTCTACAAAAAAAATGAAGGGGAAATATTACTTAAATCATTAATTATTGTTGATTAAAAATGAAGGGATTATCTACCAAGGATGGATAAGGAAAGAATCAAAGTTTGTGAGTTATCAACTAAATTCAAATCTTCTACAAAGGGGTGACCAAAGATCTTCTAAATAAATGAGGTGAAATATTACTTAAATCTTGTATTTTAAATCTTTAAAGTTTTATCTACCCATTAGGTATTTTAGCGAATTAATAAATTAGTTTAGGATGGTAATTATCTTGCATGCATGGCTAATTCTTTAAGTTAAATTACTAACATGTTAAATTGAAATTCCTTAATTAAAATAAGCCTAGATTAAATTATCTCAATTGGTCACATATTTTAATTTAGACTTTTAAATTAAATTATTGGACATAAAGGAACTTATTTAGTACTTATCTCAAGTTAATTAAATAAATCCTTAAACATTCTTTTATTTTAAAATGAATTATTATTTATCTTAAATAAATTCTAGAAATGTTTTCTTAATATTAAATTTTATTTCAATACTCCAACTCCAGTCCGACCTCGCTTATTTAACTGAAAATATAAAACTAAACTTATGCGATTTAAAATAAATAATCCTGACTAACAACTTTAAAAATGCTTTAAATAATAAAGAAATCATTTTTAATTTAAATACTAGAAATTATGCATGGCTTATACGTAGTCTGATTTAATGGGTTCTACAACTCTCTCCCCCCTTAAAAGAAATTTTGTCCCCGAAATTCGCTTATCCTCGATAAACAAAAAGTTTAGACTCTTAATTCTAGAATCCTAATAATCCACGCTTCCGATGCGCTACTCTGATAAGATAAATATTAAGTTGTCCTTCCGTCTCCTCAATCCTAAATAAATTTGTCTACCAAAATCCTCGTTTGTGAATCGCAACTTAAAACAACTTACGGTGACTTAGTTCTATTCAACTATAGCCCCGAATTTTGACTTATCCCGCAATTCCTCATACTAGAGATGGATGTCCAAATTTAACGCACCTTACTTTCCTTATAATATACCCAAGATGTTCATTGACCTATTATATTCCAATATTGAAATCTTAACAGCATCCCTTCTTAACTTTATTGACCTCAAGATATGTTAAAGCTTCAAGTCCAAGTATTGACATTCATGCAGTTCGACTTAGGAGATCTTAGTAAAGCACTTAAAAGTTAAACCTTATCTCAACCCCATAATAATATTAGACTAAGATCCTTGAATCGAATCTTTACCTTACCGCACCAAACTTACATAACCTGACTATTTAGAAGTACATCCCAATATAACGTTGTTGCAAATCTTAAGTTCGAGTAGTCTTAATCCATAAAACCCAAAATATACGATACCGATCTTACACCTAAATAATAAAATTATTCTAGCACCAATTACATGCTTAAATTATTTCATTTTCAATTAGAATAAAGTTGAGACCTAAGACCCTTGGATTTCCTTATTGAAGCGAATGTCGCATTCTTACGTATCCTTAATGCTTAATTAATACTAGCGTATAAAACTTACTAAGTTCTCCTATGATAATGATGGGCTAACTCTAATCAATCAACTTCACTTATAACCCATAAATTCTAGAATCCTCATATCAAGATTTCAGATTTCTTACTCGATAAAAATCTTAATATTCGTTCATTGATAAACTATGATGAACAAATCTCGTTTCTTTTGATTTTTATTTCACCCAAAATTTTCGTACGAACACCTATTTCATAAACTTAAAATTCAAGCTTACGCGACCCAAATTGTATTAGATAACATAATCCCGACACACATATTCATTTATTCTCAAGTTTCTCAATGACTTTCAAAAATTTCTTAAAACCAAGTGTCTACCTCAAATCTTATATGCGTCTATCAAGTAATCTAACCATCGATCGTACCCAATTTTTTTTTTGAAAAATTAAATTCCAACAAAGATATAATTTTAACTCTTAAGATCATGATTAAAAATTATTATTCATCAAACTTAAATTCCCAATTTTTTTTGTTAGGTCCATATCTATTCTTATAACTTAACTAGCTGATCAACTTTATCTTAAATTGTTATCACTCTAAATTCTTAATTTGTCACAGTATTAATTCACTAGAGCTTAAACTTTCAAGCCAAATGTTGATTCATCCTACAATGCCCTTGGTTACCATTCCTTATAACCTTATAACCCAATTGTTTCAAGGTTCTAGATATCCCTTCAAACCTAAATCATCAAATTTCATATCCTATAAA
This sequence comes from Primulina tabacum, assembly GCF_025594145.1. Lineage (NCBI taxonomy): Eukaryota > Viridiplantae > Streptophyta > Magnoliopsida > Lamiales > Gesneriaceae > Primulina > Primulina tabacum. The sequence continues at coordinate 33,483,339 of NC_134557.1, forward strand.
CCATTCGCTTCTCACTTACTGCTAACAAAGTCCCCAAGTGTAAGGCCCGAGATTTTATTACCGTAATCTGAGATTAATCTGAAATGATTTATTTATTAATCGAGATGATTATAAACGGAACGGATCAGACCGGGAGAGCCGAAAGAAGATTTGACATGAGATGTAAGGAGAAGTCCTCGCGCACTTGCGCGACGTGTTGGGCGCACATGCGCGAGGAAGGCAGAACCTTTCGCGCATATGCGCGACGTAGATGGCGCACATGCGCGGGATGGGCAGAATGTTTGGCGCATATGCGCGACGTAGATGGAGCACATGCACGGGATGGGCAGAATGTTTGGCGCATATGCGCGACGCAGATGGCGCATATGCGCGAGCTGACAGAATGCTGGTTCGAACTACCGGCGCATATGCGCGACTTTGTGCGCGCATATGCGCGCAACGTGCAGAACATGCATGATGCCACTTGCCTTGCTGCATGCCTGGTCTATATATATATATATATATATATATATATAAGAACAAGCCGATCTTCAGAAAAAAAAAGAGGAAGTCGAGAAGCTCCAATTCCTTCGGGTGAGAATTTGAGTGTTACGCAAAATCCGTCCGTTTGTTTTTAAATCCGACTTCAATACTGTGTTCCTATCAACGCAGGCTACAACTGGACATAAGTTTTGTTACGTTTAGACATGATTTGAAATTATGATATTGTCAGAATTGAATATGAATCAGATATGATGTTTCTGCTACAGTAGGCATTGTATAATTGAAGTCAGATTAAAGAATAGGCTGGTTATACAATTGTTATGATTTTCAGAGTTGAATTGATTGAAATTTGATATCAGAGTTGAGTTATTACTGATTTTAAGTGTACCGATATTGAGATTAGGAATTGTATTGATACTGATTATGAATTCTAGTAGTATCTTTGTGATGTTGATATTGACGGGGATATCGAAACTGTATCGTTATGCCGTCGAAACATCAGTTGATTTAGATTGATCAGATTCAGTAATGATTTCGATTGTATCGTGATATCGTTGATATGAATTAGATTGTACCTTGTTCAGATATGGATCAGATTATGTATTGATTTGAGTATTGATCAGAAAAAGTCTTGAATTGAGTTATATGGTATTTATGTGACTTGTCATTGCCAGACTGGGTATGGACAGATTGGAATACAAGACTTCGTCTTCATCAGACCGAGAAGAGAAAGGTATAAATTGATGTTAATTGGGAGATCGACTTGAGTTAGATTTAACTCGAGTTTCCCTAAACCACGTACTTGTATGGTATTGTTTTTTTACACCTTTGTATTTTAATGATTATGTTTATTCTATTGAATTAGAAGTAGAAAGTAGAGGGCTATTGAGTGAGAGTCACTGACAGAGGGGTTAGATTTTGACAGTATAGTCACTGACTCATTGCACGTTTTCAGACTAGGCTTAGTCTTGGTAGATACGCCAAGGCACTGGACATTTGGTGTATCGATATGCTTAAGATACAGACATTGTTCTTATTGTAGATTATTCGATACAGCTAGACCAAAGTCCAGAAATAAGAACGTACCGCCACCGCGACTGGTAGTAGTAGGTGGGAGACTTGTTACGTTCTTATTCATCGGGATCCCGATATTAGAATGAGATATGAGTCGAGTCTTAGATATCGAGACTAGATCTTGATTACAGAGTTGTATTGATTTATGTTTCGTAGATTACGATTCAGATATTATTTACAGATTGGTATTGATACATGTTGTTTGATTATGCTACATGTGATAAGATATAATTCATTCTTTTACGTTAATTCAGTTAACTGCATGTATACATTATTTATACTGGGATTTATTCTCACCGGAGTTATCCGGCTGTTGTCTTGTTTGTATGTGTGCATGACAACATGTGGGACAGGATCGGGGTCAAGAAGACGATGAGAGGAGACAGATTAGAGTGGTGATTCCGGACTTGTAGATATGGTTTTAACACTTGGAATCTAGTAGTTGAACCTTAGTCTAGTTTCATGATTATTGTACATTATTGTACTTCTATACTGAGATGTGTACTAGTAAATTCCATTACGTTCCGCACTTGCATTTTAAAAAGAAAAATTTTTAGACCCTGTTTATCTGAATTGATAATTAACTCCCAAAGATGATTAAGAAGATGATTAGCGTCCGGGTCCCCACAACAGGTGATATTAGAGCGATAGATCGTTTAGACTGAGATAGAAGAGAATGAGCGGGATAGATAGATTGAGTTTTCTTTCCTTGCATGTGATTGCTAGCATGAGATTTATTTTAATGTTGATTTATATTGTGTATGCTAGCATGAGATTATGTTTTACTGCTTTGAAATACATGTTTACCTGATTATCTGATTTGAATGGGTATTATGTATTATTGAGTATGAATCAGATTTGATTCTTGATCAGCAGTAAGATGATCAGAGAAAGATTGGAAAAGATTTGTGGTATTTGGTTACTAATGTTTTGATAAGCAGATATCCCTCCTTGAAGAATTCCAGAACGGGGTGGTACCTCGGTTGAACAGATAGATATATCAGAAACTCCGATGGAAATACAGTTGAAGCAGTTCCAGTCGTTTCAACCGCCGATTTTGAAGGGTACTGAGATGTCCGAAGAGTGTCAGAATTGGTTAGATGACATAGAACTATTGTTTGATTTACTTGATTATTCAGAGGAACGAAGAATTAAACTGGTATTCCACCAGTTACAAGAGGCTGCCCGAAGTTGGTGGATTACGATCAAAGGAATATTAGAACAACGTGGTACTGTGATCACGTGGGAAGTTTTCAAAGCTGAATTCTATCGAAGATTTTTCTCAGTTTCGTACCGGGAGGACAAAATAGCAGAATTTGAGAATTTGAGACAAGGCCAACTGAATATTGAAGAATATGTTGCTAAATTCTCTACTCTACTGCGTTTTGTTCCTCAGATAGCTGGGAATGATGAAGCTGTAGCTGAGCAGTTCATCAAAGGATTGAATTCAGAGATAGTTGCATTGATAAATATGCAGCGACCTTACCATTTTGCTGATACTTTGAGTAGGGCAAAGAGAGCTGAGGTGAGTCTGATTCGACAACGAGAAAGGTTAGATGTGATTCAACTCCCTCTTAGACTTGATAAAGGCAGTACGAGTGGAAAGCAAGATTTGCTAAAAGCTCGAAAGAAACAGTTTAAGAAGTTAGGGAGCGGACTGAGTGGTTCATCTAGCTCCAGTTGTTCCAGCCCGAGTTATACTGGAATATATTGCAGAACTTACGGAGGGAGACATCCCACAGAGCAATGCCAGGGAGTGACTGGTAGTTGCCATATTTGTAGACAGCCGGGACACTTTGCTAGAGTTTGTCCTCAGAGAAGTTTCCGAAGATTTTAGGGAGCAGAAGACCGAGGAACAGACACAGGACACACCTGATGATAGAGTGGCAGGTATTGTTCTTTTATGATTATATTGCATAGGTATTGATATATACTAATGCATTCCCTACGATTATCTTTGACTGAGTTGCATTGAGATATGCTGTATCTGTTGAGTCTGATTGTACTGTAGTATTGATTCCCTTATTTTTTTGGAAAGAAATATTGATATCAGAGATTTCTGTGAAATATTGTATACTACTGTAGAACCCGTAAATCAGTAGACGTATAAGCCGTGCATAATTCTAGATTTTTAAATTTAATTGACTTCATTGCATGATTATTTTAAATGCATTTGCTTGAAGTTAATTATTTTATTATTTCAGTTCAGTAGTTTGATCTTTAGCATTTCAGTTATTTCAGTGAGGCCGGACCGGAGTTGGAGTTTTGAGATAGAATTTAAGATTCGAGAAATATTTCCAGAAGTTAATTTAGCTAGCAACCAAGTTCATTTAAGTTAGAAAGGGAGGTTTGAGTATTTAATTTAATTATTTGAGGTGATTAAGAAATGAACTCATTTAAGTTATTTAATTAAAGGGTTAGCTCACTAAAATTATTTAAAGGATTAGTAAGGCTTTCAAGGATTATTAGTTGACTAGATAATCAACATTTCCCTTTATTTTATCATGCATTTTTCGGCCACCCTTAGTTGCTAGAAGATTCATTTTCCAACTCATCAACTTTGACCAATTCTTTGCATGTAATTAGTAGGATAATTCTAGGATTTTTTGGGAGCACAATTTAATTAATAAATGGACATATCCTAGTCTAGAATCAAGAGAGAAATTTCGGCCACTACCTCCTAGAAGAATCCACCAACTCATTTGATATCAATTCAAAATTTAAAATTCAAAGGGGAGTGGACTTGGTCTTGATTCTTCCTTATATTGTGCACCCTTCTCCTCACCCCTCATAACCATTTTCCCCCCCTCTCCTTTTCGAAAATTCAGAGTGAATTCACACTCATTTTCAGTAGAAAAATCGTGAGGTACCTAGCCAAAAAGAAGAGAGAAAAATCGAGAGCAAGGTAAGGTAGAAAAGAGAAGCGCTCCACCTCCTCCAGTGCCGCGTCGTCGTCGTTTCGTTCGTTTTCTTTCGAAACGAAACCAGGCATGTCTAGATTTCTTTCAAACCTCAATCAAGTCATATTATCATTTATTTTTCAGTACATGATCATGTTTATTCAAGTAAAAATCGAGATCCAAGTCAAAACATTTTGAAACCACACATGCAGAATTTTCGATTTCCTTGGCAAGCTTCACGATTTCTTTTGGTTTGTGAGTTTCAGGTATTGGATCGACTCCAGGCTCCCAAGGCGGCTTGTATACATGTAGTAGGATGCATTAGGACCATGTTGGTCCATTCAAACCAGCCCCATGCTTGCTGGAAATTCAGAATGACAGCAAGTCCCCATAGGTGCAGAAATGTTGTTCGAAAAATTCAGTTTGTTGTCATGGAGGAAGGATCTGATCTTGGCTGCCCCAAGGAGCCTATAGCCATGGTTGGATCACTTCCCTAGCATTTCTAAGACGTGACTAAGTTGCCCTTTTGGTTGCTTGGTCCATGGTTCATCGGTTTTTAATAAAAACGTCAAAACAGCCCCTATACCCCTTCGGCTTCTTCATTTGTTCAGCTTTTGGTTCGTTCTTTTGTTGCTTGGTATGGATCTTGGTTGGCCTATGGCCCTTAGCCACGGTTCATATCATGCTCCTAGATGTCTAGATCGTGCCATGGTCAATCAAATGGCCACTGGAATGACGCAAGACATCGATCATAGCATAAACACTACACACGCATGCAGGTTGCTCTCGGTTGGACCCTTCGGTTGAGTTATGGTGTGATGCGGATTGTGGCTGGCCTATGACCCTTAGCCATGGTTCAAATCATTCCTTGGGATGTTGGTAAGAGTCTCTGGTTGGTGGTTCACGCCCCTAATGGCCGATAGTCTCGAAACCAACGCAAGTCTTGTAGTTGCGCAGCTGCTGGAAATTACAGCAAGTTGCTGTGTCGTTTAGAAGGCTCGTTTGAGTTCTTGGTTGGCTTTTAGCCCATGGCCTTGGACTGGACAGTGCCTCATTGAGTTGGGAAGGTCATGTTTTTGACCGTTTGTGATTCGGATCATTTTTGAGGTCGTACGAGAATTTACGGTGCAATGTGCCAAATTGACTCTCGAAAGAGCGTTTCGTGTTTTGGCCTCCATTCCACCTAGATTTCGACCCTATCATTTTAGGAACATTATTTTATGATTTTTCAGCGTATTTTAATCATGACTATACGTCGGTTCAGTGTCGGTTCAGGTTGGATCGGAGTCATGATTAAATGCGAAGTCATTAGGCGTCATAGTCGCATCTTTTGAACGTAAATTGCATAGTTGGTCATGTTTAAGCTATTGCATATTTTTCATAGCCCAGTTAGGTTGCACCGAGCCTGGGGACGATCCAATCCAATCCAGTTGGTAAAATTACAGGAATTTTCATTACGCCAGTTAATTATTTTACGTGCATTAAATAGAAAATGATTATTTTTGAGATTTATGCGATATGGCTTGTGGTTCATTCACTATGTGGGAGTGTTATTTTATACGGTCGCCAGTGACCGATCAGTTCAGTATGGTACCACCCGGTCGCCAGTGACCGGCCAGCTCAGTTCAGTTTCAGCCTCCCCGGTAGCCAGTTACCGATCAGTTCAGCTTAGTGCAGTGGCCACAGGCGTAAAACATAATCTCAACAGAAAATTTTATCAGTTATTTCAGTACAGGCTCCAAGGAGCAAACATTTTTACTGTGATTATCAGTTCATTTATGCACGTATTATAATTGCTCAGTACAGATTATTTTTCAGTATGCCTTAGGACAGGATATGTTAACTCATGCATATTTTAAATTCAGATTTTTACTCGTTAGATGCGATTTATGCATGCTGAGTCTTTAGGCTCACTAGACTTGATTGTTGTAGGTACTGATGAGGCCAAGGGCCGAGGGCGGGGACCAGTGAGCCAGCTTGGGTCGGCAGGTAGTGGCACCCGAGGACCTCAGAGCAGCAGTTGTTATTTTCCGCAAACAATTTTATCAGTCGTTGGATATTTTTAAATCGTTGTTGTTGGCAAAAACTTTAATTTTCTTCCGCTGCAATATTTTGAAATATTGAACTTGATTCACCAGTGATTTTATGAATGAGGCCATTTCAGTTCTTTTAAAAAGAAAATTTTTAATTTTTCCGCAAATTTCAAGAAAGGAGTTTTAGGCCCTTCACAGTTGGTATCAGAGCGGTGGTTCTGTATAGGGTTTCACTACTACTGACCGCGAGAAGCTCACGAAGCCACGCCTTTGGTCTGTAAGTTTTTCAGTTCAGCATTTTGTTCAGCATTTTAGTTAAAGCATGAATTAGTTTGTCAGCATGCTTCCAGATTTTCAGTATTTCAGAGTTCATTTAAAATAAAGTATGGAATTATGCATGTTAGTTACGTATGGGTTATGTTGGAACAGTATGCCCCCTAGACGCATCTTAGAGCGCAACAGAGAGGTGGAGCCTCGCCGAGAGGACAAGGAGGAGCGTAGACCGGAGGGAGACCTACCACCTCCTCCACCGCCCCCACCGGACATGAGTGCCCAGATGTTAGCTGGGATGGCACAGTTCTTCGCACAGTTTGCGGGGGGCAATGCCGCAGCCGTAGCCGCAGCCACAGCCAGGCCGACAGGGCCCGAGGCTGTGTATGAGCGATTCATGAAGATGCGCCCGAAGGAGTTCTCTGGGGCATCTGACCCCATGGTTGCCGAGGGATGGATCAAATCCCTCGAGGTTATCTTCGATTTTATGGAGCTGGGGAACGCAGACCGAGTCCGATGTGCCACCTACCTGTTCACTGGAGACGCCCGCTTATGGTGGGAAGGAGCTTCGGTAGCCCTGACATTGGCTACACTTTCTTGGACCCGCTTTACGGAGGTTTTCTACTCCAAGTATTTTGCTGAGGAGGTTCGCACCAGGCTGACCACCGAGTTCATGAGCCTGAGACAGGGGGATATGACGGTTACGGAGTTTATCCGTAAGTTCGAGAGGGGCTGTCACTTTGTGCCCCTGATAGCGAATGATGCCAGAGCCAAGCTGATGCACTTCCTGGTGGGCTTACGGCCGATCTTACGCCGGGATGTTAGGGTATCTGACCCTGCTACTTATGAGGTTGCCGTCTCCAAGGCCTTAGCCGCAGAGCAGGATCTGCGGGATATCGAGAGGGATCTCCAGGGCAAGCGCCCAGTCCAGGCACCGCACCGCCCTCCTCCTCATCAGCATCAGCAGCAGAATAAGAGGCCTTTTCATGGACCGCCCAGGAACCGAGGCCAGCAGCAGCAGCAGCAGCAGCAGCAGCGGGGACGCCCAGCCCCGAGGACTCAGGAGCACCCAGTCTGTCCCAGGTGCTCACGTCGCCATCCTGGAGCATGTATGGCTGGCTCAGGAAAGTGTTTTAAGTGTGGCAGTCCAGACCACATGTTGCTGCAGTGTCCTCAGAGGAATCTGCCTACCCAAGGCAGAGTTTTTGCTCTCCATGCCGCGGAAACTAACCCGGAGACTATGTTGTTGACAGGTACCTTTAAACTTTAAGCTATTATTTGACTTTCCGTGTTTGGGAATCGGGATTTAGATTTTGAACTTAGAACTGTTATAGGATTGCATGCTCTACTCAGATTTATTTCGGGGAAATTAAGCTAGAGGAACCTTGACCTTTGCATGTCTATAAGTTTAGATCTTGTAGTGGGATTCAACTTAGAGCTCCGCTCTTTCAGGGAGAATTTTTATATCTGGTTCCACTACCAAGGCCTTGATAGATTCAGGGGCCACTCACTCATTTATTTCGGAGGTCTTTGCAAACTTTCTCAAGATCCAGACCATTGGGCTAGATACAGCCTTTTCAGTAGTGTTGTCGTCAGGCGAGGAGATGGCAGCTACCAATGTTATCCGAGATATAGACCTTGAGTTGCACGGTAATCTTGTTTATGCGGATCTGATTGTGCTACCGATGCTGGAATTTGACATCATCCTAGGGATGGACTGGCTATTGAGGAACAGAGTGTTGATAGACTTCCAGCGGAGATCCGTTCTTGTCCGACCGCCTAGAATGGAGCAGTTCTTATTTGAGCCGGACAGGTACTTTCCTTTACCGCGCATTATTCCTTATGTTCAGGCTAGGAAGCTCATGCATAGAGGGTGTCGGGCATTTCTAGCGACCTTTTTATCTGTCCCCGAGGAACCCAGCCAGTCATCCTCAGATGTTCCGATTGTCAGAGATTTCTTAGACGTTTTTCCCGAAGACGTCTCTGGTATGCCACCCGAGAGAGAGGTGGAGTTTTCCATTGAGCTTGTGCCAGGTACGGCTCCGATATCCAAAGCGCCGTACCGACTAGCACCGACAGAGATGGCAGAGCTTAAGAAGCAGATTCAGGAACTTCTCGACAAGGAGTTCATTCGCCCGAGCTTTTCTCCATGGGGCGCGCCGGTCTTATTTGTGAAAAAGAAGGATGGCTCGATGAGGCTTTGCATTGACTACAGGGAGTTGAACAGGGTTACAGTGAAGAATAAATACCCACTGCCGAGGATTGAGGATCTGTTTGACCAGTTGCAGGGAGCTTCGATTTTCTCCAAGATAGATCTGCGTTCTGGTTATCACCAGTTGAGGGTGAGAGGTGCTGATGTTTCGAAGACAGCTTTCAGGACTCGTTATGGTCACTACGAGTTCCTTGTGATGCCGTTCGGTCTGACGAATGCGCCAGCGATCTTCATGGATCTCATGAATCGCGTATTTCAGCCGTACCTCGACCAGTTTGTGATAGTGTTCATAGATGACATTCTCGTCTACTCCAAGAATCGGGAGGAGCACAGCCGACATCTGACCACAGTGTTGCAGATATTGCAGAAGCACAAATTATTCGCAAAGTTCAGTAAGTGCGAATTCTGGTTAGAGAAGGTGGCGTTCTTGGGACACATTGTTTCTAGCAGTGGCATTGAGGTAGACCCGGCGAAAGTTGCAGCAGTCAGAGATTGGGTTGTGCCTCAGAATGCATCAGAGATCCGCAATTTTCTTGGGCTAGCAGGATATTACAGGAAATTCATCCAGGGATTCTCCTCTATCGCCGTTCCACTCACAGCACTGACCAAGAAAAATGTGAAGTTTGTGTGGAGCGAGGAGTGTCAGAAGAGCTTCGATACTTTGAAGCAAGCTCTTATCTCAGCACCCGTTTTGGCTGTACCGTCAGGATCTGGTGAGTTTGTCCTTTATACCGATGCTTCGAAGCTTGGTTTAGGTGCAGTTTTGATGCAGCATGGGAGAGTGATAGCGTATGCTTCTCGACAGCTGAAAATCCACGAGAAGAATTACCCTACCCATGATCTGGAGTTAGCGGCCGTAGTTTTTGCTTTGAAGATTTGGAGGCACTATCTGTATGGGGAGAAGTGTCAGATCTTTACCGACCATAAGAGCCTCAAGTATTTCTTTACGCAGAAGGAGCTGAACATGCGTCAGAGGCGTTGGTTGGATCTTGTGAAAGACTACGATTGTGACATTAGCTACCACCCGGGTAAAGCTAATGTAGTTGCGGATGCTTTGAGCAGGAAAGTCGCAGTGATGGCTCATTTGACGATGCAGAAACCTCTTCAGATTGAGATGCAGAGGTTTGATCTTGAGACTTATCCTCGAGGTAGAGTTCCTCGTTTATCTACCTTGACTATCCAGTCCTCTCTTATTGACCGTATTCGCAGCGGTCAGGCAGCAGATGAGCAGTTGGCACAGTGGAAGAAGAGAGATGAAGCCAAGGGCAGTGTTTTGTATTCAGTCAGCGACGGTATTGTGAGATACCGAGATAGGATATGGGTTCCTAGCAGTGATTCTATCCGAGCAGACATCTTATCAGAGGCCCATACGTCCCCGTACTCCATTCACCCTGGGAGTACGAAGATGTACAAAGATCTGCAGCTATTGTATTGGTGGCCAGGAATGAAGAAGGACATCAGGCGTTTTGTATCCGAGTGCCTGACTTGCCAGTTAGTGAAGGCCGAGCATCAGAGACCAGCAGGTTTGCTCAAGCCTCTTCCTATTCCCGAGTGGAAGTGGGAGAACATTACCATGGACTTTGTGACCGGATTGCCGAGGTCAGCCAGAGGATCGAATGCTATTTGGGTGATTGTAGATCGTCTTACCAAATCAGCGCACTTCTTGCCTATTAAGACGACTTTCACCATGGTTCAGTATGCAGAGCTGTATATCCGAGAGATAGTCCGACTCCATGGTATTCCAGTTTCTATCGTATCCGACAGAGATCCCAGATTCACTTCCTCGTTTTGGAAGAGTTTGCATTCGACTATGGGTACGAAGTTGCTGTTTAGCACAGCTTTCCATCCGCAGACAGATGGACAGTCGGAGCGAGTTATTCAGATCTTAGAGGATCTTCTCCGTGCTTGCGTCATTGATTTCTCTGGGAGTTGGGAGTCGAACTTACCATTGGTAGAGTTCACCTACAACAACAGCTTCCAGTCTTCTATTGGTATGGCTCCGTATGAAGCACTGTATGGCCGCAAGTGTAGATCTCCTGTTCATTGGGATGAAGTAGGAGAGAGAGCAGCGTTGGGTCCAGAGATTGCCCAGCAGGCAGTAGAGGTAGTAGCCAAGATCCGTGATAGGATGAGGACTGCTCAGAGCCGACAGAAGAGTTATGCCGATCAGCGGAGGAGAGATTTAGAGTTTGCAGTGGGCGATCATGTCTTTGTGAAAGTGGCACCTATGAAGGGTGTCATGAGGTTTGGCAAGAAAGGGAAGCTCAGTCCGAGATACATTGGACCGTTTGAGATCCTTGACAGAGTTGGGACGCTAGCGTATCGTGTGGCTCTTCCGCTGAATCTGGCCGGAGTACACAATGTCTTTCACGTCTCCAAGCTGAGGAAGTATATGGCAAATCCTTCGCATGTGCTGAATTTCGAGCCGTTGCAGCTTACTCCAAACTTGTCTTATGAGGAGAGACCAGTGCAGATCCTAGACCGGCAGGAGAAGAAACTTCGGAACAAGTTGGTTAAGCGAGTCAAAGTCAAATGGCTCAACCATTCAGAGGAGGAAGCTACGTAGGAGTCTGAGCCGGAGATGAGAAGTCGATACCCTGAGTTATTCGGTGAGTTCTAATTTCGAGGACGAAATTTATTTAAGGGTGGAAGGATTGTAGAACCCGTAAATCAGTAGACGTATAAGCCGTGCATAATTCTAGATTTTTAAATTTAATTGACTTCATTGCATGATTATTTTAAATGCATTTGTTTGAAGTTAATTATTTTATTATTTCAGTTCAGTAGTTTGATCTTTAGCATTTCAGTTATTTCAGTGAGGCCGGACCGGAGTTGGAGTTTTGAGATAGAATTTAAGATTCGAGAAATATTTCCAGAAGTTAATTTAGCTAGCAACCAAGTTCATTTAAGTTAGAAAGGGAGGTTTGAGTATTTAATTTAATTATTTGAGGTGATTAAGAAATGAACTCATTTAAGTTATTTAATTAAGGGGTTAGCTCACTAAAATTATTTAAAGGATTAGTAAGGCTTTCAAGGATTATTAGTTGACTAGATAATCAACATTTCCCTTTATTTTATCATGCATTTTTCGGCCACCCTTAGTTGCTAGAAGATTCATTTTCCAACTCATCAACTTTGACCAATTCTTTGCATGTAATTAGTAGGATAATTCTAGGATTTTTTGGGAGCACGATTTAATTAATAAATGGACATATCCTAGTCTAGAATCAAGAGAGAAATTTCTGCCACTACCTCCTAGAAGAATCCACCAACTCATTTGATATCAATTCAAAATTTAAAATTCAAAGGGGAGTGGACTTGGTCTTGATTCTTCCTTATATTGTGCACCCTTCTCCTCACCCCTCATAACCATTTTTCCCCCCCTCTCCTTTTCGAAAATTCAGAGTGAATTTACACTCATTTTCAGTAGAAAAATCGTGAGGTACCTAGCCAAAAAGAAGAGAGAAAAATCGAGAGCAAGGTAAGGTAGAAAAGAGAAGCGCTCCACCTCCTCCGTGCCGCGTCGTCGTCGTTTCGTTCGTTTTCTTTCGAAACGAAACCAGGCATGTCTAGATTTCTTTCAAACCTCAATCAAGTCATATTATCATTTATTTTTCAGTACATGATCATGTTTATTCAAGTAAAAATCGAGATCCAAGTCAAAACATTTTGAAACCACACATGCAGAATTTTCGATTTCCTTGGCAAGCTTCACGATTTCTTTTGGTTTGTGAGTTTCAGGTATTGGATCGACTCCAGGCTCCCAAGGCGGCTTGTATACATGTAGTAGGATGCATTAGGACCATGTTGGTCCATTCAAACCAGCCCCATGCTTGCTGGAAATTCAGAATGACAGCAAGTCCCCATAGGTGCAGAAATGTTGTTCGAAAAATTCAGTTTGTTGTCATGGAGGAAGGATCTGATCTTGGCTGCCCCAAGGGCCTATATCCATGGTTGGATCACTTCCCTAGCATGTCTAAGACGTGACTAAGTTGCCCTTTTGGTGGCTTTGTCCATGGTTCATCGGTTTTTAATAAAAACGTCAAAACAGCCCCTATACCCCTTCGGCTTCTTCATTTGTTCAGCTTTTGGTTCGTTCTTTTGTTGCTTGGTATGGATCTTGGTTGGCCTATGGCCCTTAGCCACGGTTCATATCATGCTCCTAGATGTCTAGATCGTGCCATGGTCAATCAAATGGCCACTGGAATGACGCAAGACATCGATCATAGCATAAACACTACACACGCATGCAGGTTGCTCTCGGTTGGACCCTTCGGTTGAGTTATGGTGTGATGCGGATTGTGGCTGGCCTATGGCCCTTAGCCATGGTTCAAATCATTCCTTGGGATGTTGGTAAGAGTCTCTGGTCGGTGGTTCACGCCCCTAATGGCCGATAGTCTCGAAACCAACGCAAGTCTTGTAGTTGCGCAGCTGCTGGAAATTACAGCAAGTTGCTGTGTCGTTTAGAAGGCTCGTTTGAGTTCTTTGTTGGCTTTTAGCCCATGGCCTTGGACTGGACAGTGCCTCATTGAGTTGGGAAGGTCATGTTTTCGACCGTTTGTGATTCGGATCATTTTTGAGGTCGTACGAGAATTTACGGTGCAATGTGCCAAATTGACTCTCGAAAGAGCGTTTCGTGTTTTGGCCTCCATTCCACCTAGATTTCGACCCTATCATTTTAGGAACATTATTTTATGATTTTTCAGCGTATTTTAATCATGACTATACGTCGGTTCAGTGTCGGTTCAGGTTGGCTCGGAGTCATGATTAAATGCGAAGTCATTAGGCGTCATAGTCGCATCTTTTGAACGTAAATTGCATAGTTGGTCATGTTTAAGCTATTGCATAATTTTCATAGCCCAGTTAGGTTGCACCGAGCCTGGGGACGATCCAATCCAATCCAGTTGGTAAAATTACAGGAATTTTCATTACGCCAGTTAATTATTTTACGTGCATTAAATAGAAAATGATTATTTTTGAGATTTATGCGATATGGCTTGTGGTTCATTCACTATGTGGGAGTGTTATTTTATACGGTCGCCAGTGACCGATCAGTTCAGTATGGTACCACCCGATCGCCAGTGACCGGCCAGCTCAGTTCAGTTTCAGCCTCCCCGGTAGCCAGTTACCGATCAGTTCAGCTTAGTGCAGTGGCCACAGGCGTAAAACATAATCTCAACAGAAAATTTTATCAGTTATTTCAGTACAGGCTCCAAGGAGCAAACATTTTTACTGTGATTATCAGTTCATTTATGCAGGTATTATAATTGCTCAGTACAGATTATTTTTCAGTATGCCTCAGGACAGGATATGTTAACTCATGCATATTTTAAATTCAGATTTTTACTCGTTAGATGCGATTTATGCATGCTGAGTCTTTAGGCTCACTAGACTTGATTGTTGTAGGTACTGATGAGGCCAGGGCCGAGGGCGGGGACCAGTGAGCCAGCTTGGGTCGGCAGTAGTGGCACCCGAGGACCTCAGAGCAGCAGTTGTTATTTTCCGCAAACAATTTTATCAGTCGTTGGATATTTTTAAATCGTTGTTGTTGGCAAAAACTTTAATTTTCTTCCGCTGCAATATTTTGAAATATTGAACTTGATTCACCAGTGATTTTATGAATGAGGCCATTTCAGTTCTTTTAAAAAGAAAATTTTTAATTTTTCCGCAAATTTCAAGAAAGGAGTTTTAGGCCCTTCACAACTACGGTAAGATGAGAATGAGATTGAGTTGGACGGTGTTGTACTTGTATTGTCCGATTTGACTGCATTATTGATATTAATATGCTGACCAAGTACAGAATTATTATAGACTCTTTTTAGGAGAGTATAAGATTCAGACCAGATATAGCTAAGTGGAGATTCCACAGTAAGGATTCTAGATCCCGAATTCCTTTGATATTTATATCATCTATGACTCGATAGTTACAGAAAGGAACAGATGGTATCCTTACGTATTCAGTAGATGTACTGAAATCGAGCCTAGCATTGACAGATTTGCCAGTGATGTACGAGTTGGCTGATATTTGCCCAGATAAGATTTCAGATTTGCCTTGTATTAGAAAGATGAATTTCAGAATTGAATCGATACCAAGTATTGGTTGTCGTTTTAGAATTCAGTACAGAATGATATTGAATGTACAAAATGACACTGAATGAAGTGAAAGAATTGAAAGATCAGTAGAAGAGTACTGGCCAGGAGTTACATCTGATTTAGTGTTTCTCTTTGGCATGTTTCAGTATGTTCAGAGATATTCTGATGATTTCATGCTTATTGTATCCATGATATTTTGATATATTTGCAGCATTTGATGGATTGAATCGAATATCTGAAAATTGTATTGAATACTCTGAGAACTGTGATTATTGTATACAGAAATTATTCAGATATGAATCCTGCTTGAAACATATTGTATTCAAAGTATGCGATATCTGAAGTTAGTATACCGATTGATTTTGACACAGTTGAGATCATGATCAGTGATTGAGAATGATACCGATATCAAAACGATCAGAAATATCAGAAATTTCAGAAATGTCAGAAATTCATTTCGTCTGAGTTTAGTAGATTATCTTGTCCGATGGTTGTTTTGAACTGTTTGAAATTTTTTTAGTTACTAGATCAGTATAGATTAGTGATATTTCGAATGTGATTCGATAGTATCGTGTTCTGAATTTGTATTTGATACAGATTATTGTGAACCGTTGAGATTATATACAGTTCAAAACGAATCAGAGCTGAATTCGAGAATTACAGCAGTTCAGAACGTGATCAGAGTGACAGATATGTGATTTTTACTGTATAAGAATAATTATCTTGTGATGTCTAATGTTTTAGAATTGTACAACAGAATTTGATATCGATAGTCAGAACCGAATACCATGTAGGTATTTTTCTTTAATTTATATTATTAACTGATCTGTTTGTACCAAATAGTTCGAATCTGAAATTGACAAATAGTGTCAGAAACACACAGTAGTGGATTCAGTTTTCATTTTGGTGACGGAGAATGCATAATATTCGGACAGACAGTTTTGATATAGACAGACTAAATCAGTTATGATAGAATTTGTATGGAAATGTTGGCAGGAATTGTACTTAAATGTCTAAATCGCCAATAAATGAAGACGGAAAGATAGAAATCAGAAGATTTATTACAGAATTTGTATATTCTTGACTAGACATGGGGAGTATATTTCGATGAATTTCGTAATAAGACCACTGCAATACTTTCCAGATTGTGATGTGATATGATTGTGATTGACAGATAGTTCAATCTATATCTATTAGTTGTACCAGATAACGTACAAACATGACCAAATGACACAGATCGATGTCAGAGAAGTGGTCAGAGTAACCAGAAAGCCACAGTAGATTATATCAGATTGTGATTTTGCTTGATTTGGTACTTGTGGCAGAATATACCACAAACTCCTTCGCATACTATCCAGATCTGAGAGATTATGTATAGAGTTATAGTGCTCGATGTTAGCACTAGTTAACACGATGCATTGTCACTTGGTGCATTCGGCTACAATGAGAATCATCAAATGAGTATTGGGATAGCAACATACGAAGCATTGTACAATAAGTACTGCAGATTTCTTTGGTATAAGAATAATGTCTCAAAGATATCTGAGATAAGATCTGATACAGTCAGAGATAGAGCAAGAAAAATGAAACTGATTCAGAAGAAAATGAAAATTATTCTGTTGTTGAAAACACAGTAAGATTTTCAGAAAAGCAAAGAGATTATTTGAAAGACTGAATCTGATATGAGATTGAGATTTCAGAATGGATTCATTGAGATGAGTTTCTGATTTAAACTCTATATACATTCTTCTGATATATCTGAATTGAATACTTGCGAGTTCGAGGACGAACTCATATCTAAGAGGGGGAGAAATGTAAGGCCCGAGATTTTATTACCGTAATCTGAGATTAATCTGAAATGATTTATTTATTAATCGAGATGATTATAAACGGAACGGATCAGATCGGGAGAGCCGAAAGAAGATTTGACATGAGATGTAAGGAGAAGTCCTCGCGCACTTGCGCGACGTGTTGGGCGCACATGCGCGAGGAAGGCAGAACCTTTCGCGCATATGCGCGACGTAGATGGCGCACATGCGCGGGATGGGCAGAATGTTTGGCGCATATGTGCGACGTAGATGGCGCACATGCGCGGGATGGGCAGAATGTTTGGCGCATATGCGCGACGTAGATGGCGCATATGCGCGAGCTTACAGAATGCTGGTTCGAACTACCGGCGCATATGCGCGACTTTGTGCGCGCATATGCGCGCAACGTGCAGAACATGCACGATGCCACTTGCCTTGCTGCATGCCTGGTGTGTGTATATATATATATATATATATATATATATAAGAACAAGCCGATCTTCAGAAAAAAAAAAAGAGGAAGTCGAGAAGCTCCAATTCCTTCGGGTGAGAATTTGAGTGTTACGCAAAATCCGTCCGTTTGTTTTTAAATCCGACTTCAGTACTGTGTTCCTATCAACGCAGGCTACAACTAGACGTAAGTTTTGTTAAGTTTAGACATGATTTGAAATTATGATATTGTTAGAATTGAATATGAATCAGATATGATGTTTCTGCTACAGTAGGCATTGTATAATTGAAGTCAGATTAAAGAATAGACTGGTTATACAATTGTTATGATTTTCAGAGTTGAATTGATTGAGATTTGATATCAGAGTTGAGTTATTACTGATTTTAAATGTACCGATATTGAGATTAGGAATTGTATTGATACTGATTATGAATTCTGGTAGTATCTTTGTGATGTTGAGATTGACGGGGATATCGAAACTATATCGTTATGCCGTCGAAACATCAGTTGATTTAGATTGATCAGATTCAGTAATGATTTCGATTGTATCGTGATATCGTTGATATGAATTAGATTGTACCTTGTTCAGATATGGACCAGATTATGTATTGATTTGAGTATTGATCAGAATAAGTCTTGAATTGAGTTATATACTGATATGGTATTTATGTGGCTTGTCATTGCCAGACTGGGTATGGACAGATTGGAATACAAGACTTCGTCTTCATCAGACCGAGAAGAGAAAGGTATAAATTGATGTTAATTGGGAGATCGACTTGAGTTAGATTTAACTCGAGTTTCCCTAAACCACATACTTGTATGGTATTGTTTTTTTACACCTTTGTATTTTAATGATTATGTTTATTCTATTGAATTAGAAGTAGAAAGCAGAGAGCTATTGAGTGAGAGTCACTGACAGAGGGGTTAGATTTTGACAGTATAGTCACTGACCCATTGCACGTTGTCAGACTAGGCTTAGTCTTGGTAGATACGCCAAGGCACTGGACATTTGGTGTATCGATATGCTTAAGATACAGACATTGTTCTTATTGTAGATTATTCGATACAGCTAGACCAAAGTCCAGAAATAAGAACGTACCGCCACCGCGACTGGTAGTAGTAGGTGGGAGACTTGTTACGTTCTTATTCACCGGGATCCCTATATTAGAATGAGAGATGAGTCGAGTCTTAGATATCGAGACTAGAACTTGATTACAGAGTTGTATTGATTTATGTTTCGTAGATTACGATTCAGATATTATTTACAGATTGGTATTGATACATGTTGTTTGATTATGCTACATGTGATAAGATATAATTCATGCTTTTACGTTAATTCAGTTAACTGCATGTATACATTATTTATACTGGGATTTATTCTCACCGGAGTTATCCGGCTGTTGTCTTGTTTGTATGTGTGCATGACAACATGTGGGACAGGATCGGGGTCAAGAAGACGATGAGAGGAGACAGATTAGAGTGGTGATTCCGGACTTATTGTAGATATGGTTTTAACACTTGGAATCTAGTAGTTGAACCTTAGTCTAGTTTCATGATTATTGTACATTATTGTACTTCTATACTGAAATGTGTATTAGTAAATTCCATTACGTTCCGCACTTGCATTTTAAAAAGAAAAATTTTTAGACCCTGTTTATCTGAATTGATAATTAACTCCCAAAGATGATTAAGAAGATGATTAGCGTCCGGGTCCCCACACCAAGTTTCTTAAAAATTGCAAAATTAGTTCTTACTTTCCTCGAATATTATCCGATTTTTCCTTAATCTCGAGAATCCAACAATTACCCATAAGTTGTTGGCGTTCTTAATTCCATTCTATAGGTTTCCCGTAACATAAAGTTCAATGATCTTAAGCTTATTAAACCAAAAATTCAACTCTCATAACCTCGAAAATTAATGATTTAACCCAATTGTTCCTCCAAAGTTCAAATTTAATCCTAAAAAATTTCAGAATTTGCAATTTGGCCCTTAAAGTTCTCGAAAATTATCATTTTGGCCCTACAACCCTACAAAATTTGCATTTCTGGTTCCCATAAATTTTCAATTTTAGCCTCATTAAACCTTTAAATTCTCAAAACTCAGAATTTAATCCCAAAATTCGATAAAATCGAAAATAGTCTCTTAGAATTTTATTTTTTGCACTTAGGTCCTCAATTATTAATTATTACAATTAGGTCCTTAAAATTCTCAATTCATGCAATTCAATCCTTAAATCCAACTGGGTAGAGCATGCATCCTAAATAAATTCTATGTTTTTATACTTCCAAATTTAGTCGTAGTCCCGAATCATTAATCCTTACATGGAATTCTCAAAAACTAACTAAACTAGCAACCGTGAACCATCAGTAGTTTCTTAGAAAATCTACAAGTCCCAAGGGCATTTATAATCTTCAAAATTAACTTATGATCCAAAAAGTAGAACATCGGTACTACTAGCCAAAAAATCAATATAAACAATCCATTATTTCTTTAAATTTAAGTAAGTACTGCATAATTAAAGTCTTGACACAAAACATTTCATGAAAATATGCTGTGAAAATATTTCATGCTTTAAAAAAAATGCGTAAACGTAAAACTTACAGACCGAAGACGTGACTTTGTGAGCTTCTCGAGGTCAGTAATAGTACAACCCTTTACAAGAACATAGGCTCTGATACCAACTGTAAAGGCCTCTAAATTCGTATTTGAAAATTTGCGGAATAATTTAAAATTTTTCTTTAAATAAATAAAATGCCTCATTCATAAAATAACTAAATAAAAGTTTTGATGTTTAATGTAACAGCGGAATAAAAGTTTTAAATGTCGAAATAGCAGCGGAAGTAAATATCTGTTTCAAAACAACAACTTAAAATAATTCATCATGATAAAATTGAGTTTACATAAAATAATAAATAAACTGGTAAATAAGGTCCTCGGGTTCCTACTACTGCCGACCCATGATGGCTCACTAGTCCCCTGTGGGGGCCCGGGTCCGAGATCTAATACTAATAATTATAATTGTAACAAACCAAATGATTTAGTAAATACATAATTTGTGGTTCACAAATTCACATAAACATCGTCAAAATAATTTAATGGTCTCAAATGTTTGAAATATAATTTTCAACATGCCAACAAAAAGTAGTGAACCAAAGAAATCCAAACATCATCACATAGCTCCTAAGACCCGAGAATCCCACTCTAACTCGTATCTCCTCGCCTGGAGCTGGACTCTGGCATCCCAAGCCTCGCCTCACCTACCGTCAAGCACATGAAAACAAGAGGTAGCCGACGTGCCGGTGAGTATAAACCCAGTAGTGATACAATCAATAACATATGAGAATTAATATTTCAAATATCTCATATAAAATTCATAAAGATGAAATATAATGCAATGCATGATCAGAAGCTATGGGCTATCAATAAATCTCAAGATCAAGTGAATCATCTGGTCATAGGGTACCCAAGGGAATAGAATCACCCAGCAACATCCACCGACTCATCCGCTCGGGGTGGGGTGCTGTGTTCTACAATCCCAGGACTATGGTGCGCCTATAGAGAGTGTTTAGGCCATAGCAGCGACCTCTGCATACACTATGCCAACTCAACTATAGCCCCATACGTCCAACAAATCAATAAATCAAGACGACCTCCGCCATATCAAATCTGAATCAAAAAGTGGCTCAATATGCAATGTAATGATGCAAATCAATATCATCATTTCGATATCATAATCAACTAATCTCAATACAACAATCATCATCAAATCACCAATAGTTCATCGAGCCATAGAGTTTTCAATTTAAAATAAAATGATACTTTTACCTCGTATGTTACCGACCGTAACATACCTTTCAAATATTACCAAAAGAAGATCGAAATGTGTAGGTGAGAAGTCTTGAACCTCTGAATTCTACTATAACTCAAGAACTCGGATCATTTATCAAAACATAGCAATTTCTATACAAATTTCATAATTAATTCAATAATGCTTCGAATCAAGATCCGCAATTTGGATATTCAAGAAAACTCAAATCCCAACAATAGTGTAAAGAAGGAGTCCATATCATTTCTTAACCGTAATATGACATAAAAACATTCATTGAATCATTTTGTCAAACATGTGATGTGCGTGCTAAAGAGTTAGCTCATCTACAATTTCATTTCTTTTCAAAATATCAATACATACAATAATAATACCATCAATCATTATATTAACAACTTTACCTCAACACTCAAACCAAACAACACATTGTTTTCCCTTCAATCACTAATTCAAGGAAATAAGCTTTTTTACCTTGCTTATAAACTCTTGAGGAGAAGAACTTCTAATCTCCAAGCAAATATTAAGGCTTCGATCAAAGATTAATGTCTTGGAAGAAAATGGATTGAAGGAGAATGAAGAACCCTAGCTCTAGACCAATGGAGAGAAAAGAAAGAGAAGGGAAATGAGTAAAAAGATGATCCCATTCGATTTTATGCCTTCCCAAACACCAAAACACGTTTTCTTAACTTGCTGGGCGCTCGGGCGGACATCTTTTTCCGCTCGGGCGCGGAACTCTCGGCCATAAATATAAAATTTTCGAACAAGTCCCGCCCGAGCGGACATCTTTTTCCGCTCGGGCGTGCTCTGCGCACAGCTACGTCAAAGATTGCTTATGAAACGCCTCTTCCCTTCAGAATTAGGAAAAGTGGTAAACAGGAAAGTTGTAGCCCTATGTCTTGGCTTGCATCTCCAATTGGCCTCATGCCATTTGGAGGTCTGAGTAAAAAGTTATGCTCAATCTCCTAACATGTGTCATTGTAGGAACGACGATACGCACGACACACTTCGGGGCGCTTTTGGCTCGTCTTCCCTAATGATTTGAACAAAACTCAAAACAGGAAAGTTATAGCATTATGTCTTATCTTTCTAATGAAATGTGGCCTCACATCAAATGGATCAATATACAAAACATTATGATAAAAATCACAACCACTGCCATATTTTTCATACCGTTTCTGCACTTCCATTACCTATTTAGCTCAAATTCCACATTTGATTCTACCCCTCCATTATCTATTCCATTCTACTGCCACATTTTTCAAAATTCGGGCATTGCAATTCCTCCCCTCTAAAATAGATTTCGTCCTCGAAATCAATCATCTCTTTCAAGTCTAACATGTAATAATCAATAATGAAAATAAAACCGAGAATAGAAGCATACTTCATTTGAATAACTCTGGATATTCTTGTCTCATTTTATCTTCTAATTCCCAAGTTGCCTCCTTGACACGATGTTTGCTCCACTGTACTTTAACTAATGGTATCAATTTATTTCTGAGTTGTTTATCTTTTCTGTCTAGAATCTGAATCGGTCTCTCAATGTAGCTCGAATTCTGATCTAACTCAACCTCATCGGGTGGAAGTACATGAGAAGGATCTGGATGATATTTCCTCAACATGGACACATGAAAAACATCATGAACACTTGATAACGCAGGAGGAAGAGCTAATCTATAAGCCAAATCACAACACGTTCCAAAATCTCATACGGACCTATGAATCTCAGTGATAATTTACCCTTCTTTCCAAATCTAACTGTACCACGAAAAGGAGATATTTTCAGAAAAACTCTGTCACCTTTCTCAAAAATCAACGGTCGTCTCCTTATGTTCGCATACTTAGCCTGTCTATCCTGAGCAGCTCTCATACGACTCTGAATCAATTTCACCTTCTCTGTCATATCTCTTATCATATCAGGTCCTACAATTGGTGCTTCAGATAAATCGTCCCAATACAACGGAGATCGACACTTCCTGCCATATAATGCTTCAAATGGTGACATTCCAATGCTCACTTGATAACTGTTGTTATAAGAAAACTCGACAAGTGGTAACGAATCCTGCCAACCAATACCAAAATCCATCACTACAGCTCTCAACATATCCTCTAATGTCTGAATAGTACGTTCTGACTGTCTGTCTGTCTGAGGAGATATGGTGTACTCAAATGCAAACGAGTACCAAGGGCCTCTTGTAAACTCTGCCAAAAATGAGAAAAAAATCTAGGATCACGATCTGATACAATTGACATAGGCACACCATGCAATCTCAAAACTTCTCTGATGTACAATCTGGCCATCTGATCATGCCTATATGTCATCTGATAAGGAATAAAACATGAAGACTTGGTTAATCTATCAACGATAACCCAAATTGAATCGCAACCCCTCGACGACCTCGGCAATTTCGTGACAAAGTCCATGGTGATATGGTCCCACTTCCATTCTGGAACATTAAGGCTATGCAAAAGACCTCCAGGTCGCTTTCTTTCTGCTTTCACTTGTTGACAATTCAAACAACGAGATACAAATTCTGCTATGTCAGATTTCATTCTTTTCCACCAAAATTGTTTCTTCAAATCATTGTACATCTTTTTACTTCCAGGGTGTACACTGAATTTACTGCAATGAGCATCACGCAAAATCTGTATCCTCAAATCTGAATTATTAGGAACTACAATACGATCATTCACAAACAAAATACCCTCATTAATGACCTGAAATTCTGATCGATGTCCTGATCTGACGAGTTCAACTGATTTCTGAATGCTTTGATCTAACCTTTGAGCCTCTTTAATCTTTACAAACAACTCTAGCTCTGCCTGAATCATAAATACTCTTACAGGTTGAGTATCTACCACAAAATCCAAACCAGAAAGACAACATTCTTCTATTAAGTCAGATACACTGCTAGTGATCAAGGACATATTTCATACTTTTCTTCTCAAAGCATCGGCTACTGCATTAGACTTTCCTGGATAATATTTTATTTCGCAATCATAGTCTTTCAACAAATCTAACCAACGCCTCTGTCTCATGTTCAGCTCCGCTTGTGAAAAGAGGTATTTCAAACTCTTATGATCAGTGAATATCTCAAATTTCTCACCATACAAGTAGTGACGCCAAATCTTTAAGGCAAAAACCACTGCTGCTAGTTCCAAGTCATGCACTGGGTATTTAAACTCATGTGGCTTCAACTGTCGTGAAGCATAGGCAACAACACGGCCATGCTGCATTAATACACAACCCAGTCCTTGATGTGAAGCATCAGTGTGCACTGTAAATCCTCCTACACCTGATGGAATAGTCAGAACTGGAGCACTAGTCAATCTCTGCTTAAGTTCAACAAAACTAGCCTCACATGCTTGCGACGGGTAATTGGCCTCGCAATCTGTGAGAATCCTTCAATAAATCTGCGATAATAGCCTGCAAAACCCATAAAACTATGTACCTCAGGACCTGATGTCGGTCTAGACCAATTAATGACTGCCTCAACTTTACTCGGATCAACTGATATACCTGCACTTGAAATCACATGTCCAAGAAAAACCACTCTATCCAACCAAAACTCGCATTTCGATAATTTAGCATACAACTTTTTAGTTCTCAAAATTTGCAAAACAGCTCTCAAGTGCTCGGCATGCTCAATTTCAGATTTTGAATAAATAAGAATATCATCAATGAAGATCACAACAAATTGATCTATATACCGTTGAAACACACGGTTTATCAAATCCATAAATACCACAGGTGCATTGGTCAACCCAAAAAGCATAACCAAAAATTCAAAATGTCCATACCTGGTACGAAAAGCAGTCTTAGGCACATCTGCCTCTTTAACTCTTAACTGATGATATCCGGATCTTAAATCAATCTTAGAATATACTGAAGAACCCTGCAACTGGTCAAAGAGATCATCAATCCTTGGCAAAGGATACTTATTCTTTACTGTGGCTTTATTCAACTGTCTATAATCGATACAAAGCCTCATAGACCCGTCTTTTTTCTTCACAAATAAAACCGGAGCACCCCAAGGTGAAACACTTGGTCTTATATATCCTTTAGCCAATAGATCATCAAGTTGTTCCTTTAGTTCCTTCAGTTCAATTGGCGCCATCCTATAAGGAGCTCTAGAAATAGGCTGTGTACCTGGCATCAACTCAATGTTGAACTCAACCTCTCGAACTGGAGGAAATCATGGAATTTCATCTGGAAATACATCTGAAAATTCACTAACAATTGGAATATCTGCCAATTTAGGTACTGACCTTGAAATATCAATCGCATAAACCAAGAAACATTCGGCTCTTTTCTGCAACAAACGAGTCATGGACAAAACAGATATCAAAGGAATCTTAGCTCGAGAACCTTTACCATAGAATGTCCAGTGATCTGTCATATCAGGCCTAAACTTAACAATCTTCTGAAAACAATCTACAGTAGCCCTGTATCTTGTCAACATGTCAATACCAACTATGCAGTCAAAATCAGACATCTCCAACACAATGCAATCAATCTCAATGACATTATCCTCATAACGAAATCCACAACCACTTATCATTTCTACTGACCTCATCACTTTGCCCAGTGGAGTAGAAATAGATAATGTAGATGATAATGGCATAGAATGCAATGAATGAAACGAGACAAAGTGCTCAGCTATGAAAGTATGTGATGCACCAGTATCCATCAAAACATAAGCAGGATAACTTGAAAGAAAAAAATTACCTGCAATAACATTATCTGGAGCATTATGTGCCTCATCCTCAGTGAGTGCAAAAACTCGAGCCTGCTGTCTAGGTGGCTGTCCTACCCTGTGGCCACCACTATGTTGGTTATGATCTGACCGGTTTGATTGCTGATAAGAATGAACTGTAGGGGTCAGACGATTCTGGTGAGGTGTCTGTCTCGATGATCTCCCACTCTGAGATATTTCACTTCCACGATTAGGACACACTCGAGCATAGTGTCCCACCTGGTTACACAAGTGGCAAGCTCTCGAGATTCCTCTACATTGATCGGTATAATGTCTACCACCACACTGACCACAAGTTGTGCCTGAATAACCAGTGCTCTGAACTGAACCAGACTATCTTGATCCACTAGAATTCAAAAAATTACTGCCATGCCTCTTAAATTGCTTCCCTCTAGCCCTAAACTGCTCTCTTATGTTGCCACTATTACCCTGTCTGAACAGCTATCGGAACTGTGGCTGTTGGGGTCGTTGCGAATACTGAGAACCTCTCTGCCTAATGATTCCAGTTTTCAGCTCCCTTGGCTCGATCAAGAGCCTCAGCAAAAGTGTTAGGCCTTCCAGTATTAACCAGGGTAAATATATCAGGATTAAGACCATTTATGAAATGATCGGCCTTAGCTTCTTCATCGGATGCTACATGAGGAGCAAATCTCAGTAAATTCGAGAACTTGGCAACATAGTCCTCAATATTCAGATTTCCCTGCTTTAAATTTGCAAACTCGGCTCCCCTATCTTTCCTGTAAGAGGTAGGAAAGAAACGCTGATAAAATTCAGATTTAAAAATATCTCAGGTAACAATTGTACCTCGACCCTCTAAAGCTTTCTTGGTCATCATCCACCAACTCTTAGCAACATCCAATAACTGATGAACAACTAATTTGATTCTACGATCATATGGATACTCAAGAGATTCAAATAATTGATCCATATTCTCCAACCAGTTCTCACACTCTATTGCATTCTCGGTACCCTTCAACATCGGTGGGTGCAAAGACTGAAATCTGGCTAACAGTATCTCCATCGGAGCCGGAGTTATATCCATCTGAGTATGAGTAGCACTGCCCTGATGTTGTGCCACTGGTATGTCCTGTCCAGGTTTACCACGACCTCTACCTCGAGTAGCCATGTCTGATATAAAATAGATCAAACACATATAAAATCACAATATCATAATCATCTCAATCTTGTATCAATCATCTCTGGCTCTTGAGACTCAACAATCTCAAAAATCTCGAATAAAACTCAACAATATAATATCTCAATTTAAATCATGTATTCCACATCATAGCACAATGAAAATGCTAACAAATATATCACATGATCAAGCAATTCAAACTGACTCGATCTACCCTGTTCCCAAATATCTTACGCTCTGATACCACCTAATGTGGGGCCCCGGGTCCGATATCTAATACTAATAATTATAATTGTAACAAACCAAATGATTTAGTAAATACATAATTTGTGGTTCACAAATTCACATAAACATCGTCAAAATAATTTAATGGTCTCAAATGTTTGAAATATAATTTTCAACATGCCAACAAAAAGTAGTGAACCAAAGAAATCCAAACATCATCACATAGCTCCTAAGACCCGAGAATCCCACTCTAACTCGTATCCCCTCGCCTGGAGCTGGACTCTGGCATCCCAAGCCTCGCCTCACCTACCGTCAAGCACATGAAAACAAGAGGTAGCCGACGTGCCGGTGAGTAGAAACCCAGTATGATACAATCAATAACATATGAGAATTAACATTTCAAATATCTCATATAAAATTCATAAAGATGAAATATAATGCAATGCATGATCAGAAGCTGTGGGCTATCAATAAATCTCAAGATCAAGTGAATCATCTGGTCATAGGGTACCCAAGGGAATAGAATCACCCAGCAACATCCACCGACTCATCTGCTCGGGGTGGGGTGCTGTGTTCTACAATCCCAGGACTATGGTGCGCCTATAGAGAGTGTTTAGGCCATAGCAGCGACCTCTGCATACACTATGCCAACTCAACTATAGCCCCATACATCCAACAAATCAATAAATCAAGACGACCCCCGCCATATCAAATCTGAATCAAAAAGTGGCTCAATATGCAATGTAATGATGCAAATCAATATCATCATTTCGATATCATAATCAACTAATCTCAATACAACAATCATCATCAAATCACCAATAGTTCATCGAGCCATAGAGTTTTCAATTTAAAATAAAATGATATTTTTACCTCGTATGTTACCGACCGTAACATACCTTTCAAATATTACCAAAAGAAGATCGAAATGTATAGGTGAGAAGTCTTGAACCTCTGAATTCTACTATAACTCAAGAACTAGGATCATTTATCAAAACATAGCAATTTCTATACAAATTTCATAATTAATTCAATAATGCTTCGAATCAAGATCCGCAATTTGGATATTCAAGAAAACTCAAATCCCAACAATAGTGTAAAGAAGGAATCCATATCATTTCTTAACCGTAATATGACATAAAAACATTCATTGAATCATTTTGTCAAACATGTGACGTGCGTGCTAAAGAGTTAGCTCCTCTACAATTCCATTTCTTTTCAAAATATTAATACATACAATAATAATACCATCAATCATTATATTAACAACTTTACCTCAACACTCAAACCAAACAACACATTGTTTTCCCTTCAATCACTAAATCAAGGAAATAAGCTTTCTTACCTTGCTTATAAACTCTTGAGGAGAAGAACTTCTAATCTCCAAGCAAATATTAAGGCTTCGATCAAAGATTAATGTCTTGGAAGAAATTGGATTGAAGGAGAATGAAGAACCCTAGCTCTAGACCAATGGAGAGAAAAGAAAGAGAAGGGAAATGAGTAAAAAGATGATCCCATTCGATTTTATGCCTTCCCAAACACCAAAACACGTTTTCTTAACTTGCTGGACGCTCGGGCGGACATCTTTTTCCGCTCGGGCGCGGAACTCTCGGCCATAAATATAAATTTTCGAACAAGTCTTGCCCGGGAGGACATCTTTTTCCGCTCGGGCGCGCTCTACGCACAGCTACGTCAAAGATTGCTTTCGAAACGCTTCTTCCCTTCAGAATTAGGAAAAGTGGAAAACAGGAAAGTTGTAGCCCTATGTCTTGGCTTGCATCTCCAATTGTCCTCATCTCATTTGGAGGTCTGAGTAAAAAGTTATGCTCAATCTCCCAACATGTGTCATTGTAGGAACGACGATACGCACGACACACTTCGGGGCGCTTTTGGCTCGTCTTCCCTAATGATTTGAACAAAACTCAAAACAGGAAAGTTATAGCATTATGTCTTATCTTTCTAATGAAAGTGGCCTCACATCAAATGGATCAATATACAAAACATTATGATAAAAATCACAACTACTGTCATATTTTTCATACCGTTTCTGCACTTCCATTACCTATTTAGCTCAAATTCCACCTTTGATTATACCCCTCCATTATCTATTCCATTCTACTGCCACATTTTTCAAAATTCGGGCATTACATCCCCGCCCTCGGTCCCGACCTCATCAGTACGTACAACAATCAAGTCTAGTGAGTCTAAAGACTCAGCATGCATATAACGTAGATAACAAGTAAATATATCATAAAAATTTCATGTCGTGTAAAGATATCATGTCGTAAAGCATAACGTGAAAATATCTTGTCATGAGTAATTATAAATACGTGCATAACAGAACTGAAAGTCGTAAGTGAAATGTTTGCTCGATAGAGCCCTGTCATGAAATAGTATATAATAATTTTTCTGTTGAGAATATGTTCTACGCAAGTGGCCCATAACGTGAAATGATTCGTCTGATCAGACTAAACCACAGTATACTGGGTGGTAGAGATCATCACAGCCCTTGGACTGGATATCCGTACCAGTACATGAACATGAATGAACCGACCCACACGGGAATAAGAGGGATTCCGAGACTGTTCAATGTAATGGACTGTACAGTTGAAAAGGGCTTAAAAGATTTGATTTGTACTACTCATATCACGAAGGCGCATCTTCTTTTCGGTAGCTCATCACATAAGAACTCCAAAGTTAAGCGTGCTTGACTTGGAGCAATTTTGGAATGGGTGACCTCCTGGAAAGTTTCCTAGGGTGCGTGTGACTGAGGACATAAGCACGCTGGAAAAACTCGACTTGGTACAGTGAGAACAGTCGTAAAATCTGGGGCGTTACATAACATTTTACATGCAACTAACATTTATATCATCTTAGAATTTAAAGTAATTTTTGCGTATAAAAATAAAGCAGTAAAAACTCACATATTTGAGGCGTGACTTCTTGAGTTTCTCCGATATGAATCCAGAACATGGTCTGTGCTACTTCTATCTTGATCTTTTGTAATTCCTCCTTAATTTAATCAGAAGGAATTAGTTGCATCTCCATTCTATTTCCTGTAAGTTCCATTGGAATTGTCATTTTCCTTCTGGAAACTTTATAAATTAGATTATGCTTTCTGTTTCTTAGGCCAAGACTTCCTAAGAACTTTTGTGTACGTCGTGCAGAGAATCCTTGGTATCTCTGTAGACTAGGATTTTCTCTCATGATCCTTTGAACCACGTTATGAGATATTGTTGTCTGGCTAAAGAAACTAGACAAATCTTCATGTGTTTCATGTGGAAACACCTCGTCTTCAGTCAGATTCCGATTCAGTTCCATCAGATTCTTCCTCACTCAAGACTTCTTCTTCATATATACTTTCGTCTGAGGCAATATCCTCAAATCGGTATACCTGAATAAGATCTTGGTAATAAACAGCTTCTTCAATATTTGGGGTTGGATCGAAGTGTTTAATATCTCTTTTTTCATTTTTTGGATAGTTGGTCGAAATATGACATCTTGCTCCACATGTCCAGCAATTACAATCCTAAAAACTTTCATTAGCTCGAGTGTGAGCTCTTCTGAAAGTTTTCTTCGTAGGTGTTCTTCCTGTGCTTCGAGATGTAATCGAAGCTTGGGATGAAATCCTACTTCTTGACGGTCCACTTCTTTGTCCAGATTTATAAGATCGGGCCTTTTGTCTAGACCAAAATGTTCTTGGTTTCAAAGAACTTCTTCCACCTCGAGCATAAGGATGAGTCTTAAAATTTTTCCTCTTATGCTTCTGTGGTTTACTTCCAATGATTGTTGAGAGATCATTTTCCTTACAACACAAAGGAGTACTTTTGTTAATACCCCTTAATCGTTTGTAATTCTTTTGTAATGCTGCCATATGACATCATTCAGCCAATTTTCTTTAAGAAAAGAGGCTCTTCGTGCTAACGTATCTGGATTGCCAGTGACATATTCTCTTATAAGCATTTCTCTCCAGGGACTTGGCATTTTGGCGAAGAAAAGCTGCATAGCTATATTTTCTTCAACCCCTGAATTTCATCTATATTTAGTGAATAACATAATATATTCATCCAATAAACATATGTCATGTATTGCAAGGCTGTACAGAGCTTGAGTATATTTCTTCCTCTTCTCTGTATCTTGGCTGTTAAAATAGTATACCCCCATAAATTGTGCTTTAAATAGAGTAGCCATTTTTACAGCTATCTCACTAAGAGATTCTCAAGCTAGTACTGACTCTTTAGTTTCTAATGAAGTCATGTCCCAAGCAATTTTAACCGATCCCATAAGATTCATTTCTAGGAGTTTAATGAATCCTTCTCTGTTGAGATCAAGTGTTCCTGCAGCGATTCTCATAGCAGATGTCCAGTCATCTATGAGATCTTCTCTGTTTTTAAAATATAGTACATCAAGGTTAAGCATAACCCCATAAAGATGTATAGGTTCTAAACATATTTCTCATAGGGTGTTTGGTGCAAGGGAATTTGATTTATCCTTGTCCTTGTTCCCGCTGGGTGTGATTCTCCACCAGTATGGAAATCGGTTTGAGATTCTCTCATATTTATATTCTGAGATCCCACACTTTCCTTTGGTGGTTCCTGAGAATATGACCAGGTTATACAAGGTGGTTCACCTCCCGTTGTGTTCATCTTCAGATCTACGACTTTGATATTTGCAGAAGATTCTGCAAGTTCTTATAGATTCTCGAGACCAATCCTTTCTAAAGTTGTCATCGGATTAATTTCTTTTCTTAGACAGATTTAATTAGATTGATGATTTTTTCTTCTTCAGTCAAAGGTTTTAACACTACTTTGGCCTTTCTTTGTTGATGTAACAAGGGTTCAGTACCAAAGGATGATGGTAACCTTCCTTCTAAAGTTCTCTTACTAGAACTTGGTTGTTGTTCTAGGATTTGAATTCTTGTTTGAATATTCTTTAATATTCCAAGAATTTCTTACTGGTTTTCAATGATTTTCTCCACATTCTGTGATACATAATACAACATATTGCCATAGTTTTGTACCGTCTTTTTAATTTCTCTAAGATCTCTAGAGAGTTTAGAGAAATCCAATACTATTTCTAAGAACCTGTTATATTGAGTCATAATTTTAGCCTTAAGATTCTGATAGGTTCCTTCTTGATATCTAACCTTGGTTAGACCTTCCTGTTTCAAATATTCCAGAGTTCTGGAATAAATCCCTTAAATAATTAATCTCGAACCTGGGTTCGGATTCATGTTAATTGAGAAAATTCTCCTCCTCAAACATTTAATTACTACATAATAATAAATTTGTATGTTTGAAATAATTTTACCTCGGCTCTGATACTATTTTCGGCCCAGAAAATCAACCATTTGAAATTATCACATGTGAGGACAAATAAGGGTTTTTTGTTGGGTTTGGGTATTTTTCACCAATTTACCCTAAAATTAAATTATTTTATTTAATATATAATAATATATATTATTTAAAATTATTTTAAGACATAGTTATTTTTAGTTTTAATCAATTTATTTAAGAATTATCCCTCAATACTTTATATCATATTTGACACAAATATTTCAAATTTTAAACGAAATCAAACCTAAAAAACAATTCATTGTTCAATATTGATAATTCTAACATGTACATAACATTTTATCCAAAAAAAAGTACCTAACATAACATAGCTTTAATATTACTCATAAGACATGAACGGATGACAGCGAGTTGTAGGAAACAGTCAATTGTCGTCTCCTATCACACCTATGCCAACTCCAATTTTTTTTTTTATCCTCTAAAAAATATATCAAAATTTCGATTCTTTGAAATATAAAAGGAATTTTTTAATTCTGACTTATATATATGAATGAATTTGAACTTAAATCGATAGTTAAAAAACTTAAAATCCATTCTAAAATATTTAAAACAAACAAGCTCAAAAGACAGAGATTTAAAATTCTTAACTCAAAATGTCCAAATATAATTGACCAAGTATTTCGGACAAAATCAACACTTCATTAATTCAACCTAATCCATTTATTGATTTGCTCACCAGTGTGTTGTGAGGGCCGCACTTGGATTTTTTATTGCTGAATTTACCTACGAAAATAATTATGTATTAATTTAATACATTATGTGAATAACTTTTAATTATTTTAACTATACAGTATTTGGACTGTTGTTATTATCTTTTTAAATTATAAAACTACTACCATTAAAATTATTATCACCAATAACTCAACAACTTGTAATAATATTAATAATAATTTAATAATAATAATGACGAAATAATTACTGTTACTAATGTGTTATTAATTATTACAGTTTCTTACGATAAGAGATAAGCATTAAGATGACGGATTCGGGCAAATAACCAAATATAGACAACAATAAAATAATATTGATAAATTTGTTAAAAAATTCATAATTTTTTTTTATAACGGGAGAAGTTGCAACCGCTATTCGTAGACGTACATTGGATAAACGCTCGGGCTAAACATAGTAACATGTAAACCACGCCAACATAAAATACACTAGGTAAGCACGGACTCATCCAAAAATTGCCGGTAAAAAATAAAATCCTGTGACCAAGTGATCATAAATACACCAATTATACCAACTTAGACCCCCCCGTAAAATACTCGTAATCACTTTTTTTGGTTTTTTAAAGGTTACCAACACTCCCTACGAGTTTTGGGTAAAGATTTGGGGCTGTTTTGAGAGCTTTTCCATAAATTGGATACAAATTTAAATTGGATCACATCAGATCATCTAAAAACCTAAAAATAAAAAATGATTTGTTGGTAAAGCAATTGGATGTGAATATAATGTGGGCCGCCGAGTACGAGCCCAATAAGGCTCAGCCCAGTCCATAAACTTTTACTGCCTTCGATTGGGGCAACCAAAAATTTCATATTTGCCGCGCTAAGGTCAATCCGAAGCAGGTTCGAATCTTGTCTGCTTAGCGACATCGAGGCTCTAGACATCCGAACCTTAGCTTCCGCCACCTTGTCTTACGTACGTTAAATCACGCGATTCCTCCTCCATTTCATGTCTCTAGCCGTCACAAACAGGTAAAGCAAACCCATCTCCGCCACGAATCAACTACTGCTAAATCGCTAATAAATTCAATTGATTGTAATTTACTTGATTTGATTTTTATTTTTTTAGTGGCTAAGAATCGAATCGGTGCTTTAAATGCTGTCACATTGATTTTTCGTCTACCCATCAGTCTCCCTCCCTAATCACGCTTGCCCATTTAATTTTTCCCCTCTTTTTCAGTCATTTTCTGGTGAAATTTTGGTTTAATCGAAGCTTTTTGCATGCGAACAGGCAATTGTCAGCTGCCTTTTCTTTTATTTATTTATTTCTTGAGATTTGTTTTACCAAGTTCAAATTTTATTTTGAATTTGCCAACTGTTAGAAGAGTAAATACGAGAAATAAAAAATAAATAGTCAACTGGGAAGAAATAGTTGTAATAAATTTCTAGGCTTCTATTCGATTAGAAGATTTTTTGAAAATCTGTCGCTTGCGTTAATTAACACTTCACGCAACGTGCTTCACATGCAGTCGGCAATATTTGTATGTATGGGTTAAGTCCCTTTCCCTAGAGTAGTGAACTAATAAAACTCTACTCCTTTGGGTTTCAAGAAGCGTAGGAGTGATGTCAGCATCGGAGATTCCGACGCAGCCTTCATCCAAGGAGGCGGCGGCGGCGGTGGTGAGAGAGGTGGATCCGCTGCTGAAGGATCTGAGTGAGAAAAAGCAGAGTTTCCGGCGGAACGTGGTGTCGCTTGCGGCCGAGCTCAAGGAGGTGCGCGGCCGCCTGGCTTCTCAGGAGCAGTCTTTTGCCAAGGAAACCCTTAATAGACATGTATGGGAAAGGATTCTTGTTCACTTTATTGCAAGCAGTAAATGAGATATATGAAGTGATTTTTATGTTTTTGTGTTTGGTTCTCTGAAGGGATTGGGATTGTTCTGCAATCCGTGGGTTCTCTGATTTTATTGAAATTTTAACTTGTAATTAGCAGGAAGCAGAAACTAAAGCTATGAACTTGGAAATTGAGAGAGTGAAATTGCAGAAGAGCTTAGAGGAGAGAAATTTGCAGCTGCAGGCCTCCACATCTGCTGCTGAGATGGTACTGCTAAAATGCTAATTCTCGGCATGATTAGCAAATTTTTATGTTGTCCTGTTTCTTTTTCCTCTTAATATTGGTATTGAATAGGATTTTGAGGGTTATAGTTTGTAGATCTGTAGGCAAAAAATTACGATGCTCATCTTTTGGAGTTTCTTTTTGGCTTTTCTTGTTTGTTCCAATTGAAAAATGGAAATTGTATTCAAATGTGTGTTTTCTTGAAGATTGTCTCACCTGAATAGAAGTTTGGTGGTTTGAATGATTTAAGGATCTTGTCTCCTTTTTAATATCGTCTAGTTGGCAGAAAGAGGAATCTTGAACATATATTAATGTCCTTCAATGTGCTTGCTTTAGAAATGATTGATTTATTTCTTGATTTATTTTTTTCTCATTTTCTAGTTCACTTGTGTGCATGTACACATTAGTAGTTATCTCATTTGTCGCTCAAGTTAAAGTTTTGCTGCCACCGACATCACATGATCAAGTTTTCATCTCTAATTTTCGATTTTTCTATGTTTGAATAAAACAAATTTACTTAATTCACATTTAATTTTTCTTCGAGTGCTTTATTTGAAATATGATCTCTGTTACTGTCTCTCCGTACGATTATTTGTGCTTTCTCGTAATGCAATAATTTCATTATTTTGTTATATATTTGCTGCAGTATGTCAAGGAGTTGGATGATCTTAGATTGCAGCTTTCAGCCACTAAAGCAACAGCAGATGCGAGTGCAGTATCTGCTCAGTCAGCACATTTACAATGTTTGGCATTGGTGAAAGAACTCGAAGAAAAGAATTGCACGTTGAAGGGTCACGAGAGTCTTGTAAGTAAGCTGGGAGAACAATTAGATCTTTTGCAGAATGATCTTCGAGCAAGAGAATTCTCCCAAATGCAACTAAAAGACGAAGTTTCAAGAGTCGAGCGCGAGATCATGCAAGCACTAGCCATGACTGGAGCAAGTAAAGATCGCGAGGTTCGGAAAATCTTGGATGAGTTTTCCCCGAAAAATTTTGAAAAGATTAATAAGCTTTTGAGCGTAAAGGACGATGAAATATCTAAGCTAAGAGATGAAATCAGGATCATGTCTGCCCATTGGAAGCTTAAGACTAAAGAGCTTGAATCTCAGGTCCGTCCTTGTTCTACCTTATCGGTGTAGCAAAACACTCAGCTTGACTCATCTTTGCATATGAAATGACCCCCCCCCCCCCCATCTTGTTTATCTGTCAGCTGGAGAAGCACCATAGAGCAGATCAAGAGTTGAAAAAGAAAGTTCTCAAGTTAGAATTTTGTCTCCAAGAAGCACGAGCTCAAACTCGCAAGCTCCAAAGAGTAATACTACTTCCATTTCTTGTATACTTACACGCATTCGTCCGCATACTCATACATGAACAATTGACAGTCTTATTTGTGTATGATAAGCAGATGGGAGAGCGAAGGGATAGAGCATTGAAGGAACTTAGAGATCAATTGGCAGCCATGCAACAGGGTACACCCCCGAGCAGTGAAAAGCCGAATTTGTGGGAGACTTCAGGTTTCAAGATTGTAGTTCGATGTCGATGTTGATCCTGGTAATGTTTTCGAAGCGGTAATGTAAGCTTGTTAAATTCCTGAGGTTATCTTGTACATTAGAATTAGGTGGATAGAAGTGGAGGAGGAAGGTAAGGAAGTGGGGAAATCATGTTTTGTTTTGTATCTGTAGAGGTGTTTGTCAAATGGGTTATTAAACAGCTAAGCACCTTCAATTATTAGAATGGTGTCGGCCACCTTTCCTTTTAAAGTCAAAATATGTGTAAGCTCACATTTTGCTCGTCTAAGTTATGAGTATCCTATTGATTGATTGATGTCTGTGTGCTTAGTTGCTTTGAGAATTGTTCATTTTATTTCTCAAGATATTTTTTTTGTAATATATTTTATTAAGAAAATGACACTTTTTACTGCAAATGCTGCGTTGAACTAGTGATGTTGATCTTTTCATGCATATATAATATCCATATATAATATATATATATATATATATATTGAAGCATGAATAGCCAATATTTTTGGTTTCTTATGCCACCATTTTTTTCCCCTAAAATACCTCTCACCGTAAATATAATTATTTTTTAAGAAACAAAGAACAATAAATTGTTGATAAAAAATAAAAAATTTGGAATTCAGGCATTAACTTTAAAAAAAAATTACTTCAATTTAGTTATATTCATGTAAAAAAGTTATTACCCGGTCACAAAGTGATCTATTATGGATCAAGACCAAATACCTCCTTCCTAAATTAGCCATCGGATTTGGGTTTCGGACATCTAATACTGAAATACTAATAAGATCAAATCTTGACTGTGTTTCCTGCAAAAACTGTACAACCAAAACTGACTCACTTGCTTGCCCGACAATAAGCTTCGGATCGAGAGCTTGTCTCTATGCATCCAAAATGAGTTTCCATGTGATAAGAGATGTCATCAAAGTAACGCAGCCGATGAAGGGTTGCAACCCGTTCGACATGGAAGTTGAAGAAGAAGTGTTTGCCATGGGTGGCATTTCACTGTACCCGGTGGCGGCACCACCCAAAGCAGGGGTGCCTGTGGGGAAGATTACTGGAGGAGTGCCCTGAGCTGCAAAAGTTTAAAATGCAACTAGAACTTAGATGGAACCATTAATCTTTAACAAAATGTAACTGAATTCATGGCGATGAAAAATTATTGAATCCTTGGGTTTTTACCTAACCGGGGTTGCTCCGGATGAAGATGGTGTCGTAGGACTCGTAGTTGGATTCGTCGTGATCGGAGCTACTGAGTTGGGTAATGCAGAGGAAGATGACCATGTGTGATAAATGCAAGAACCTGAACCTATATAAGATGTAGAACTGGTTATCAAATATTCAAGAAAATAGGGGCTTAAATTTGCAAAAAAAATGAAAAATTCTAATTTCTTTAAAGCTACACAATGATCATGTCATTAGTATATATATCTTCAGAAAAAACTACTTCTCACATAACACACGGATCTCTGATTCGACTCGACCCGTGGAAAATATTATTTTCCTCAGTAAGTGTATCATATTTTATTATTTATGTTATAATATGTTGATTTAACTTTAAATTATTGTTTTTTTATCTCAAAAGTATATTGTCTAATACATATAGATTTGAGAGAAAAATATTATTTCTCAATGCATATATGAATCGAGTCGATGCGTCTCACAGATATAGATTCGTGAGAATATTGCGTAATAAACTTTATTAACTATTTTAGTAATCGAATTTTGGGTTTCCCCGACTCTAGGCTAAATTTTGCAAAGGTATGATATTTCAATCAGAATTAACATAAAAAAATAATTCATTTATAAATTGCAAGCTTGTGGCCATGTTTATTCTAACAAAAGGCGACTGATTCTTGATTCAAGTTTGACTAAAATAATTTGACAGTATTCCCCATGTTCGAATTAGCCAAAAAATTATTATAAATTGAGATGTATTGACAAGAAAATTAGAACATTAATTTAGACTCGTCAAAATATTTGATTGTCACAAAATATGTACATCGCCTAAAATGGAAAATTATGTGCCTAAACTACTAAAAATTACATTTTTTTCTTGATAATGTTGATGTTTACTTACTTGGATTCATATTTGTGATGAAAGCAGTGGCCCCAAAGTCACAGCTAGTTTGCACCGGATTTCTCTGATAATAGCTATTGAATGCATACGATGCATGATTCTGCATAGTGTTTGGATTGTAGCAGCTTCCACCCTGCTGGATTGCTGCACAATCTGCTCCCCCGATCCCGCATGCGTAGTCGAGTGCCGCCTGAACATTGGTCTCCGCCACTCCACTCCGGGCAACACACCAACTCTGCCCTGGAACGGCTGGTGCATTGGTGGTGGTCACGGGCTGAGCCACCACCGGGGTCGTGGCTGGGACTGATGGATTTGGATATGTTGTCCCAGGATTAATATTGGTCACTGGTTGGCCTCCTGGGTTGTTGTAAGTTGTGCTAGGAGTGGTGACAGGATTGGTTATAGGCATTGTGGGATTGGCTGGATTTGTAATTGGAACGGGATTGACCGAGGGAATGGTGACCGTCACCGGAGAAGAGGTACCGGGTGGGACGGTAACGGTAGCAGGGGTGGTGACAGGATTTGTTATAGGAGGAGCAGTGACTGGATTGGTTATGGGAGTGGTAGGATAGGGAGTAACAGAGGGATTGGTGAAATCGTGCCTAATGTTTCCGACTAATCCCTTTCGTGATATATGGAGTGTATGTTCATCTTTCATTCCGAGTTCATTATGCTTAAAATCCTTAACCAGAATGTGCAATGATCCTACAGACGAAGCAAATGGAGTGAATTTTCATTCCCCATTTTAAGAATCAAACAAGACATGCACTATAACTCTTACCTGAGGAGCACGAAATGCGAATCGCCAGAAGGAAACAGAAGGTAGTTATTGAAGCTGCAGTATCCATTTGAAATTTGAATGAAGGTGTCTCTGTCTTTCGGAGTTGAATGGGATATCCGAATGTGAAGGGGTTGGCATACAATATATGTATGTATGGCACAAGAAAAAGCAACAAGTTGGCCATTTAGAAATAGATAGAAAAAGTTTGAAGACAAACGCATAAAAGTTGAGGAAAGTAGGATAAAGTAAAGGAAGGATTATATCTCTACAGCAAAAGAAAAGTGCTTCCTTTGTCACGAAGAATGAAATTTGAATATGTATTTGCTTATCAATAGTGGAAAGAATCAAGATATGTATAATTGTTGCGAAGTTCCAAAAAATCGAGCCTAATATAGTGGGATTAAATTTGGAATTATTTTATGGTAGAGTATGATCAAAAATTAGTCCTTGAAATAACAACATATACGTCAACTTCCATAAAAATGTGAGATACCCATATTAGAATAACGATGGAAACACTCTTTATGTAGTAAGGATAATCAGTTTGCTTTCCAACAACATATACGTATGAAATCCACTATGAAAATGAAACTAAAACGAAGTATAAATGGTTAGAAAAGAACAATTTGTTGAAAGAAAATTATATAAGAAATTTAAACTAGAAAAAAAGTGATGACATATTCACATGACAGATGGAAAAAGAAGCTTATCATCTCCACACGATCATGTCCGATCCATGCATGTGAGCTCAATGAAATTAGTAATTGTGGTGCTAAAATGACTCATTCTTGTTGACAATCAAAGCTACTTTTTTTTAAAAAAAAATTATGGATAAACTTAAAATCTCTTTCGAGAGTTTAGATTCTCTACTCCACGCACACCACCATATATATATATATATATATATATATAGATTCCATACCCAGAAAGTTGATGCTTTCACCCTTTCATGTAATGTGCTTGGCCACTAGCTAGCATGAGGAGATTAGGATAGATATCTCAAAATCACGTTAACAATGTCTTTTCTATTCAAATGGACCTTTTTTTTAATACTAACATATATAAGAGGGTTATTCAACTTTGTAGTTTTATTGTCATGAAACCAATATGATAGAACTTGACTTGATTTGAATGAACAAAAATGGAGATAAAATATAGAAATCAATAAGAAGTTTTATTAACCAAAGAAAAACTCAAGTAAAGAGAAAGAGATTCAATCCATTCATCTCTACTCTATCAAGTATTAAACAATAATCAAGAATAAAACTATCGTGATGGTACAAATGAATCAAACACGTAAGTTTGATTTTGATATCAATTCTAGATAAAGTGTGTCACTTTTCCAAAAATTGTGAGCAATGATAAAAATATAACTCAAATATTTTAAATCAACTACAACTCAAGCACCACACTTAATTATCTTAGGAAGAGAAATTATTGCATCTAAAAAATAATAAAGGTAAAAATATAAGCTACTCAATTTTTGCCCCTAAATTTTTTAAAAATATTTTAAATTTATAAGCTTATCAATTTTATCTCTTTTTGTTGATGATCCAAATCATCCAACTGAAGTCGAATTTACCATGAAAACCATTGAATATCAATTAAAATTGCTGACTTGTTTTCAAATTTTATCGAGCGTATTCACTAATTAAGAAAAATATCAACTAAAATTGCTAACTTGTTTTAAAATTTTATAGAGCATATTCACTAATTAAGAAAATGTATTTATAACGTATCAGTTAAACCTTTATGACTTAAATTTTTTAGTAATTTATTACCAATGTATATTGGAAAAAGTGAGATTTATTCACTGATTATATTAAATATGGAACGTATATTACGCCGTCTCAATGCCTTAGTATCTTATTATAGTATAAAGGTCCAACAGTCGGGCAAAATGAATTGTTCTTGCATGTCATGCACCTCAGGCAGCCACTGAGGGACTCATATCAGCAACAATGCGACGGTACATGTGGTGATCCGAAGTGCTCTTAAATCCAGGTATGAAATCGGACAAGAATCTTAGGACTGCGGCTAGGTGTTGTGGATCATCAGCAGCACAAGCTGCTTCAAGAAATAGCGATGGCTGAACAGTGTTAACCTGAAATTCCCCAAGTTTATAGTCAAGTCAAATTTGATGAAAGGGTATTTACATGTCCTCAGCACGTAGACAGTATTTAAGCGGAACCATAGCGGAAAGGAAATTGCAATTTTTTTTTTTGTGCAGATGCCCACAAGCATCGATAACAGTTTTCATGTAAAACAATCCATGTAAAAATATAATCTTTTACCTTATTCTTTCGTGCAAAACGAAGAGCTTCAAGATAATACCCATCTTGTA
The DNA here is from genome assembly GCF_025594145.1 of Primulina tabacum. NCBI lineage: Eukaryota > Viridiplantae > Streptophyta > Magnoliopsida > Lamiales > Gesneriaceae > Primulina > Primulina tabacum. Next base: position 33,525,456 of record NC_134557.1, read on the forward strand.
CAAGCAACATCACATAGTCATGATGAAACGAGAGTTGTCTAAGCATAGCCATGCCCAACTTCCTTATTTGAAAGTTCTGACGTCCAGACTCGAGAAGCTGCAATGCCACTTCTCTTGAAGGCTCAATAATCTGCATTATGGGGCATCTAAGTTATGTATTTGACTCAAATAAGACATGAACTATTAGAGCAGTCCCAGGAGTGAGTTGGCTGAAGTTATTTGAGGCATTTTAGGGAGTGAAAGTAGAAGTACTAGGACAAGATCCGATTAAAAGGGATTTTGGTGGACTTAGGGCACATAGTGGTGGGGGCGCGGCGCACATCATCTTACATCTCAGCTGACCAGCCCAATCAACCTTCTCTTGAAATTAATGACGCAAACATACAAATCCAAGTAAGTGTTACCTTGTTCGTGATAAGCATTCCAAGTTCAGCATAATTATCATCCCGAATTAGTATTTGTACCATCAAAACATAGGTATTAGGTTGCACTTTCAGTTTTTCCAAGCTAACCCTGCCATTATGGAGACAAAGGATAAATCTATCAATAACTCGAGCGGGAACTACAACATTCTCAAGTCTCAACCAATAAATGGAAGGCAAAAAACCAAATCAAGAAAAAAGAGCACAGCTTTTACTTAACAATGATCAGGTGACTGCTCAAGCCAACATCACAGAGAGAAGGCCGAACAGGAAAGATGAAAGGTTTCCTATTTTACTTCTAAAGAGTATTTATTTCTCCATGGAATTTCCTACAGAGGTCTATCTGCTACTTTATAACTTGCTTTTATTTTCAGACTGAAAGAAGTAGCACAAATCCATACACGGTTATTTACAAGATACTGCAATCTGAGAAGATAGTTTGGTCAAGCTTACCTCCGTACAAACTCAACCATCACAGCCACCAAGTAAGATCCATCCCCTGCCATCTCTTCCTCGATAGGGGCAAACACAAATTGATGCACATCCGCTGATGAAATTACAGCCGAAGTTGAATGGGACTCCGGCACATCAGAAGCATTATTATTGAAGTGGACGCTACCAGGCTTAAGAACTTGTACTTGCCCAGCAGCAGAAGCATTCAGTCCAGATGCTTTGTACTCCATTACGTACCCCATCTCTGATTTACCAGTTGATGAAATCATAATATGTGATTTCATTTGGTTAGATGCGGAACTCGCTGTACCATCAGAGTCTGAAGCTGAAAAGCTAGATTTGTTATAAGAGTCATTCCCAACACCAGATTCAGGTTCGTTTCTGATGGACTTCCAGATGCATCTAATCCACTGGACTCATCAACAACCACAGGAGGGATATCTATATTGTAAACACCAGAGGCTGATGTTTCCTCTTCTTCGGTCCTCTTGTTATAGGTGCCTATTTTTATTGCATGATTGTATGCCATGAGGAAAATGTCTAATGCCTTGGCAACCATGAGGACAGGCCTTCGTTCCAAAATAATAGTTCTGGCAATAGCTAAGCACAATTGCTTAGCCTGAAACCATCAAAATTGCAGATTAATAACAAAAATGAGTGGCTAGCGGGGATATCTCAAAAGTAATTTTTTTGTTAATTATATTCAATAGTCATTATATAGAACATAGTTCTATTATCTGCAAGCTAAATTTTCCTCCCAACACACCCAAAAGACACTAGAAAATACTCAATAGGAAATTTCTGGGGTAAGCTTGGGTAATTTTCGAGAACTGTCATGAAGTGTTTCCGTGAAATGAATTTCTTGGAAATGAATTGAGCGATGAGAGAATTATAGAATAGTGTTAATATGTTTGTATTTAGTAAACAAAAATGTTTCCCCGAATGGTAAACAAACATTGCCTTAAGAGTGGAGAAATAAGCAATCAACACTGTGGGCATGATTTAACAGACTTATCCCCTGTTAAGTTCTACTTCATTCTGGTGTCAATTTCAATCATTGAGTCAATCAAAATTTCACGCGAGCTAAACCAAATATGTTCTATTGTCAACAGAGGACACAACATATCACGGAGATCATAAAAATTCAAATGGCAACAGTTTACCTTGCTCGCCTCTAACCTTCTTCTTTGCAGGAATTCTAGCATGAATGGTACTTCCGAACAACTGGCGGATATGGCCTGAAATGGAAGCATGTAATGAGAAAAGTAGAAGATATTACAAAATTAAGAATGAACTTATCTGAAAAACCTTCCTCCAAATCCACATGAACTTTCCACAAACACCCAGTTGAAGCATCACACACAAGATCAGGAACGAGAAAATTCCAGTTCTCTCCATAAATAGAGACTTCGGTTAGGGTCATTTGATTCTGATGAGCAAGAAGTTTCACCAGTTGATTGAGAGGATGTCATGTTAGCTCTAGAAAAACCTCTCAGCAATAGGGGAAGGGGAGCAGAAACAGGTGCTTGCGTATCTGCATACATATCGTATAAAATAGCAACCTTTGCATCCACTTGATGAATAATCAAAATGTTGTCAACCACGCTCACTCTGATCCTATCAGAGTAAACAGGCAGGGAACCCTGAAATAGAAAATAATATAGTTTCAGAAAAAAGAAAATATAAAAAAATGAAACATGAAAATATCAAATATCCTGATATGTTAAGTTTATAATCTTATGATACGTGAAAGTGCATTAATAACAACATGCATAAGCCAAAGACAGCAGAGATCATATCTGTGTCAACCAACCTTTGCAGGTTCCCCTTTCTGTGATCTTTTACATTGCACAGAATTCCACGGAATCAATCATAGAAGACTCTCATTTGATTTAACGACAGAAAAATATGGAAATGCCAAAACAGGGTTATATTTTTGGTCGGTAAGAAAAGAGTATTAGGTCAAGATTTTGTTTCTAGTTTGTTAGTTAAGAGAAAGTTTCGTGTTCGAATTTCTCCTACACTTCTTTTCTATCACAAATTCCAACAAGGGGGGAAATAAACTTTGATGATGATTTACAGCTTTAGCATTTATAACTGATTTTATTCAGAGATAATATTCACATTGTTACAAAGATAATATTCATAATCATAAATGTAATACACACGAGAATTAAAAATTTGCCTGTTGTACAACAGCATCTCGATAAAACCTATATGAGTGAAGTAACATAGCAACTCCATCGAACTGCAGGCAATAAATCCTGCCATACCTGTAGATCAACAAAAAGATATTAAACCAAAGAGGAGAAAAAACTTGAACTCCAAGTAGGTAAAAAACCTATAACTTAACTCACAGTTAGGAAAAGGTAAAGAAAAGAAACATACACAGTAATGATATGAACGTCATCAGCTACAAGAATGGGCTTATTATTCATCTCCGATTTGGTCATGGTCATCTCAAACCTGGGTAGACGGATGGTTCCAGCAGATGACAGCTAGAATGGAAAAAAAATGAGAATTGTCATACTCAGGGAAAAATTTAATGAAGAAACTAAGTTTAAGTCACATGTTCCTTAATATAACCACCACGAAGAATAGTACTCTTTGCACACATTATCAAACAAAAGGTCATCAGCCATTAAAGGTCAACAAGCACCGGCGGAGTAATTTATTCAAAAAATTGGGACAAGCTCACCTTAATCTTCCAATATATTACTCATAATCATCATTCACAAACTAAAATTAAAATAAGATATTGTTTAGAAATTGCATAAAAAATCTTTTTATGGAAAGAGAGGCAAGTTTTGGATAAAGAAGAAAGAAAGTGATTACAGCTGCTCCTACCTGATAACCTGTAAAACTCTTGCACTGCATTCCTGAGGCAAGAAGTACCAATCTGCTTTCATGGGTGTAGATGTACCAACTAATATTCTGTTTTTTGGTCTCAACCAAGTGCAGAGATTGAGACTCAGAATTGTAAGAGTACAACTCCAGTCCGCTGCAATCATATAAGATTTTAGAAAAACCAAAGCAAGACATAAAACCAAAAGAATCTAACAGAATGGGATTTAAAAATTTCATCACGAATGCTTAGAAAGAAAGGTGGGAAAAAGTATTGAACTTTTGAAATTTAAAGATTCCGCTTAAAATACTAGAGAGGCGACAAAAATGTGCATATTTTTTTCCATCAAACAAAAAGGGAAATGGAACACGGGAAAGTAGTTTGAAGTGATGATAAAAGATACTAGTGTTTTTTAAAGTATAAAAGCAAAGAGAAGAATGAGGCTAAATTTATTCAAAATTGTCGGATATCTATAGATTTAAAAAAGTAAACAAGCATCAATTCTTTGTCCGTACTTTTCAAGGGTGCAAGGCCTCTGATTCCTAGAACCTAGGCGCGAGGCAAGGACGCACGGTAATTATTGAAGCAAGGCACACAAAACCATTAGTTATGAACTCCAATATTGTTACAAAGTCCTACTATATTGGGCTTATACCAAAATTGGCCCAAAAGTATATTCCCTTTGAAGAATCTAGATGGTGAGGAGCGGGCTTTAAATGTGAGGGGAAAGGGACGGTTATGTATGCAGTCATTTTCTTCATCTGTTTGGTGAGAATACTAGCAGTGGTTAGGGGAGAAATTTTATTGCTTGTACAGAGAATTATCTCTAGGAACACTTTCAGTTTATTTCAATCGATATTATTTTTACTTTCTTTGTTGATTTGCCTTTCAATACCTAGCTATATTACTATAACTTTGTGGCCAAGAATCAGCACTGTAACACCATTATATTTTGGAAACAACATGTGTGAAAAAAATTGCAGTATACATTCTGATATACACATCACAAAATGTAAAACGAAACACAAGTCAATTTTACAGGTAAATATTGATGATTGTAGGATTGCATTTCACAGTGGACCTAGAATCAAGTGACATAAAGGAGTACAGAAAACACACCACTACAACCATGAACAATTCATTCCAGTAAAAGAACTAGAAATGTTTTCCAAGATGGTCATAAAAAGAAACAAGAACAATATTTGATGCACAAGCAACTAATACTTCACAACCAGAGCCACAAAGATAAAAAATGTTGACAAACAATGATGAATTATGATATATAATAGAAACATCACAGAGATACAAGATATATCAAGACTCGAGAGGGGGAGAAATTAGTGAGGCAACAAACACATATTCCAAAGTGGTTCTCCCAAACATACTTGGGTTCCTTTTTGGTCCTAGTTGTGGAGCTTCAAGGCTACAAAATTAGAACCATGCTGGGTGAAAATGTTTGGGTTGACCTTCAAATTTATCTACTAACCGTGGATTCCAAGCCGGATTCAGTAGAGAAGTCTCGGTCGCACTTTGAGGAATGGACTTTGGGCCTCATGTTTTCGTCTATCACAATTTCAAAACTTGTTTTGTGGCTTAATTTTAATGTAAAGAAATTAATACCTTGTTTTGACAAACACAATATCGCACACCTGCACAATCTGTCCAGAAAAAACCGAGAATCTTCTCCGAGTCAGACCTACACCTTTGACTAAATGCTTTTCCCGTTTCTTGATTCCAGATCTCAATCTCATGACTAGATCTTTGGATAGCCAAAAGCTTGAGATCTAAAGAATATCGAATGGAGAGCACAGAACCTTCACTGATTGGATCAGAAGATGGAGCCACAGATGGATTGTATGGAGTGGTTTTCCACGAAAAAACCTACAAAAGCCAGATATACATAAAAGAAAAGGTGAAAACATGAATTCTTGGATTTTAACACAGATCATCATATATTCATATTTACATTGTGACAACCGTAATACCTGGTCAGAAGTCAAGGCAAGAAGTAGCTTATTCCCATCATCATAAAAGAAACTTCTTGATCCAGGAAGTTGGCATCTTAGAGGTGGACATTGGATGTAAACGTGTGACAGTGCATTAGATCCACCATGACAAATACGATTAGAAGAAGACGTCGGTCCAGTCATTTTAATTTCTTTTCTTGAACTAAGCTGTTAAAATTTAATCAGGCGACCTTGTGACTGGTCTAACCTGTAATACTGTTGAAGTTAAGGTTCGGGTGAGAGTATCAGTGAGAAGCCCAAAGTATGATAGAGAACATTTACAACAACTCAAAGGAGGAACATCTTTTCACATACCTAAGTACTTTTATGAAATGACACCATTTCAAGACCGAGTTGAACAATCAATGCAATTGAAAAGTTCACGGTTCAATCAATGTGATTTCTTGAAGTCAATGTTTCCTCGAAGCTGAATAGAAAAAAATCAGACACATCAAGGCTTAAGAGTGAACAAAAGTAAAAAGAACAATAAGAAATATTGACAACATTTCTATTTCATATATCTGGATATCTATAATAACCATACCACTCTCTGCATGCAACACTTTAAAGTAATGAACTCTTTTGAGCACATATCCCGTTCTACTTCTGGAACCCTGGATGCAACACAACTACCATACAGTTTAGCCTGAAGAAATAACAAAAATGGAACGGATCAATATCTGCTGATAAATAATTCTAACAGCCGTGAAACGAAGTGAGCAATTTTAGAAGAGCAGATTGGACCCTAAAATGATATTCCTGATAAGTGCGAGGAAAGGAAGTTCAGGCTGGACGGAGAAAATTAAGGAAAATAAACTGGCCAAATTACAACAGTCTCAACCCTACTAACCACTTTCTTTCATAGAATGCGTTCCCAGAGTAAACACGGGGCCATCCCCCTCCCTCATACATTGCATTTTGAAGTTCAATAAAAAATATAACCCTTGACACTGGTGGAGAAATATGCCAAGCTGTAGATCTCATACCTCTAACCAAGTTGAGATTCAAAATTCCAACCATGGCAAATTCGGAGAATTACAAAATATAATTGAGTGAACATAACAATATCCAACAATGGGTAATCGGTATCTGACAGGATAGCAAGTAAAAGCACGCGATGCAGATCTCACTAACACCATCCATTCTCAGCCTAAAAACAGTTCCGGAAAGAATCGATCTTTCTAATCGAAAACATCTCCCTTCAATGTTTACACACATCTATCCTAGAAATTATTAACCAACGAACCTGAGCTGAGCAATTCACCAAAATACGCCTGAGTAACGATGTCGTAGCATTATTCTTCTCCTTCATCATTCACGCACAATATGCTAATCATCGGATCAATTCCTTATTGCAGTTAAAATCAAACAAACTTCTTCGTCTAAAAATCAAATAAAAAACTAGAAAATATAGAATATACAAGTGGAAGCACAGGTAGGTGATTGGCGACAAAGGCTGGGGTTGAAGAAGGGGAGAAATTAAAGATTCACACGACAAACCTCAGTTGGAGATTTATTTTTAATGTTTTTTTTTAAAAAAAATATTGGCTAATAATAATTCTCAAAAAAAAAGAGAAAGGTATCGGATACGATTAAGAAAAAAATTGAGTATCTATTCGGTATAACTGTTGTTAAAAGACACGGGTCGGATAATGAGTCTTGACATATATATATAATATTAGTCATATTTTTGTACGAGGAAATTTGTTTTAAATCTTCCAACTCAAATTTAAATTTGCATTCAGTCTATATCGGAAAAATTATGTGTTTGCACGTTCTGTTACACAAAAAAATGTGTTTACACTCTCTGATCTCACATGTCTTCTATCATATAAAAATCGATACAAAACATTAAAAATATGATAGTGATATGATGTTTTAATATCAATTGTTTTAGATCTAGTGCTAATATATTATTTTTAAGTATCCTAACATATATAAAAAATATTGGTACTAATGATACATTTGTCTTTTCGGATGAAAATCGATATAAAACACTAAAAATATGATACTACTATATGATATTTAAGTACCAACTGTTTCAGTCATTATACTAAATATATTATTTTTGAGTACTCAAGCATGTGTAGCAAATGTTGATATTAATAAAAAATTTACAATTTTATTGTAAGATCCAAAAAATAAGACAACGTAATCTAACTGCATGCAAATCTAGGAAAAATGAAAAATAGATAATTATATTATTTTAATCTCTTAAATTGATTATGCTTGATATGTTTATATGGTTTTAAAGTAGTTTTCTACTTGAATGGATAAAACTGTATTTTTAAAAAGTTGTTCGAGATGCGATTTAGGAACGGAGACCGAGGGCTGAAAATGAAAAATATTTTTATTAAATAATTGTTTTTAATTATTTAAAATAAAGTTGATGCTTTTTATTATTTTTTAAAATAAGGAGGTTTGAGGTGATTTTATACGCCGAGATGTAATTTTTATCGGTATTCGATTTTCATCAAAAATACGAATTTCTTGACAACTTGGCTAATAATTTCATGAACTTTCCTAAACGAAATATTTTAAATATGCACTAATGAGCTTAATGGACCTAGTGTACCATACTAATGGGCCTATGCTTGTATACTTAATACTTATCAATTATTTAAAACACAAACCATCCCCATTATTTTGATGATACACGCCCCATCACCACAACACACCCAAGGACTCTTTCTCCCCTCAAACACACGGCACACACGATACTTTGCAAGGGGAAAGCATCGGTTTTGAGGGAAAAAAACAATCCAGCCAAGGTCGTTCGTCGTCGTTCTTCGCATCTCAACGTATTTGTCGTGCGTAAAATACGCAAAGGCACACCATAATTATTTCTTTTCCCATCTATCACATCCTAATATGTGTTTGATTATCTTTTGCATGAAGATATGTTTACCATGTATTTATATTTCGTTTTCATGCATTAATATATCAAAAACGCATGATTTTATGCCCCAAAACATGTTCAATACTTGCGTTAAGGGGCTGCTATGATTAAGGATCATAGAGGGACGTTTTTGCACAAGTTTAAGGGTACTAGGATGAACGGTTTGAAGCCACATGAACAAGAACAAGCTGGCACCATTATTGCATGTTTTGTTGACGAGGCCTCGGTCATAAGGGTTAACCAAGCATGGCTCGGCCATGTCTTGACCAGGGCTGGGCTGGAACGTGGAGGATTCCTAGCCACGCTAGGACTCAATCTGGACGGTTAGGGAAGAGCCCATGCACGATGGGACTCTTCCCAAAGCCACCCGAGAGTAGCAGCAGTGTAGGGAGACTCGCGGCTGGGGCCAGGGGCCAGGCTAGGTCTTTAGGATCCTGAGAGGGTTCACAAGGGGCTGGGCTCGGTGTGGGCTCGAGGGTAAGGGTCCTAGCTAGGTTTCGAAGAGTCCTAGTCTTGTAAGGGCTTCTCGGCTGCATCACTCATCTAGTGTAGTAGCTTTGGCGCGAGCTACGATTGAGTCCTAGGGGTCGAGTGGAACCAGTAGGGTCCATAGAGGTTTTGGTCAGGAGTTGGCTCAGAGTGGCTCGGGCTTGGCTCGATGAAACCGAGAGTTGGCTCGAGGGTTCTTGTCTAGGGTTCGAAAATTTGGTTTGATGGGCTAAGGCTCGAACCATGGGTCCACGAGGGTGGTTCATGGCTCACAAGGGTAGATTAGGCATTAAAAAGTCTATGTTTAAAATTTGAGAATTTTATATTAAAGTTTGAATTAATTCGGGAATTAAACGCTCTACGAATTAATAATTTAAAAATAATTAGAAAGCCTCGAATTTAAGCTAAATAAAAATATGAAAAATTTAATTTAAACTTAAATAATTATTTGAGATGGTCTAGAGTCAAAGAAAGCAAGAAAAAGACAAAATCGAGAAATTTTACATCTTGGGGTAAAACGGTAATTTTACACCTGAAAAATAGTAAACGTCATGGCAGTGCCCGGAATACTGTTGGACTTGTACTCCTACAAGCCCATAAAACATACTTCACACTATATTTAATTTAATATTTAATAAACTCAACTTTTGAGCTTAATAAATTAAATCGATTATAAATTCAACATTTGAATTTATTATTTAAATTATAAATTCAACTCCTTGAATTTTATCACCTCCAAAATTTAATATTTAATAAACTCAACTTTTGAGTTTAATAAATTAAATTCTCAAACTTTATAAATTCAACTCCTTGAATTTATTCTCCCAAAATTTAATTATCATAAATTCAACTCTTTGAATTTACTATATCATAATATAAATTCAACTTCTTGAATTTATTCTCTCAACGGGAACAAATGATCCAGTGCTTGTGTGACCCTCAATGGTTCAGGGATACAGCTAGCCGTGGGTTCACAACTCCTTGTGATTCAGGACATAATCCTTTATTCGGGCTTACCCTTACTTGCCCCATTCTATGTATCAACAATTCATCATGACAATTTCGAAAATCGTATTTCTGATTAAACCCATCGAATCATGGTAAGAGCGTCTAGTTGCATCGCCCCATGATTTCCAAGGTATCACTGATAGTGCCTGCAAGAACTAGTCGATTATGATTAGCGTACAGTACGGTCCCTCCATCTCATATATCCCGATCGAATCTGCAATCATTGGATCATCGAGGGTTGCATAATAATTCGATAACTATGTGATACATATAAATAGCGGTATAGCATGTACTATTGGAGAATTCCTTCTCTAACATACATCTCATACTCTAGCCAGAGATTCCAAACACTATTATTTCATCAGATCATATAGGATATCCACACCCATAGGTGAGCGGTGAATACCCGACTACAATGCACTGGCTCCTATATGTGTCGCAACTGTACCCAACCTCGCCACCTGATGACTCTCCTGGAGCCGATAAATGAGTCAAAGCACAGCTCTAGCATATAGAGCCTCAGTGTTGTCCCGGGTCGTAAGGACTAATGGTGTACAATCATAACCACAGACTTATCCTCTCGATGAATGATAACCACTTGGAAAAATCCGATGGAGGGTTGTTCGGTATAATCATCATATGACTACCCATCTGCATGTTTGGACATCTCTATGCCCTTCCCAAGAAACGCAGTACACAACATCACAGATGCTAGTCTCGAGCTCAAGCGGCCTTTATCCTTATTTTAGGCGGCTGAATCGACTAGGAACGAATTTGGAATATGCAATGTTTACAAATGAGTTTCAACATCGAATTAAAATTCATTTGTATTAAAGCATAATCAAGAACTTTATCTGTGCTGATTGCATGGGTATACAGATAAAGTATCAGCACAGATAAAGTAAAACGAAACCATTAAAAAATAAATTATATTAAAATAAAGATTGTTTATTACACTTGAGTCAATAAATTCCCCAGCTAACAGTTGGCTTACAGGGCATCTACTCTAACAATCTTCCACTTGCCCTAGAGCCAACTACCCATAAACTTTAATCCCATTGCTTCGCGATGCTATTCAAACAATGGTCCTGGCAAGGACTTTGTAAGTGGAATAGCAACATTATCTGCAGAGGGGACTCTTTCGACTGATATATCTCCTCTTCCCACAATCTCCCGGATGATGTGGAACTTCCTCAATATATGTTTGGATCTTTGATGAGACCTTGGTTCCTTTGGTTGCGCACCGGCACCAGTGTTGTCGCAGTACACCGGGACTGGATCAACTCCATTAGGAATAACGCCCAACTCTTGGACAAAATTTCTCATCCAAACTGCCTCTTTGGCTGCAGCAGATGCAACAATGTTGTAAGGACCGTGTATTGTATTATCGTAAATCCTATGTTGATTATCGATAATTCATGAAATTGTCATGTGATTATGTATATGATGTATATCATGACAATAAAAGTGAGAAAATAGGTGGTGAGGATGAAAGATTGTATTAGAAATTGATTTGTATTTGAAACATGTGATGAACCGCAACGGAAAAGTGACACATGTTACGGTTTTTAATATAATTAACTGAGTATTGGTCCAAATGACATGAGGCCAATTTCATTGGAAAGCTAATACATAGTACTAAAACTTTCATATTTTGAGTTTTGTCCAAATCCATTTGAAAATATGGGCAAAATCATCCTGAAGTGTATCGTGTGCGTTGTAGTTCCTATACTGACACATTTTGGGAGAATGTGCATAACTCTCACATACAATATCCAAATTGAGTGAGGTTGGTGGCTAATGAAAGCCAAGACATAGATCTACAACTTTCATGTTTACTACTTTTGCTAATTCGAAACCTAAAATAGCGTTTCGGACAGAGCAAAGCGCGCACCCGCGCAGAACTGCGCGCGCTGGCAGTACTGGGCGCGGCCGCAGGTTTTTTGGCGCCACCGCGCGCGGCGTTCTATTGTGTACGATATAAGAGGTGATAAAGATCATATTTTCAGTATATATCTTCTTCTTCCTTCGAAGGTTTGAGAGGAAATGTGAGGCCCGGGGCCGAAGAGGGCGGGGGGTGATCGCCGGTGCAATGAGGTTGCACGGACAATGAGCGGCTCCTGACAGGCTTCTAGGTGAGGGAACATGAATGAACTGATCCCACATCGGAATGAGAGGGATTCTGAGAGTGTTCAATGTAATGGACTGTACAGTTGAAGAGGGCTTAAAAAGATTTGATATGTACTACTCATATCAAGAAGGTGCATCTTGTTTTCGGTAGCTCATCACATAAGAACTCCAAAGTTAAGCGTACTTGACTTATGGCAATTTTGGGATGGGTAACCTCCTGGGAAGTATCCTAGGGTGCGTGTGAGTGAGGACATAAGCACGCTGGAAAGACTCGTCTTGGTACAGTGAGGACAGTCGTCGAATCTGGGGTGTTAAAGTTGGTATCAGAGCCGACCTCTCTTAGTACGATGTGGTTCGGGGACGAACCAAGCAGAAGCTGGTGGGTGTTGCGACTTTGATTGTTGCACTCCCAAGAGCAGGTTGTCCACAAGTAGTATAATTCGGTGAGTCCGAATATCGTATCAACAGGGAAGCTAAGGTAATTACAAGTCTACTACAATATCTTTTGTTTTTTTTCTTTTAATGGTTTGAATCTTTAATTGGTAATTTTTAATTGTTCAAATTTTAATTTAAGTAGTTGAGATTAAAGGATCAACTCTTGGTATTTTAATAAAGTTATTATTAATGAACATTATTGAAATCCACTTAATAAAATGGTTCCAATATGTATTAAATAATCATATTTATATTATGTTATATATTATTATCTTATAAGTATATGATATATACCAAAACTTGTAAATATTGTCAAGTATTTATTGTGCTATATATATTTGTAAACACTAAATCAAGGTTCCCATTTTAAATGATTGTTAAAACCAAACAAATATTTAAATGGTACCAAGAAATTAATATTATGATATTAATATATAATAAGTCAAGGCATCCACTTTAAATGGTTGGTAAAACCAAACAAACATTTAAATGGTACCAAGAAATTAATATTATGATATATTCATATATAATAAATCAAGGCATCCACTGTAAATGGTTGGTAATACCAAACTAACATTTAAATGGTTCCAAGAAATTAATATTATGATATAATCATATATAATAAATCAAGGCATCCACTTTAAATGGTTGGTAATACCAAACTAACATTTAAATGGTTCCAAGATTTTAGTGTAATATATAGCAACAATAAATCAAAACTCCCACTTATAAGTAGAGTATAATAATACTTAAAGAAATGAAAATAACATAAACAATAAATAATGATTAAATAATATAAAATATAGATTCTTACCTTTTAATAACCTTATTATCATGCCAAGAGTTTCACCTTTTCATCTCAACTTTGGGAAGTTAGCTACTCATTATTCAAAGTGTAAAACTTTGAATATGAATTTAACATGCTAATTATATTTAAATGAAGAAATAAAGGAAAAACAAAGAGAGAAATATTATGAATTCAAAGGTTTGTTCATAAGATGAGGGATATCTCAATACATTACAATGCACCCCTATTTATTGACAAATTTGGGGAGACAACCACAAATAAAATATTGTTTTTTACACATAAGTCTTCATTGGTATTCCAAGAAATTAATATTTTAATACACATCACTTTTGAAAATCTTCCCATCCGAATTTGCTTCTTCACATAAAACAAAACATGTAGATATCTGAGTTGTTTGAATTGTGGTATTTTTTTAACCATTTGACCAAGTAATTCGAGAGATATGGTCAAAATGTTAGAGCATGGTAAAACTGCCACTTCTTTGGTAACTTTATTTGTTGCTTAATTTGATCCCACTTGTGAGAAGATTTTTATCTCATACTTGCCACCAATATTGTAGATATTAACATCAACTTTCTACAGGTCCAAGAATCATCTTAATCTCATTTGCAACGCCAAGGTTATTCTTGTTTTATCGAACCTATAAAAAATAGTAAAAACTTATAATTACACAACAACTTATATTTTATACAATTTATTATAAAACATATAATATTTAAACATTTAATAAAACAAAACTATATATTTATATAATAAAACATTTAATTAATATACAATTTTTTATCTTTATCAGTGGGCATGTGAGGCCCGAGGCCGAAGAGGGCGGGTGGTGATCGCCGGTGCAATGAGGTTGCACGGACAATGAGTGGCTCCTGACAGGCTTCTAGATGGAGGGAACATGAATGAACTGATCCCACATCGGAATGAGAGGGATTCCGAGACTGTTCAATGTAATGGACTGTACAGTTGAAGAGGGCTTAAAAAGATTTGATATGTACTACTCATATCAAGAAGGTGCATCTTTTTTTCGGTAGCTCATCACATAAGAACTCCAAAGTTAAGCGTACTTGACTTATGGCAATTTTGGGATGGGTAACCTCCTGGGAAGTATCCTAGGGTGCGTGTGAGTGAGAACATAAGCACGCTGGAAAGACTCGTCTTGGTACAGTGAGGACATTCGTCGAATCTGGGGCGTTAAAGGAAAAGTGGGAATTTGAATTCAAACGTACGATTCCACCTCGAAACGTTGTCTAAACTTGAAACAAATTATATATCCGGAATCCTCGCGTCGAGAGCTTTCTTTTGAGGTAAGTTTCTTCTAGTTTCAGCACCTTTAATTATTGAAGTGCTGGAATAGCATGTATTTGAAGTCGAGATTCATATATGCGATAGAATAACCGACAAGAAACTCGTATTCGAAGTCGAAATTGAATTATGTTATGATTTCAATTTGATATGAATTTTTAAAGTTTCAAAAGATATTTGAAACTTATATTGTTGATTTTAAATGATGTTATTGATTGAAATGAATATGTTATTGATGTAGATAGATTATTATACTGATATCTTCAAGCTACATCAATTGGAAACGAATAATTGAGGTATGTTGCGACCGGGTAACATACGACAGGTATCTGTATCATATGATATATGTTGGATTGATTTGATTGATTGGAATGAGAATATATGTCTATATGCCTTATTTATTGATTTGATGTGACATATATGACATACACGTTGAGCTATGATCCTTGGATATCTTGATATGATTGGATTTGATTTTGGGGTTTGGGAACACGATGCTATGTTTGGTATTACATGACCCTTAAAGCATAGTCATTTGTGGCCCCGATGATTGATTGAGATTTGAGATTTGATGACGCTTTGTCGACGTTATCATATGAGTATCCCTGATTGAGGCCGGTGTGCCAGCTCGAGCATTGATTTGATAGCGATTCGATTGATTCTGACATGTGCTCAGTGGATGGGCATTTGACCTGATACCTCCAGGACATACATGCATTGCATATCATATATCATTGTTTAGATATCTGTGGTATATATTGTGGTTGCTTCAGACTGAGCTTTACTCACCCCAGAGGGGGCTTTTGTTGTCTTTGTATGTTGACAATGACAGGTACTCCAGGATATCAGGAGACCGGAGATGGTACTTCTGAGAGGGAGTCATGGTTGATTTGAGGTTTCGTGGTCTATCCTAGTATATATGTATATGTACCTATATACTGGGGCATGTCCCGAGGATATGATTTTTTGTCTGTATTTGGGTTTGATTATGTGTGGGCATGTTTTATGATATGAGATGAAATACTATTTTCAGTATTCAAATAAGATATTTTGGGCTCATTGTAAAGAAAATTTAAACTTGTTTTTCGCTGTAATTACTTAGCCCTAATCAGATTGTATCGTAAGAACGATTAGGAGCTAAGGGCCCCACAAATATATTCAGCTTCAGTGGTGGAATCCGCAACGGTGTCTTGCTTGGAATTTTTCCAAGAGACAGCCGCACCATTAAGCACGAATACAAAGCCAGAGGTCGATTTCGAATCATCTACGTCACATTGGAAGCCTGAATCAGTGTAGCCTTCCAATTTCAATTCTCCACCCCCATAGACCATGAAAAAGTTCTTAGTCCTTCTCAAGTACTTAAGAATATCTTTCACAGCCTTCCAATGCATTGGACCAGGGTTCGCCTGATATCTTCTTGTAACTCTCAGAGCGTAAGCAACATCAGGACGTGTCGATATCATACCATACATGATACTATCAATAGCTGACGCATATGGAATACGTGTCATCATCTCTATCTCTTCATCAGTTTTGGGACACATAGCTTTAGATAGAGCAACACCATGACACGTTGGTAAGTATCCTCTCTTGGACTCTTCCATAGAGAATCGCTTCAAAATGGTATCGATATAAGTGGCTTGGGTGAACCCCAGCATCCTCTTTAATCTATCTCTATAGATTTGTATTCCCAATACATAGGATGTTTCACCCATGTCTATCATGAAGAATTTACTTGATAACCATACTTTAGATGATTGCACTAATCCTACATCATTCCCAATAAGTAGGATGTCATCAACATAAAGTACTAGGAATGTCACTGCACTCCCACTAACTTTCTTATGAACGCATGGTTCCTCAGGATTCTTAGCAAAACCAAACTCTTTGATAGTGATATCAAATCTGATGTTCCAACTCCTTGATGCCTGCTCGAGACCATATATTTATCTCTGAAATTTGCATACCTTATGCTCACTTCCTACTAATGTGTATCCCTCAGGTTGAGACATATAAATTTCTTTTTGATGTCTCATTGAGGAATGCATTCTTTACATCTATTTGCCATATCTCATAGTCATACCATGCTGCTATGGCTAGTAGTATTCTAATGGACTTAAACATAGCAACTAGTGAAAAAGTTTTCTCATAGTCAACTCCTTGCCTTTGAGTATAACCTTTTGCAACCAGTCTTACTTTGAAGGTCACTACCTTCCCATCCGCTCCAAGCTTTCTTTTGTAGATCCATTTGTATCCTATGGGAACGATTCTCTCAGGTGGATCCACTAATGTCCAGACTTAGTTTGAATACATAGAGTCCATTTCAGACTGCATGGCTTCAAGCCATTTGGTTGAATCAGTATCAGATATTTCTTCTTTGAAATTCATTGGATCACATCCAACACAATGCTCATCACGACCTTGTTCATGAAGAAGCGTATATCTTGCAGGTGGTCTAATAACCTTATCAGACCTTCTAGGAGCTTGTACTTCAACTACTAGTTGTTGGGGATTAGATTCAACTTCTATAGTTGAGGGAGTATCTTGAATTTTTTCAAGTTCTATCATCTTGCCTTTTCTATCTAGTAGAAATTATTTTTCACAAAGGTGGCATTTCTTGAAACAAACAACTTTGCTTCTTTGGGATGACAGAAATAATATCCAACAGAATACTTTGGATATCCTACAAAGTAGCACAAAGTGGATCTACTATCCAATTTGTCTCCCACTGGCTGCTTCACATAAGCAGGACATACTCATATTCTCATGTGAGAATATTTGAGAGATTTTCCCATCCATATCTCATATGGTGTTTTATCCACTGCTTTAGTATGTACATTATTCAACAACATTACCGCATTTTCAAGCGCAAAGCCCCAAAACGATACAGACAATTCAGTGAATCCCATCATGGATCGAACCATGTCCATCAAGGTTCGATTACGACGTTCAGAAATACAATTCAATTGTGGTGTTGCTGGTGGAGTCCATTGTCATAGAATCACATTCTCTTTTAGATAACCCAAAAATTCAACACTCAAGTATTCTCCATCTCAATCAGATCGAAGTGTCTTAATACTCCTTTCTAGCTGTTTTCCTACTTCATAACTGAATTCTTTGAACCTTTCAAATGCTTCAAATTTGTGTTTCATAAACATACCCATACCTCGAATGGTCATCAATAAAGGTAATGAAGTAGGATTGCTCATATTTTGTACTAACACTTAGCGAGCCACAAATGTCTGTGTGGATCAAATCCAATAGACCATGCGCACGTTCCACGTTTCCATGGAATGGAGTCTTTGTCATTTTTCCTTTTAGACAGGATTTACAAGTAGGTAGTGTTAGAGTAGGTGCCCGTCGAGCCAAGTGTTGGCCGAGTGTTCACAATGAAACTCTATGTATAAATAATCTTTATTTTAATAATATTTGAAATTATTATTTTGGCACATCTTTATCTGAATACCCATGCTAATTGCATAGATAAAGCCCTTGAATATACAAATAGTAGAAAGAATATGAGATGCTCATATGATGAGTATCATGAAACTCATATTTGGAATACTGTATATTCTAAACAGTTCCTAGTCGATTCAGCCGCCGCTAAGAAGGATATAGGCCGCTCGAGTTCGAGACTAGTATCTGCGATGTGAGTACCATGTTTCATTGGTAGGGGAAATTGTGATGTCCGAGCATGCAGATAGGTGCTCCTGGTAGAGTGCACTGAACAACCCTCCATGAAGGACTTTCCAAGTAGTTCTCACTTATCGAGTGGAAACGTCCTAGTTTATGGTTGTACACCATTAGTCCTTATGACCCGGGACAACGTTGAGACTCTATGTGCTAGAATTACACTTTGACTTGTTTACCGACTCTCATAGGGTCATCAGGTGGCAAGGTTGGGTGTTCTGTCGAAACATATAGGAGTCGATGCATTGTAGTCGAGGATTCACCGCTTACCTTCGGGTATGGATATCCTATGTGTTCTCATGTGTATGTAGGTTGAAATATCTGATCAGAGTATGGTGGTAATTATGAAAGGGGTTTCATAGATTACACCATCGATGCAACTACGACATGACACATAGTATCGATTCATTGACAAATCTCGATAAACCAACGGTTGTCGAATCGGTCGGGATATATGAGTTGAAGGGACCGTACTGTACGCTAACCATAATTGAATGGTTCTTGCAGGCACTATCATTTGATACGTAGGGAATCATGTAAGCGATGCTGCTAGGCGTTTAACATGATTGGTTGGGTACTATCAGACTTGAGTTCTGACGTTCTTGTTTATCAAGGAGTTGATAAGTAAGAATGGAGCAATTAGGGTATGCTCATATAAGGACATGTTTAGTCCGAATCACATGGAGATGTGAACCCACGGCTAGTTGTATTAATGAACCATTGAGGGCCACACAAGTACTAGCTTTCTAGATCCCGTTGAGAAGTAAAATAGTTCAATGTGTTGAACGGCTTATAAATGAGTTTATAAGCGTAAAGAAAAAAAATTAGAAGTATGACTTCTATGAGAGAAATATAACTTTTAATTTGTGGAAGTGTTCCTAGATTAAAAGTAGGCCAAGTGAATAATGTATTTGGAAATTGTGATTTTCATAAACATTATTATGGACTAAATTAAATTAATTCAAGTTTTGAATTAATTAAACATTAGTGGGCCTAGTAGAGTCCAAATAATTAAATTAGTTCAAGTGTTGAATTAATTAAATAACATTGGGCATTGTAGAGCCCAATTGGAAATAATTATTTAACTAGTGGACTTGAGTAAAATCAAGTAAAGTTTAATTGGTCTCAAATATGTTTGAGAATATTAAATTAAAGTCCATGGGCCTTGTAATTGTTACAAGCCCACTCATTTTGCATGCTTGGGAGGTGAAGGGTTGTGGATTACTTTTGATTAAAATATTGGCATGGCATGCACATGCTTCCATTAGTTTATCCCACAACGAAGACAAGTCATTCACTCTCCCACTCTCACTCAAGTTGGCCGAAATCTCAAGAGGATTTCTCCTAATTTTTCTCTCCAATTTTGTTCTTCAATGGTTGAGGAAACAATACACTTTTAAAAGAAAAATGCTCTAATTTTTCTAGTGCAAAATTAAAGTGGTTCTAGCTAGTTGGTGGTGGGCTTAATATTTGAGCAAGGTGGGCTCAAAGGGAAACTTGAAGATTGTTTTGCCATTCAAGAGCTAAGGTGTTTACACCTTAGTTGGAGCCATCATCAACCTCAAGAGGTTGATAGGTATGATTTCTTTACACCCTATGAATGTCATAGTTGTGTTTTTGTATATGCTACAACACTAGTACATAGGTGGCCGAAATTTTTCCCTTTGAAAATCAATATTTTGAACTTCTGTTGTGCTTTCGGGCACCTAAAATCGATCCCTTTCAAGTGGTATCATGAGCTAAGGGTACTAGTTTTTGTAGCATATACATAATATTTTATTGAGGTCGATTTCTAACCGCATGAGATGAAATTTTTGCAACAAAATCAAGGCTTTTTTGGGGCATATTTCGGGCAGCTCGGGCTGCAAGGGCAGCCCGAGGGGCAGCCCGAACCCCCCCCCCCCATTTAAAATTTTAAAAAAAAATTTTGGCATGTTGGCCGGAATCCGGCGACGGAGCTCCGGCGACGGCGATGACGACTAGGGTTTTCAAAAGGTGCTTTGAAATATCAAAGTGTCATGGGCCTTGAGTTGTTGGGTCATTGGATGACTAACATATTTGTGAAATTTAAATGGGCCAAAATGTTTTTAGTGAAAAACGATTTTTTGGGCACTTAAGTTTAAATTTACAAAAGTTGCAAATATTTTCTCATGAAATAAATAATTGAAGTTGGACTTTAATTATTTATAGTAAATGGTGATTTACAAAAAATTCGATTATAAATAAATTAATTAGAAAGTAGACAAAGGAGTTTCTATACTTTGTTAATTTAGTTTATAATCGTGGCGGTTAGTGATTTGATCAAGATATATAATATTGGATCAATTAATTATTGTGATAATTAATTGATGGTGTATGATATGTGATATTATGCATGAAGGATGATCAAAAGCCCAACCCAATTTGCTAGGTGTATGCTAGGATATTTTTTGTTGAATGATTGTAATAATTATCAAATTTAAAGTGTGCTTGGTTTATGGCCCGTTCCCACCCCATGAGATGTATCCTTATTTGCCATGGATATTATTTGTAAATATTAGTATAGTGGATGATCAAGATTGGAAGATGGTGGCCATGATGATTATGAAGATCGAAGACATGTAAATATTGGAAGCTAATGTAATAGTTGCATTAATTTGCATCCCATGCATTTTCCTAGGATTGGACCTAGGCCCGTGTTTAGCTCACACGGGCCATTAGTATTGGAGCGATTGATCATCCTTGTTTTGTTTACTGTTTTTGATATGTTATTAATAATGAGTGTGTGCGTTATTATAATGATAATAACAAAGTTGCATGAATCCGGCAAACATACGATCAAACATGGCGAGCTTTTAAATAAAATTAATGATGAGACCTTTCAAAATTAAAAATCTCATTTTGAATAAGATTCAAAATTAATATAAAGCCCGAAAAGGGGAATTATAAATTTGTTTATAATTTCCATGTCTTCCATCGACAATGGGTGCATGATGAACGCTACCCATGCTCGGGGCTCGGCTTATATTATTGGGGGGCCCTGGGTGCCGGAAAGCTGTGACATCCATTGACATGGTGATGTGAACTACGTGGAACTCCCATGATTTCGGCTCATATTATTGAGGGAACTCATGGCGATCGTCTATTAAGGTTCAACATCGGTGGGTAAGGCTTGACACGTGAAGATAAACGACGTCATATTATTGGGTCCTAATCAAACGTGAGACAAAAGTTTACGTAGAGGGTTGCATTGTGATGCAATTGGAAACTACCTTTTAGTGATTATGATTGGCTGATATTATTTGGGATCATAATTCGCTAATTGGACCTTACGTACCTACTGAGGAAAGGAGTTTCCCGTTTTCACTAGAGGGTAGTGAAAGATGTCAAAACAGTGGGAGTAAACATTTATAAAGTAAAAGTCCATACTTTATATCTTACTAAATATTTTAAAATAGTCGTTAACATTTATCTGTTATACTTTTCAGTACAATTTTTGACAATGTCTTCGATTCGCAATCCGCTATCTACAATACTCGACAAACACGTATTAACCGGACCTAATTACCTCACTTGGCTAAGAAACCTAAAAATTGTCTTGAATTCGGAAATAATAGCATATACACTGACTGAGTCGCCCCCTGTTGAGGCTCCGACTGACTGCACTCCTGAGGAATTGCAGACTTACAAGGAATGGTGTGACCATAACTTGAAAGCCGAGTGTTATATGCAGGCTTCCATGAATGATGAGAAGTCGGTTCTTTATGTGGTCTTCATCTGGTACGAAGACTGGTCCACCTGGGAAGGGAAAGAAACGTTCTTTCCAACGTCCCAAGAAGAACGTGCCCTTGAAGAGGCAAGCTCCGAATCCCGTTGTGGCAGCCACACCAGTAAAGGCTGACAAGACTGTTGATGTTTGTCATCACTGCAAGAAGCCTGGACATTGGAGGCGTAATTGCAGGGAATATCTTGCCCAGAAGAGTTCTGGAAACGGTATGTTCTATATTGAAGCAAACATTTCAATTAACTCTACTTCTTGGGTATTGGATACCGGTTGTGACTCACATCCCTGTAATGAGTTAAAAGTGATGGGAAGAAGTAGAAGGCTTAGGGAAGGTGAGATCTTCTTGAGGGTGGGCGATGGAGCAAGAGTTGCTGCCAAGGCCATAGGAGATGTTTACTTGCTTTTAGACAATGATTTTAAGTTAATTTTAAGAGATGTTTTGTTTGTACCTGATTTGGTGAAAAACATTGTTTCCATTTCTATGCTAGATAAAGATGGATATTCTTGTTTATTTAGCAAAGGTGTTTGCAATATTTACAAGAATGAATGTTTAATTGGTATTGGAGAACTTGAAAACGATCTCTACACCTTAAAATTGAAAGATATTCCACTTAAGAATGTCCAAGCTATAACAACAAACAAGCGCAAACAAGATACTCTAAATTCGGCACAATTATAGGATGCCCGATTAGGACATATTTCCCTAAGAAGGATGAACAAGCTAGTGGGAGTGGGCATGTTTGATATGTCTGATATTAATGCTCTCACGACTTGTGAATCCTGTCTAAAAGGAAAGATGACCAAAATTCCCTTTAAGGGCCATGTGGAGCGAGCCAAAGGGTTATTGGATATGATCCATACCGATGTGTGCGGTCCGCTTAGCATCACCACTAAGCATGGACGTGCCTACTTCATCACCTTTACCGATGACTTTTCGAGGTATGGGTATATGTATTTTGTGAAATACAAGTCTGAAGCCTTTGAAAGGTTCAAAGAATTCAGAAGTGAAGTAGAGAAGCAATTGGGACGAAGCATCAAGACACTTCGATCGGATCGAGGTGGTGAGTACTTGAGTGCCGAGTTCCAAGAGTATCTTAGGGAGAATGGGATTCTCTCGCAGTGGACTCCGCCTGCTACACCGCAGTTGAATGGTGTTTCGGAGCGTCGTAACCGGACTTTGATGGACATGGTTCGGTCTATGATGGGGTTCACGGAGTTGCCGCCATCCTTTTGGGGATATGCGCTTGAGACAGCGGCACTGTTGTTGAACAATGTCCATTCAAAGGCAGTTGATAAGACACCATATGAGATATGGATGGGTAAGCCTCCCAAGTATTCTTATCTTAGAATATGGGGGTGCCCTGCTTATGTGAAGCAGGTAGTGGGAGATAAATTGGATAGTCGATCCATTTTATGTTACTTTGTGGGATATCCAAAGAATTCTGTTGGATATTACTTCTATCATCCCCAAGAAACAAAGGTGTTTGTTTCTAGGAATGCAACCTTTTTGGAAAAGAAATTTCTATTGGATACAAAAGGCGAGATGATAGAACTCGAAGAGGTTCGAGAGATACCCACCATTATAGAACCCACACCCGAAGAGCCAAGAGAGGAGATACAAGCTCCTAGAAGATCCGAGAGAGTCTCGAGACCACCTATGAGGTATGGTCTGCTTCTTGAAGAAGGCCATGATGAGCCTATCCATGGATGTGATCCAAGGACCTTCAAGGAAGCATTATCTGATGTCGATTCATCCAAGTGGCTTGAAGCAATGGAATCTAAGATGAATTCCATGCATTCGAACCAAGTGTGGAATCTCGTGGATCCACCCGAGGGAATTGTTCCCATAGGGTGTAAATGGATTTACTAGAGGAAACTTGGGGCGGATGGGAAGGTATTGACCTTCAAGGTGCGATTGGTGGCAAAAGGATATACTCAAAGACAAGGTGTTGACTTTGAGGAAACCTTTTCTCCAGTTGCAATGTTCAAGTCCATAAGGATATTGCTAGCCATAGCTGCATGGTATGACTATGAGATATGGCAGATGGATGTCAAGACAGCCTTTCTTAATGGGGATATTAAGGAAGAGATTTACATGTCTCAACCTGAAGGGTTTACATCTATCGGAAGTGAGCATATGGTATGCAAACTTCAAAGATCTATTTATGGTCTAAAGCAGGTATCTAGGAGTTGGAACCTCAGATTCGATAGTACAATCTTTGAGTTTGGTTTTGCTAAGAATCCTGAGGAACCCTGTGTGTATAAGAAGGTCAGTGGGAGTGCTGTGACATTCCTTGTGCTTTATGTTGATGACATTCTACTCATTGAGAATGATGTAGGGATGTTGCAATCAACTAAGATATGGTTAGCGAGTAAGTTCTCGATGCAGGACTTGGGTGAAGCATCTTTTGTATTGGGAATACAGATCTATAGAGATAGATAAAAAAGATTGCTTGGTCTCACCCAGTCCACATACATTGATACCACCGTGAAGCAGTTCTCGATGGATGAGTCCAAGAGAGGACATCTACCAATGTGTCATGGCGTGTCCCTATCCAAAGACTGATGCAGAGATAGCGGCGATGACAAGCATTCCTTATGCATCTGCGATTGGTAGCATCATGTATGGGATGATATCTACACGTCCTGACGTGGCTTTTGCACTAAGTGTAGTGAGTAGATATCAATCCAACCCTGGTCTTCCACACTGGAAAGCTGTGAAAGACATCCTCAAGTATTTGAGAAGGACCAATAAGTTGTTCTTGGTCTATGGGGGTGGAGAACTGAAATTGGAAGGCTATACCGACTCTAGCTTCCAATGGTGCTGCTGTCTCTTGGAAGTGTTCCAAGCAAGACAGTACTGCGGATTCCACAACTGAGGCCGAATGCATTGCTGCATCAGATGCAGCAAAGGAGGCTGTTTGGATAAGGAATTTCGTCCAAGAGTTGGACGTCATTCCTAATGGAGTTGCTCCTGTCCCGGTGTTGTGTGACAACACGGGAGCCATTGCTCAAGCAAAGGAGCCGAGGTCTCATCAGAAATCCAAACACGTATTGAGAAAGTACCACATCCTCTGAGAGATTGTGGAAAGAGGAGATGTCACGATTGACAAAGTCGGCTCCGCAGATAATGTTGCTGATCCACTAAATAAGCCTTTACCTGGACCATTATCCGAGAAGCATCGCGAATCAATGGGTTTGAAGCATATGGGTAGTTGGCTCTAGTGCAAGTGGGAGATTGTTATAGTAGGTGCCCGTCGAGCCAAGTGTTGGCCGAGTGTTCACAATGAAACTCTATGTAAAAACAATCTTTATTTTAATAATATTTGAAATTATTATTTTGGCACATCTTTATCTGAATACCCATGCTAGTTGCATAGATAAAGCCCTTGAATATACAAATAGTAGAAAGAATATGAGATGCTCATATGATGAGTATCATGAAACTCATATTTGGAATACTGTATATTCTAAACAGTTCCTAGTCGATTCAGCCGCCGCTAAGAAGGATATAGGCCGCTCGAGTTCGAGACTAGTATCTGCGATGTGAGTACCATGTTTCATTGGTAGGGGACATTGTGATGTCCGAGCATGCAGATAGGTGCTTCTGGTAGAGTGCACTGAACAACCCTCCATAAAGAACTTTCCAAGTAGTTCTCACTTATCGAGTGGAAACGTCCTAGTTTATGGTTGTACACCATTAGTCCTTATGACCCGGGACAACATTGAGACTCTATGTGCTAGAATTACACTTTGACTTGTTTACCGACTCTCATAGGGTCATCAGGTGGCAAGGTTGGGTGTTCTGTCGAAACATATAGGAGTCGATGCATTGTAGTCGGGGATTCACCGCTTACCTTCGGGTATGGATATCCTATGTGTTCTAATGTGTATGTAGGTTGAAATCTCTGAACAGAGTATGGTGATAATTATGAAAGGGTTTCATAGATTACACCATCGATGCAAATACGACATGACACATAGTATCGATTCATTGACAACTCTCGATAAACCAATGGTTGTCGAATCGATCGGGATATATGAGTTAAAGGGACCGTACTGTACGCTAACCATAATTGAATGGCTCTTGCAGGCACTATCATTTGATACGTAGGGAATCATGTAAGCGATGCTGCTAGGCGTTTAACATGATTGGTTGGGTACTATCAGATTTGAGTTCTGACGTTCTTGTTATCAAGGAGTTGATAAGTAAGAATGGAGCAATTAGGGTATGCTCATATAAGGACATGTTTAGTCCGAATCACATGGAGATGTGAACCCACGGCTAGTTGTATCAATGAACCATTGAGGGCCAGACAAGTACTAGCTTTCTAGATCCCGTTGAGAAGTAAAATAGTTCAATGTGTTGAACGGCTTATAAATGAGTTTATAAACGTAAAGAAAAAAAATTAGAAGTATGATTTCTATGAGAGAAATATAACTTTTAATTTGTGGAAGTGTTCCTAGATTAAAAGTAGGCCAAGTGAATAAAGTATTTGGAAATTGTGATTTTTATAAACATTATTATGGACTAAATTAAATTAATTCAAGTGTTGAATTAATTAAACACTAGTGGGCCTAGTAGAGTCCAAATAATTAAATTAGTTCAAGTGTTGAATTAATTAAATAACATTGGGCATTGTAGAGCCCAATTGGAAATAATTATTTAACTAGTGGACTTGAGTAAAATCAAGTAAAGTTTAATTGGGTTCAAATATGTTTGAGACAATAAAATTAAAGTCCATGGGCCTTGTAATTGTTACAAGCCCACTTATTTTGCATGCTTGGGAGGTGAAGGGTTGTGGATTACTTTTGATTACAATATTGGCATGGCATGCACATGCTTCCATTAGCTTTTCCCACAACCAAGACAAGTAATTCACTCTCCCACTCTCACTCAAGTTGGCCGAAATCTCAAGAGGATTTCTCCTCATTTTTCTCTCCAATTTTGTTCTTCAATGGTTGAGGAAACAATACACTTCTAAAAGAAAAATGCTCTAATTTTTCTAGTGCAAAATTAGAGTGGTTCTAGCTAGTTGGTGGTGGGCTTAATATTTGAGCAAGGTGGGCTCAAAGGGAAGCTTGCAGATTGTCTTGCCATTCAAGAGCTAAGGTGTTTACACCTTAGTTGGAGCCATCATCAACCTCAAGAGGTTGATATGTATGATTTCTTTACACCCTATGAATGTCATAGTTGTGTTTTGGTATATGCTACAACACTAGTACATAGGTGGCCGAAATTTTTCCTCTTGAAAATCAATATTTTGAACTTCCGTTGTGCTTTCGGGCACCTAAAATCGATCCCTTTCAGGTAGAGAGTTTATGTCCGACAAGTCAAACATGCTTTCTCCCACTAGTTTGTGCATATTTGTTTGGGAAATGTGACATAGTACAGCGTGCCATATTTGTGTGAGATTTGGATCATCTAACTTTCTTTTGTTTGTTGTTGAAATCATGTTTACTTGGACATTTATTTATCATTTCCATAACATTTCTGGCACATATAATTTCTTATGTCTGGACTTCTTGCAGTGAAATAAATACGTTCTAACTTATCGGGCTTTGTAGGCCTTTTAAGTGTCCTTCAGAGTTTGCCTCTTATTGGGTTTGTTTTTCTTGTGAGGGGCAGAACATTTCTTTACCTTACCTTGTGGACCATTTTTCGTCTGATGAGATACTCATTAGAAAAACAACAATTCCCTGTTTTATGGTGATATCATAAATTATAAGCGTATTGACTAGCTCTTCAAAGCTATCATCTATCTTATTCAAATTGAAGTTCACCATAACCCCGTCAAATGAGGAAGAGAAAGACAACAAATTGATGTCATCAATTAACTCGTTAGGAATCACATATTGATTTCATCATGAGCTTTTAAAAATGCTGTGCATCATTGTACGAGTTTCATGTACCATGCAACTCTTGCATGTTTATTCGAATGTCAGCAACATTCAACATTTCCTCAAACTGTCCCTACAGTTCATTTGACATAGAAGCGAGCATGTTACACTTTAGCTTGCATACTATAGTCCTATCATCTTGCATGCTTTCTCAGTTCACCAGGACTGAGATTAATGTATATGCTATTTTTTCCGAATTCAGAACAATTTCCAACCAGTCTTGAAAATTAGATTCGGTTAGCTTATTAATAACAAAAATGGATTACATGATGAAATCGAAAATATACTGATATGGAAATAGAATAATAGTTGCTGATTATTTTAAAATAATTTTAAGATATAAAATATGGATTTTTATTTTATAAATTCCCTCCTACTATTTTGACATTTTCACCACCCTCTGATGTAAAAGGGAAATCGTATCTTCCTTAGTGGGCACGTAGAGTCCAATTAGTCAATTATAATCACGAATAATATCAGCCAATTATAATTTCTAAAATTTAGAATCTAATTGCATCCATATGCAACCTCCGCGTGTTTTGCCTCACGTTTAATAAGGACCCAATAATATGACGCCGTTTATTTTCGCGTGTCAAACCGACCCATCAATATTGAATTGTAATAGACGGTCGTCATGAGTTTCCCCAATAATATGAGCTGAAGTCATGGGAGTTCCACTCAATTCACATCATATGTCCGGTGGAAATCACAGCTTTCCGGCGTCCAGGCCTTCCCAATAATATGAGCCAGACACTGTTAGATCCATGTGAGCCAAACATGGATCCATGTCCAAAACCTATGTGAATACAGGGATGCAAATGCAACTTATTACAAAAGCTTCCAATATTTTACATGTATTCATCTTCTGCATCAGGGCCACCATTTTCCAGTCTTGATCTCCCACTATTTCTAATAATTACATTTAAATAGCCATTGCACATAAGGGATACATCTCATGGGATGAGAACAGGCCATAAACCAGGCCCACTTTAATAATATCAAATATTAACAAAAAGAATAAAACAGTAAAATATCATAACATACACCTAACACATTGGTCAATGCTCTCGATCATCCTTCATGCATTTAATATCAAATATTAACATCAATTTATTGAACAAATTTAATTAACTGATAAATCATATATCTAATAATTTTATCACTAACCACCAAAATTATTAAAGAATTTAATAAATTAAATAAACACCTTTATTTAATTTCCAATTAATTCAATAATAATTGATTTATTGTAAAACTCATTTTTATCATAAATAATTAAAATCATATTCTAATTATTTATTTTACAAAAAAATTAATAATTTTCTAAAAATTAATTTTTCAAAAGATAAATTGAGCGAATTTTCAAAAATATCAATTTTGCCCAAAAATTTGAAAAATCAGAAAATTGCTCCTTAGGCCCAAACAATTCAAGCCCATCATCCAGCACGGTTCCCGAGACACTTCCGGACATTCGCTCGCCCGCTGCCCGAACATTTCGGGCAGTGGCAGGAGCCATGTGCGCGCGGCGCCGCGCGCAGCGTGCGGACGCTCCGCGCGCTGGCATGCCGGACGCCGCGCGCTGCGCTCCACCGTGCGCGACCCTGCGCGCACGGACTGCCCGGAACAGTTCCAGGCAGATTCAAAAAAAAAAATTTATAAAATTAAAAATTTTAATTGTGCCACAATTTTTCTGAAAAATTTTCTTGAGTGGTTAGAAATAAATTATTCAATATCAAAAACCATACGATTTAGGAAAACCTTGGCTCTGATACCACTGTTGGATCTCGGTTTTCTCGTGCTTAAAAAGCAACGGAAGTTTAAAAATTTTATCTTGACGTTCAAAATATTTTGGACACTCTTATGATTTTAATAATTAAACATACATAGAATGTTTAAAAATTTTACCTTTAGTAAATTTTCACTTGGCTCCAACTACTCCGGTATTAGTGGGCGTAGCTCTTGTTGAAAATCCCTACGAACGTTTTTCGATATATTTATTTAATCTTCGAATCAGGTCCATGACCGGATTATTTGTTCCTTTTCTAACTTTCACTAGAAAATTAGAAGATTTTTTGCGTAGAGATAGAACACAAAATTGCTTAAAAACCTTTTGAGAGCAATAACAATAATCCTTGTGAAGAGCCGAAAATTCTGAAATTTTCTTGTTTTTTTTCAAATCTCATTCAGGAATGAATCTTGTGTACTGAAAAATGAGAATAAAGAAAATCCTAATATTTTTTTAATGGTCATTTACTTAATTAATCTAATTAATTAAGTAAACTAAATATTTGGAGGAATTATGGTTGATTCTCGAAAATCTCACAATCCAAATTAGTGCAGGCTATGATTTTAGGTCAAAAATTTTAAATAAAAAATTACATGACATAATTACCATAATTAACATTAATGGGTTTGATTAATTAATTGGGCTAGTCCAACTAGTTTAATTAATTAATCAAAGTCTATTAAGAATTTTAATTATTTAATATATTGAACTTGTACTCCTACAAGCCCGTAAAACATACTTCCCACTATATTTAATTTAATATTTAATAGACTCAGCTTTTGAGCTTAATAAATTAAATCGATTATAAATTTAACATTTGAATTTATTATTTAAATTATAAATGCAACTCCTTGAATTTTATCACCTCCAAAATTTAATATTTAATAAACTCAACTTTTGAGTTTAATAAATTAAATTCTCAAACTTTATAAATTCAACTCTTGAATTTATTCTCTCAAAATTTAATTATCATAAATTCAACTCTTTGAATATACTATATCATAATATAAATTCAACTTCTTGAATTTATTCTCTCAACGGGAACAAACGATCCAGTGCTTGTGTGACCCTCAATGGTTCAGGGATACAGCTAGCCGTGAGTCCACAACTCCTTGTGATTCAGGACATAATCCTTTATTCGGGCTTACCCTTATTTGCCTCATTCTATGTATCAACAATTGATCATTAGAATTTCAGAAATCATATTTCTGATTAAACCCATCGAATCATGGTAAGAGCGTCTAGTAGCATCGCCCCATGATTCCCTAGGTATCACTGATAGTGCTTACAAGAACCAGTCGATTATGATTAGCGTACAGTACTGTAATGCCCGAGATTTTATACCGTGTTAAATTACGATTTTTGATTTTTAATCGAGATAATTATGAAAGGGCTAACCGAGACACGAAATGAGATCGCGTGTGAAAATTGATGTGCGAGGACAGTAGCATTGGCGCACATGCGCGACCGGATGCGCGCACATGCGCCAAACAGGCAGAAGACCTCGCGCATATGTGCGAGCCTATGCAAGTGAGGTCCAGAAGACATCGCGCATATGCGCCAGTAATGTCGCGCATATGCGCGAGCTGCCAAGGCCGAGACCAGTAGGTCTCGCGTAAATGCGCCAGTAATGTCGCGCATATGCGCGAGACATGCAAATTGAAAAATTGCCACGTTTCCTTGGCATGGGAATTGGATATATATATATGTCATTGAATTCGTTCAGAATTCAGAAAATAAGAAAAGGGACGAGAGAATTGTTGAAAATCCTTACACCTTTATATTGCGATCCGTCCGTTAGATTTTAAATCCGACTTCGGTACTGTGTTCATATCAACGTAGGCTACTACAAGACGTAAGTTTTATTACGTTTTGACATGTTTTGAAATTATGATGTTGTTGGAATTGAATACACGTCATATATGTTGTTCTTGACATGTTAGACAGCGTAGAATCGAAGTCAGATTAAGAAACGGATATCATATGGAATTGTTATGAATTTCAGAGTTAATTGGGTTGAGATATGATATCAGATGTGTATCATTATGGCCCATGAGTTGCAAGAATTGATATGTATCGGTTGGTACTGCTAGGTATAGTGAGATTGTACAGTTATGCTGTTGAAACGGAGTTTGATTCAGTTCTAATTATATCCAGTATTGATTGAGGAAGGTATTGATATTGTATTCCTCGTTATTGTCATGGCCAGATTGAACATTGACAGACTCTGAGTCGAGATTTCGATTGTATCAGAGCGACAGCAAGAAAGGTATAAATAAATGTTGATTCGGGATTGCACAACTCGAGTTAGGTTTGACTTGAGTTTCCCAAAATCACATACTTTATTTTATTATATTGATATTTGCAGATTATCAGATTGATATGTTTAGTCTATTGAATTATAGCAGAGCCAGAGTTTGAGTCTAGGGCAGATCAGCCTAGCTAGGGCAGAACCGCCGAGTCTTTGTCAGAACCGCGAAGACTCTAGACTTACGGTGTATCGATAAGATTAGATGTAGATCGACGTCTATTGTAGACATTCGATACAGCATACCAAAGTCTAAATTAGATCGGGATCCCTAGATTAGAAATAAGTTGAGATAAGATAATAAGTCATTGACTTAAATACAGATTCGTATTGGTTCATGTAGTCAGATTGATACATGTTTTAATGATTGTTTATGCTTTTATATATGTTTTATATGATTGCATTGATACATTGTTTATACTGGGATATTTATATCTCACCGGAGTTATCCGGCTGTTCTCTTGTCTGTATGTGTGCATGGCAACAGGTGAGACATGTTCAGGGTCACAGAGGTGAAGAAAGATCGAGTTAGAGTGGAGACTACGGACTTGGAGTAGAGTTAGGGTTTAAACACTTGTTATATAGTTGTTAAACCTTAGTTGAGACTGATTGTATATAGTGCAAGATTTGTACTTTTAATACTGACGTGTCTGTTAAGATGTATGCCATTACGTTCCGCATTTTAAAAAAAAAATTTAGACACTGTTTATTATAATTAATTAAATTAGTCCCAATGACGATTAATAAGATGACTAGCGTCCGGGTCCCCACAAGTACGATCCCTTCATCTCATATATCCCGATCGAATCTGCAACCATTGGTTCATCGAGGGTTGCATAATAATTCGATAACTATGTGATACATATAAATAGTGGCATAGCATGTACTATTGGAGAACTCTTTCTCTAACGTACATCTGATACTCTGGCTAGAGATTCCACGCACTATTATTTCATCAGATCACATAGGATATCCACACCCATAGGTGAGCGATGAATCCCCGACTACAATGCACTGGCTCTTATATGTGTCGCAACTGTACCCAACCTCGCTACCTGATGACTCTCATGGAGCCGGTAAACGAGTCAAAGCACATCCCTAGCATATAGAGCCTCAGTGTTGTCCCGGATCGTAAGGAGTAATGGTGTACAATCATAACCACGGACTTATCCTCTCGATGAATGATAACCACTTGGAAAATCCGAGGGAGGGTTCTTCGGTATAATCATCATATGATTACTCATCTGCATGTTTAGACATCTCTATGCCCTTACCAAGAAACGCAGTACACAACATCACAGATGCTAGTCTCGAGCTCAAGCGGCCTTTATCCTTATTTTTGGCGGCTGCATCGACTAGGAACGAATTTAGAATATGCAGTGTTTACAAATGAGTTTCAACATCGAATTACGATTCATTTATATTAAAGCATAATCAAGGACTTTATCTATGCTGATTGCATGAGTATACAAATAAAGTAAAACGAAACCATTAAAAAATAAATTATATTAAAATAAAGATTGTTTATTACACTTGAGTCAATAAACTCCCCAGCCAACAGTTGGTTTACAGGGCATCTACTCTAACAATGTTTGGGTACTCAAACATCATATATTAGTATCAGATTTGAAACAATTGATACTCAAATATCATATTTTAGTACTATATTTTAATGTTTTATATTGATTTTCATCCAAGAAAAGGCAATGAACCAAGAGAATTCAAACACATTATTCTGACACGCGAATTGAAATAATCAAATTTTTTTTTGGGAGATTTTTGAGCAATTTACCATTTTTATATTTAAGCTCAAAACGATGCAATTGAAACATCTTCGGTTTCGGCTGCATTCATTTATTTAATTTTATAGTAATATATCAAACTATATCATCTTAAAAAAATTATCTCATTTTTTATGTACGTAAAAGTTATATCAGCGTATTTTATAATATTTGGTGATGAGAAATACAATTATTTTTGTGATAAGAGCTTTAATTAAAATTACTTTGTTTTTTTTTTTTTTTTGGTTATGATTGTGTTAATTAAAAATTAGATATATAAAAATATATAATAAATATAATTTTTTGATGGCTCTAATAAATCCAATATGTTAAAACGGGTATGGGTTGGGTTGGTTCGGGTATATATTTAAGTTTTAATGTTTCAGAGCATGTATGATTCCTTAGAAAAATTTAACAGGTCTGATCTTAGGTCCGTATAATTTAGTAGATTGTATAGGGTTGGTTCAAGAGATTCGATTTTGTTAACATCAAGTGTTTATCATAAGACAAAAGCTATAGCTGTTAGCCAATGCATAACTTTATTTATTTATTCAACTCGTAACACAGTTTTAAAATTCAAGAAGTAGACTTAACTAAGTTAAACATAGGATACACATATCATTACATAATCAGTAAATAAACTCACATGACCTTCAAAACGATATAATACTATCTTCAGAGTGACATTTCAAAACGATATAATACTATCTTCAGAGTGACATTTCAAACCATCACTTAAACATACTCATAAACTACAACTCCTTATTTGTAAAACCCCAAACCATACTTATTTAATCAACATAGCATAGACATATTAGATTCATGATACACAGAAGATATATTTTAGTCATATCTAGGTTCTTGTAAGACCAAACACGTTGCAAGCATCCACTAGAAGCTCAATGTCCTATTCTTTCTTTGTGCGTAGTCCTGTAACATATGGGCTATATGAGTTTAAAAACTCAGTAAGTTGGGCGTATGATAACAAGATGCATAGAAAAAATCGTACTTATCAATGTAGTGATATACGCAGTTTAAAACATGGTAAATCAATATGTGTACAATATATTCTCATATGGAATTCATAAGTAACACAATCATATTTCATACCCGTGTTCATATTGACCAATACATATTCATATTCATTGTAGCGCCTCCGCTATTGTAGTCTTTGAAACACGATCATCTTTGTGCTCAATAATCTGTTACACAACCGTCACCGTAATCACTTTACTTTTTATGACATATAAATTGCATATTGAAAATAGACTTTCATAAAACAACATCATTTGGATCATATTTCTATTCATTCAAAACTAAACATGCATATATTTTTTATCTTCTAATATAAGATATCTATAAACGTAATATCCAAATGAAGCTTGTTCAATCTCATACTATGAAAGACTAGTGTTTTAAGTATCAAAAATCATAATATCAACTGATGCAACCCTAGAGAAACTAACAAGTCGGGTCGGGTACTCTGCCGGGTTTGCTATCAAAATGTTAGAAATATGAGTTGGACGCTTGAATTGAATCTCGTGACTCCTCGATCCTATTGGAGAGATCTGCGAACAGGAAAGTAACCACGTGAATGGGCGCCGGAGGGGTGTCTGGCGTGACCACTCCGATGCTTAAGTCAGCAGGGTACTCAAGCAATAAAACCAGTGTAGCCAAGGGATGGCTGTGTGTTTGGTGTGGAGAGTAAATGAGAGTATTAAATATGTGAGTTAATATCTGAATCGAGAGTAAATGCAAATAAAAAACCTGGTATTTATAGTAGAGGATGCAATGATGACCTCGTTTTTTGTGTTTGAGCATTAATGATAGTAGGGTGGCTGATTATATCCTATTATTCTGACATGTCAAATCTTACACTAGTCACGTCCAGCCCACTTGATTTTATCAACAATTAATGTCATTGTAAGAGATAGGTCGGCTGTGCATGCTCTACCAAGTTGGCGCCATTAAATGCTTCACTCATATCGAGGTGGCCGAGCAGAATGCCTCTCGGGTAATTACAAAAGAGCTCGGGTATTCCACGTCTCGGGGAAATCATGTCCCGGGTGGTCCAATGGCTCAGGGCATTAATCCATTTTGTCATGCTACCGGCCTGAGAGCATCTCATCCTGGCCCGGGCACCAACCATGGATATGCTCCATGGCCCGGGAAGTCCCAGGGCCTATCCATGACCCGGGACATCCCGGGGCATCATCACTCACTCCTTAATTAGTCGGGCTAGAGTCCACTCGCTATCCCGATTGGTCTCGTTTGCCCGGTCAGGAAAATCGCCTCCTTACTTGGTATTTTTTGGGCTGGTTGTAGTGTATTGACACGTGGATATTGCTGACGTGAGCCCTAAACTTCAACCTTATCCAAAACGTTTTGTATTCCCGAGGATGATCATTATGATACTCTGATATCTGTGCACGTCTTTTCAGCTACTTGGTACAACTTCCAATACTCATCCTGATCGTTCATGCATTCAAAGATCAACAGTCGTGATCAACCCCTTCCTTCTATATATAGCAACCCACCTATTTTTAACCGTATTAGCAAATTATCATCCGAGAAATCTAATGGCAGGTTCAAGTAGCTCGAAGACTCCTGATATGGCGGAGGAATTCATGAAAACAGCTCTGGAAAGACGAAAGATGGAGCTGGAGGATGAAGTCTTCCACAAAGTACTTCGATTCTGGGAGGAGCTGCAAGGACTGCAGTTTCTTTACGAGTGCGGAGAAGCTACCACTCCCCGACTGGTGGCGAAGCTGGAGAAATATCGGGAACGTCTGCACGTTGCCGAGACAGTGGATCTCTTTGGAGATGACTACGTCTACCAGCTGATGCTTCACAAGGAGAGGAAGATTCTGACGAACATCACCGACTCCGCTAACTTCCTCAAGACGTCCACTGGAGAAGTAAAAAATTGGATGACCATGTGGATGTTCTTTGTAGAGGAAGAGTATTGCGATGTAATCCGCAGAAATGCTCTTAAATAAATAAAATGCTTATCTAGTTTATCTCTGTTCTTTACTTTGCTGCAAGGATTTAATTTCATCAGTTGATGCATATATCATGAATTGAATAACCGACAAAACTGACTGACCTCAGTCGAAGATAAATAACGGATAATCGACAAACCGAAATGCCGGGACCTCACATATCCCGGTCTTAGAATAAGGTGTCGGGGCCTCATATTCCCGGGCTTAAAATAGAATGCTGGGCTCTCTCACAACCCGGGCTAAGAATATGGTGCCGGGACCTTATATCTCACGGGCTCAGAATAAGATGCGGGGGCTTTATATCTCCCGGGCACAGAATAAGATGCCGGGGCTTTATATATCCCGGGCTCAGAATGGGATGCCGGGGCTTCGTATCAGGTAGTCCACGGGGTGTCATTATGGCGCATGCTTTTAGCATTTATATTATCGAAAGTCGTTTCATATTCCGAGAACTCGATAAGTCTGGCACATTGATATTCGTGTGCGTCCTTTCATCTGTTCGACTCAACTTCCAAAATTAATCTTGAACGTTCACGTGTTCATAGATCAACGGCTGTGATTAGCTCCCCCCTGAGTAAATGAGAAGCGTTCTGATTTGTTCGAGACCTTCCGCCTTCCTCAATATTAAATGCCACTTGCCTATAAATAAGATGGTAGAGACGAAAGGTGATCATCAATTCAGTATGTCGAGTTCAAGTGATTCCAGTGCTTGCAGTAGCACGCATGTTCTAGTAACAAGCGAAATGCGTCCTCATCTGGAGGATCTGAAGAGGAATATTGAAGAGTACATCTGGGTGAAAGTCATGTCTACCTGGTACAAGATTCAAGATCTCAACAATGCGCACCAAAATGGTTGGCTCTTAATCGTGCCCAAAGAGCAAGGGCGAGGAAATATAAGCGAGAGTTTGAAGTAGATCGAGTTGCAGATCTTGCTACTGATCAAGTTCTGCTGCATGCGATGCTGTGGAAGGAATGGCATCACCAGAACAAGATCTTGACTGCCGAGTCCTTTACTAATCTTCGGATTCATGAATTGACCAATTGGATAACTAGGTGGCAAGACTCTGTATCTTCGATAATGGATGTCATAACATGGCATCGAATATTTTCCTAATAAAATTTCAATTATCGTACTTTGTTTCTTTAATCTTCTGCAAATGAATCAATGCAAATTGGATAATATATAATCGGTAAGTAAAATTGACATGCCAAGACTTAATGCTTCCTGAGCTTAAAATAAAGTGCCGGGGCCTCGTACCTCCCGGGCTTATAGATAAGATGCCGGGCTCTCACGCCACCTGGGATTGTAGATAAAATACCGAGCTCTCCCACCAACCGGGCTTGTTGATAAAATATCGTGCTCTCCCACCACCCGAGCTTGTAGTATTTCGTCGTTTGGTTTTCTTGGGCAATTAATGCGATGTCAGAATGAAGCGTCCCCTTCTGACAAGTTGTCAGTATCTGTTCGTATTCCGAGCAGATAAATGATCATGACGCCTTGATTTATGCTCCTGTCTTTTCAAATATCCCGCCTAATCATGCCGCTCAATTTCCGAGGCTGATCTAGGTCCGTTCGATTTGTTTTAGATCAACGGTGTAGATCACCTTTCTCCCCTATATATAATAGATGACCGATTTTCTAAAAATCATTTGCAAATTCAAACGTGTAGCAAAGCTCTGCCAAATTCCTCTCTCGAGCTTTTCCGTTGCGTAGATCTTATTCCGGCGACCCTTCCGTTCATCGGCTACCGGTCATCATCTTCGTTTCTTCCTAGTAAGTCTCTTCTCCCTTCTTTGCTTCCTTAACCATGTCAAACTCTACCTCCTCTACTTCTGGCCAAAATGCCAGGGGTCGGTCAGAAGATCATTCCTCGACTCCTTCTGAGCAATCTGCTCATATCCCCATAGGTATTCCTATTTCTCGTTCCCGACCCCTCCAAAAATCCAAAGCTTCTTCTTCTCGACCCTCTGACACCCAGGGTAAGGGAAAAGACCAGGTAGCAGGGCCCTTGTGGTTCTCTAATGTGACTTCTACCTTTCGCCCGGGTAGTATAGAGGAGCTAAGATCTTTAGGCACTATCCCTTCCAACTACAAAATCAAAATTCCCGGGCCGAACGATCACCCAGACACCCCACCTCCCGGCTACCACGCTTTCTTTCTAGAACAACTTAAGAGTGGTCTTCGCTTCCCGGTACATCACTTCTTTGAAAGGGTGGCCCGATTCTTTAACCTTCCCCTTAACCATCTCCATCCTAATGCTTTTCACATTATGGCTGCCACTTTTGTTCTGTTTCGCATGAAACTTATTCCTATCAACTCTCCTATCTTTCACTATTTTTATTCTTGCCGGTTTAATGACGGGGTCTTTTCTTTCATGGCCCGAATGCATTACCGGTTTTTAACTGACATCCCTTCCTCTTTGAAGGGGTGGAAAACAAAATTTTTCTTTCTTCAGTTCCCGATTCCGCCAACCTGTGCTTTGGGCTTCCCGTCTTCTATGCCCACAAAGCCTGAACTTCCCTGGGACTTCAAACTTCTCCCCCCTTCATCCACGCCTGGGATACTTTGGGGAAACAATCTTACCTGTCCTCGGTGCTGATCCGGGGAGGGGGCAATCTGGTTCATTATGGGATCGGGTCCCGGCCCCAGGACCCTGTGGATCGGATTATTGATGAATTTGATCAACCCGGGTCGCATGCTGGTAATTACTTTCCTTGGTCTACTCATCTCTTGTATGCTTTAATTCTAATATGTCGATTTACGATGCAGCTGAAGAAGGTATGATCAGGGCAAGTCTTCAAGAGGCTGCTGCCAAAAGAAAGGCCGAGCAGAAAAAGATCCGGGCTGATAAGAGGGCCCGGGAAATTCAAGAGGAGGAAGAACGCCGAGCCCGGGCGGCGGCTGAGGCCCGGGAAATTGAAGAACTGCCAAGTCGAGGCGGAGGCTAAGGCCCAGGAGGAAACCACCCCTCCCCGGGAAGAATCCACCTTCCCGGCTGCCGAGGAGGACCCGACTCCTCTACTTCAGCGAAAGAGGAAGGCTACCCAGGAGCCGATCGCGGAAGCGGTGGTGGTGGTAGAGGATGAGGTTGAGGAGATCGCCCGATCTCCTCCTATGACTGGTTCTTCTGCCGGTCCCTTCGGGGGAAGGCCCTGGATCCTCCCCAACATCTTTGGGGATGATATCAGCTCGGATCTTGTCAAAATGATCTGGGGCCTTCTGCGCCCTGACGAGGTGGCACACCTCCAGGGAGTTCATCCCAATATGCTGCTCTGCGAAGGAGTGTCCCGGACCTTCTCTGTAAGTCCATAAAATTGCACTCTTCTACATTACCTTCTCTGACCTTTTTATGTTTTCAAGGCTTGCAGATGCTCATACATTCCTACTAGCGAGTGGGCTCAAGTAGCAAAGGGGGCCAATGCTCAGGCTACCTCGGCCCGGGAGATGCATGCTAAACTCCAAGAGGAGGTGGGTCGTTTGAATGAGCTTCATGAGCATGTGTTGGCTCGGGAGAGGGCTGTTTGGGAGCAGCAAATGAATCTGGTCCGGGCGGAACTTGCCGAGGCCCGAGCAGAGACACAGGCGGCAAAGGAAGAAGCAGAGTCCTCCCGAGTCCGAGCCGAGGACCTCCAGGCTGCTGTAACCCTCCTTAAGACTGCTTAGGAGGAGCAAATGGCCAACTTTTTGAAGTCTCCTGATTTTAAGAAGGTGGTGGCTGAGGAGGCAAGCTTAGTTCTAGCCGACTGGGAAGACATTCCAGACCTGGAGAAGGCAGCCGCATCCCTCCCAGGATGATGAAGAAATAATCAAGGAGCCGGGCGAGCAAAATCCTTAGCTGATTAGGATTTCTATCTACTTCTCTCTCTCTTTTTTTTGTATTATTCCCGGGTTTCCAAGCACCTTGTAAATATCTTCCCTTCAAATGAAATCTCCTTTTCTCGCATTTGATAATTGCTTCCCAATATTTCCAGAATTGTAAATTAACTTGAATTCTGTATTAACTCTGAATTTTATCAATCATTAACCAATTTATTTTCTCAAAGCAAAGACCTGAGGGCCCAATACGAAATTAATCTTGATAAGCAATCAGGGTGTAAGTTACTGGACTGGTTTCCTGGGATTGATAGACGATCAGGGTACGGATCCTTGGGCCAAGGTACAGTTCCTTGGGCTTTGTAGATAACCAGGGTGCGAGTCCCTGGGCCAGGGTACGGGTCCCTGGACTTGGTATATAACCGGGATACGGGTCCTCCGGGCCAGGGTACGGGTCCCTGGGCTTAATAGATAACCAGGGTGCGGATCCCTGAGCCAGGGTACGGGTCCCTAGACTTAGGATATAACCGGGGTACGGGTCCTCCGGGCCAGGGTACGGGTCCTTGGACTTAGGATATAACCGGGGTACGGGTCCTCCAGGCCAGGGTACGGGTCCCTGGGCTTAATAGATAACCAAGATGCAGGTCCCTGGGCGAGGGTACGGGTCTCTGGGCTTAATAGATAACCAGGATGCGGGTCCCTGGGCCAAGGTACGGGTCTCTGGGCTTAATAGATAACCAGGGTGCGGGTCCCTAAGCCAGGGTATGGGTCCCTGGACTTTGTAGACATTTCCCTGAACCATTTCTTTATTTGATGAAGAAACAATAGATACACGTGTTTTTAAACATAATATTTATTTAAATGAAAAGCATTCCATGGCCTCTTGAGAGTGTGTCCCTGAGAATCTTCGAGATAGTAAGCTGCACCTGAGCTGACTCTTCGAATTATTTTGAAGGGTCCTTCCCAACGGGCTTCTAATTTTCCCACATCACCTACGGGCTTGATCTTCTTCATAACCAAGTCCCCAACCTGAAAATTTCGTGGCCAAACATGCTTGTTGTAGGACTTCATCACCCGGCTGCGATAAGCTTCCATTCGAATGACTGCTCGATCTCTTCTTTCTTCCACTAAATCAAGTTCAAAAGCGCGGGACTGATCATTGTTGCTCGGATAAGATTCTATCCGAGTAGAAGATTGCCCAATCTCCACCGGCAGGACTGCTTCTGAACCATAGACAAGGCTGTAGGGTGTTTCCCGAGTAGATGATCGAGGCGAGGCACAGTTCGGTATGCCCATAAGACACTTGGTAATTCTTCCACCCAATCTTTTCCTTTCCCATGGAGTCGGGCTTTCAATGCTTGCACAATGATCCTGTTAGTCACTTCAGTCTGGCCATTAGCCTGAGGGTAAGCTACTGAGGTGAAGGATTGAATAATCTTCATTTCTTGACACCAGGAGGTGATCTTCTTTCCCTGGAATTGCCTTCCATTATCTGAAATTAATTTACTCGGGATGCCATATCTGCAAACAATGTTCTTCCAAAGAAATTTCATGACTTCATCCTCGGTAATCTTGGCTAATGGCTCGGCCTCTACCCACTTGGAGAAATAATCCACAGCCACAAGAAGGAATTTTTTCTGTGCTCGGTCTATGGGGAAAGGGCCCACAATATCCAAACCCCATTGGTCAAAAGGGCATGATGCGGAGATCGGTTGCATACTTGCAGCTGGGCGATGGTGAAAATTAGAAGGTGTTGACAACCTTGACATTTTTGAACAAGTAGGGCAGCATCTTGATTCATCCGAGGCCACCAGAACCCGGTCAATATAGTTTTCCGAGACAGAGCTGTTCCACCGAGGTGTTCACCACAGCATCCCTCATGTATTTCCTGGAGAACGTACTCTATCTCGTCTTCTGATAAACATTTGAGTAATGGGCCCTAATAAGATCGCCTGTACAAAACATTATTCAAGAAGACGAACCTGGGCGCTTGATTTTTGATTTTTGCAGCCTGGGCTCAATCTTCTGGGAGCTTTTCATGTACTATGTATGCAACGATAGGAGTCATCCATGAGCTTTTCTGGACCGCGGGTACTTCTTCATCAATAGAGAGCACCAGCCGGGTAAAGCAGAGAACCTCCCGGGTATTTATATCTGTCATGGAAGCAGCCAATTTGGCTAAGGTATCGGCCTCTGCATTTTCCTCCCGGGGAATTTGTTAGCATCTTTTCTTTCTTGGCCTCATACGTCCCTTTAATCTGCTGTGTAACCAACTGGGAGTCAGAATAAATAATGACTCGGGAAGCACCAACTTCCCGGGCAGCCTGTAACCCTGCCAAAACAGCTTCGTACTCTGCTTCGTTATTTGTGACCCTAGAATCAATCCTCAAAGCCAACTTGATCTTCTCTTCTGATGGGGCGATTAGGACCACCCCCACTCCACACCCTGATAAGTTTGACGCGCCATCAACAAACACCCTCCATACTTCTTCTTCGACTGGTTGGGTCATTTCTGTTAAGAAGTCCGTTAATGCCTGGACTTTTATAGCAGCTCGGGGTTTGTATTCAATGTCATACTCCCCGAGCTCCACAGTCCATTTGACCATTATCCCGGAGACTTCGGCGTGAGTCATGATCCTTCCAAGGGGAGAATTGGGGAGGACCACAATGGGATGTGAGAGAAAATATGGCCTCAACTTTCGAGCGGTCATTACCAGGGCTAAAGTTACCTTCTCCAATTCATTGTATTTTAATTCTGCCCCTCGAAGGGCATGACTGACATAATATATTGGTTTATGATCGGCTCCTTCTTCCTTAATAAGCACAGAACTAACAGCAAATTTAGTGGCGGAGAGATAGACCCATAATTTTTTCTCGGGCTCGGGCTTGGCCAAAATAGGCAAATCGGCCAGGTGCTTCTTCAAGTCCTGAAAAGCTTATTCACATTTGTCGTCCCAGCCAAATTTCTGCGCTTTCCTTAGGACTTGGAAGAATGGATAACTCTGATGGGCAGATCAGGAAATAAAGCGCGACAGGGCAGCAATCCTCCCGGTTAATTTCTGCACATCTCGGACAGATTGAAGAGAAGGCATGTCCATTATTGCTCTGATTTTCTCAGGGTTAACTTCGATTCCCCTGTCAGTTACCAAGAAACCCAAAAATTTACCGCTCCTGACCCCGAACACACACTTGCCCGGGTTGAGCTTTATTCCATATTATTTTAAAGTGGTGAAAGTTTCAGCTAAATCATCAATGAAGTGGGAGACTTCTCGGGTTTTGATTAGAATGTCGTCCACATACACCTCAATATTCCGACCTATTTGCTTTTGGAAGACAAGATTCATCAAGCGTTGGTACATAGCTCCCGCATTTTTCAATCCAAAAGGCATAACGACATAGCAAAAGGTGCCCCCGGAGGTGATAAAACTGGCTTTATCCTGATCTTCCAGAGCTAAGGGGATTTGGTGATACCCCTGATATGCATCCAGAAAGCT
Organism: Primulina tabacum; assembly: GCF_025594145.1. Lineage (NCBI taxonomy): Eukaryota > Viridiplantae > Streptophyta > Magnoliopsida > Lamiales > Gesneriaceae > Primulina > Primulina tabacum. Next base: position 33,569,795 of record NC_134557.1, read on the forward strand.
TAATAACTCGCATCCAGAAGTGGAATCTACCAGCTGGTCAATCCGGGGGAGTGGATAACAATCTTTTGGGCATGCTTTATTCAAGTCCCTGAAATCAACACACATTCTCCATTTCCCAGTGGATTTCGGGACGAGAACCACATTTGATAGCCAGGTAGGGAATTGGAATTCCCTGATATGCCCGGCCCTTAGCAACTCTCCCACTTGCTCTTCAATTACTTTATCTTTTTCAGGGCCAAAACGCCTCTTCTTTTGCTACACGGGCCGGTATCCCGGGAGGATATTCAATTTATGTTCGGCCACTTGGGGCAAGATCCCGGCCAACTCCTGTTGAGACCAGGCAAAAACACTAATGTTAGTTTTTAATCATTGTAAGAGATTTATCCGGGTGGACGTGCTGATGTCTCGGGCCACCCGGACGTGCTTTCCTGGCTCAAATTCCACCACTTTTTGTTCTTCCTCAGCGACAAAGTGCACTTCTCTCTCCTTGGCCCCCTCTTGACACTCTTTCTCCTTCTCTTCCCTCCTTGCCTTCTTTTGATCTACCTGGACTGTCTCCCCATAACACCTCCGAGAAGAGGGCTGATCTCCCTTAACTTCCCCAACCTGTCCTCGCACTGGGAATTTGATTTTCTGGTGATAAGTGGAGGCCACGGCTCTCATCTCATTCATGGCCGACCTTCCCAATATGATATTGTACGAGGATGGGGCATCCACCACTGTAAAAACGGTCATCACAGTCTTCCTCAGGTCTCCAGTGCCTAGGGTCAGGGGTAGAGTGATTTCTCCCTCAGGGTACACAGCATGTCCAGCAAAACCAAACAAGGCAGTCTCAACCGCCTCTAACTGATACTCGTGTAAATCCATTTGGACCAAGGCTTCCTTAAATATGACATTGACAGAGCTGCCATTGTCAACAAATACCCTCAACACATCGTAGTTAGGGGCCTGAATGACAAGAGCGTCATTGTGGGTAGACTAACTCCTCTGAGGTCCTCTGGTCCAAAGCTTATGACTGGCTCGTCTCTCCTCCTCCCATCGACCTCTAAGCATTCCCTCCTGCTTCTGGCTTTCCGGGCCCGGTTGGAATCGCCATCGGTGGACCCCCCTGAAATCATTTTGATTACTCCTCGGCTTGGGGAAGGCTCCTTCCTCTCTACTGGTCTGCCCCTTTCTTCCCGAGAACTTGCTTCTCCCCTTCTGCTTCTGCTCGGGATATTTGTTGACTTTGGAGAGACATTTGGTTCGGGACGTCGAGACAATCAAGGTGGCTGTCTAGACTTATCTCGAGGGGGATGGGATGCTGGCACATGATGCTTACTGTATTCCTTCCTTAGGGTCCGGCATTCATTAGTGTTGTGAGAACATTCTTTATGGAGGGTGCAGTACCCTCTCTGCTCTGGCCTTGATGCCCTCGCCACAGGACTGGGAAGCGGGGCTACATCCGAGCTGCATTCTTGAATCTCTCGGTCCCGGGAAATTCTTAAAGGTACATGAGAGAAATGTCCCGGGCCATTTTTCTTGGGAGCTCTTTCTTCGGGTTTGACAGCCCGGTCTCCTCTTGATCTCTTCAAGGCCTCTCTTTTCTGATTTTGTGCTTCTTCCATATTAATGTATTTCTCTTGCTCGGGATAAGAGATCTTCAAAGTTCCCGGGCAGTTTCTTAGTCAAGGATCGGAAAAAATCCCCTTCCCACAGCCCTTGCATGAACGCCGTAGTTTTCGTCTCGGGTGCACAGGCCGACACATCCAGGGCCACTCGGTTGAATCTTTTGAGATACGCCCTTAGGGTTTCATCTTGCCTCTGATTTACCTCAAATAAACTGAAAGCAGTCTTCTTGTACTTCTTGCTGCTGCTAAATTGATGCAAGAATACCTTTTGGAAGTCTTCAAAGCAATTGATGCTTTGTGGCGCCAACCCTTCAAACCATCTTTGTGCGGAGTCGACTAGGGTGGTGAGGAACACTTTACATTTAATTTGGTCTCCATAACAATGCAACATGGCCATGTTTTCGAAAAGAGCGAGGTGCTCATCGGGATCAGAACTCCCATCATAGTCCTTGATTTTGGCTGACTTGAAATGCCCGGGTAATGGTTCCCGGACAATGATATCAGAAAATGGGCAACTCTTTACAACTGGAGCATTGCCCTTAGAACCAACCTGCCCTTCTAATACTTTTACTTTCTTCCTCAACTCTTCCAATTCTTCCGCAACAGTGGGGGACTTAGAACCCGAGCTTGATTCCCTCTCCTCTTCCCTTCTCTCTTCCTCTTGCGACTGCTCATGTTGCTGCTCGGGATGACTGGAATGATGAGTGGTGGCCTTCTTTGTCGTGGCCATCTTAACAACATCAGTTATAATCTTGTTTAACTCCTCGGGAGTTAAATGAATGGTGGGCTGAGGACCATTAGGGGGAGGGCCACCTGCACCAGAAAGACGAGTATTGTTCTCCTCCTGGACTCGAGAAGTGTCTTGGTTTGCTCTTCTAGTAGGAGCCATATAACGCCTTAGAACTCAGATTTCCCACAGACGGCGCCAATGATGCAACCCTAGCGAAACTAACGAGTCGGGTCGGGTACTCTGCCGGGTTTGTTATCAAAATGTTAGAAATATGAGTTGGACGCTTGAATTGAATCTCGTGACTCCTCGATCCGATTGGAGAGATCTGCGAACAGGAAAGTAACCACGTAAATGGGCGCCGGAGGGGTGTCCGGCGTGACCACTCCGATGCTTAAGTCAGCAGGGTACTCAAGCAATAAAACCAATGTAGCCAAGGGATGGCTGTGTGATTGGTGTGGAGAGTAAATGAGAGTATTAAATATGCGAGTTAATATCTGAATCGAGAGTAAATACAACTAAGGAACCTGATATTTATAGTAGATGATGCAATGATGACCTCGTTTTTTGTGTTTGAGCATTAATGATAGTAGGATGGCTGATTATACCCTATTATTCTGACATGTCAAATCTTACATTAATCACGTTCAGCCCACTTGATTTTATCAACAATTAATGTCATTGTCAGAGATAGGTCGGCTGTGCATGCTCTACCAAGTTGGTGCCATTAAATGCTTCACTCATATCGAGGTAGGCCGAGCAGAATGCCTCTCGGGTAATTACAGAAGAGCTCGGGTATTCCACGTCTCGGGAAAATCCTGTCGCGGGTGGTCCAATGGCTCAGGGCCATTAATCCATTTTGTCATGCTACCGGCCTGAGAGCATCTCATCCTGGCCCCGGCACCAACCATGGATATGCTCCATGGCCCGGGAAGTCCCAGGGCCTATCCATGATCCGGGACATCCCGGGGCATCATCATCAACCTTGTACATATTTACATATTATATCATAAGCCTTAATTTTATGTCAAAATTCTTTCAAAACATATACATAATCCCATATGAGTAGCGATAATAATCATCAACTTACTTAAGCACAATGTGGAAAGACAATTGCTTGATTTCAAGCTGTGAAAACAATTTCAATCAATATCCTTGTCTTTAGCTCAAAATATTAATATTCGACCTAGGTTGTCATCTACATTAATAGAACATGAATTATATGAACACTTACAACCCTAGAGAAGGATTTTATGTGTAGATCTTGAATCTAGCTTCAATTCGTACTTCCTTGGTTGAATTGAGAAGGATAAATGATTGGGAGGGAAGAAACCTAGCTTGTTTTCATGATTCCTATGTTGTGGTGATTTTGATGTAAAAAATGAGCTCAAAATCGAGTTCATTTAATTTAAATGGTAAAAATCGCATTTTTAAAAATAAAACTCTGTGTGATAGGCACTGCAGTGAGGCGCTCAAGCACTTCTTTGTTTCCTAAGGGGCGCTGTAGTGCTAGGGGGTAGGTTCTTAAGAACCGTCCATGTGAAATGTTAGGCAGTTAAGCACCGATGCTACACATTTTAACATTTCTTACGTGCCACTCTTCAAGGGCTTGAGCGCACTGACTATGTATTTTGGGCCTAAAAAATATTTTTCTTCGCATTTAATCATATCATTATGCTCTTATATCAATCTCCATTGATTTAACACTATATATTCACTAATATACTCGTCTCCAACAATTTTCTTTATGAATGACAATAAAACCAACAATTCAATTCCTCAATTTACTTAATATCTAATTCCCCATCAAGGAAATATTAATCATAGTTCAACATATTTTTTTATATTATTACTTACCAATATCACAATGCATAGTTGAACTAGGTCATAAGGGCATTCATTAACAATACACAAGGAATTATGACATAATTGCATAGTTTAACATGATATCCTAACTCGCCTAAAATAATCATGCAAATCATAATTAAGACTATACATATGAATAATTGTGTGGATAACCAGGCATTACAATTCCTACCTCCTTTAAGAAATTTCGCCTTTGAAATTGAAATTACTTCACAAGGTAGGATATTTATGTCGTATTTATTTTTCATGTCCCATGTTGCCTCCTCTACGTTGTGACTCTGCATAAAGCCTTCACCGATTGAATTTCCTTTTTTCATAGTGTTTTGGTCTTGTGATCAAGTATGTGTATCGGCAGCTTAGGAGCGAGCTCAAGTGGTTCATAATGAAGTACATGATAAGGATTTGCCAAATATTTTCTTAACATAGAAACATGGAATACATTGTAAATATTTGACAATTCATGTGGTAAACAAACCCTATAAGCTTGTTCCCCAATTCGTTCCAGAATCTCAAATGGACCGATAAATCTAGGAATTAACTTTCCTTTCTCGCCAAAAATAGAAGGCCTTTAATAGGTAATATTCGTATAAACACATGATCACCTAATGAAAACTCTAATCTTCTACGTCATATATCGGCAAAACTCTTTTTCCTATTTACTCTTTTGCATTTGGGATCTTATGTTATCAACAATCTCTGTTGTTTGTTGCACCAAGTCCGCGCCCAAAATTTTTTCTTTCCTCAAATTCGTCCCAATGTACCGGAGAGCTACATTTCCGACCATATAATGCTTCATACTGGTGCCATTTCAATAGTTTCTTGATAACTGTTGTAGGTGAACTCAGCTAGGGTAACTTAATATCCCAGCTACCCTGGTAATCAATAGTACATGCCCTCGACATATCCTCCATTATCTGAATGACTTGCTCTTGAGAATGAAATGTTGTACTAAATGACAACCTAGTTCCCATAGCTTATGTAGAGAGGTGAACTTTGGATACAGTGGACACTATTATACCATTTAATCTTATAATTTCCTTGATGCAAGTAAAAAGTATATTTATTCATGGTATGGAAAAAAGTGAGCTGATTTTGTTAATCGATCTACGATTACCCAAATAAAGTTATATCATTTCTGTGTTCTAGGCAAACCAAAAAATAAAATCAATTGTAATGAATTCCCATTTCCATTAAGGTATGGGTAATGGTTTCAAGAGTCCTGTCGGCCGTTGATGTTTTGTTTTCACTTTTTGGTAGGTTAGAAATTCAGCCACAAATCGTGCTACATCTTTTTTCATTTCTGGACACCAGAAATGACTTGTAAATCCTTATACATATTTTTCCTCTTGGATGAATGGAATACGGTGTAGCATAAGAATCAATTAAAATATCACGTCTGATGTTCCCTTGGATTGGTACACACATACAATCTCTATACATTAACATCCCTTCGGCATTAAGTGTACATTCATAACCTTCTCTTTCCATTTCCTTATGTTTCAATTTATTCAAGTTGTCATCAGAACGCGGCTCGACTTTGATTCTTTCCGGTAACGTAGGTCGAGCCATCAATATAGCCAGTTTCACTTCGAAACCTTCACGAACAATCTCAATCTATAAATACCGCAAGTCTCGTCGTAATATGAGTTTTTGTACATCAAATTCGAAATAAAACCCAAATTTTGACTTAATACATCTGCTACATCATTCGCTTTTCCGGGGTGATAATTGATTGTGCAATCATAGTCTTTGACGATTTACAACCATCGCTGTTGTCGAATGTTAAATTATTTTTTACTGAAAAATATTTGAGGCTCTTGTAATCAGTGTAAATTTTACAATTACTCCACTGTCATGAGACATAGGCTATGACTTTTCCATTCTGCATTAATACCGCTCCTAGTCCATGCTTAGAAGCATCATTATACAATACAAAACCACTTGTACCATCCGATATTGCAAGTACGGGAGCTGATATGAGCTTAACTTTTAATTCTTGAAAAATTCTGTCACGATTCATATCCCACACATATTTCACTTCCTTTCTTGTCAAAGTAGTAAATGGTGAAGATATCTTGGAAAATCACAGTATAAGACATCAATAATAACCGACCAAACCAAGAAAAATACGTACATCTGAAACATTGGTTGGTTTGGGCCAATTATTAATTGCCTCGATCTTGTTGGAATCTATTGCAACACCCTACTTTGAAATTACATGTCCCAAAAACATTATCTGTTCTACCCAAAATGCGCACTTCTTCCATTTTGCGTACAATTGTTTCTCCTTCGATATTTGCAATACCAACCACAAGTATCCTCGATGTTCTTCTTTATTTCATGAATAGTTTAAAATATCCTCGATGAAAACAATTACAAACTGATCCAAAAACATCTTAAAAATAAGATTCATTAAATATATAAAGACAGTTGTTGCATTGGCTAAGCCCAAATGGCATGACCAAAAATTCATAATGGATCTACCTGGTGAGAAAATCCATTTTAATAACATCTTCCTCCCTTATTGTCAATTGATGGTAGCCTAAACCTAAATCAATCTTCTAAAACATCGCCGCTCTCTGAATTTGGTCAAATAAATCATACATTCTAGGCATAGGGTACTTGTTTTTTTATATTCACCATGTTCAAGTCACTGTCATCAATACATAAGCCTATAGTACCATTATTTTTCTTTACAAACAACACCGGTGCATCTCATGGAGAGGAACTAGGTCGTACAAACCCCTTGTCAAGTAATTCCTGTAACTGATCCTTAAATTCTTTCATTTTTGTGGGAGTCATTTGATAAGGAGCTTTAGAAATTGGATTGGTTCTCAGAAATACATCTCTCGCAAATTCTATATCTGTATCTGGTGGTAAATCTGCGATATCGCCGGAAAAAAAATCTGGAATTCACACACAACACTAGTATCTTCTACTTTAACAACTGGTTGATCATTAATTGTAACAACAACTAAATATCCATTCCGTTTAAACCAATTTATGTGCTTTCATAACAGATAAAATAGGAATATGTGAGGATATACTTGGACTTGCGACTATAAATCGTTTTCATCATATCAGCATAAACTTGATTATTTTCATTCCACAATCTATTGTAGCTCGATATTTGGAGAGTCAATCCATTCCAAAAATTACATAAAAGTCTGTCATTCCCAAAACTTTCAACGGGGCATACATTTCTAGGTCATGCACATGTACTGAGCATGCTCGAACAATCCTTTCGGTGTGAATCTATTGCCCTGAAGACAATGCTATGTCATTTTTTTTGGTTGTATTGGATGTAATGCCCAGTTTACATACAAATGACTCGAAAATAAAAGAATGTGTGGGTCCCGAGTCAATTAATACAATGGTTGTCATACCATAAATCCGAAACTTGTGATCATAGAGGTATCGGGATCCGCCTCCTCAATAGTCATTGAATACAACCTCCCTTGAACTCTTTTGGTACTAGAACTCAAGTCAACAGAACAAAATTTTGGAAATATGTCCCATTTTCTTGAAACGATAAAATTTTTTTGTTCATTGGAAACATTTTCCAAAATGGTGCTTTAGACAAGTAGGACACATGGGTCGATCATTTATCCACCACTCATGCACCACTGCCTTCACTCGCATGGGTTTCACGATTATCTTCCCTTTCACGAGTCCCACAACTACTATCTCCCTCATTTGCTTTACGTTTTGGTGGCATAATGTTGTCCTACGTGTAAGTCATATTATTTATGTAACGTCCCAAAAATTTGAAGGATCCACGTGAACCACATGCATGCAACTTATCAAATTTTTTAGGTATTTTAATTAATTATTTTTAATGAATCTAATGCATGTTTGTGACATGAATATGTGTTTTATTGCATGGTATATTAAAGTTTCATGCATAAGGGCTTTTAGTAGTTTTCGTGCTCGAACGAGGAACGTAGACGAGGATAATTAAGGAAAAATGTTTTTATTAAATAATTATTTAATATATGGTGTTAATAAGGGTGATTTTTTAAAATGAGCTTTTTTAAGGTATTTTTACTCGACGAGTCGTATTTTAAATCGGTACGCAAAATTTAGCGAGTGAGATGACTTTTTGAAGGCTCAGACAATATTTTCAAAAACGTACCTAAATAAATATTTTTTCGGGAGTGTTTTTGGGCTTAATGAGATTATTTTATTGCTTAATTGGCCTAAAATCCTTTTAACCTATTTTTTTTATTTAAGGTCCATTAGCAATAATTATGTTATTAAGCCTACACTCAACCCTAAACCTAATTTTCTTAAACCCACTTGGCCGCCCCCTTCATCATTCCAGCAGCTCTCTCTTTGAAAATTCCAGCAACTCCCCCTATAGAATTCTCGCAAGTTTTTCAAAGAAAATCCTTCCTCATCTCTCCGGTGCAAGTTCTACGCGTATATCTCAAAGGTTTCGAGCGTAATTATACAAAGACACGCCATAAATCCTTTTTCTCATCATTCATGCTATTTATGCTGATGTGTGTGTGTTTGCAAAAGTGATGCATAGATATATTATGTTGCATCATTTTTGCAAGGTTTGTCATAAAATACGCCTACTGTTTTGCATGAAACTCACGTGTTTGTTGTTTTTGTGTAAGGGGCTGCCAATTTGAAGTGTTAGGGGGATGGATACTTTGGGAGTTAAGGTGTCAAGGGGTTGGAGTCACTAGTTGGTCACGTTTGATGAGGGCCGATCGGTTTTCTTGAGGGGCTAGGGTTTTGCGGTTGGTCGGGTGAAAGGAAAGGGTAGGCTCGGCCAAGTAGGGCTGAACCAGGTCATGGTGCTGTCCAAGAGGGTCCAAAGCTAGGCCTAGGGGAGGTCCATACATTGCCGGTCTCGAGTAGAAGGGAGTTCTAAGAGCTAAGAGTCGATTTAAGACGACACGGTGGCTAAATTGTGTGTTTCTTGAGGAACCGAGGGATGCACAAGCATGGGTCCGAGGGCAGTGCCTAGGTCAGTCAAGGAGGGTCCCGAGGTGGGCTAAGAAGAGTTGGTTCAGGTCTGGTCCCCGTTGGTTTGGTCTAGGGTCGAGAATTCGAGGGTTTAGTGCAATAGGGTTCGGCTCGCTTTGATACAGAAAAATCTAGTAGCTTTCAGGTGTTTTTCGGGGGTTTTAAGTGGGCTGGTATAGGTGTTTAAGGGTTGTTAGGGTATGGTTGAGGCATGGTTTAAGCTTGGAAAGTTTAGGTTAAGTTTCGGGTTGATTCAGATTAAAATCGGGATCCCGGTCCAAGTTTTAAAACGAATCATATAAGTTATAAAATGAGCTCGAGTTTACGTCTAAGAAATGATTATAAATATGTTTTGAGGTATTTTAAGGAGTTTGGTTGGCTTCAGGTCGAAATTTTGAGGCTCAGGGGTATAATGGTCAATTAGGGTTTCCAGGGGCAAAATAGTCATTTTGTACACACGTCAAATTAGCAGTCCTGGCAGAGTCCTAATCACATTTTGACATGTTTTTAATGTTTATGTTATCACAAACATGACTTTTTATAGAAATATGAAAAAATACGTTGCATGCTTGATTTTAATAAAATTTATATATATGCATGATTTTTATAAGTGATGAATACGATGACATGTTTTCGGAGGAAGGGAGTTGGTTGTGACTAATATGATGATTCGATAATATGATGATATGTAAGGCCAAGGCTCAGTGGATGGGTAATACTGTCGCTGATGTCCCCGTCGCCGAGTACCGCGGTTATACGTAGATGGATCCATCGACTAATACGATGATACGAAAGTCACAACTAACTTTTCACTATTGCATGTTATTTATATGTACTTGTTATAATGATTCGGGTGTGTTGAGTCTTTAGACTCACTGGATGTGAATGATGTAGGTGAACATATTGATGAGGAGATTGGAGGCGTTGAATACTGAGTAGGCTGAGTTGGGGATGCACATATTAACCCGATGACCTTGCATTCTTCTGTATATTATGATCATGAGTCATGGGTGTAAAATAATATTTTAAATGTTTTTGCATCTCTTTATACGTTGATGATTTTGACAGCCGTTGATTTCTTTTAAAACAGTATACTAGGAGATTGATTTTATTTTAAGATTTAATTAACTGCAGTTATTTTTATTCAATGGTTGGACGAATTTTTTAAAATGCATGATTGGCTGTTTTTATTCCATGCATGTGTTTGAGGATTTTCGAAAAGAGCTTTATATATATGAATATATATATATATATATATATATATCATAAGCAATAAATGTTGCACTTTAACTTAAGACAAACCTAAATAATAGAAGACATAGGTACATAGTTATTGAGTTTCCAAAGCATAAATATAACCTCGTGTTTTTCTTGTCCAAGAACCTGTGGCTCTGGTACCATTAATCGTGGCACCTGCTTATGCACTCAACTTATTCATGTATTCTAATAATCATAGAGACCTCGTTACAATCAAATTACTTTATACAATTTATAATTCGAAGGAAAGCTAATAAGGAATACTTGAAATTTTAGAAATTTACTATCCACAATTTACATATAAATATTGTTAGAGTAGATGCCCTGCAAGGCAACGGTTGGCTAGGGAATTTATTGACTCAAGTGAAATAAACAATCTTTATTTTAATAAAATTTAACTTTTTATGGTCTTGTTATACTTTATCTATATACCTGTGCAAACAGCATAGATAAAGTCCTTGATTATGCTTTAATACAAATGAATCGTAATTCGATGTTGAAGCTCATTTGTAAACACTGCATATTCTAAATTCGTTCCTAGTCGATTCAGCCGCCTAAAACAGGGATAAAGGTCGCTTGAGCTCGAGACTAGCATCTGTGATGTTGTGTACTGCGTTTCTTGGTAAGGGCATAGAGATGTCCAAACATGCAGATGGGTAGTCATATGATGATTATACCGAACAACCCTCCCTCGAACTTTCTAAGTGGTTATCATTCATCGAGAGGATAATTCCGTGGTTATGATTGTACACCATTAGTCCTTACGACCCGGGACTTCACTGAGGCTCTATATGTTATGGGTGTGCTTTGACTCGTTTACCGGCTCCAGGAGAGTCATCAGGTGGCGAGGTTGGGTACAGTTGCGACACATATACGAGCCAGTGCATTGTAGTCGGGGATTCACCGCTCACCTGCGGGTGTGGATATCTTATGTGATCTGATGTAAGAATAGTGCATGGAATCTCTGGCCAGAGTATGAGATGTACGTTAGAGAAGGAATTCTCAAATAGTACACGCGATGCCACTATTATAGTTATCACATAGTTATCGAATTATTATGCAACCCTCGATGAACCAATGGTTGCAGATTCGATCGGGATATATGAGCTGAAGGGACCGTACTGTACGCTAATCATAATCGATTGGTTCTTGCAGGCACTATCAGTGATACCTAGGGGATCATGGGGCGATGCTACTAGACGCTCTTATCATGATCCGATGGGTGCAATCAGAAATGTGTTCTGACATTCTTAATCAAGGTGTTGATGAAAAGAATGTGGCTAACTAGGGTAAACCCGAATAAGAATAAATATTATTCTGAATCACAAAGAGTTGTGAACCCACGGCTAGCTGTATCCCTGAACCATTGAGGGTCACACAAGCACTGGATCGTTTGTTCCCGTTGAGAGAATAAATTCAAGGAGTTGAATTTAGATAATTAAATTTTGAGAAAATAAATTCAAGGAGTTGAATTTATGATAATTAAATTTTGAGAAAATAAATTCAAGGAGTTGAATTTATATTATAATTCAAGGAGTTGAATTTTTGATAATTAAATTTTGAGAAAATAAATTCAAGGAGTTGAATTTATAAGATAGTAAATTCAAGAAGTTGAATTAGTGAAATTTGGAGAGAATAAATTCAAGGAGTTGAATTTATAAAATTTGATGATTTAATTTATTAAGCTCAAAAGTTGAGTTTATTAAATATTAAATTTTGGAGGTGATAAAATTCAAGGAGTTGAATTTATAATTTAAATATTAAATTCAAATGTTGAATTTATAATGTATTTAATTTATCAAAGCTCAAAGGTTGAGTTTATTAAATATTAAATTAAATATAGTGGGAAGTATGTTTAATAGGCTTGTAGGAGTACAAGTCCAACATACAAAATAATTAAAGTTTAATGGACCTTGATTAATTAATTAAACTAGTTGGACTAGCCCAATTAATTAATCAAGCCCATTAATGTTAATTAAAAAGCCCATGTGTTATTTTATTGTAATTAGGTCATCACTTAATTATAAATAATGGTTGATGAGCTAAACCCTAGCCTCCATGACTTGCAATTCTCGTGAGTAATATTTTTATTGAAAGTTGTTAACTTAATTAATATTATTAATTAAGGAAATTACAAATAGAAATATTAATAAGGATTTCGTCCTTATTTACAGTGAATGACATCCAAAAGGCTTTTAAGAGAGACTTTCGGCTTCTTCCAAATTTCAATTGCTCCTCTCGATATTATTTCTTTTGCAAAGAAGTTTCGGCCACCTTATTGATTGTGATTGGGTCGATTTTTCTTTGTGTTCTATCTCTATGCAAAATATCTTCCAATTTTCTAGTGCAAATTGAAAGAGGAATAAATCATCTAGTCGTGGACCTGATTAAAAGAATAAAGAAGGAGTTCCTTGAAGAAAGTTCGTAGGAATTCATCAAGAGCTATCTCCGCTAACCCCGGAATAGTTGGAGACAAATGACTTGTTCACCAAATGTATAAATTCTATCGCCCTATGAAATGTTTATTTTGTTAAAATCATACGAGCGCCCAAAGGAAAACATATTTTGATTGTCAAAATAAATAAAAATTTTAAATCTTCCGCTGCGTTTGGGTGTGTAGAAAATCGAGATCCAACAGTAGTATCAGAGCCAAGGTTTTTCTAAATCGTATGGTTTGATATTGAATAATTTATTTCTTACCACACAAGAAAAATTTTCAGAAAATTTAGCACCACGAAAATTTATTTTTTTTCAGATTTGCAAAAAAAAAAAAATTAATCTGCCCAGAACTGTTCCGGGCAGTCCGTGCGCCAGGGCCGGGCTACAGCACCGCGCATCGTGCGCGCAAGCGTCCGATGCTTGCGCGCAACGCACGCGCGCAGGCGGCGGATGCCTGCAGCGCCCACTGCAAGCGCAGGCGCCTGCGCGCACCTCGCGCGCTGCGGCGTCGGCGCGCCAGCGAGCGCCTGTGCGCGTTCTGCGCGCACAGGGCCATGCCACTGCCCGAAACGTTCAGGGCAGCGGGCGAGCAGCGAGGGCGACTGCCTGGGATTGTCTCGGGAACAGTGCTGGACTATTGGGCCTGTATTGTTTGGGCCTAGCGTGCAATTTTCTGAATTTTAAAATTTTTGGGCAAAATTGATATTTTTGAAAATTGGTTCAATTTTTCTTTTAAAAATTAATTTTTTGGAAAATTAATAATTTTCTTGTGAAATAAATAATTAGAATATGATTTTAATTATTTATGGTAAAAATGAGTTTTTACGAGAAATCAATTATTATTGATTTAATTGGAAACTAAATAAAGGAGTTTATTTAATTTATTAAATCTGTAATAATTGTCGTGGTTTGTGATAAATTATTAGATATATGATTTATCAATTAATTAAATTGTTTAATTAATTGATGTTAATATTTGATATTAAATACATGGAGGATGATCGAGAGCCTTGACCAATGTGTTAGGTGTATGTTAGGATATTTTACTGTTTTTTTATTATTTTTGTTAATATTTGATATTATTAAAGTGGGCCTGGTTTATGGCCCGTTCCCATCCCATGAGATATATCCCTTATGTGCCATGGCTATTTAAATGTAATTATTAGAAATAGTGGGAGATCAAGATTGGAAGATGGTGGACCCGATGATCAAGATGAAGACATGTAAAATATTGGAAGCTTTTGTAATAAGTTACATTTGCATCCCTGTATTCACCTAGGTTTTGGACCTAGATCCATGTTTGGCTCACATGGATCAAATAGTGTTGGCAATCGATCATCCTTATTTATTGTTGAATGTCATATTATGATATATGCGATATATAATAGTATGCGTGTATGTATATTATTATATAATATAGTTGCATGGATCCGGCAAACATACAAACTCGTGGCACGCGATTTTAAAAATTAAAATGATGAGACAATTTTAAAATTAAAATCCCTCATTTTGAATATGATTCAAAATTCATATCAAACCGTAAAAGTAAAAATTAAAAGAGTTTAATTTTTCCTTGCCTTCCATCAACCGTGGTTGCATGTTGATCTCTACCCGCGGACAGTGTCTGGCTCATATTATTGGGGAGGCCTGTACGTCGGAAAGCTGTGACTCCACCGGACATATGATGTGAATTGAGTGGAACTCCCATGACTTCGGCTCATATTATTGGGGGAACTCATGGCGACTGTCCACTACAATTCAATATTGATGGGTTGGTTTGACACGAGAAAATTAACGGCGTCATATTATTGGGTCCTTATTAAACATGAGGCAAAACACGCGGAGGTTGCATAGGGATGCAATTGGATTCTACCTTTTAGAAATTATAATTGGCTGATATTATTCGGGATTAAAATTGGTTAATTGGACTCTACGTGCCCACTAAGGAAATATGATTTCCCTTTTTCATCAGAGGGTGGTGGAAATGTCAAAATAGTGGGAGGGAGATTTATAAAATAAAATCCATATTTTATATCTTAAAATTATTTTAAAATAATCCGCAACCATTATTCTGTTTCCGTATCAGTATATTTTCGATTTCGTCATGTAATTTATTTTGATTATTAACAAGCTAATCGAATCTAATTTTCAAGACTGGTTGGGAAAATTGTTCTAAATTCGGAGAAAATGATATACACACTAATGTCAGTCCTGCTGAACTGACAATGCATGCAAGATGGTGGGACCATAGTGTGCAAGTTAAAGTGTAATATGCTCGCTTTTATGTCAAATGAACTGTAGGGACAGTTTGAGGAAATGTTGAATGTTGGTGACATTCGAATAAACATGCAAGAGTTGCATGGTACATGAAACTCGTACAGTGATGAAAAACACCATTTTAAAAGCTCATGACTACATGCATGCAAGATGGGGCTCTGGCCCATGAGCGTGGTGTACATATGATTGGGCTTATTGAAAATGTGGTGGGCCTGGAATATGTGATTCCTAACGAGTTAATTGATAACATCAATTTGTTGTCTTTCTCTTCCTCATTTGACGGGGTTATGGTGAACTTCAAGTTTAATAAGATATTTGATAGCCTTGAAAAGCTAGTCAATATGCTTATAATTTATGAGATCACCATAAAATAAGAAAATTGTTGTTTTTATAATGAGCCTTTCGTCAGACGAAAAATGACCCACAAGGTAAGGGAAAGAAATGTTCTGCCCCTCACAAGAAAAACAATCCCAATAAGAGGCAAACTCTGAAAGACACTTAAAAGGCCTACAAAGCCCGATAAGTTAGAACATATTTATTTCACTGCAAGAAGTCCGGACATAAGAAATTATATGTGCCAGAAATGTTCTTGAAATGATAAGTGAATGTCCAAGTAAACATGATTTCAACAACAAACAAAATAAAGCTAGATGATCCAAATCCCACACAAATATGGCATGCTAGACTTGGTCATATTTCCCAAAGAAGGATGCACAAGTTAGTGGGAGAAGACATGTTTGACTTGTCAGACAAAAATTCTCCACCTGCTTGTAAGTCCTGTCTAAAAGGAAAAATGACTAAGACTCCATTAAATGGAAATGTGGAACGTGCGCATGGTCTATTGGATTTGATCCGCACAGACATTTGTGGCCCGCTAAGTGTTAGCACAAAATTTGGGCATTCTTACTTCATTATCCTTACTGATGACCATTCAAGGTATGAGTATGTTTATGAAACACAAATCTGAAACATTTGAAAGGTTCAAAGAATTCAGATCTGAAGTAGAAAAACAGCTAGAAAGGAGTATTAAGACACTTCGATCTGATCGAGGTTGAGAATACTTGAGTGCTGAATTTTTGGGTTATCTAAAAGAGAATGAGATTCTCTCACAGTGGACTGCACCAGCAACACCAAAATTGAATGGTGTTTCTGAACGTCGTGAGCGAACCTTGTTGGACATGGTTTGATCTATGATGGGATTCGCTGAATTGCCTACATCGTTTTGGGGCTTTGCGCTTGAAAAAGCATTTGATAAAACACCATATGAGATATGGATGGGAAAAACTCCCAAATATTCTTACATGAGAATATGGGGATGTCCTGCTTACGTGAAGCAGACAATGGGAGACAAATTGGATAGTAGATCCGCTTTGTGCTATATTGTAGGATATCCAAAGAATTCTGTTGGATATTATTTATATCATCCCAATTTTTGTTTCAAGAAATGCCACCTTTTTGGAAAAGGAGTTTCTATTAGATAGAAAAGGCAAGATGATAGAACTTGAAGAAATTCAAGATACTCCCTCAACTATAGAAGTTGAACCCATTTCCCAAGAACCAGTAGTTGAAGTGCAAGCTCCTAGAAGGTCTGATAGGGTTATTAGACCGCCTGCAAGATATACGCTTCTTCATGAACAAAGCCACGATAAGCATTGTGTTGGATGTGATCCAATGAATTTCAAAGAAGCAATATCGGATACTGATTCAACCAAATGGCTTGAAGCCATGCAGTCAGAAATGGACTCTATGTATTCAAACCAAGTCTGGACATTGGTGGATCAACCTGAGGGAGTCGTTCCCATAAGATGCAAATGGATCTACAAAAGAAAGCTTGGGCGGATGGGAAGGTAGTGACCTTCAAAGCTAGGCTAGTTGCAAAAGATTATACTCAAAGGCAAAGAGTTGTCTATGAGAAAACTTTTTCACCAGTTGCTATGTTTAAGTCCATTAGAATACTACTAGCTATGGCAGCATAGTATAACTATGAGATATGGCAAATGGATGTAAAGACTGCATTCCTCAATGGAGACATCAAAGAGGAAATTGATATGTCTCAACCTGAGGGATATACATCAGTAGGAAGTGAGCATAATGTATGCAAACTTCAGAGATCAATATATGATCTCAAGCAGGAGTAAAGGAGTTGGAACCTCAGATTTGATAGCACTATCAAAGAGTTTGGTTTTGCTAAGAATCCTGAGGAACCGTGTGTGTACAAGAAAGTTAGTGGGAGTGCAGTGACATTCCTAATACTTTATGTTGATGTCATGCTCATTGGGAATGATGTAGGATTACTGCAATCAATTAAAGTATGGTTAGCCAGTAAATTCTCCATGAAAGACATGGGTGAAGCATCCTACGTATTGGGAATACAAATCTATAGAGATAGATCAAATAGGATGCTCGGACTCACCCAAGCCACCTATATCGATACCATTATAAAACGATTCTCTATGGAAGAGTCCAAGAGAGGATACTTACCAATGTGTCATGGTATTACTCTATCTAAAGCAATGTGTCCCAAAACTGATGAAGAGATAGAGATGATGACACGAATTCCATATGCGTCAGCCATTGGTAGTATCATGTATGGTGTGATATAGACACGTCTGATGTTGCTTACGCTCTGAGTGTTACAAGCAGATATCAGGCAAACCCTGGTCCAATGTATTGGAAGGCCGTGAAAGATATTCTTAAGTACTTGAGAAGGACTAAGAACTTGTTCATGGCCTATGGGGTGGAGAATTGAAATTGGAAGGCTACACTGATTCTGGCTTCCAATGTGACGTAGATGATTCGAAATCAATCTCTGGCTTTGTATTCATTCTTAATGGTGCGGCTGTCTCTTGGAAAAGTTCCAAGTAAGACACCGTTGCGGATTCCACCACTGAAGCTGAATACATTGCTACATCTGATGCAGCCAAAGAGGTAGTTTGGATGATGAATTTTGTCCAAGAGTAGGGCGTTATTCCTGAATGGAGTTGATCCAGTCCCGTTGTACTGGGACAACACTGGTACCATTGCACAAGCAAAGGAACCAAGGTCTCATCAGCGATCAAAACATGTACTGAGGAAGTTCCACATCATACGGGAGATTGTGGGAAGAGGAGACATATCAGTCGAAAGAGTCCCCTCTGCAGATAATGTTGATGATCCACTTACAAAGCCCTTGCCAGGACAATTGTTTGAAAAGCATCGCGAAGCAATGGGATTAAGGGTAGTTGGCTCTAGGGTAAGTGGGAGATTGTTAAAGTAGATGCCCTGCAAGCCAACGGTTGGCTAGGGAATTTATTGACTCAACTGAAATAAATAATCTTTATTTTAATAAAATTTAACTTTTTATGATCTTGTTATACTTTATCTGTATACCCGTGCAAGCAGCATAGATAAAGTCCTTGATTATGCTTTAATACAAATGAATCGTAATTCGATGTTGAAGCTCATTTGTAAACACTGCATATTCTAAATTCGTTCCTAGTCGATTCAGCCGCCTAAAACAGGGATAAAGGTCGCTTGAGCTGGAGACTAGCATTTGTGATGTTGTGTACTGCGTTTCTTGGTAAGGGCATAGAGATGTCCAAACATGCAGATGGGTAGTCATATGATGATTATACCGAACAACTCTCCCTCGGACTTTCCAAGAGGTTATCATTCATCGAGAGGATAAGTCCGTGGTTATGATTGTACACCATTAGTCCTTACGACCCGGGACAACATTGAGGCTCTATATGTTATGGGTGTGCTTTGTCTCGTTTACCGGCTTCAGGAGAGTCATTAGGTGGCGAGGTTGGGTACAGTTGCGACACATATAGGAGCCAGTGCATTGTAGTCGGGGATTCACCGCTCACCTGCGGGTGTGGATATCCTATATGATCTGATGTAATAATAGTGCATGGAATCTCTGGCCAGAGTATGAGATGTACGTTAGAGAAATAGTTCTCAAATAGTACACGCGATGTCACTGTTATAGTTATCACATAGTTATCGAATTATTATGCAACCCTCGATGAACCAATGGTTGCAGATTCGATCGGGATATATGAGCTGAAAGGACCGTATTGTACGCTAATCATAATCGACTGGTTCTTGCAGGCACTATCAGTGATACCTAGGGGATCATGGGGCGATGCTACTAGACGCTCTTACCATGATCCGATGGGTGCAATCAGAAATGAGTTCTGACATTTTTAATCAATGTGTTGATGAAAAGAATGGGGCTAACTAGGGTAAGCCTGAATAAGAATAAATATTATTCTGAATCACAAAGAGTTGTGAACCCACGGCTAGCTGTATCCCTGAACCATTGAGGGTCACACAAGCACTGGATCGTTTGTTCCCGTTGAGAGAATAAATTCAAGGAGTTGAATTTATGATAATTAAATTTTGAGAAAATAAATTCAAGGAGTTGAATTTATATTATAATTACAGGAGTTGAATTTATGATAATTAAATTTTGAGAAAATAAATTAAAGGAGTTGAATTGATAAGATAGTAAATTCAAGAAGTTGAATTTATGAAATTTGGAGAGAATAAATTCAAGGAGTTGAATTTATAAAATTTGAGGATTTAATTTATTAAACTCAAAAGTTGAGTTTATTAAATATTAAATTTTAGAGGTGATAAAATTCAAGGAGTTGAATTTATAATTTAAATATTAAATTGTAATGTTGAATTTATAATGTATTTAATTTATCAAAGCTCAAAGGTTGAGTTTATTAAATATTAAATTAAATATAGTGGGAAGTATATTTAATGGGCTTGTAGGAGTACAAGTCCAACATAAAAAATAATTAAAGTTTAATGGACCTTGATTAATTAATTAAACTAGTTGGACTAGCGTAATTAATTAATCAAGCCCATTAATGTTAATTAAAAAGCTCATGTGTTATTTTATGGTAATTAGGTCATCACTTAATTATAAATAATGGTTGATGAGCTAAACCCTTGCCTCCATGACTTGCAATTCTCCTGAGTAATATTTTTATTGAAAGTTGTTAACTTAATTAATATTATTAATTAAGGAAATTACAATTAGAAATATTAATAAGGATTTCATCCTTATTTACGTGAATGGCATCCAAAAGACTTTTAAGAGAGACTTTCGGCTTCTTCCAAATTTCAATTGCTCCTCTCGATATTTTTTCTTTTGCAAAGAAGTTTAGGCCACCTTATTTGATAGGGATTGGGTCGATTTTTCTTTGTGTTCTATCTCTACGCAAAATATCTTCCAATTTTCTAGTGCAAATTGGAAGAGAAATAAATCATCTAGTCGTGGACCTGATTAGAAGAATAAAGAAGGAGTTCCTTGAAGAAAGTTCGTAGGGATTCATCAAGAGCTATCTCCGCTAACCCCGGAATAGTTGGAGCCAAATGACTTGTTCACCAAAGGTATAAATTCTATCGCCCTATGAATGTTTATTTTGTTAAAATCATACGAGCGCCCAAAGCAAAACATATTTTGATTGTCAAAATAAATAAAATTTTTAAATCTTCCGCTGCGTTTGAGCTTGTAGAAAACCGAGATCCAACATATGATGCAATGGAGGAAGTTTGAGCCTTAAAAACTTGTATTTTGGTTATAAAAATTTCAGCAGCACTTCCTCGTATTTTGGGCCTATCCAACATCCCAATCAACAATTTATATATATGATTTAGTACCAACTATCATATTTAAGACTACTCAACTCATAACACACTTGTAAAATCCATGAAATGGACTTAACTATAGTTAAACGCAGGATTCACATACATTACACAATCTGTAAATAAACACATATGATCTTCAAAACAATATAGTATTATCTTCTGAGTAAAATTTCAAACAATCGCATAAACATACTCATAAGATACAATTCCTTATTTATAAAACCCCAAAATCATACTTATTTTATTCAATATATCATAGACATATTAGGTTCATGATATGCGAAAGCCATATTTTAGTCATATCTAGTTTCTTATAAGACCAGACATGTTGCAAGTATCCACTGAAAGCTCGACGCCCTATTCATTCTTAGTACCTGGACCTGCAACATACGTGTTACATGAGTTTAAAACTCATCAAGTTTGGCTTAGGATAACAAGTTGCATAGAAAAAATCGTACTTATCAATGTCATGATGTAGTTTAAAATACAGTAAATCAATGTGTGTACACTATTGATGTGACCTTGCTGAAATGGATTAATCGGGTAAGGGGTTCCAACAGATCAAATCAGTAATTTATAGTGTTTGGGAATTTGAGTGAAGATGATGGCAACAACAACACCTGCAACTAAGAAAGAAACTCGTGAATGGGCGCCGGAGGGATGTCCAGCGTAGCCACTCCGATGCTAAAGTCAGCAGTTTTTAGATGAACACAAGCAATATTCGAGAAAATATGTAAGTACTTGAGAGTTGAAGAATTTCAGAATCTATAAATGACATTAATACCTGCTATTTATAGTAGAAAAATGAGGTAGGTACCTCGATTCTCGCACCACCTACTAAGTATGGCAAGTCGGCTGCCCGTACTTTGTAGCTTCTGATGACTTCTAAAATACTCCAAGTCCAAGTTGCATGGACAGATTTAGACGGCCTGTATCAATCACACTCGAGTGTGATGCAATTCTCGAGGTGACCCGAGTAGTAGGGTACCCGGGTATTTGCTTGAGAGACCGGGCTATGATGATAATTCCCTGGGAAGAAGCGAAGTGCCCGGATCCTGAAGAAAGTGCCCGGCCTAATGGCTCTGTTCTGGATTATCCAAGTAATAAATTGGGTTAACGACAACCCGAATTCTTATGAGGGTATCACCACCCATCTCTAAAATAGTCGGGCTAGAGTCCTGCTCGCTGTCCTGATCAGTCATACTTGCATTATTCAGCACACAACTCAGAATGTGTAAGAGCATCGGGTGCTTCAAAGATCCCACAGATGGGATGAGATACCGGGGTCTGATACCACCCGTGTTTTAAGTAATATTCCGGGGTCTCGAATCTCCCGGACTTTGATAAGATGACGGGGCCTCAAATCTCCCGGGCTTTAGATATTGTGTCGTATAGTATTCTCGGGCAGTTCAAGGGGTGTCACTATGAAGCAAGCTTTAGCATTAAATTCTCGCCGAAAACCGTTCCATTTTCCGAAAATCCGATAAGTCTGACACATTGACATTTGTGCACATCCTTTCACATGCTCGGTACAATTTACGAGGCACATATTGATCGTCCACGTGTATTTAGATTAGCAGCCGAGATCTCCCCTCACCGCCTATATATATTAGCCCTCCTTTTTCAAAAATTACTTGCAAATTCAAACAATCGCGGAAGCTCTTGCAATTTCTTTTCTCGATACCTCAATTCTCCGACGCACAAAATCATCCTCCTCCGGCGATTCTCCACCACTTTTCTCCCCAATACTTGTAAGTTTTCTACCTTTTTCCCCAAAAACGTCAAATTCTACCTCATCTACTTCTGGAGCAAATGCGCGAGTCTCACCTGGTGATGAGTCCACCGTGATGCGCTCTAATTCTTCCCCTTCTCCCCCTCCCCGTCGCACTATTACCCAAATTTCTAAAAAACCCACCGCTCACCAAACAAAACCATCTTTCTCCAAACCTTCCTCTTCTGGCCACTCTCGGGCTCTGCAAAAGAGCAAGGGTAAGGGCAAAGCCCGGGCGTCGAACCCTCCTCCTACTGAAACCCCGAGAATTCCCTGGTTCTCCTCAATGAGCAGCACTTTGCGCTCGGGAACGGACGAGGAAATTCGAGTCTTGGGTTCCATTCCCTCCACCTTTTCTATTTTGATACCCGGGCCCTCTGATAGAGCTAATAACCCTCCCCCTGGGTATACAACTTTCTTTCGGGACCAAGTTAGGAATGGTCTCCGATTTCCTGTTTCTCCCTTCTATATTGCGGTTTCCAAGTTTTTGGGTGTACCCGTTAACCAATTCCATCCCAATTCTTTTAGGATTATGGCCTCAGCATATGTCATATTCAAAATGAACAATCTTCTCATCTCCCCTCTTATCATCCATTACTTCTTTTCTTGTAGACTCAGAGATAATGTCTTCTCCTTGACTGCCCGGCTAAACGCCGGATTCCTTGATTAAATCCCTTCCTCTCAGAAGGGTTGGAAAGGAAGATATTTTTATATCCAACTCCAGGGACCCCTGCCCTGTCTTACCGGCTTCCTCCCCTCTCTACCTCACAACCTGACCTTCCCAACACTTACAAATTCGAAGAGCCCTTCCTCGTAAGCCAAACCCTGATGGAGGGGCGTAATATTCATCTTCTACCCTTATTTCGAATGAAAATTTAATTTCTTATGGGTTGAGTGCTCGGGTTGAGGACCCTTTGGACCGAGTAATAGATGAGGTTGATGGCTCGGGCTCTCAACCCGGTAATTGCTCTTTCTCTTCCCTATCTTTCATATTTCGCCTTTTATTTTTACTCGTAATGTATACTAACTCCTTTCCCTTTGTAGACAAAATGCAAGAGGCGTTTCTGAAGAAACTGGAGGCCGAGAGGGTGGCTAAGGAGAAAAGACTGGCTGCCCTGCGAGCAGCTGCTGAGGAGAAGAGGCTGGCTACTGAGGCGGCCGGCCAGTTGAAGAAGTCAACTCGGGTGGGATCTCTCCCCGAGCAGCAAACATCCCGGGTAGAATATCAAGATTCTGAGGATCACATTCCTCTCCTCTAGAGGAAAAGAAAAGCCATTTCTAGCCCTGAGATAGTCCTGGTGGAGAGTGAAGGAGGTCAAAGCTCCTCCTGGGCTAGTCAATCACCCAACTTTCCCGGTCAACAGTCCAACCAGGAGCTTCTTCAGGAGCCCCTGCTGCCCGAGCAACCTTCCCGGGTTAGTATTTTCAAGTCGGGATCTCTTCCTACTGGGGTTCATCTCCTTAAGCAGATGTTGATTCCTGAGGAAGAGGCCCACTTAAAGAGTTCCTTGCCAGCCACCCGGTTCCTCGAGGGCTCGAACCTTCTTGTTTCTGTAAGTCCTCCCTTCCCTTTTCCTTTCATTCTTTTCATTTTTTTTAACATGTCACATACAGGCTGCTCAAATGATTGTCTCGGCCTTTGAAGAGGTGGCTCCGGTGGCCACAAAAAAGAACCATCAATCCCGGGCTCTTCAAGAGCTCCATGACCAACTCCAGGCCGAGCTTTCCCGGGCAAAGACTGCTCGAGAAGAAGATGTGGCCACCCTCCAGGCTGCTGTGGAGTCGACCCAAGCATATCTGGCCCAAGCCCGGGCTGCTATTCAGGAAGGGCTCCTTAGGGAGTCGGCCCTTAAGGGCAACAATAGATCATTGTCCGAGGGTTTTGAAGAGCAGATGAACCAGGCCAAGAATGCTGAGAAGGCCCTGGCTGAGTATGAGCAAAGCAAGGATCAGTTCAAGACTTCCTTCCTCTCATCCCCTAAATTTAAAGTGGCCATTGAAGATCGAGCCTATCCTCTCTTCAAATCGGGCTTTAAGAAGTGCCGGAAACAATTTGAAGATGCCGGGCTTCTGCCAAGGATAGGGCAGACTTCCCCGATTTTAGACAAGCTGTTGCATCACTTCCCAAGGAGGGAGAGAAGGAAGCAGAAGATTCTGAAGAAGAAGAACAACCAAGAGATGAGCAAATGGATCTAGAATAAGATTTGCATTTGTATTTTCCTTCTTTTACTTGCTTTATTTGTAACATCTCGGCTTCCGGGCTTTGATTAATGCAACTTTAATTGCCTTCACTTGTTCTTAATAATATTCTGATAAACCCGGGATCTTGATCCCTCAAGATTTAGATTAGTCGAGGTGTGGTTCCCCGAGCCAGGGTGTAGTGCCCTGGGCTTTTTAGAACCAAGGTACGGAGCCTTGGGCCGGAGAGCATGTCTCGGGACTTGGGAATGGTCGAGGTGTGGTTCCCCGAGCAAGGATGTAGTGCTCTGGGCTTTAGAACCAAGGTACGGAGCCTTGGGCCGGGGAGCATGTCCCGGGACTTGGGAATGGTCGAGGTGTTGTTTCCTGAGCCAGGGTGTAGTGCCCTGGGCTTTTTAGAACCAAGGTACGGAGCCTTGGGCCGGGGAGCATGTCCCGGGACTTGAGAATGGTCGAGGTGTGGTTCCCCGAGCTAGGGTGTAGTGCCCTGGGCTTTTTAGAACAAAGGTACGGAGCCTTGGACCGGAGAGCATGTCTCGGGACTTGAGAATGGTCGAGGTGTGGTTCCTCGAGCCAGGGTGTAGTGCCCTGGGCTTTTTAGACTAACCGAGGCTTGGTACATCTCGGTTTAAGATACCAGACATAATATGTAACTTTTTTCTCGAGAAAATAGATCCTTCATTATATCTTCCCTAAAACAATTACATTGGTTAAGCATAATACTTCTTTAAATTAAATACATTCCAAGGTCTTTTGAGAGAACATCCTTGGACATCTTCTAGATAAAAAGATCCCGAGTTGACTCTCCGAATGATTTTATAAGGTCCTTCCCATCGTGCTTCTAACTTTCCAACATCCCCAGCAGGATTGACTTTTTTCATGACTAGATCTCCTACTTGGAAGTCTCGGATGCGGACCTTCTTGTTATATGACTTCATAACCCGGCTCCTGTATGCCTCCATTCGAATGAATGCTAGGTCTCTCTTTTCTTCTATTAAGTCCAATTCCATGGCACGGCTTTGATCGTTATCATCCGGGTAAGATTCTACCCGGGAAGAAGTTTGCCCGATCTCAACTGGAAGGACTGCTTCAGAACCATATACCATGTTAAAAGGAGTTTCTTGAGTAGATGCCCGGGGAGTGGTTCCGTATGCCCAGAGAACACTGGGTAATTCTTCCACCCAATCTTTTCCTTTACCTTTTAGGCATTGTTTTTAGTGCTTGTACAATAATTCTATTGACAACTTATGTTTGGCCATTAGCTTGAGGATAGGCAACAGAGGTGAAAGACTGAATAATTTTCATTTCCCGGCACTAGGATGTAATTTTTTTGCCCTGAAACTGTCTTCCATTATCTGAGATCAGTCTTCTAGGCACTCCAAACCGACACATAATGTTTTTCCACAGAAATTTCAGAACTTCCTTCTCAGTGATCTTAGCTAAGGGCTCAGCTTCTACCCACTTGGAAAAATAATCAACAGCTACTAGCAAGAATTTCTTCTGAGCCCGGGCAATTGGGAAGAGACCCACAATGTCCTTGCCCCACTGATCAAAGGGGCAAGATGCCCAAATAGGCTTCATGAGTGTGGCCGGGCTATGTTGAAAATTTGAATGATGTTGGCAGCCCTTACAAGCCTGGACCATCCGAGTAGAATCTTGGCTAAGAGTTGGCCACCAGAACCCGGCAAGCATTGTCTTCCGGGCCAATGATATTCCTCCGAGATACTCAGCACAACACCCTTCATGAATTTCTTGGAGGACATAATCCACCTCTTTTTCAGATAAGCATTTTAGAAGAGGTCCCTGGAATGATCTCCTGTACAAGATATTATTTAAGAGAACGAACCTAGGAGCTTGTCTTTTAATCTTTTGAGCTCGGGCTTTGTCCTTGGGTAGTTCGCTTTTTACAATGAACCTGATCAGAGGTGTCATCCAGGAGTCCTCGGGGTACTGGTAATATTTCTTCCTCGGTGGAAAGGATCAACAGGGAAAAATGCAAGACCTACCGCGTGCTAACTTCTGACAAAGAAGCAGCCATTTTTGCCAAAACATCTGCCTCGCCTTTCTCCTCCCGGGGTATTTGTTCAATACTCCAATCAGCAAAGATTTCTGCCTGATCTCGGATGAGCTGCAAATATTTGAGCATCTTGTCATCCTTAGCTTCATACACACCTTTGATCTGTTGAGTGATTAGTTGTGAGTCGGAGTACAGAATAATCCGGGAAGCTCCGACTTCTCGGGCAGCTCGGATACCAGCAAGAACAACCTCATACTCGGCCTCATTATTGGTTACCCGAGAATCAATCCTTAGCGTCAATTTGATCTTTTCTCTCGGGGGGATATTATCACAACCCCTACTCCACATCCAGCAAGGCTAGACGCCCCATCCACAAAAATTCTCCACACTTCTTCTTCGTCAGGCTAAACCATCTCTGATAAAAAATCTGACAAGGCTTGTGCTTTGATGGCAACCCGGGGTTTGTACTCAATGTCATATTCCCCCAACTCAACTGTCCACTTGATCATCCGCTCGGACACTTCTGAGTGAGTCATAATCCTTCCGAGAGGACTATTGGTAAGAAAAACGATTTCGTGCGACAGGAAGTATGGTCGCAGCTTCCAGGGCGGTCACGATCAAAGCTAAAGCAATCTTCTCCACTTCGCTATATCGAAGCTCGGGGCCTCTTAGAGCATGACTGACATAGTAGACAAGCTTTTGATCAGAGCCTTCTTCTTTTATCAAGACTGAACTGACAACATACTGAGTAGTAGATAGATAAACGAATAGTCTCTCCCCGGGCTCCGGCTTCACCAATACAGGGAGCTCTGCAAGGTGGATCTTCAAATCTTGGAAGGCCTGTTCACACTTTTCATCCCACCCAAATTGTTGGGCCTTCCTTAGGACATGAAAGAAAGGATAACTTCTGTGCGCTGACCAGGAAATAAATCGAGAAAGGGAAGCAATCCTCCCGGTCAGCTTCTGTACTTCTTTGATAGATCGGGGAGATGGCATGCACAACACGGATTTGACTTTCTTGTGATTCACCTCAATCCCCCGGTCTGTCACTATGAAACCCAAGAACTTGCCACTCGTCACTCCAAAGATACATTTGGAAGGATTGAGCTTGATTCCATAGCTCATCATAGTGGCAAAAGTTTCTTCCAGATCAGCAATAAAGTCCGAAACCTTCTTAGATTTTCCCAGAATATCATCCACATAAACTTCCACATTCCGGCCCAGTTGCTTCTCAAAGACTCTGTTCATTAGACGCTGGTAAGTAGCCCCTGCATGCTTCAACCCGAAATGCATTACAATATAACAAAATGTACCTTCCGAAGTGATGAAGCTGGCTTTATCTTGATCATTCTTGGCCAGGGGGATTTGATGAAACCCCTGGTATGCGTCCATGAAACTCAGCAGTTCGAAGCCCGAGGTGGAATCCACCAGTTGATCAATCCTGGGCAGGGGATAATGATCTTTGGGACAAGCTTTGTTGAGATCGCGGAAATCTACGCACATTCTCCATTTCCCGATGGACTTAGGTACCAGCACCACATTCGAAAGCCATGTAGGAAATTGAATTTCTCGAATGTGGCCGGCCTTCAAAAGTTCTTTCACTTGCTCATCAATAACTATGTCCTATTCAGGACCAAAATGTCTATTCTTTTGCTTCTCTGGGCGAGATCCCGGGAGAATTTTTAGTTGGTGCTCCAATATCAAGGGAGAAATCCCTGTCAACTCCTGTTGGGACTAGGTAAACACATGAATATTAGCTTTTAAACAGTTAATCAAACTAACTCGGGTGGATGTACTGAGGTCCCGAGCCACCCGGATTTGCTGGCCTGGTCCAACTTCTATCAGCTCCTGTTCCTCCTCAGCGACAAAATGTACTTCCCCTTTCTCCACTATTCTCCCTCCCCCTTCTTCAACCTTTGCTTTCTTTCCCTCCCTCCTGGTTTTGCTCTGATCAGCCCGGACTGCCTCCACATAGTATTTCCGGGAAGAAGGTTGATCTCCCCGGACTTCTCCTACCCGGGCTCCCACAGGAAACTTTATCTTTTGATGGTAAGTGGATGCCACAGCCCTTAACTCATTCATAACCGGCCTCCCAAGAATGATGTTATATGATGATGGGGAGTCCACAACAGTGAAAGAAGTCATCACCGTATTTTTGAGATCTTAGGAGCCCAGGGTTAGTGGTAAGACAATCTCCCCTTCAGAGTAAACCACATGGCCAGCAAAGCCAAAAAGGGCAGTTTTCACAGCTTCCAAATGGTAACCCTTAAAATTCATCTGCACGAAAGCATCTTTAAAGGTTACATTTACAAAGCTGCCCGAGTCTATAAAGACCCTCAAGATGTCATAATTTGCCATCCGGGCTTGGTTAACCAGGGCATCATTGTGAGGCAGATTCACCCCCTTCAAATCCTCTAGGCCAAAACTGATGACCGCCTCGTTCCTCCTTGTTCCCTCTACCTCCATACACTCCCTCCTACTCCTTGATTTTCTCGCCCGATTGGAGTCTCCATCAGTGGAGCCTCCTGATATCATTTTAATCAACCCTGTAGCGGGAGGCGAACTCTTTTTTCTTTCGTGCTCGGGCTCTCTTCTTCTCCCGGACTCACTCCTTCGGACTACTCCTTACACCTTCTCGGGCGCTGGATCCTGGCTGCCGAGATGTCCAAGGTGGCAATCTCGGTCTTTTGTTGTCGTGACTAGGTCCCTGGGGCGGAGGGTAAGACATAATCTCCCTTCAGTGTCTTGCAGTCCTCGGTGTTATGATAACACACTTTGTGGAGAGTGCAAAATCCTCTCTTCTCTGGCCGGGATAATTGATGGTCCGGGGCCAGGTCTCTACTGCATTCTTGGACTTCTCTCTCTCGGGCAATCTTCAGAGGCACGTGATGAGAAAAGTGCCCTGGATTACCCCTCTTCTGTCCTCTCTCCTCGGGCTTAGGCACCCGATCCCCTCTCTTCTTCTTTATAGCCTCCCTCTTTTGCTTCTGAGCTTCTTTCATATTGATATACTTCTCTGCCCGGGACAATAAGTCCTCGAAATCCCCGGGCACCTTCTTGGTTAATGATTTGAAAAATTCACCCTCCCTCAAGCCTTGGGTGAACGCGGTCGTCTTTGTTTCAGTGGCACAAGTGGGGACATCCAGAGTCACTCTATTAAATCTTCTAATATAAGCCCTCAGACTCTCCTCCGGGCTCTGCTTGACCTCAAAAAGACTAAAAGCGGTCTTCTTGTAATTTTTGCTATTGCTGAAATGGTGTGAGAACACCTTCTGAAAGTCTTTGAAGTAATGTATGCTTTGAGGGGCTAATCCCTCGAACCATCTCTGGGCCGAATCCACCAATGTTGTCAGGAACACCTTACACTTTATTCGATCAGTGTAACAATGCAGCATGGTCATGTTTTCAAACCTGGCCAGGTTCTCCTCAGGGTCTGAATTGCCATCGTAATCCTTTACTTTGGCAGATTTGAAATTCCCGGGAAGAGGTTCCCGGACAATTATATCAGCAAATGGGCATCCTCTGGTGACTTCCCGGGAAGTGCTCCGGCTCTCCAACTGTCCTTCCAGCACCTTCATCTTCTGCCTCAACTCCAACAACTCTTCCGCCATAGTTGGAGATTTGGACCCGGCGCTGGACTCCTCAGTCTTCTCCTCTTAACTCCTCCTCCTCCCACAACTCTTGCTCTTGCTCCTGCTCATGCTCTTGTCTATCTCCGGGTGGTGTAACATGCTGAGAAAATTCTTTCTTGGCCATAGCTTGCTTTACCGCATCGGATATAATCTTTTTCAGCTCTTCCGGGGTCATGGTAATGAGATTTGGTCTGGCGTTATTAACACCACCTTGTCTCGAAGTCTGCCCTCTATCATCCTGGGCCCGAGAATTATCTTGGTTAGTTCTTCTTGTACGAGCCATATCCACGTCTTAATCTCGAGTTCCCACAGACGATGCCAATGATGTGACCTTGCTGAAATGGATGAACCGGGTAATGGGCTCCAACAGATCAAATCAGTAATTTATAGTGTTTGCGAATTTGAGTGAAGATGATGGCAACAACAACACCTGCAACTAAGAAAGAAACTCGTGAATGGGCGCCAGAGAGGTATCCGGCGTAACCACTCCGATGCTAAAGTCAGCAGGTTTTTAGATGAACACAAGCAATATTCGAGAAACTATGTAAGTTCTTGAGAGTTCAAGAATTTCAGAATCTATAAATGACATTAATACCTGCTATTTATAGTAGAAAAATGAGGTAGGCACCTCGATTCTCGCGCCATCTACTAAGTATGGCAAGTCGGCTGCCGGTACTTTGTAGCTTCTGATGACTTCTAAAATACTCCAAGTCCAAGTTACTCTGACAGATTTAGACGGCCTGTATCAATCACACTCGAGTGTGATGCAATTCTCGAGGTGACCCAGGTTGTAGGGTACCCGGGTATTTGCTTGATAGCTCGGGCTATGATGATAATTCCCTGGGAAGAAGTGAAGTGCTCGGGTCCTGAAGAAAGTGCCCGGCCTAATGGCTCTGTTCTGGATTATTCAAGTAATAAACCGGGTTAACGACAACCCGGATTCTTATGAGAGTATCAACTATATTCTCATCTTATGACATTCATAAGTAACATAAGCCTAGTCCATGTTCGTATTCATTATTTGCAAATATATATACAGTCATTGTAGCAGCTTTGCTACCGTAGTCTTTGAAACACAATCGTCGTCGTTATCAATAATCTTTGAGACACAACTGTCACTATAGTCATTTTACATTTTATGTTAAATAACTTGCACATTGAAAATGGACCTTCATAAAACATCATTTGACTCATATTTTTATTCATTCAAACTTAAACATGCATATTGTTTTATCCTCTTATATAGGATATTCATAAACATAATAGTCAAATGAAGCTTGTTCAAACTCATACTATTAAATTATAGTGCTTTAAGAATCTAAATTTTAATAGTAACCTTGTACATTTTTACATATATCATATGTGATATCCCTTGTCCCAAATCTTAAAAATTAAAGATTTAAAATGAGTTTATAATGGGCTTATAATAGACTTCTATAGCAACTTGGGTTAATCATTTTCGTAAAATGAGGACGAATACGAAGTAGTTGCTATAGAGATCTGTTTTGCAGTCATGCAGGCGCGGACATGGGCTCGAGGAGTGACAAGATGGTATCAGAGGCCGGTCACCAGCAATGAACACCGGCAAATAATTGCTGAAACAAAATGTGGAAATGTGATTGGTTGATTCTAGGCTGTGAAAAATCAATAAAATTTCAATCAACCCTTAGCTCAAAATCTTGAAATTTAACATAGGTTGCATCTACACTAATAAAAACATGAATTATATGAATATTTACAGCCCTATAGAAGGATTTTCTGCGTAGACCTTATTTTCAGGATTCCTAGGTTGGGGGTGATTTTGATGCAAGAAATGAGCTCAAAATAGAGTTCTTTTTCATTAAAATGGTAAAAATCGCGTCGTGAAAATACAAATCTGCGCGGAAGGCTGCTCAAGCGCTTCTTTTTCCCTGAGGAGATTCTGCAACGCTAGGGGTAGGCCCTTAAGCGCTGCTCATGTGCAATGCCAGGCGGACACTTAGGCACCACTTTCCAGGTGCTTGGGCGCCCTGGCTACGTATTTTTGACCTAAAAATCATTTTTGTGATCCTTTAATCATATTATTACGTTCTTATATCAACCATATATGCAATAATGCACATACTTTTCATTCCAAATATTAACAAGCAACTTAATCCTTCATCTCCGAGAATTTGCTTTCTCAATGATAATAAAACCAACAATTCCATTCCTTGATTTACTTTACATCTAAGTCCCCATCATGTCAATGCTAATCATAGTTCAACATATTATTTTCTATCATTACTTAACGATATCACAATGCATAGTTAAACTAGGTCATAAGGGAATTCATGTCACAATACACAAGGAATTACAACATAATTGTATATTTTAATACGATATCCTAAGCCACTTAAAATAATCATGAAAATCACAATTAAGACGATATGTATGAATCATTGTAGGGATGACCGGACACTACGCTTGAACTCATGACTTAGTTCTGGTATCAATTCTTATGATCAAACGTTTATCACTAGAACAATAGTTATAGTTGCTTGTAATACGCAACTTTATTTCTTTACACTCATGATAGTGCAGAGTGCACCTACTTGGGTGCTAATGGCTTGGGCTGTTAAGAACATGAGTTCGGAGATGTGCGTGTTTATCTGTTGATATTGTCTCATATCACTTAGAGATTAGTCTTATTCTTTCTTTATCGTCGAATTTGTCTCCAACATAGATAGTATTACTCGTTAATATCTGACGTCACTCTTTTACGGCTCAACTAGCCAACCAGATCAAGTGGTGGAATGTCAACAGCTTGACGCAAGAGAACTTACCAGGATGTCACTTTTCTCATTATTACTCTCACTCGTGTATATTTAACCCAACAGATTTAATTTGATAATTGATTTCAAATTACCTGTATTAAAACTAAAAAAAGAAAAATGACTTGATTTATGTTTGAATTTGAAATCTATTACAATTGTTTAATAAATATGTATAAGGTTGTATTTGGATTGAGAATTATGAGTGAAATGGATTTAGCTCAAATTTAGATGAAGGATTTGAAATCTTTTGGGTTGTTCAAATTAGGGCTGCAAACGAATCGAGCCGAATTGCGAACTTTTCCTGTCGGCTCGAAAAATTATTGATTCAAATTCAAAATTTCAAATTAGAATTATTTTTCGAGTTGAACTCGAACTTAAATTATTTTGTTCGAAATTTCGCGAGATAATAACTAGTTTTTATTTAATTATAATATAATATTACTATTATATTATAATAAATATAAACCTAGCTTGAGCGTCGGTTTCTGCCTTAGTCTTCTCATTATGCTTTCAGTCTAGTGGCTCTAACCCTCGTGGAGCTCACCCATCTTCTTCTGAGTTGTAGCCATCTCCTTCCACCGCTCGGTGCCAATTATTGTATATTGAAGCACGAATCGCAGAATGTAAGTGTTATTCTGATTGAAAAATCAATTTCTTTTTTTTTTTTGAAAGAGCACTCTAAATTTCTTCGCTTTAATTCCAGCTTGATTTTGGTTTCCACATGAATCGATTATTGACATTTCTTGCTCCCATTTTTCTTTTAGAATTCAAGAGTTTCTTTATTTCATTTCTTTTCTTCGTTCTTGTTGTTGAATCTCGGTTTTCTCGTGCCCAAAACGCAGCGGAAGTTTAAAATTTTTATTTTATTTTGACAATCAAAATATATTGTGTTTGGACACTCGTATGGTTTATATATTCAAACATTCATAGGACGTTAGAATATTACCCTTTGGTGAATTAAATCACTTGGCTCCAACTAATCCGATATAGGCGGATATAGCTCTTGATGAATCCCTACGAACTTTCTTCAATAACTCTTTTATTTATTCTTCTAATCAGGTCCATGACTAGATGATTTATTCCTCTTCTAATTTGTACTAGAAAAATTAGAATAAGTTTTAACTTAGGAGATTAAAAACGAGGGACGGCTTAAAATTTTCCTTCAAGAGGAAGTGGCCAAAATTTTGTTGAGAAAAGAAGGAGGATTTTCGAAAATTGTGGTGCTAGTGGCTATGGTTATGCCATGCTAACTCCTATTTATAATTAAGCAATCACATAATAATCATAATTAACATTATGGAGTTGATTAATTAATTGGGCTATTCCAACTAGTTTAATTAATTAATCAAAGTCCAGTAAGAACTTTAATTATTTAGTATGTTTGACTTGTACTCCTACAAGCCCATTAAACATACTTCCCATCAATTTTAATTTAATATTTAATAAACTCAACTTTTGAGCTTAATAAATTAAATCGATTATAAACTCAACATTTGAATTTATTATTTAAATTATAAATTCAACTCCTTGAATTTTATTACCTCCAAAATTTAATATTTAATGAACTCAACTTTTGAGTTTAATAAATTAAATTCTCAGATTTTATAAATTCAACTCCTTGAATTTTTTCTCCCAACATTTAATTATCATAAATTTAACTCCTTCAATTTACTACATCATAATATATATTCAACATCTTGAATTTATTCTCTCAAAATTTAATTATCATAAATTCAACTCCTTGTCAATTTACTATATCATAATATAAATTCAACTCCTTGAATTTATTCTCTCAACGGGAACAAACGATCCAGTGCTTGTGTGACCCTCAATGGTTCAAGGATACAGCTAGTCGTGGGTTCATAACTTTTTGTGATTCAAGACATAATCATTTATTCGGGCTTACCATTATTTGCCCCATTCTATATATCAACAATTGATCATGAGAATGTCAGAAATCATATTTCTGATTAAACCCATCGAATCATGGTAAGAGCATCTAGTAGCATCGTCCCATGATTCTCTAGGTATCACTGATAGTGCCTGCAAGAACCAGTCGATTATGATTAGCGTACAATATGGTCCTTTCATCTCATATATCCCGATCGAATCTGCAACCATTGGTTCATCGAGGGTTGCATAATAATTCGATAACTATGTGATACATATAAATAGTGGTATCGCATGTACTATTGGAGAACTCCTTCTCTAACGTACATCTCATACTCTTACCAGAGATTCCACGCACAATAATTTAATTAGATCATATAGGATATCCACACCCGTAGGTGAGCAGTGAATTTCCGACTACAATGCACTGGCTCCTACATGTGTCGCAAGTGTACCCAACCTAGCCACCTGACGACTCTCCTGGAGTCGGTAAACGAGTCAAAGCATAGCCCTAGCATATAGAGCCTCAGTGTTGTCATGGGTCGTATGGACTAATGGTGTACAGTCATAACCACGAACTTATCATCTCGATGAATGATAACCACTTGGAAAGTCTGAGGGAGGGTTTTTCTGTAAATCATCATATGACTACCCATCTGCATGTTTGGACATCTCTATGCCATTACCAAGAAACGCAGTACACAACATCACAGATGCTAAGTCTCGAGCTCAAGCGGCCTTTATCCTTATTTTAGGCGACTGAATCGACTAGGAACGAATTTAGAATATGCAGTGTTTACAAATGAGTTTCAAAATAGAATTACGATTCATTTGTATTAAAGCATAATCAAGGATTTTATCTATGCTGATTGTATGGGTATACAGATAAAGTAAAATGAAACCATTAAAAAGTAAATTATGTTAAAATAAATATTGTTTATTACACTTGAGTCAATAAATTTTCCAGCCAACAGTTGGCTTACAGGGCATCTCCTCTAACAAGCTCCCACTTTCCCTA
Organism: Primulina tabacum; assembly: GCF_025594145.1. NCBI lineage: Eukaryota > Viridiplantae > Streptophyta > Magnoliopsida > Lamiales > Gesneriaceae > Primulina > Primulina tabacum. The sequence goes on from NC_134557.1 coordinate 33,605,919, forward strand.
GAGCCAACTACCCATAAACTTTAATCACATTGCTTCGCGATGCTTTTCAAACAATGGTCCTGACAAGGGCTTTGTAAGTGAATCAGCAATATTATCTGCAGAGGGGACTCTTTCGACTGATATCTCTCCTCTTCCAACAATCTATCGGATGATGTGGAACTTCCTCAGTATATGTTTAGATCTTTGATGAGACCTTGATTCCTTTGCTTGCGCAACGGGACCAGTGTTGTCGCAGTACATCGGGACTGGATCAACTCCATTAGGAATAACGCCCAACTCTTGGACAAAATTCCTCATCCAAACTGCCTCTTTTGCTGCACCAGATGCAACAATGTATTCAGCTTCAGTGGTGGAATCCGCAACGGTGTCTTGCTTGGAACTTTTTCAAGAGACAGCCGCACTATTATGCATGAATACAAAGCCAGAGGTCGATTTCGAATCATCTACGTCACATTAGAAGCTAGAATCAGTGTAGCCTTTCAATTTCAATTCTCCACCCCCATAGACCATGAACAAGTTCTTAGTCCTTCTCAAGTACTTAAGAATATCTTTCACAGCCTTCCAATACATTGGACCAGCGTTCGCCTGATATCTGCTTGTGACTCTCAGAGCGTAAGCAACATCAGAACGTGTCGATATCATATCATACATGATACTACCAATAGCTGACTCATATAGAATACATGTCATCATCTCTATCTCTTCATCAGTTTTGGGACACATAACTTTAGATAGAGTAATAGTATGACAAATTGGTAAGTATTCTCTCTTGGACTCTTCCATAGAGAATCATTTCAAAATGGTATCGATATAAGTGGCTTGAGTGAGTCCTAGCATCCTCTTTGATCTATCACTATAGATTTGTATTCCCAATACATAGGATGCTTCACCCATGTCTTTCATGAGAATTTACTTTCTAACCATACTTTAGTCTATTGCAGTAATCCTATATCATTCCCAAAGAGTAGGATGTCATCAACATAAAGTACTAGGAATGTCACTGCACTCCCACTAACTTTCTTGTACACGCATGGTTCCTCAGGATTCTTAGCAAAACCAAACTCTTTGATAGTGCTATCAAATCCGAGGTTTTAACTCCTTGATGCATGCTTGAGACCATAAATTGATCTCTGAAGTTTGCATACCTTATGCTCACTTCCTACTGATGTGTATCCCTCAGGTTGAGATATATAAATTTCTTCTTTTATGTCTCCATTGAGGAATACAGTCTTTACATCCATTTGTCATATCTCATAGTCATATCATCCTGGTATGGCTAGTAGTATTCTAATGGATTTAAACATAGCAACTGGTGAAAAAGTTTCATCATAGTCAATTCCTTGCCTTTGAATATAACCTTTTGCAACCAGTCTTGCTTTGAAGGTCACTACCTTCCCATCTGCCCGAAGATTTCTTTTGTAGATCCATTTGCATCCTATGGGAACGATTCCCTCAGGTGGATCTACCAATGTCCAGACTTGGTTTGAATACGTAGAGTCCATTTCAGACTGCATGGCTTCAAGTCATTTGGTTGAATCAGTGTCAGATATTGCTTCTTTGAAATTCATTGGATCACATCCAACACAATGCTCATCACGGCTTTGTTTATGAAGAAGCGTATATCTTGCAGGTGGTCTAATAACCCTATCAGACCTTCTAGGAACTTGTACTTCAACTACTGGTTGTTGGGAAATGGGTTCAACTTCTATAATTGAGGGAGTATCTTGAATTTCTTCAAGTTCTATCAGCCTTTTCTATCTAAAAGAAATTATTTTTCAAAAAAGGTGGCATTTCTTGAAACAAACATTTTTGCTTCATTAGGATGATAGAAATAATATCCAACAGAATTCTTTGGATATCCTACAAAGTAGCACAAAGTGGATCTACTATCCAATTTGTCTCCCACTGTCTGCTTCACATAAGCAGGACATCCCTATATTCTCATGTAAGAATATTTGGGAGTTTTTCCCATCCATATCTCATATGGTGTTTTATCCACTGTTTTAGTATGGACATTATTCAACAACATTATCGCAGTTTCAAGCGCAAAGCCCCAAAACGATATAGTAAATTTAGTGAATCCCATCATGGATCGAACCATGTCCATCAAAGTTCGATTTCGACGTTCAGAAACACCATTCAATTGTGGTATTGCTTGTGGATTCTACTGTGAGAGAATCTCATTCTCTTTTAGATAACCCAAAAATTCAGCACTTAAGTATTCTCCACCTCGATCAGATCGAAGTGCCTTAATACTTCTTTCTAGCTGGTTTTCTACTTCAGATCTAAACTCTTTGAACTTTTCAAATGCTTCAGATTTGTGTTTCATCAAATAAACGTACTCATACCTCGAATGGTCATCAGTAAAGGTAATGAAGTAGGAATGCCCAAATATTGTGCTAACACTTAGCGGGTCACAAACATCTGTGTGGATCATGTCCAGTAGCTCATGCGCACGTTCCACGTTTCCATTGAATGAAGTTTTGTCATTTTTCCTCTTAAACAGGATTTACAAGCAGGTAGAAAATTTATGTCTGACAAGTCAAACATGCCTTCTCCCACTAGTTTGTGCATCCTTCTTTGGGAAATTTTAGATAGTCTAGCGTGCCATATTTGTGCGGGATTTGGATCATCTAACTTTCTTTTTTTTGTTGTTGAAATCATGTTTACTTGGACATTCACTTATAATTTTCATAACATTTCTGGCACATATAATTTCTTATGTCCGGACTTCTTGCAGTGAAATAAATATGTTCTGAATTATCTGGCTTTGTAGACCTTTTAAGTGTCCTTCAGAGTTTGCCTCTTATTGGGTTTGTTTTTTTTTTTTTTTTGTGAGAGGCAGAACATTTCTTTCCCTTACCTTGTGGGCCATTTTTCGTCTGACGAGAGGCCCATTAGAAAAATAACAATTCCTTGTTTTATGGTAATATCAGAAGTTATAAGCGTATTGACTTAGCTCTTCAAGGCTATCATCTGTCTTATTCAAATTGAAGTTCATCATAACCCCGTCAAATGAGGAATAGAAAGACAACAAATTGATGTTATCAAGTAACTTGTTAGGAATCACATATTCCAGGCCCACCACATTCTCAATAAGTCCAGTCATACGTACACCACGCTCAAGGGCCAAAGGCCCATCTTGCATACGTGTAGTCATGAGCTCCTTGAAACTAATGTGCATCATTGTACGAGTTTCATGCACCATGCAACTCTTGCTTCTGTATTCGAATGTCAGCAGCATTCAACATTTCTCAAACTGTCCCTACAGTTCATTTGACATAGAAGCGAGCACATTACACTTTAGTTTGCACACTATGGTCCCACCATCTTGCATGCATTGTCAGTTCAACAAGACTGACATTAGTGTGTATGTCATTTTCTCCGAATTTAGAACAATTTTTTCTCAACCAGTCTTGAAAATTAGATTCGGTTAGCTTGTTAATAACAAAAATGGATTACGTGACGAAATCGAAAATATACTGATATGGAAACAGAATAATGGTTGCTGATTATGTTAAAATAATTTTAAGATATAAAATATGGATTTTTATTTTATAAATTTCCTCCCACTATTTTGATATTTTCATCACCCTCTGATGAAAAAAGTGAAATCGTATTTCCTTAGTGGGCACATAGAGTCCAATTAGCCAATTATAATCTCGAATAATATCAGTCAATTATAATTTCTAAAAGGTAGAATCCAATTGCATCCCTATACAACCTCCACGTGTTTTGTCTTACGTTTAATAAGGACCCAATAATATGACACCATTTATTTTCACGTGTCAAACCGACCCATCAATATTGAATTGTAGTAGACGGTCGTCATTAGTTCCCGCAATAATATGAGCCGAAGTCATGGGAGTTCCACTCAATTCACATCATATGTCCGGTGGAATTCACAGCTTTCCGGCATCCATGCCTCCCCAATAATATGAGCCAAGCACTGTCCGCGGGTAGCGATCAACATGCAACCACGTTTGATGGAAGGCAAGGAAAAATTAAACTCTTTTAATTTTTACTTTTTCGGTTTGACATAAATTTTGAATCATATTCAAAATGAGGGATTTTAATTTTAAAATTGTCTCGTCATTTTAATTTAAAAATCAGCGTGCCATGTTTGTATGTTTTTCGGATTTATGCAACTATATTATTTTATAATATACGTATGATGCAATCCGAGTGAAATGGATGAGCCGGGTCGGGTGCTCCACCGGATCTGCTATCAGTATGATGAGGGAAATAAGAGCAAAATGTTAGGCAGCCGAGAAGATCTGCAGACAAGAAAGTAACCATGTGAATGGGCGCCGGAGGGGTATCCGACATGACAACTTCGATGCTTAAGTCAGTGGAGGACCCAAGCTATAAACCAATGTAACCAGATAATTGTTGTGAGATTGGTGTGGAAGGTGAGTAGTAAATGGACAATAAATGAGTGTATTCAATATCTGAATAGATAGTAAATGCAAGGAGAGAACCTGATATTTATAGTAGATGATATAATGATGACCTTGTTCTTTGTGTTGATCATTAATTATAGTAGGGCGGCAGATTATACCATATTATTCTGACATGTCAAATCTCGTACTAGTCACATCCAACCTTCCTGATTTTGTCAACCACTTGTATTGGTGTCAGAGATAGGTTAGTCGCACATATTCTACTTTGTCGGCGTAATTAAATGCGGCACTCATATCGAGCGGCCCGAGTAGAATGTCTCTCGGGAATTTACATGAGAGCCCGGGCATCCAATAGCCCGAGTAGGTTAAGTCCCGGGTGTTTCAATGGTTCGGTCTTTCGATTGGCCTCTTCACATATTATCCCTGTCAAGTCATACTCCCAACGTCCCGGACAGCTTGAGATCCAGATTTCTACTCAGATTATCGTCTTATTGACCCAGGAATAATCCATTCTCTTTGACCCGGGCACTATCCATGGCCCGGCTCCATGGCCCGGGACATCCCGGGCATTAGCCATGACCTGGGACATCCCGGGATATCATCACTCCCTCCTTAAATAGTCGGACTAGAGTCGTACTCATCGTCCCGATCAGTCTTGTGTGCCCGGGTCAGGAGAAATAATTTGTCGTTTCCCGAGATGATAGGAATGATGTCACTCTATCAGTGCTGACATAAGCCCTAGAATTAAAATTTTGTCAGAGACTCTTCGTTTTCCGAGAAGATAAATCATCATGGCGCCTTGAATCCCGCGCCTGTCTTTTCAAATATTCCGCGCGATTTCCCATGTCAATCTAACCCATCCGATTCATTTTAGATCAACGGCGCAGATCAACTTCCTCCTCTTATATATAATAGCTTATTGGTTTTTCAAAAATCATTTGCAAATTCAAACACGTAGCCAAGCTCTTGCAAATTTTTCTCTCGAGCTCTCCGACGCATAAATCATAACTTCGGCGATTTCTACGTTTACCAGCCACCAATCGCCACCTTCACTTCTCTTTCCAGTATGTCTCTTCTTCTCTACTAACTTTATTTCCCCTTAGTTATGTCAAACTCCATCTCCTCCACGTCTGGTAAGAATGTCAGGGGACAGTCGGAGGATAACTCCCCGACCCCTTCTGAACACTCTGTTCATATTTCCGTAGGTATCCCCACTCCTTCTTCCCGACTCGTTTTTAAACAAAAAACCGAAGCTTCTTCCTCCCGACCTATCGGTGCCCAGGGCAAGGAGAAAGGCAAATTAGCAGGGCCTTTGTGGTTATATACAGTGACCTCCACCCTTCGCTCTGGGGCTTCTGATGAGATTATGTCCCTAGGATCGATCACTTCCTCATACAAAATTAAAATTCCCGGGCCAAACGATCACCCGGACACCCCACCTCACGGCTTCCAGACCTTCTTCCTATAACAACTTAAGAGTGGTCTTCGCTTCCCAATACACCATTTCTTCAAGGGAATTGCCCGATTTTTTGGGCTCCCGATTAACCACCTCCACCCCAATGTCATTAGGATCATGGCTGCCACCTTCATTCTTTTTCGTATGAAGAACATCCCCATCAACTCTTCTATTTTTCATTTCTTTTATGCTTGTCGATTTAATGATGGTGTCTTCTCTTTCATGACCCGGATGCACTACCGATTGTTGACTGACATCTCTTCTTTCCTGAAGGGGTGGAAAACAAAGTTTTTCTTTTTGCAACTCCCCAGTCCTTTAACTTGTCTAACAGGCTTTTTGCCTGCAATGCCCAAGCAACCTGAACTCCCTCAGGATTTTAAACTCTTCCCCTTTTTACTTATGCTCGGGATGCCTTATAAGGCCAGTCCTTTCTATCCTCAGTGCTGATTAGGGGGGGGGGGGGGGGGGCAACCTGGTTCATTACGGGATAGGGCCCCGCCACAAGACCCTGTGGACCAGGTCATAGATGCATTTGGTCAAGCTGAGTCACAGGCCAGTAAATTACTTTCCCCTCTTGTCTTTTTAATATGCATTTTATTCTTCTAACTCCCAACTTTGGTGCAGTAGAAGAAGACATGATTAAGGCCAGTCTACTTGAAGCGGCTGCTAAAAAGAAGGCCGAGCAGAAACAAGCTCGGGCAGATGAAGAGGGCCCGGGAGGCCCAAGAGCAAGAAGAGCGACAAGCCCGGGCGGAGGCTGAAGCCCGGGAAACAAAGGAGCGCCGGCTCCGGGCAGAGATCGAGGCCCGAGAAGAGGCGATGTCTACTAGGGAGGAGACCACCTCTCTGGTTGTTGAAGAGGACCCGGCACCTCTAAACCATCGAAAGAGGAAAGCTATGACGGAGACAGTCCTTGAGACAGTTATCGTGGAGGAGGAGGAGGAGCCTGAAGAAATTGTCCGATCACATCCTCCTCCCGGTTCATCTGCTGGCCATACGTCTCAGGGGGAAGATCCCTGAGTTGGCCAAACATTTTTGGTGAGGATCTCAGCATAGACCTCACCAGGATGATACGGGGTCTGCTCCGTCCAGACGAGATGGAGAATCTCAGTAGACTCCACCCCAACCAAAAGCTATGGGAAGGAGTTGCCTGGTCCTTTTCCGTAAGTTCCTTTGCTTTCACCTTGTTGTTTAATTATATATTGATTTTTGACTCTCTCGGTTTGCAGGGCTTGCAAATGCTTGTATCGGATTTCGAGCAAGTGACCAATGCTGCGAGAAGAGCTAATATACAGGCCACCTCTGCCCGGGAAATGCATGATAAGCTTCGGGAGGAAGTGGAGAAAATGAAGGACCTCCACGAACATATTTTGGCTCAGGATAAGGCTGGTTGGAAACAGCAAATGGACCTGATTCAAGCAGATCTTGCTAGAGCCCGAGCGGAAATGGAGTCATCCCGGAAGGAGCATGACTGCAGTTTGGAGAATGCTCGTCTGGAGATGCAAGCGGCTAAGGAAGAGGCGGATTCCTCCCGAGCCCGAGCTGATGAGGCGACTGCTGCCTTGGAACTTCCTGAAGACTGCCCAAGACGAGAAGATGGCCCAATTTTTGAAGTCCCAGGAGTTCAAGAAGATGGTGGCTGATAAGGCTTTCCCCTACTTCGACCTGGGCTTCAACAAATGCCTAAAGCAGCTCCAGGAGACGGGCCTCGTTCCCTCGGATCGGGAGGACTTTCCCGATTTGGTCAAGGCTGCTGCATCCCTCCCAGAGGATGGAGAGGAAGAGGAGGATCCCAAAGTAGATTAGGATTTTCTCTTTTTTTTTATATTCCCGGGCTTCCGGCTCCTTGTAACTTTTCCCCTTCTGAATGAAATATATTTCCTTTACTTTTTTTGTACTTGATTAAATGAGTAATCTTCAAACACTTATAAAGAAAAAAGACCTTAAAAATGTAGTCAGATTCATGGGCTTGGTAGGCTCGGGGTGCGAGTCCCCATGCCAGGGTACGGGTCCCCGGGCTTAGTAAATCACCGGGGTATGGGTCCCCGAGCAAGGTACGGGTCTTTGGACTTAGCATATAACCGGGGTGCGGTTCTCCGGGCCAGGGTACGGGTCCCTGGACTTAGTAGATGACCGGGGTGCGGGTCCTCGGGCGAAGGTATGGGTCCTTGGACTTAGTAGGTGACTGGGGTGCGGGTCCCCGGGCCAAGTTACGGGTCCTTGGACTTAGTAGGTGACCAGGGGTGTGGGTCTCTGGGCCAAGGTACCGGTCCCTGGACTTAGTAGATGACCGGGGTGCGGGTCCTCGGGCCAAGGTACGGGTCCTTGGACTTAGTAGACATTTCCTTGAATATTTTCTTTATTTGATGCATAATTAACAGATACAGACTTTTAAACATAATATTTTTTCAAATAAAATGCATTCTACAGTCTCTTAAGGGCGTGCCCCTGAGAATCTTCTAAACAATAAGCTGCCCCCAAGCTGACTCTTTGAATTACTTTGAAAGGTCCCTCCCATCGTGTTTCTAACTTTCCCACATCACCCACTGGTTTCGCCTTCTTCATAACTAGATCTCCGACCTGGAAACCTCGTGCTCGGACGTGTTTATTATAGGATTTCATTACCCGGCTTCAATAGGCTTCCATTCGAATGGTTGCCCTATCTTTCTTTTCTTCAACCAAATCAAGCTCAATGGCTCGGGTCTGATCTTTGCTACTCGGATAAGATTCTATCCGAGTAGAAGATTGCCCGACCTCCACAAGTAAGACTGCTTCTGAACCGTAAACTAAGCTGTAAGGATTTTCTCGAGTAGCTGTTCGAGGTGTAGTTCGATATGCCCACAATATACTCGATAATTCTTCAACCCAGTCTTTTCCTTTTCCATGAAGTCGGGCCTTCAATGGTTGTACAATGATCCTATTGGTTACCTTAGTTTGGCCATTGGCTTGGGGGTAGGCCACTGAGGTGAAAAATTGAGTGATCTTCATTTCTTGACGCCAAGATGTGATTTTCTTCCCCTGGAATTGTCTCTCATTGTCTGAAATTAATCTTCTCTGGATACCAAATCTGCAAACAATATTTTTCCAGAGGAATTTCATCACCTCTTCCTCAGTAATTTTGGCCAAGGTTTCAGCCTCCACCCATTTAGAGAAATAATCTACAGCCACAAGAAGGAATTTTTTTTGTGTCCGGGCTATGGGAAATGGTCCTACAATATCCAAGCCCCATTGGTCGAAAGGGACATGATGCTGAGATGAGTTGCATATTATTAGTTGGATTTTGTTGAAAGTTAGAATGATACTGGCAACCTTTGCATGACTGGACAATTTGAGAAGCATCTTGATTTACCCGGAGCCACCAGAATCCGGCTAATATTGTTTTCCGAGCCAGGGCAGTTCCACCGAGATGGTCGCCACAGGACCCCTCGTGAATCTCCCGGAGGACATATTCCACCTCATTTTCTGATAAACATTTGAGCAAAGGACCCTGATAGGATCTTCTGTACAAAATATCATTTAAAAGAACAAATCTGGGTGCTTTCTTTTTTATTTTCAGAGCTTGAGCTCGATCTTCCGGGAGCTTGGCATGGACAATATACTCGATTAGAGGAGTCATCCATAAAGTTTTCCGGGTAGGTGGCACCTCTTCATCAATAGAGAGCACTAGCCGGGTATAACACAGGACTTTCGGGGTGCTTATGTCTGACATAGAGGCGGCTAATTTGGCTAAGATATCAGCCTCTCCATTCTCTTCTCTAGGGATCTGTTCGATGCTTCAGTCGGTTAGAGATGTTGTCCGGGCCGTGATGAGCCCCAGATATTTGAGCAATTTTTCATTTTTGGCTTCGTATGTTCCTTTTATTTGCTGGGCAACTAATTGAGAATCAGAGTAGATGATGATCCGAGAAGCGCCGACTTCCCGGGCGGCTAGAACGACTTCATATTCAGCTTCATTATTGGTGACCCCGAAGTCGATCTCAGGGCCAATTTAATCTTCTCTCCTGATGGAGCAATCAAAACCACTCCAACTCCGCATCCTGATAAATTCGATGCACCATCAACAAAAACTCTCCATATTTCTTCTTCTATGGGCTGGCACCATCTCTATCAAGAAGTTTGTCAATGATTGGGCTTTTATAGCAACTCGAGGTTTATATTCAATGTCATATTCCCCGAGCTCTATTGTCCACTTAACCATTCTGCCCGACACTTCAGCATGTGTCATGATTCTTCCAAGTGGGAAGTTAGTAAGAACCACAATAGGATGCGAGAGAAAATACAGTCTCAGCTTCCAGGCAGTCATTACCAGGGTCAGGGCTATTTTCTCTACTTCACTGTAATTCAACTCTGCTCCTCTAAGGGCATGACTGACATAATATACTTGCTTTTGGTCGGTCCCCTCTTCTCGGATAAGTACGGAGCTAACAGCATATTCCGTGGTGGACAAAAAGACCCACAGCTTTTCCCCAGGCTCAGGCTTGACAAGGACGGGTAGTTCGGATAAATGCTTCTTCAGATCTTGAAAAGCATGCTCACATTTTTCATCCCATTCAAATTTTTGCGCCTTCCTCAGGACTTGAAAAAATGGGTAGCTTCTATGGGCAGACTGAGAAATGAATCGAGATAAGGCAGCGATTTTCCCGGTCAGTTTCTGCACTTCCCAGACAGGTTGAGGGGAAGGCATGTCAATTACTGCATTGATCTTTTCTGGGTTTACTTCAATTCCCCGATCGGTTACCAAGAAACCCAAGAATTTTCCACTTCTGACCCCGATCACACATTGACCGGGTTGAGCTTTATTCCATATTTCTTCAGGGTGGCAAAGGTCTCGGCCAAATCATCAACAAAGCAGGAGACTTCGCGGCTCTTGATTAGAATATCATCCACATATACTTCAATGTTCCTACCTATCTGTTTCTGAAAAACATGATTCATCAGACGTTGGTATGTGGCCCCGGTATTCTTCAATCCAAAAGGCATAACCACGTAGCAGAAAGTGCCTCCAGAAGTAATAAAACTGGCTTTATCTTGATCTTCCCGAGCTAAAAGAATTTGATGGTACCCCTGATAAGCATCCATAAATCTTAATAATTCGAACATGGATGTTTAGTCCACCAGTTAATCAATCCGAGGAAGTGGATAACAATCTTTGGGACAAGCTTTATTTAAATCTCGGAAGTCTACATACATCCTCCATTTCCTAGTGGCTTTTGGAACAAGGACCACATTCGAGAGCCAAGTAGGAAATTGTACTTCCCGAATGTGGCCGGCCCGTAACAGCTCTCCCACCTGTTCGTCAATGACTTTATCTTTCTCGGGACCGAAATGCCTTTTCTTATGCTTCACAGGTCGGGATCCCGGGATAATGTTCAATTTATGCTCGGCCACTTGAGGAGAGATCCCGACTAATTCCTGTTGAGAGCAAGCGAAAACATTGATGTTAGCTTTTAAACAGTTTAAGAGATTTACCCGGGTGGACGCATTGATGTCTCGGACCACCCGGATGTGCTTTCCTGGCTCTATCTCCACCGCTTCTTGTTCTGCCTCCGCAACGAAATTCACCTCCCTTTCCTTGGCCACTTCCTCTGCTTGACTTACTTTCTTCCCCTTGTCCTCCCTTCTTGCCTTTTTTTGATCCACTCGGACAGTCTCCCCATAACATCTCTGGGAGGAAGGCTGATCTCCCATGACCTCCCCGACTCGTCCTCGTACTGGAAATTTAATTTTCTGATGATAAGTGGAGGTCACAGCTCTCATTTCATTCATAGCTGGCCTCACAAGGATAATGTTGTATGAGGACGGGGCATCCACCACTGTAAAGACCGTCATGACTTTCTTTCGCAAATCTCCAGTTCCCAGGGTTAATGGCAATGTTATTTCTCCCTTCTGGATATACAGGGTGACCCACGAAGCCAAATAAGGCAGTCTCAACCGCCTCTAACTAGTACTCATGTAAATCCATTTGAATCAAGGCTTCTTTGAAGATGACATTGACAGAGCTGTCATTGTCAACAAATACCCTTAATACATCATAATTGGCCACTCGGTCTTGAATAACGAGAGCATCATTATGGGGTAGTACCGACTCCCCTGAGGTCTTCTGGGTCAAAGCTTATGACTGGTTCATTTCTCCCCTTCCCATCAATTTCCAGACACTCCCTTCTACTTCTTGCTTTCCGAGCCCGGTTGGAGTCGCCATCTGTGGACCCTCCCGAAATCATTTTTATTACTTCTCGAATCGGGGATGGGTCTTTCTTTTCTGATTGCTTGCTTCTCTTTTCCCGGGAGCTTCCCTCCTCTCTCCTACTTCCACTCGAGATATCCGCCGATCTTCTAGGGGTGTTAGGTTTGGGACGCCGAGATAACCAAGGTGGTTGTCTGGGCCCATCTCGGAAGGGATGAGATTCTGGCACAGAGCGCTTATTGGACTCTTTCTTTAAAGTTCGGCATTCACTTGTATCATGAGAACATTCTTTGTGAAGGGTGCGAAACCCTTTCTTCTCTGGTCTTGGCAGTCACGCCATTGAACTTGGGCAAGGGGTTATGTCCGAGCTACATTCTTGGATTTCTCGATCTCGGGTAACTCTCAAAGGGACATGAGAGAAATGCCTGGACCATTCTTCTTCTGAGCTCTCTCCTCGGGCCTGACAACCCGGTCTCCCCTGGATCTCTTCAGAGCTTCTCTTTTCTGATTTTGGGCCTCCTCCATGTTAATGTATTTCTCTGCCCGGGATAAGAGGTCTTCAAAGTTCCCGGGCAATTTCTTTGTTAAAGATCGAAAGAAATCTCCCTCCCATAATCCTTGCATAAAAGCAGTAGTTTTTGTCTCGGGGACGCAGGTAGGGACATCCAGAGCTACACGATTAAACCTCTTGATATACGCTCTTAAAGTTTCATCTTGGCCCTGCTTCACCTCAAACAGGCTAAAAGCAGTCTTCTTGTATTTCTTGCTGCTGCTGAACTGGTGCAAGAATACTTTTTGAAAATCTTCAAAAGAATGAATGCTCTGAGATGCTAGCCCTTCGAACCATCTTTGGGCCGAGTCGACCAGGGTGGTCAGAAATACTTTGCATTTAATTTGAACCCCATAACAATGTATCATGGCCATGTTTTTAAACCGAGCAAGATGCTCTTCGGGGTCAGAACTCCCATCATAATCCTTGACCCTGGTCGATTTGAAATGCCCGAGAAGTGGTTCCCGAATAATGGCATCAGAGAATGGGCATCCTTTAACAACAACTTGTGCGCTGCTCCTAGAGCCGACCTGTCCCTCCAACATTTTCACCTTCCTCCTCAACTCCTCTAACTCTTCTGCCACAGTAGGAGATTTGGAACCAGCATTTGACTCTCCTGCTTCCTCCTTCCTCTCTTCCTCCTGCGGCTGCTCACGCTCCTGCCCGGGATGGGTGGAATGATGAGTAGAGGTTTTCTTCGCCATGGCCGCCTTAACAGCATTAGCTACAATCTTGGTTAATTCCTCAGGTGTTAAATTGATGGTAGGTTGGGGATCATTAGGTGGCGGGCCACATGCAACAGAAAGACGGGTGTTATTCTCTTCCTGGATCCAAGAAGTTTCTTGGTTCGCCCTCCTAGTAGGAGCCATACTGTGGGGACCCGGACGCTAATCATCTTCTTACTCGTTCTTTGGGAATAATTGGATCAATTAATTAAACTGGGTCTAAAGTTTTTTTTTTAATTGGGCCCTGTATAAACAAGTGTACAAATCTATACAACAAATTATATTCCTATTTTATTTAAATACACGATCAGTGCAATATCTACATCCTGATCTAAAGTACAAAATCTGTTCAAAGTACAATCATAAACAAACTAGTGTCATCTCAATCACATAACCAGTGATAAATTACTAGTTCTACATCTAAGTCCGGAATCACCACTTTAATCACCATCTCTCATTCTCTTCTTGACCCTGATCCTGTCCCACCTGTTGTCATGCACACATACAAACAAAACAATAGCCGAATAACTCCGGTGAGAATAGAATTCTCAGTATAAACAATGTATACATGCAATGTATAAAATCATAAACATTTACTAAAAGCATGAATCATAATCTGAAACATAAATCGATACAAACATGTAACATAATCTATGAAACATAATCGATACAAGTCTGTAAATCAAGCTCAGACTCTTATTCTTTGACTCGACTCAATCTGGCCTAGTCTAGGGATCCCGGTTGAATAAGAACGCAACAATTCACCTACTCTCCTCAGCTAGATGGTGGTACGTTCTTATTCCCAGACTTTGGTACACTATATCGAATATCTGCAATAGAAGCTGATCTGCATTCTAAGCAACATCGATATAAACCAAGCGTCCAGTGTCCTGGCACCTCTGCCAATAACCCTGTCACGACTTGGCACATCTGCCAAAGACTCTCTATCTCAAATCAATCGTCTAATCCATGCTTTCTATAAATCAATAGAACAAGCATATATAAATGCAATAAATTCAAATATCTGAAAACAATAGCAAATAAGAGTGTGGTTTTAGGAAACTCAAGTTCTATCTCACTCGAGTCATTCTCCCGGTTCAACATTGATTTATACATTTCTTTTCGTAGTCTCGATCTGAAGAAATGAAAGTTCTGAATTCAAAGCTGTCAATACAATCTGAAATGACATATTCGACAGGTACAATATCAATATACCATCCAAATCAAATCTGTTCTGATCAATCTTAATCTGATTCAAAATCAACGGCATAACGGCACTAGAATGATGTCCCCAGTAACTCAACAATACGAGATATCAATTACAATTCATAATTAATCAATAATCGCAATTTCAATACCAAATCTGTATATCTCAATCATATCAATTCTGAAAATCATAACAATTGTATAAACAATCTGTTCTTCGATCTGACTTCGAATATACGATTACTGATATCACCAGAACACATAATAATAATCAAATCACAATTCCTCCAAAATCATAATTTCAAATCATATCAGAAATCAATAAAACTTACGTCCTGTAGTAGCTGTCGACGAGAGAATCACAAAACTGTGTTCGGATCAAAATTCTGATAACCGGAGCTTATAAAATCAAATTCGAAGCAAATTAAGAAATTTGAGAATTCCCTGAAGCTTTCTTTCGTTCTTGCTGTTTCATCTAAAGGAAGAATGAGATTTTTATATATCCAAATGCATGGTGAAGACAAGTGTCCCACTCAAATCCCATTAATTGCACTTTAGTCCCTGAAATCTTCACTATTTGCAATTTGGTCCTCACAACTCTTTTTAATTCAATTTCAATCCTATGGAATTGTAAAACCATGGAATATGACTCAACATTCCAAAATTCATAAATTAAATAATCTTGAATTAAAATGATAAAATCTCGGGCCTTACAATTCTCTCCCTCTGAGACATGATTTCGTCCTCGAAATCGCAGGCAATCAAATCACATATGATAAGAAGATATAACAGAAGCTAAAATAAAAGACTCACATCAGTGAAATAACACTGGGAATTCCTGTCTCATATCTGATTCAGTCTCCCAGGTAGCTTCCTCAATGCCATGACGACTCCACTGGACTTTCACAAGCGGAATAGTCTTCGTTCTGAGCTGCTTTTCTTTATGATCAAGAATCTGAATAGGTTTCTCAACATAACTCAGACTTTCATCAAGTTCGGCCTCGTCTGGCTGAATAATATGAGAATCATCAGGGAGATATTTCCGCAGCATAGATACATGAAAGACATCATGTATTACAGATAGAAAAGGCGGAAGAGCAAGTCGATAAGCACGAGTACCAATCTTCTCCAGAATCTCATAAGGACCAATGTAACGAGGAGACAACTTCCCTCGTTTGCCAAATCTGATAATGCCTCTGAAAGGAGAAATTTTCAAAAATACTCTATCTCTTTGCTCAAACTCTATAGGTCGGCGTCGAATATTCGCATATTTGGCATGTCTGTCCTGAGCTGTCTTCATTCTCTTCTGAATCAGCTTCACTTTCTCAGTCATATCTCTAATCATATCGGGTCCAAACTCAGGTACCTCAGAGATATCATCCCAATAGAGAGGGGATCTGCACTTCTTGCCATACAACGCTTCAAACGGTGCCATCTCTATACTCGTCTGATAGCTGTTGTTATAAGAAAACTCACAAAGTGGCAAAGAATCTTGCCAACTAGTGCCAAAATCTAGCACTACAGCTCTAAGCATATCCTCCAATGTCTGGATAGTCCTCTCTGACTGACCGTCTGTCTGAGGATGATATGCAGTACTTAAATGC
Source organism: Primulina tabacum (assembly GCF_025594145.1). Classification (NCBI taxonomy): domain Eukaryota; kingdom Viridiplantae; phylum Streptophyta; class Magnoliopsida; order Lamiales; family Gesneriaceae; genus Primulina; species Primulina tabacum. Next base: position 33,622,047 of record NC_134557.1, read on the forward strand.
AATGTAGTACCCAAAGCCTGCTGCAAACTGTGCCAAAAGTGTGAAGTAAATCAAGGATCACGATCTGATACAATCGACTTCAGCACACCATGCAATCTGACCACTTCTCTGACATAAATCTCTGCCATCTGGTCATATCTGTACGTCATTCTGTACGGAATAAAACATGCTGATTTGGTCAATCTGTCAATAACGACCCAAATCGCATCACAACCTCGGGAGGATCGCGGTAACTGCGTCACAAAATCCATGGAAATATGATCTCATTTCCATTCTGGAATCGATAAGCTATGCAGTAGACCTTCTGGTTTCTTTCTCTCTGCTTTCACCTGTTGGCAATTCAAACATTTAGATACAAAATCTGTGACATCTGATTTCATCTGTTTCCACCAAAACTGTCTTTTCAAATCGTTATACATTTTTCTGCCACCAGGATGAATGCTAAATCGACTGATGTGCGCTTCTGTCAATATCTGTTGTCTCAACTCTGAAACATCCGGCACAATAATACGATTATTCACATACAGTACATCATCACGAACCTGATATTCTGATTGATGACCTGATCTGACCATCAACATCGAGTTCTGAACCTTCTGATCCACTTTATGTGCTTCTTTGATTCTAACAATCAGTTCTGGCTCAGCTTGAATAGCATACAATCTCAAAGATTGACAATCTATCTCAAATACTAATCCAGAAAGACAACAATCTTCAATCAAATTTGAAACACCAATAGTCTATAAGGATAAAGAACATACCTTTCGACTCAGTGCATCAGCCGCTGCATTCGACTTTCCCGGATAATATTTGATTTCACAATCAAAATCTTTCAACAAATCAAGCCATCTTTGTTGCCTCATATTCAATTCAGACTGTGAAAACAGATATTTCAAGCTTTTATGATCCGAATATATCTCAAACTTCTCACCGTACAGATAGTGTCGTCATATCTTCAATGCAAACAAGATAGCAGCCAATTCAAGATCATGAATCGGGTATCGAGTCTCATGTGGCTTCAACTGTCTCGAAGCATATGCAATAACATGCCCTCGCTGCATCAAAACACAACTTAATCCTCTGTGAGAAGCATCACAATAAACAACGAAATCACCAGTACCTGAAGGAATCGTCAACATCGGAGCACTGGTCAATCTCTTCTTCAACTCTAGAAAACTGGATTCACACTCCTCTGACCAAACAAATGGAGCATTCTTCTGAGTCAGCTGCGTAATAGGTTTAGCAATACTGGAGAAATCTTTAACGAATCGTCGATAATATCCTGCTAAACCCATAAAGCTGCGTATCTCTGGCACAGATGTCGGTCTCGCCAACTGATCACGGCTTCAACTTTGCTAGGATCAACAGAAATCACATCACCAGATATGATGTGACCCAGAAATACAACCTGCCTCAACCAAAACTCACATTTGTACAGTTTGGCATATAATTTCTCAGCCCTCAATGTTCTCAAAACAATTCTCAAATGTTCAACATGGTCAATCATATTCTTCGAATATATCAGAATATCATCAATGAAAATAATCACAAATTCATCAAGATATTTCTGAAACACACGGTTCATCAATCCCATAAATACAGCTGGAGCATTTGTAAGACCAAATGGCATGACAATAAACTCATATGTCCATACCTAGGTTCTGAAAGCTGTCTTCGAGATATCAGAGTCTCTGACTCTCAGCTGATTATATCCAGATCTCATATCGATCTTGGAATATACAGAAGAACCCTGCAACTGATCAAACAAATCATCAATGCGAGGCAAGGGATATTTGTTCTTTATCGTAGCCTTGTTCAGTTGCCGGTAGTCAATGCAAAGTCTCATTGAACCGTCTTTCTTTCTCACAAACAGTACTGGAGCACCCCAAGGAGAAACACTCGGTCTGATGTAACCCTTGGCCAGTAAATCTTTCAACTGATCTTTCAACTCTTTCAATTCTATCGGTGCCATTCTGTATGGAGCTCTAGAAATCGGAACGGTACCTGGTACTAATTCGATGCTGAAGTCTATCTCTCTGACTGGAGGCAAGCTCGGAATCTCATCTGAGAAGACGTCAGCAAACTCACATACCACTGGCAAATCTGCCAATGCTGAGCTCGATTTCAGTACGTCTACTGAATACACAAGTAATCCCTATGCTCCTTTCTGTAACAATCAAGTCATAGATAACACAGATATCAAAGGAATTCTAGCTCTAGAACCCTTACCGTAGAATTTCCACTCATCAGCCATGTCAGGTCTGAATCTCACAATCTTATGGAAACAATCAACGGTAGCTCTGTACTTGGTTAGCATATCAATACCGATAATGCAATCAAAATCAGACAACCCAAGTACAATACAATCTAACTCAATCTCATGCTCATCATACAGCAGTATACTAGATCTAACAGATGTCACGGATATAAGACCTCTCCCTAAAGGCGAAGAGACAGATACTACAGTAGATAATGACTCAACAGTCAAGGAATGCATCAATGCAAATCGCTCGGATATGAATGTATGAGATGCATCAGTATCTATCAATACATAAGCAGGATAACCACAAAGATAACAGTTACCTGCAACAACATCATCAGGTGCGTCCTGGGCTTGTTCTTCAGTCAAAGCAAAAACTCTGGCCTGCTGTCTAGGAGGCTGGCTAACTGTCTGGCTTCCTCTAGGCCTCGGCTGTGACTGGGTAGATGGTGCTGGCTGGAAAGAGTGAACTGCAGATGGTCGTCTACCAGTCTGAGCTACGGATCCAGATGATTCTGAACCTTGGGATCTCTGAGAATCTTTCTGTGGACAGACTCTGGCAAAATGTCCTGGCTGTCTACAAATGTTGCAAACGCCAAAAACTCCTCGGCATTGTTCTGTGGGATGTCTTCCACCACAAGTTCTGCAATAGGCCCCTGTATAACTCTGTCGGGAACCACTGGAGCTAGATGAACTGCTCCCTGAATTCTTAAACTAGTTTCCCTCTGGCTTTCAGCTGATATCTCTCTGCCACTGCTACTGCTGTCACTCTCAAATCTGGGAGGGGGTTGTTGGAACTACGTTGAGGGTGGTTGCTGTGGTCTCGGTGCTGGTGTGACATACGAAGCTCCTTTCTATCTAATCAGGCCAGCTTCGGCTCCCTTTGCTCTGTTCAAGGCATCAGCAAAATTATTTGGTCGCCCAGTGTTCACCAATGTAAATATCTCAGGATTCAGCCCATTGATAAACTGATCAGCAACGGCTTCATCATTCTCGGCAACATGTGGAGCAAATCACAGCAAGGTAGAGAACTTGGCCACATACTCTTCAATATTCAGCTGACCCTGTCTCAGATTTGCTAACTCTGCACCCTTATCCTTTCTGTACGACACTGGAAAGAATCTTTGATAGAACTCGGTCTTAAAAATATTCCAAGTAATAGTCGTACCTCGATGCTCCAAAGCCCTCTTTGTTGTGATCCACCAATTTTTCGCAACATCATGCAATTGGTGCCCAATCAGTCTGACAGCGCTCATCAGTGTAATCCAAGGAATCAAACAGCATTTCTATATCATCTAACCAACTCTCACAGTCAACAGAAGTCTCTGTTCCTTTCAGGGTTGGCGGTTTAAACGACTGAAACCTCTTCAGTAACGTTTCCATCGGTGTTGCTGTGACATCCATCGGATTAGCAGAAGTACTTCCCTGTTCTGGGATTCTTCGGGGAGGCATATCTGATTATCAAAAGGGTTAACAATTACATGTGATGAATCTGTCTCAGTCCTCTTCTGATCATCTTACCTCTGATCAAGAATCAGTTCTGATTCATTCTCAATCAATACATATTACCAATCAAATCAGATAAATCAAGTTACATGTATTTCAAAGTAGTAAAACATAATGACATGCTAGCATGTAAAAGCAGGAAAGAAAACTCAATCTACCCCGCTCACTCTATTCTATCTCAATCTAAAGAATCTATCGCTCTAGTACCACCTGTTGTGGGGACCCGGACGCTAATCATCTTCTTAATCGTTCTTTGGGAATAATTGGATCAATTAATTAAAATGGATCTAAAAGTTTTTTTTTTTAATTGGGCCCTGTATAAACAAGTGTACAAATCTATACAACAAATTATATTCCATTTTATTTAAATACACGATCAGTGCAATATCTACATCATGATCTAAAGTACAAAATCTATTCAAAGTACAATCATAAACAAACTAGTGTCATCTCAATCACATAACCAGTGATAAACTACTAGTTCTGCATCTAAGTCCGGAATCACCACTTTAATCACCATCTCTCATTCTCTTCTTGACCCTGATCATGTCCCACCTGTTGTCATGCACACATACAAACACAACACCAGTCGGATAACTCCGGTGAGAATAGAATTCTCAGTATAAACAATGTATACATGCGATGTATAAAATCATAAACATTTACTAAAAGCATGAATCATAATCTGAAACATAAATCGATACAAACATGTAACATAATCGATACAAGTCTGTAAATCAAGCTCTGACTCTTATTCTTTGACTCGACTCAATCTGGCCTAGTCTAGGGATCTCGGTTGAATAAGAACGCAACAATTCACCTACTCTCCTCAGCTAGATGGTGGTACGTTCTTATTCTCAGACTTTGGTACACTATATCGAATATCTGCAATAGAAGCTGATCTGCATTCTAAGCAACATCGATATAAACCAAACTGTAGAACCCGTAAATCAGTCTACGTATAAGCCATGCATAATTCTAGTATTTTAAATTAAATTGACTTCATTGCATGATTATTTTAATGCTTTTCTTTGAAGTTAATTATTTTATTATTTCATGCAGTAGTTTGATTTTTCAGTTATTTCAGTGAGGCCGGACTGGAGTTGGAGCTTTGAGATAGAATTTAAGATTCGATAAATATTTCCAGACTTTATTTTAGCTAGCAAGTAAGTTAATTTAAGTTAATAAGGAGGTTTGAGGATTTAATTTAAGTTACTTGAGGTGATTAAGAAATAAGCTCATTTAAGTTACTTAATTAAGGGATTAATTCACTAAATTAATTAAAGGATTAGTGAGGCTTTTAAGGGTTATAAATTTACTAGCTAGAAAACAATTTTCTTCCATTTATTAGATGAATTTTCGGCCACCCTTAGTAGATTGAGCAAGGATATGCCAACTCACATTTGACCAATTCTTTGTCATTTTTAGCATGATAACCTTTTTAATTATTGATCAACCTTAAGTAGTTTATTAATAAGCAATATCCTAGTCTAATTATCATGGATAATATCGGCCATTCTCCCCCCAAAAAGACTTGATCAAACCAATTCAAAATTTGAATGAGAGGTAGACTTGGTCTTGATTTTCTTCCCTATATTTTGCACCCATTCTCCTCACCCTCTTAACCACCATTCCCCCTCCCTTAGTCTCGAAAATCAGAGCCATTTCAGAGTAGAAAATCGCGACCCTCATAGCTAGAAACAAGAGAGAAAAATCGAGCAAGAAGCAAGGTAGGAAAGAAAATCGCTCCACCTCCTCCGCGCCGAGTCGTCGTATTCTTTCGTTTTTCATTCAAACGAAAACCAAGGCATGTCTAGATTATTTCAAACCTCAATCAAGTCCTATTATCATTATTTTTACATTACATGATCATCATTTCCATGCAAAAACCGAAACACACCAAGAATTTTCAGAAAAATATAACATGCAGATTTTTGGTTCTACCATGCTTCACGATTGGTATGTTTTGTTTCGATTTCAGGGATGGCTCGTTCCAGGGGCTTGAAGCTGCATATAAACATGTACTAGGACATGTTAGGGTCATGATAGAACATTGGTTCCAGTCCCATACACACTAGAATTCGTCAATGACAGCACATCCCCCATGAGTGTCATATTGAGCTTCAGAAATTCAGTTTTGTTGTCCAAGGGTAAGGATCTGATCATGGCAGCCCTAGGGGCCTATAGCCATGGTTGGATCACTCCTCTAGCATGTCTAAGACGAGACTAAGTCTCCCTTTTGGTGGCTTGGTCCATGGCTCATCGGTTTTCAATCTAAAACTAAGAACAGCCCCCTCCCCTCTCGGCCCCCTTCGGTTTTGACAGCATATGAGTTTGGCTTTGGTTGGGTTGGTATGGATCTTGGTTGGCCTATGGCCCTTAGCCACGGTTCATACCATGCCCCTAGATGTCTAGATCATGCCATGGTCAATCAATGGCCACTGGAACGAGTCGAGACAGCAAGCGAAGCACAACACCACACACGCACGCATGAGGGCCCTCGGTAAGAGCTTTTGGTTGGTTGCTGGAATGGTGAGGATTGTGGCTGGCCTAGGGCCCTTAGCCATGGTCCAAATCATTCATTGGGATGTTGGTAAGAGTCTCTGGTAGGTGGTTCACGCCCCAATGGCCGGTAGTCTCGAAAACAACACAAGATACGCGATGGTACAGCTGCTGGAAATTTACAGCAAGTTGCTGTGTTGGTTCGGAGGCTCGTTCGAGTTCTCGGTCGGCTTTTAGCCTATGGCCTTGGACTGAACAGTGCCCCATTGCGTTAGGAAGGTCATTTTTTTGACCGTTCATGATTCGGATCATTTTTTGAGGTCGTACGAGAATTTACGGTGCGATGTGCCAAATTGACTCTCGAAAGAGCGTTTCTTGTTTTGGCCTCCATTTCACCTAGATTTCGACCCTCATCATTTTAGGAGCATTAGTTCATAATTTTAAGCGTATTTTAATCATGACTATACGTCGGTTCAGTGTCGGTTCGGGTTGGTTCGGAGTCATGATTAAATACGAAGTCGTTAGACGTAATTGTCGCATTTTCAAACTTAATTGCATAGTTTGGTCAATTATAAGCTATTGCATATTTTTCATGGCATATTTAGGTTGCAGCGAGCCTGGGAGCGATCCAATCCAGTTGGTAAAATATACATGATATTTTCATTATGCCATTTAATTATATTACGTGCATGAAAATAGAAAATACTTATTTTTGGGATTTATGCGATATTGCTTGTGGTCAATTCACTATTATGGGAGCATTATTTTATACGGTCGCCAGTGACCGATCAGTTCAGTTTGGTACCACCCGGTCGCCAGTGACCGGTCAGCTCAGTTCAGTTTGATACTCCCCGGTAGCCAGTTACCGATCAGTTCAGTTCAGTGCAGGGGCCACAGGCGTAGACCATAATCTCAACAGAAAATTTTTATCAGTTATTTCAGTACAGGGCTCCAAGGAGCAGACATTCTATTTACTATGAATTTCAGTTCAGTTATGCACGTATTATAATTGCTCAGTACAAGTCATTTTCAGTATGCCTCATGACATGATATTTTATCCCATGCAAACTTTACTTTAGTATTTACTCGTTACCTACGATATTTGCATGCTGAGTCTTTAGGCTCACTAGACTTGATTGTTGTAGGTACTGATGAGGCCAGGGCCGAGGGCGGGGACCAGTGAGCCAGCTTGGGTCGGCAGTAGTGGCACCCGAGGACCTCAGTTTCATCACATGTCATTTTATGCTCAAATATTTTTTACCAGTTGTTGGACATTCTTTGAATTGTTATTTTTGGCAAACTTTATTTTCTTCCGCTGCTATATTTTTTTTTTAACATTGAACTTGATTCATCAGTTGATTTTATGGATGAGGCACTCCATTTATTTTAAAAGAAAAAATTTTTAATTTTCCGCAAATTTTCAAAGCAAGGATTTTCGGGCCTTTACAAATGGTATCAGAGCGGTGGTTCTGTATAGGGTTACACTACTACTGACCACGAGAAGCTCACGAAGCCACGCCTTCGGTCTGTAAGTTTTACAGTTCAGCATTTTATTTAAAGCATGAATTATTTTGACAGCATGTTTCCATGAAATAATTTCGACCAGATTTTCAGCATTTCAGTGTTCATTTAAAATAAATTATGGAATTATGCATGTTAGTTACGTATGGGTTATGTTGGAACTGTATGCCCCCTAGACATCAAGTAGGACGCCCGAGAGGTAGTGGCGAGCACCGTCGCGAGGACGATGACGATCAGAGAAAAGAGAGGCAGACACCTCCTCCTCCTCCTCCACCTCCACCACCGCCCCCACCTGACATGAGTGCCTAGATGCTAGCTGGGATGACACAGTTCTTCGCACAATTTGCGGGGAACAGTGCCGCAGCTGCAGCCGCAGCCAGGCCGACAGGGCCCGAGGCTGTTTATGAGAGGTTTATGAAGATGCGCCCGAAGGAGTTTTCTGGGACGTCTGACCCCATGATTGCCGAGGGATGTATCAAATCCCTCGAGGTTATCTTCGAGTTCATGGAGCTAGGAGACGCAGACCGAGTCCGATGTGCCACCTATCTGTTCACTGGAGACGCCCTGCTTATGGTGGGAAGGAGCGTCAGTATCCCTGACCTTGGCTACACTTTCATGGACACGCTTCACGGAGGTTTTCTACTCCAAATATTTTGCTGAGGAAGTTCGCACCAGGTTGACCACTGAGTTCATGAGCCTGAGACAGGAGACATGACGATTACGGAGTTCATCCGTAAGTTCGAGAGGGGCTTGTAATTTTGAGCCCCTGATCGCGAATGATGCCAAAGCCAAGTTGATGCATTTCCTGGTGGGTCTACGGCCGATCTTGCGCCGGGATGTTAGGGTGTCTGACCCTCCTACTTATGAGATTGATGTCTCCAAGGCCCTAGCCGCAGAGCAGGATCTGCGGGATATCGAGAGGGATCGCCAGGGCAAGCGCCCAGTCCAGGTAACACACCGCCCTCCTCCTCATCATCATCAACAGCAGAGCAAGAGGCCTTTTCACGGACCGCCTAGAAACAGAGGCCAGCAGTAGCAGCAGCAGCGGGGACGCCCAGCCCCGAGGACTTATGAGCACCCAGTCTGCCCCAGGTGCTCCCATCCTGGAGCATGTATGTCTGGCTCAGGAAAGTGTTTTAAGTGTGGCAGTCCAGACCACATGTTGCTGCAGTGCCCTAAGAGGAATCTGCCTACCCAAGGCAGAGTTTTTGCTCTCCATGCCGCGGAAACCAACCCAGAGACTATGTTGTTGACAGGTACCTTTAAACTTTAAGTTATTATTTGAATTTCCGTGTTTTGGGAATAAGGATTAAGATTGAACTTAGAACTGTGATAGGATTGCATGCTCTACTCAGTAGTATTTTGGAGATTTAAGTTAGAAGAACTTTGACCATTGCATGTCTATAAGTTTAGTTCTTGTAGCTATTGGATTCAACTTAAAGTTCCGCTCTTTCAGGGAGAATTTTTATATCTGGTTCCGCTACCAAGGCCTTGATAGATTCAGGCGCCACTCACTCGTTTATTTCGGAGGTCTTTGCAAACTTTCTCGAGATCCAGACCATTGGGCTAGATACAGCCTTTTCAGTAGTGTTGCCATCAGGCGAGGAGATGGCAGCTACCAATGTTATACGAGATATAGACCTTGAGCTGCACGGTAATCTTGTTTATGCGGATCTGATTGTGCTACCGATGCCGGAATTTGACATTATCTTAGGGATGGACTAGCTATTGAGGAACAGAGTGTTGATAGACTTCCAGCGGAGATCTGTTCTTGTCCGACCGCCTGGAATGGAGCAGTTCTTATTTGAGCCGGACAGGTACTTTCCTTTACCGCACATTATTCCTTATGTTCAGGCCAGGAAGCTCATGCATAGAGGGTGTCAGGCATTTCTAGCGACCTTTTTATCTGTCCCCGAGGAACCCAGCCAGTCAGCCTCAGATGTTCCGATTGTCAGAGATTTCTTAGACGTTTTTCCCGAAGATGTCTCTGGTATGCCACCCGAGAGAGAGGTGGAGTTTTTCATTGAGCTTATGCCAGGTACGGCTCCGATATCCAAAGCGCCGTACCGACTAGCATCGATAGAGATGGCAGAGCTTAAGAAGCAGATTCAGGAACTTCTTGACAAGGAGTTCATTCGCCCGAGCTTTTCACCATGGGGCGCGCCGGTCTTATTTGTGAAAAAGAAGGATGGCTCTATGAGACTTTGTATCGACTATCGGGAGTTGAACAGGGTTACAGTGAAGAATAAATACCCACTTCCGAGGATTGAGGATCTGTTTGACCAGTTGCAGGGAGCTTCGATTTTCTCCAAGATAGATCTGTGTTCCGGTTATCACCAGTTGAGGGTGAGAGATGCTGATGTCTCGAAGACAGCTTTCAGGACTCGTTATGGTCACTACGAGTTCCTTGTGATGTCGTTCGGACTGACGAATGCGCCAGCGATCTTCATGGATCTCATGAATCGCGTATTTCAGCCGTATCTTGACCAATTTGTGATAGTATTCATAGAAGACATTCTCGTCTACTACAAAAATCAGGAGGATCACAGCAGACATCTGGCCACAGTGTTGCAGACATTGCAAAAGCACAAATTATTCGCAAAGTTCAGTAAATGCGAATTCTGGTTAGAGAAGTTGGCGTTCTTAGGCAACATCGTTTCTAGCAGTGGTATTGAGGTAGACCCAGCAAAAGTTGCAGCAGTCAGAGATTGGATTGTGCCTCAGAATGCATCCGAGATCCGCAGTTTTCTTGGGCTAGCAGGATATTACAGAAAGTTCATTCAGGGATTCTCCTCCATTGCCGTTCCACTCACAGCACTGACCAAGAAAAATGTGAAATTTGTTTGGAGCGAGAAGTGTCAGAAGAGCTTCGATACTTTGAAGCAAGCTCTTATCTCAGCACCAGTTTTGGCCATGCCATCAGGGCCCAGCGAGTTTGTCCTTTATACAGATGCTTCGAAGCTTGGTTTAGGTGCAGTTTTGATGCAGCATGGGAGAGTGATAGCGTATGCTTCTCGACAGCTGAAAATCCACGAGAAGAACTACCCTACCCATGATCTAGAATTGGCTGCCGTAGTTTTTGCCTTGAAGATTTGGAGGCACTATCTGTATGGAGAGAAATGTCAGATCTTTACCGACCACAAGAGCCTCAAGTATTTCTTTACGCAGAAGGAGCTGAACATGCGTCAGAGGCGTTGGTTGGAGCTTGTGAAAGACTACGATTGTGACATTAGCTACCACCCGGGTAAAGCTAATGTAGTTGCGGATGCATTGAGCAGAAAAGTCGCAGTGATGGCTCATTTGACGATTCAGAAACCTCTTCAGTTTGAGATACAGAGGTTTGATCTCGAGACTTATCCTCGAGGTAGAGTTCCTCGTCTATCTACCTTGACCATTCAGTCTTCCCTTATGGACCGTATTCGCAGTGATCAGTCAGCAGATGAGCAATTGGCACAGTGGAAGAAGAGAGATGAAGCCAAGGGCAGTGTACTTGTATACAGTCAGCGACGGTATTGTGAGATACCGAGACAGGATATGGATTCCTAGCAGTGATTCTATCCGAGCAGACATCCTGTCAGAGGCCCATATGTCCCCGTACTCCATTCACCCTGGGAGTACGAAGATGTACAAAGATCTGCAGCTATTGTATTGGTGGCCTGGTATGAAGAAGGACATCAGACGATTTGTGTCCGAGTGTCTGACTTGCCAGTTAGTGCAGGCGGAGCATCAGAGACCAGCAGGTTTGCTCAAGCCTCTCCCTATTCCCGAGTGGAAGTGGGAGAATGTTACCATGGACTTTGTGACCGGATTGCCGAGGTCAGCCAGAGGATCGAATGCTATCTGGGTGATTGTAGATCGTCTTACCAAGTCAGCGCACTTCTTGCCTATTAAGACGACTTTCACCATGGTTCAGTATGCAGAGTTGTATATCCGAGAGATAGTCCGACTTCATGGTGTCCCAGTTTCTATCGTATCTGACAGAGATCCCAGATTTACTTCCTCGTTTTGGAAGAGTTTGCATTCGACTATGGGTACGAAGTTGCTGTTTAGCACAGCTTTCCATCCGCAGACAGATGGGCAGTCAGAGCGAGTTATTCAGATCTTAGAGGATCTTCTCCGTGCTTGCGTCATTGATTTCTCCGGGAGTTGGAAGTCGAACTTACCATTGGTTGAGTTCACCTATAACAACAGCTTCCAGTCTTCTATTGGTATGACTCCGTATGAAGCACTGTATGGCCGCAAGTGCAGATCTCCTGTCCATTGGGATGAAGTAGGAGAGAGAGCGCAGCTGGGTCCAGAGATTGTTCAGCAGGCAGCAGATGTAGTAGTCAAGATCCGTGATAGGATGAGGACTGCTCAGAGCCGACAGAAGAGTTATGCCGATCAGCGGAGGAGAGAGTTAGAGTTTGCAGTGGGTGATCATGTCTTTGTGAAAGTGGCACCTATGAAGGGTGTCATGAGATTTGGGAAGAAAGGGAAGCTCAGTCCGAGATTCATTGGACCCTTTGAGATCCTTGACAGAGTTGGGACGCTAGCTTATCGTGTTGCTCTTCCGCCGAATCTGGCCGGAGTACACAATGTGTTCCACGTCTCCATGCTGAGGAAGTATATGGCAAATCCTTCGCATGTGCTGAATTTCGAGCCGTTGCAGCTTACTCCGAATTTGTCTTATGAGGAGAGACCGGTGCAGATCCTAGACAGACAGGAGAAGAAGCTTCGGAACAAGCTGGTTAAGCGAGTCAAAGTCCAATGGCTCAACCATTCTGAGGAGGAAGCTACGTGGGAGTCTGAGCCGGAGATGAGAGATCGATACCCCGAGTTATTCGGTGAGTTCTAATTTCGAGGACGAAATTTCTTTTAAGGGAGGAAGGATTGTAGAACCCGTAAATCAGTCTACGTATAAGCCATGCATAATTCTAGTATTTTAAATTAAATTGACTTCATTGCATGATTATTTTTATGTTTTTCTTTGAAGTTAATTATTTTATTATTTCATGCAGTAGTTTGATTTTTCAGTTATTTCAGTGAGGCCGGACTGGAGTTGGAGCTTTGAGATAGAATTTAAGATTCGATAAATATTTCCAGACTTTATTTTAGCTAGCAAGTAAGTTAATTTAAGTTAATAAGGAGGTTTGAGAATTTAATTTAAGTTACTTGAGGTGATTAAAAAATAAGCTCATTTAAGTTACTTAATTAAGGGATTAATTCACTAAATTAATTAAAGGATTAGTGAGGCTTTTAAGGGTTATAAATTTACTAGCTAGAAAACATTTTCCTTCCATTTATTAGATGAATTTTCGGCCACCCTTAGTAGATTGAGCAAGGATATGCCAACTCAACTTTGACCAATTCTTTGTCATTTTTAGAATGATAACCTTTTTAATTATTGATCAACCTTAAGTAGCTTATTAATAAGCAATATCCTAGTCTAATTATCATGGATAATATCGGCCATTCTCCCCCCAAAAAGACTTGATCAAACCAATTCAAAATTTGAATGAGAGGTAGACTTGGTCTTGATTTTCTTCCATATATTTTGCACCCATTCTCCTCACCCTCTTAACCACCATTCCCCCTCCCTTAGTCTCGAAAATCAGAGCCATTTCAGAGTAGAAAATTCGTGACCCTCATAGCTAGAAACAAGAGAGAAAAATCGAGCAAGAAGCAAGGTAGGAAAGAAAATCGCTCCACCTCCTCCGCGCCGAGTCGTCGTATTCTTTCGTTTTTCATTCAAACGAAAACCAAGGCATGTCTAGATTCTTTCAAACCTCAATCAAGTCCTATTATCATTATTTTTACATTACATGATCATCATTTCCATGCAAAAACCGAAACACACCAAGAATTTTCAGAAAAATATAACATGCAGATTTTTGGTTCTACCATGCTTCACGATTGGTATGTTTTGTTTCGATTTCAGGGATGGCTCGTTCCAGGGGCTCGAAGCTGCATATGAACATGTACTAGGACATGTTAGGGTCATGATAGAACGTTGGTTCCAGTCCCATACACACTAGAATTCGTCAATGACAGCACATCCCCCATGAGTGTCATATTGAGCTTCAAAAATTCAGTTTTGTTGTCCAAGGGTAAGGATCTGATCATGGCTGCCCTAGGGGCCTATAGCCATGGTTGGATCACTACCCTAGCATGTCTAAGACAAGACTAAGTCACCCTTTTGGCTGGCTTGGTCCATGGCTCATCGGTTTTCAATCTAAAAACAAGAACAGCCCCCTCCCCTCTCGGCCCCCTTCGGTTTTGACAGCATATGAGTTCGGCTTTGGTTGGGTTGGTATGGATCTTGGTTGGCCTATGGCCCTTATCCACTGGTTCATACCATGCCCCTAGATGTCTATATCGTGCCATGGTCAATCAATGGCCACTGGAACGAGTCGAGACAGCAAGCGAAGCACAACACCACACACGCACGCATGAGGGCCCTCGGTAAGAGCTTTTGGTTGGTTGCTGGAATGGTGAGGATTGTGGCTGGCCTAGGGCCCTTAGCCATGGTTCAAATCATTCATTGGGATGTTGGTAAGAGTCTCTGGTAGGTGGTTCACGCCCCAATGGCCGGTAGTCTCGAAAACAACACAAGATACGCGATGGTACAGCTGCTGGAAATTTACAGCAAGTTGCTGTGTTGGTTCGGAGGCTTGTTCGAGTTCTCGGTCGGCTTTTAGCCTATAGCCTTGGACTGAACAGTGCCCCATTGAGTTAGGAAGGTCATATTTTTGACCGTTTGTGATTCGGATCATTTTTGAGGTCGTACGAGAATTTACGGTGCGATGTGCCACATTGACTCTCGAAAGAGCGTTTCTTGTTTTGGCCTCCATTTCACCTAGATTTCGACCCTCATCATTTTAGGAGCATTAGTTCATAATTTTAAGCATATTTTAATCATGACTATACGTCGGTTCAGTGTCGGTTCGGGTTGGTTCGGAGTCATGATTAAATACGAAGTCGTTAGACGTAATTGTCGCATTTTCAAACTTAACTGCATAGTTTGGTCAAGTATAAGCTATTGCATATTTTTCATGACATATTTAGGTTGCAGCGAGCCTGGGAGCGATCCAATCCAGTTGGTAAAATATACAGGATATTTTCATTATGTCATTTAATTATATTACGTGCATGAAAATTGGAAATAATTATTTTTGAGATTTATGCGATATTGCTTGTGGTCAATTCACTATTATGGGAGCATTATTTTATACGGTCGTCAGTGATCGATCAGTTCAGTTTGGTACCACCCGGTCGTCAGTGACCGGTCAGCTCAATTCAGTTTGATACTCCCCGGTAGTCAGTTACCGATCAGTTCAGTTCAGTGCAGGGGCCACAGGCGTAGACCATAATCTCAACAGAAAATTTTTATCAGTTATTTCAGTACAGGGCTCCAAGGAGCAGACATTCTATTTACTATGACTTTCAGTTCAGTTATGCACGTATTATAATTTCTCAGTACAAGTCATTTTCAGTATGCCTCATGACATGATATTTTATCCCATGCAAACTTTACTTTAGTATTTACTCGTTACCTACGATATTTGCATGCTGAGTCTTTAGGCTCACTAGACTTGATTGTTGTAGGTAATGATGAGGCCAGGGCCGAGGGCGGGGACCAGTGAGCCAGCTTGGGTCGGCAGTAGTGGCACCCGAGGACCTCAGTTTCATCACATGTCATTTTATGCTCAAACATTTTTACCAGTTGTTGGACATTCTTTGAATTGTTATTTTTGGCAAACTTTATTTTCTTCCGCTGCTATATTTTTTTTTTAACATTGAACTTGATTCATCAGTTGATTTTATGGATGAGGCACTCCATTTATTTTAAAAGAAAAATTTTTAATTTTCCGCAAATTTTCAAAGAAAGAATTTTCGTTCGGGCCTTTACACAAACGTCCAGTGACCTGGCACCTCTGCCAATAACCCTGTCACGACTTGGCACATCTGCCAAAGACTCTCTATCTCAAATCAATCGTCTAATCCATGTTTTCTATAAATCAATAGAACAAGCATATATAAATGCAATAAATTCAAATATCTGAAAACAATAGCAAATAAGTATGTGGTTTTGGGAAACTCAAGTTCTATCTCACTCGAGTCATTCTCCTGATTCAACATTGATTTATACCTTTCTTTTCGTAGTCTCGATCTGAAGAAATGGAAGTTCTGAATTCAAAGTTGTCAATACAATCTGAAATGACATATTCGAAAGGTACAATATCAATATACCATCCAAATCAAATCTGTTCTGATCAATCTTAATCTGATTCAAAATCAACGGCATAACGGCACTAGAATGATGTCCCCAGTAAGTCAACAATACGAGATGTCAATTACAATTCATAATTAATCAATAATCGCAATTTCAATACCAAATCTGTATATCTCAATCAAATCAATTCTGAAAATCATAACAATTGTATAAACAGTCTGTTCTTCGATCTGACTTCGAATATACGATTACTGATATCACCAGAACACATAATAATAATAAAATCACAATTCCTCCAAAATCATAATTTCAAATCATATCAGAAATCAATAAAACTTACGTCATGTAGTAGCTGTCGACGAGAGAATCACAAAACTGTGTTCGGATCAAAATTCTGATAACCGGAGCTTATAAAATCAAATTCGAAGCAAATTAAGAAATTTGAGAATTCCATAAAGCTTTCTTTCGTTCTTGATGTTTCATCTAAAGGAAGAATGAGATTTTTATATATCCAAATGCATGGTGAAGACAAGTGTCCCACTCAAATCCCATTAATTGCACTTTAGTCCCTGAAATCTTTTCTATTTGAAATTTGGTCCTCACAACTCTTTTTAATTCAATTTCAATCCTATGGAATTGTAAAACCATGGAATATGACTCAACATTCCAAAATTCATAAATTAAATAATCTTGGATTAAAATGATAAAATCTCGGGCCTTACACATACCAACACTTTATAACTCAGACTTCCCCACAGACGGCGCCAATGATGCGATCCGAGTGAAATGGATGAGCCGGGTCGGGTGCTCCACCGGATCTGCTATCTGTATGATGAGGTAAATAAGAGCAAAATGTTCGGAACAGGAGCTTTCTTCCTTAGGCAGCCGAGAAGATCTGCAGACAATAAAGTAAACACGTGAATGGGCGCTGAAGGGGTATCTGGCGTGACCACTCCGATGCTTAAGTTAGTGGAGGACCCAAGCTACAAACCAATGTAACCAGATGATTGTTGTGAGATTGGTGTGGAAGGTGAGTAGTAAATGCACAATAAATGAGTGTATTCAATATCTGAATAGATAGTAAATGCAAGGAGATAACCTGGTATTTATAGTAGATGATATAATGATGACCTCGTTCTTTGTGTTGATCATTAATTATAGTAGGAAGGCTGATTATACCCTATTATTCTGACATATCAAATCTAATACTAGTCACATTCAGCCTACCTGATTTTGTCAACCACTTGTATTGGTGTCAGAGATAGGTCGGCCGCACACACCCTACTTTGTAGGCAATGCGTCACTCATATCGAAGCGGCCCGGGTAGAATGTCTCTCGGAAATTTACATGAGAGCCCGGGCATCCAATAGCCCGGGTAGGTTAAGTCCCGGGTGTTTCAATGGCCCGACCTTTCGACTGGCCTCTTCACATATTCTCCCTGCCAAGTCATACTCCCAACATCCCGGGCAGCTTGAGATCCAGATTTCTACTCAGATTATCGTCTTATTGACCCAGGAATAATCCATTCTCTTTGACCCGAGCACTATCCATGGCCCGGCTCCATGGCCCGGGACATCCCGGGTATTATCCATGACCCAGGACATCCCGGGATATCAACATAGATGCATATTACTATATATCGCATATATCATAATATGACATTAAACAATAAATAAGGATGATGGATCATCAACACTATTAGATCCATGTGAGTCAAACATAGATCCAGGACTTTATCTATGCTGATTGTATGGGTATACAGATAAAGTAAAACGAAACCATTAAAAAGTAAATTATATTAAAATAAAGATTGTTTATTACACTTGAGTCAATAAATTCTCCGGCTAACATTAGGCTTACAGGACATCTACTCTAACACTTGTTTCGTGAAGTACTACGAATATGTGGTCATGAAAGACATCGAAGCTCAGAAGATGCTTGTTTTTCGTTGTGTTTAAGATCCAATTGCATTATTTTCTTCAACGAATTTAAATTTTTGGAGCTTTTTTCATTTCTTCTGTCATTATTTCTCGTTTTTTGTCTTTTGTATACATTGAATTCTAGTTTCGATTTTGGGTTTTGTAGGCTTGACGAATACGTTCTGTAGCTATGTAACCAAAAGTCATAAAAAAAAGTTTTATTGAATAAATACCGAGTGAAGCTTATGTAACAAAGATAAATGGGATTACGCTTTGTAAATTTTTGGCTTAAGTTAGGTCTCATTATATTTATCTAAAAGTAAATACAATTTCTGAAATGAGTCTTCATTTTCGAGCCAAAATCTAGCAGTTGCTCGAAAAAGCTCCAACTCGAGCTTACAAATTGAGCTCAAATTCGAGCCGGAACAAAAAAAAAATTCCTACAATTCGGGTGGGGATGGTCACATGACAATTCTGGGATGAGTTTGGCAATTTTCCAAGAGCCGTCCTATCAAGAAAAAATTTGGACTCAAGCTTGGACCCCCTACACCAAAGCCTGTCGAGTCCATTCACGTTAGACCCGTAAATGATAAACCCGCTAAGCATCATATATATTTTCAATTTTAGTAATTAAGAACAAAAAAAAGTTCAAAATTTAATGCATTCATGAAAGTTACTTACCCACGATAACATTTTAATTGTAACCTTCCATTGCATTTAGATAGAAAGATTTGATTGCATCAAATTTATTAATGATGGTAATTAATATTTTAATTATTTGAATGCACTTGATATCTTTTCTCAAATCCAAATCATTCCATCCAAACACAGCTTTATATTTGGATGGAAAGATTTGATTTGAAAAAAATGATTTGATTTGTAAATTACTTTAAGAGATGTATTAAAAATAAAACTCATACCGGACATATTTTAAATTCAACATATTTATCATTTTATCTGTGTAAAATAACAATAGATGAATTTAAAATACACCTAACATAAATTCATTCAAACAACCAAATGAATTTAAAATTCACCACTTCAAAATTTATTTCAACCATACACAACCTGAATGAAATGACAGTAAATTTGAATTTCACCCCAAATTTATTCATCCAACCAGTTGAATGGATTTAAAATTACAAATCGATTTCAAATTACCTAAAACACACTCACAACAAACAATTAATAATTTTCAATAACTTAGCACACACGTTTAAATACACCTACAGATTTGAAATCTAAAATATGACAGGAACATGGTACAAATTGTGAATTGACATTTTACTAATTTGAAACTGTAGCTACAGTTACAGTTCAAAAAATCCCATCTCTGTCCTAAATCTTCTGTAACAGTCAAAATAAAGAGATTTATGACAGGAAAGCAACTTGGTTTCTGCGTACAGAACATTTCAAAAGCTGGATCAACTTCTAATACATACATCAAAAGACAGCTTTACATATAATTACAAGAATCCTTTGTCTTGTAGCAGACTTGATGTGCTTCCTCATGATTCATGAGTCAATAAGTCGCTGAAGAAAGAATCCGAAACTGCTTCTTTGGCCGAACCATAATTATTCAGCCGTTTCTTCAGAGAACGCAGTTCTCTTTCATCTTTTGAGCTACGGTCCTGTTGTATAAAATTCCATACCAGAAGATTTGAGACTAATATTCCAAAAAAAGGTTGTAACTTTGCAATTACTAAAGATATGAAGTTCTATATGTTGAGAAATTAAGTTTTCCAAACAAAGACTTACAAAGGATTTCTTTTGTAGCACGATGTCAATCATATATTGAAGCCAATACACGTTTGTCTTGGGAAAACTGCCATAATGGTTAACATGGTCATTGTTTGTACCAAAATCATCGAAAGAAACATTGTACATGTATGGAACAAATTGATAATAACATCTTATCCAATTTCCAATTGATGGAAAGGTTTTTTAGTTCATGATGTCCACAATTTTGTTTTATGATACATAATGCTCATGCATCATGCTTTCAGTGTTGGATGCAGCGTGAATGACTATAATGAAGCAATGCAGTAAGCTATAATAGAAACTGAAATTGTGTACCTCCCTTCCCAGAAATCATCTGTGACGTCCCGCATCTTCCTATATGTATCTGCCTGTATGAATAATTGTTGACCACCAGATCAGAAAATTTAGTATAAAAAACTGAACAAGGTATGCAACTTTCACTGTTTCTTACTTGCTTGTCTCCCTTTGGACCCTCGAAAATTTCTGGATCTGAAGATAAATCCAGAAACAGTATATCTTCACCTGTTGACATACTCAAATTCTGCCATATTAATAACATCAAGAACTTGGCTTCAATGTGGAAAAATAAATAAGATTGATGTAGACCTGTATTAATTCGTGAAAGGGTAAAGTCAATTATGGATACAAGCAGTCCAAAAGTTTTGACTTGTATTTTTCTTTGCTCGAGAATGTATTGCAGAGTAGCAGAATCTTTCCGACTTAACAGAATGTTCCCCCTGTTTAGAGCACAAACCCAAGTCAGCATTTTGTGGGAAAAGGCAAAATGATGTAACAGATCATAGTATGTCGATGAAACCAGTGCAAATCTCGGTGTTCAAATTCATATGCAGCCTCAGCTACAGCCAAACCCAATGTGACCTGCAACATTTGATTCTATTGTGTAATGCACCACGTACAAACTAACGCAAGTAGGCAGATCTATAAATAATATTGACTATTTTACCTGAACTAACAAACTACGTGCCTCATTAAAGTTGAGAAGCACGAAGCTCTCGAGATCTTGACCACCATGTTCTTGAACAAAAACAACATAGCACTGGGAACGAAGGCTTAGTTGATTTAGTGAACTAAATATAATCAACAGACAATAAATAAAGCAAAGTACAATATCTACCTTAAACTTGTTCCTGAATAAAGCAAGACCACATTTATAACAGGAAGCATACCTGATTTTCAGGAAACTCCTTAGGATGATCATTTTCAGAGCCGTGCTTTCCATCCCAGTCTTCCCATGCACTTACCAAAGCAGAATCATAAAGGCCTTGACACACCCTCAAACTACAAGAAAGTAACGACAATAGGATGTCAACTAATTGTAAATAAATAATTCAGCTTTTCTTGAATTGGATGCAAGTATTTTCTTTCAAGAAACTATTAGAACCTCCCGCAGATATCCTACCATTGCTACCATTTTAAGATTATGAAAAGATGCAAAACAGAGCAGAACTTTTGCAACATCTAATTTAATGGTGTAGGATAAAATATAGCTACAAAATACATAATCCCCTCACAAAGACACCAAAATCTACAGTTAATAATCCTTAAGCAGTAAAAGACTGAATATTAAATTACCGCCTAGAACAATTGAAATCCCCCATTGGATCCTTAAGCAGAAAAGGACTGAATATGAGATTATCGCCTAGAACAACTTAAGTCCTACATTTCCATGAACAAATCTCTTCATACCATTACTTACATCCAATAAGCAATGGAGGAATTAACATCCCAAGCCTATTTCACTCTGGGGCAGCCATAGTGGATCATCTTACAAGGAGCCTAGATTTGAATTACCTTTTTTATTGCTTCTGGGAACTAGATTTGAATTATCTAATATCCACTGATCGAGTTTTTTCTTCCATAATGCATATGAGACCGCAACACCCAGAACATACAAACCAGATACAGGCTACTCTATATAACTCCAGAGTTCAAAATTTAATCAGCTTACAAGTTAACTTGGGTGAAATGTCACCTGGAAGAGAAAGAAAAACTTCAACCTAAGAGAAAGCTAAGAAAAATTGGTTATCAACTTCAAAATAAGAGAGGAAACCTAATCAAACCATTTATGAAAGGTCGTTAATACCATAGGAAATCTAATCAAACCATTTCTGAAAGATCGTTAATTTTTACAAGTTGTAAAATAAATAACGGCTTCAACAAAACAGATGAAAGGTATAAAATAATAACCTACCATACCAAAGCAGGTTTTATCATAGAAACTAATAAGGTTTCTCTATCTATATTTCTTACCACCAAAGCAATGAAAAAGAGTTAGCTTCATGAGTTAGCTCTTACAGTGACAAAGCTTAATATTGTCATACAGTCCTTAAAGAGAAGCAGAAGGCTTACTCTATTGTTTTTATGAAGGTAGAGCAGGCATTGGATACATGGCCTTCATATCCTCTTAGGCGGTTGAGAGTGCAGGATAGGACAACCTCCTCAAGCAACTCTTCCGATCTCTGGAGCAAATAAAGGCACGAGGATCAGAAGGCAAAAAAATTCCTTTCTTCGTAAACCAAGATAAAGAAGACTAAATTTTACAAACTGAGATGATAGCATTTACACAGTTGGCTATCAATTATTTACATTACCTAGGTTTATGATTTTGCCAATCATGTCTAAGAGGCATACAAATATGTAGGAATCAAAAGTAATGGTGACACTAACATCCTATCATGAAGACAAAGTGTTAACAACACAAGCCACTAATGTACTGGTCAATGAAATAAACTGCAAGCAATAAATCAGCTTTGGCTGATAGCAACAACATTATCAAACCGAAGGTAATAATTTGACTCTTTAGAGCATGTAAAGGTTAGCCAAATAGCATGTAAAGGTTAGCCAAAAAATCTGCTTTTATCAAAATACTAACAAAAAGCAATTTAAACTCCTTATGGGTTGATCTAACTCAAGGAATAAAAATCTATACCTTTTGAATTTCTCCATTCACTCGCAAATTGCCATCAAATGGCACAATTTTGCATACATTATTGCCAACCTTGAATGCTTCTCCATACGTTCCTTCCCCAACCTTGGTTATATTTTCTCGGTCACTGTCCTCAAACATTGTAATTCCAAACATAAGGAAACAAGAAGTAAATCAAACAACTCTTAATGAAACATTTTCTTCACGAAAATATCCAAGAATATTTTACAAAGGAGGCAACTTTACTAGAAACACCAGCATGCTTAAAACTTCAAAAACTTGCTAACTTAAAATATTTATGAGTAGACTAACGAAGTTGTACTTTGCATTATATTCCTAGGTTCATCCAGATCAGTCTTTTTCACAGTTGAGAAATCATAATCATGAAAAGATTTTAGATACTATTTCATTAGCTGGAGCATGGACTTCAGGAAGTACGGTAGCGTAAAGTCAGTAAATGAAAACAAGTCAAAAAAAATTGAAAACAAGGCAAAACTGCACGCATTTGAAATTCTTATAAAACCAAATTTAGAGAAAACCCGTCTTTAAATTGCCTTGTGGTTATAAACAGAATACACATATAATGCAGGAATATTCAGAGTTGTTAAAGAAGCACTTGTCAATGCACTTGGAACTACCCCGGGCACACAGACATCAAAGAGGTTCAAGGCACGGTCCAGGCATGCCTGGAGTTTTCCATTCAATTGTTTCCTTCACAAATGTAAGGGTTTTTATTTAGGGTCTGAAGGAGCACAATAGCGACAAACCTACACTTTGATTTTAGGGGTAAATATTTGATCACATTTTGGTGCCTTGAATTCTTAAGTTGGGATTTATAAATTATAATTCCAAGTTTATGTGAGTTTTGGGTCAATTAATGATGTTTGACCTTAATTGAGAATTATATATATATATAGACACACACACACACACATACATATAAACACACTTACAGAACGTGAGGCAAGACATTGTATAATATAATAATAAAGATATGCAGTCACAATTGAGAAATGACCAAAATGTGAGTAGGAAAGGAACAACAAACCAGTAACTCAACAACATGTCTGCTAGTGTTGATGGACTTGACTGGCCACAAGCAGTCAAAAGAGCTGAAAAAGAACTCGAATGGCGATCATCCACTGATGAAGGCCTTGAGGTCAGGGAAAGTTTACTAACAGCAATTCCAATATCTTCACAAGATTCCTCGAGAAGCATTCCCGAGCTTGAATCAAGCTTTTCTTGGATTGAATTTAAGCTTGAATGGGTTGGATTTAAGCTTAAACGGACTTCCACCGAGTCTTTTCCTAAGTACTTCAGAATTGAAGATGAATGATTATCATGATGCGCAGGATCTTGGGATGGCGTAGGAGTCTCCAGTACTTTTGATAGCGAACAAGGAAACACGTAAGCTCTGTTTAACTTCTTAGAAATCAGCCATTTCCTCAATACTGAAGACAAATATGGTATGACAGTATCAGTTTTGTCACCCGTCGTCCATGTACTAGATTTCTTGGGAGACGGGCTTTCTTCTAATAATTCAAAGGCATCAACCTCTTCAAAATACGCCCGTTCTTTATCAAAATTTGGAGGTTGTTTGGCTTTCCCCTGTGGACCAAAATATGCATGGAAAGAAGGAATCATCAGCCACATGTTTCTAACTACATCAGTCTTCACAAACATAATATACTAGTAATAACAAATTTTACAAATCAAAACAATAAAAGATTCGTGCCGATGCTCTCATGGCAAATCGACCCAAAAGAAAAAGATTTGAAACCCGATTCTATTAGTGGAAATCGTAAATCAAGAACAAAATATGAGCTTGGAAAACACCTTAGGAAGAGGCGGTTTAGATTTTCTTCTAGCTTTACGTTTTTGTGGTTGATATTCCACGTATGCAAAAGCGGCAATACTTGTTCTTCCTCTGCAGTCCAGTAAATGAAATACAGTAACCTTTAATATTGCCTCATCCAGAAAATAACATAAAATTTGCAGCTAACAAGCTAAAAAATCGAAAGAACTCCAATAATATAAATCACAGTGGAAGCAGGGCATAAACCTAGTGGAGAGAGAGCGATTCCAACTGACTCGCTTGACTTGCCCCAGAATTTGCAGATTCTCGTTCCCGCTGCTGCTCGATCTCCATTGCCTGCTGCAAATAAATTAATCAAAAATCAAAATATTTAAAAACTTGAACTAATTTCTGGATTTTTCTTCCTTAACCTTGCTGCGTCTTTACTGGGGATAATCCTACCCTTTTGCCTTCGATAAATTATCGCAATTTCTGGGTCTGGAAGTTCAACTGATGGATCTGCCACAATTTCTGACCAGAGATCACTCACAGATTGTGAACCCATGGTTTTGGCGCTATGATTTCTCTATTTCCTGCAGCATAATTCAAAAGGACTATGGTCGGGCGGGAACCCCTACGTTTTCTTTCGCTCCGGTTTCATTCTGCTTTGATGTTGTTGCGATTTATAAAATCGCATCGGCTCATTTGTATCACTTCATTGGAATTCCAAACTAGATTTTATTTATATCTCCAAATTTTAAAGTGAATCATTTCGAAAGTTGTTAATTTTTTTATACTTTTATATTTATATTAATATTATGTGTGCGAAATTCTTTAATTCGAACTAAATATTTTCTTATTAATTAGTTAAAAATGACCCAAGAAACTCAATTTTGTAATATCATATCTCTACTTTGTTTTTGCTTGAAATGATATGAATTTGATAAACTTTAATTTCTTTGTAAAAAAATATTATATTTCGAATTATGTAATGCATTAATTCGAAAATATTTGTGCCGTTAGTTTCAGAGCTATTTAAACCAGTGTTCTAAAAATCCCGGCTTAAGCACGCTTAAGCTTGAAACTCGACAAAAATGCCTCGCTTCCGAGAAAACCGGAAAAAGTTTGACCGAATTAAGCATATTTAAGGAATTTAATTAAGTCTGTTTAAGCACAATTAATTACATTTTTTAATTCTTTTATTATTTGAAGGTATGTCTTTTTATTTTAAAATAATTAATTAGGTTTATAATTTAGGTGTTTATTTTTAAATTTTAATTATGATTAAGCGTGTCTGATAATTATCCGACAAATATTTATCATTTTTTAATGTGGTCTAGTTAAAAAAACAAATAAAAATTGTAATTTTGAAATTTTTATGTTTTATAAATATAATAATTAATGCATCAGACTTAAATTTATCATATTTATGTATTATTTTATCTATTTACTGGTTTGATGTAATTACAATTACACTAAAGATAAAAAACGCTTTTTCACGCTTAAGTTTGTGCTAATTTCACTTAAGCTTGAAAAGTTTGGAGCTCGACGTCCACGCTTCGGGTTGCTTCATGCTTTTTAGAACCTTGATTTAAACTCACAAAACTTGCAACATTTCTACACAACAAAATTAGATTAGAA
Source organism: Primulina tabacum (assembly GCF_025594145.1). Lineage (NCBI taxonomy): Eukaryota > Viridiplantae > Streptophyta > Magnoliopsida > Lamiales > Gesneriaceae > Primulina > Primulina tabacum. The sequence goes on from NC_134557.1 coordinate 33,648,114, forward strand.
AATAAGCCAAATGGCAAAGAAAAATATCTATTTAGCTTCTTGTTTCGATCTTTTTTCGCGCATGGAAATGCCTTGCCCAAGTGACAGTATGTCACTCCGTTTGATGACATTTAAATTATTTTTATATATCAATCGAGTTTAGTATGTCCCTGATAAATTAAAAACCGTTATTTGTATATATTCAGTCGACTACGTGGTGTGTCGCGTATGGAGGTGCCATTGATGCCGATTTGCAAGAATTCCAAGACTTCGCACGTGCTGAGACGGTGCCCCGATTACGTACCCAAACACTACGGAACAACGCTTCTTTCGCTCTCAATTATTATTACCATACTACGAGGTTAGTCTATACTACATTGAGAGTGTTTCTCCTCATATTCTAATATCATTAGATTATGTAAGTCATCTCACATTTTTTATGGAAGTTGACATATATGTTGATGATCTAATGACTGAAATTTGACTATACCACATGAGGATAAATACTCTAGATATAGCATGAAATAATCATGTGCTACGGACAACTGTAGGCGGGGAGTCGATCTTATGGTTTTCAACAAACCATATAATAATACTTGCCTTTCTCACTTAGGTTTTGCTTTTATTTTCTAAAGTAATTTAGATACCATATACATTATATATATGTATTTGTAGATATATTAAATTATTTTATTTTTGTATTGACATTTGCAGCTTATGGTGATTGTCATTTCTTGCAAAGGTGATGGTGGGACATAATTATTAGCAGAATAAAGCAACGATAAGAGTACTTCGGGCGCAAGAATAACTAATAATAATTGTGTATTATTATTATTAATTAAGAAATTTTTTTTTAACCTCTAGTACTACTTTTTTTTTTTCCTGTTCATTCAATTTAAAACTTTATAACAACAAAAAGAGATAATCAATTAATAAAATTATTATTAAGATTTTAAATTCGAGTTACAATTGAATTAATCATCAAAAAATTTGAAGAAAAATGCACAAAAAGAAAAATAAAAAACAAAATTGCTAGTACTTAATTGACAATCTGATCTCATCCTGATTTCCGGTAACGACCTCAATAGAACAGTTAGGAACTGAAGATTGATTTAGAGATGGGTGAATAAATAATCTCAACAAAATTTACAAATATTTCGATTGGGTTAACAATACTATAATAAAATTCTTGTTAGTTGTGTTCTCAGTAAGTAGCAGTGGAAACTGCACGGAAAAGAACTGACTGAAACTGTTCGAACATGAAATGTCTTTTAACAAAAATCATTTGGGACATCAAATGAAAAGTAAAATAGGGAGACTCAAATGTAAATTCATGAGTATTTTTCTGGATATTCGGAGACTTCAATACTCTTATGTCACCCCTTCTTCCATACAGAAGGATTACAATAAAGACTTTGGTAATTACAAACGGTTTGAAATCACCCAATTCAGTATGATTTATGACTGTCTAACTGAAAATCTCAGTATACTTCACTCTTAATCAAATGAGAAGTAAAACTTCTTACTTTTAATTACAAATATTTCACAAAGAAATTCTAAGAACAAATTGATCAAATTATAACCTATCAGAGTGTTCTTGTTTCGATCAGTTTGGCTCTAAAAAAATTTGAGCAAATAAAAATTTTATTGCGTACACGAAATTTTCAGAGAGTCGAGAAATTCAAAGCTTTGTCTAATTGATCTGTTCATATACTTTTCCTGAACGGTCATCTTTTTGAATCTTGTATGTTGTTGCAATGTCACCTTCCTTTCTAGCATATCATATAATTCTAGTAGTGTGTATGATTCTGACATTCTGTTGAGAATCAGTGACTATTAGTACGGAAAACTTTATCCGATAATTCAGCTGAGCTGTGATTCTTAATCGATGAGTAAACTGATAAACTTCATGGAATAGTAATACATATAATCATGATAAATTTTAACTCAACGGTATCAATCACACATAGTGAGTCTATTGACTCAGCAAACCATAATCATGATAACAAGTAATACATATAAATTCACAAGCAACAGTGAAAATACTTTTATTAAAAATAACTTTTCATGAACATAAACTTTAACATTTTCCTTTCAATATATCATATCATATTCCATTTCATCATATACGTATATGTTTCTCTTTTTATTGAATTCAGATCCTTAATTGTGACTTTCGTATTAGCTGAAGGTCGATAGATCCATCTACGTATTACCACGGTACCGGGACGGTGGGGACATCAGCGACCTTCTCACCCGTCAACTGAGCATTGACCTCATATATCATCATATTAGTCACAATTAATTCACCTCCTTCAACTTTTCATATTTCCATCACTTATAAAAATTTAAGCGCAATTAAATCGTTTTTCTTTTAAACCAAGCATGCGGCGTGTTTTTTAGAATTAACGTTTCATCATAAACTTTCATAAACATTTGAAATAAACATATTAACATATTTTACAGCATTCAGGGCACTTCCAGGACGTCTAACATTTTTCAGGTGTGAAATGACTGTTTTACCCTTAGACTTAGAATTTCTTTGACTTTTTCCTCACTTTTATTAATTCGATACTATCCCAAATAATTATTTAAGCTTAATTTTTGATTTCTAATATTTTTATTTAACGTAATCTCAAGGATTTCGACTTAATTTTTAATTACTAATTCTTGAAGCATTTTAATCCCAAATTAATTCAAACTTAAATATTTTATTCTCGAACTTTAAACATAGACATTTTATACCTAAACAACCCTCATGAACCATGAATCAACCCCTGTAGACCATGGTTTGAACCCCTTTCCATTTAGGTCACTATTTCGAACCCTAACTTGTTCTACCGAGCCATATTCGAACCACACCCGAGCCACCTCGAACCATCTCCTGACCAGACCACCTAGGGACCCTACTGACCAACCCTGACCCATTTAACCAGCCCCTAGCCCATGCCACAGCCCCTGCATGTGAGCCGCGACTGCCTCCTTTAGCGCCTACGACTCCTACTCGACTAGGACTCTCCTACTCGAGCTACCACAGAGCCCAAACACTCCTGACCCTTACTGGACCACCCTTCGCCCTAGCCTAGACCACCCTGGCCAAGCCGTGACTCCCTCCACACAACAGCTACCCTCGGGTTGCATGGGAAATAGTATTATCTCGTATGGACTCTTCCCTAGCCGCTGGACATGAGTCCTAGCCATGCTATGACTCTTCCTCACTCCTAACCACGTCCAGCCCGAGCCCTGGTCGAGCCGCACGCCTTGCTTCCTCCTAGCCGAAACCCTAGAGCACAAAACATGCAATTTTCGTTCAACCCTTCCCTAGCCCTTGTTCAGCCCTCAACCGTGACTCATGTGACCCCTAACACGCTGGAAAATCTTCCTTCTAAGTTACCCTACCATGGCAGCCCCTTTGTGCAATAATTGTTGCGACATCGTGTTCTCGCACCCAAGACGCAGCGGAAATTTAAAAATTTTGTTCTTGGGCATCGTGTGTTTAAAAACATTAATAGGGTGTTTAGGATTATACATTTGCGTTCTTGACGCTTGACTCCAAACTACTCCGATGTTTAAACGGATATAGTCCCTTCTTGTAAATATCTACGAACGCCGAATGGCTCTTCTCCTTTGATCGTCTAATTAGGTCCACGATCAGAAACTGAATTCCTTGTTTGGATTGCACTAGTAATACCAAACAATTTCCGCATTGAGACTGTAATCTCCGAATCTCCAAAATCTGAAGATTGTGCAACGATAGGAAAGAAAAACAAAAGGCCAACAATTTTTATTATTTTTTCTTCTTGGTGGCCGAGAGTTTTTATTTAGGGAGGAGAGTTTTTGTTTTTCTTTTGTGTGCAAAAACTAGGTTAGGTTTATATATAGAGTGAGACTCCTAATCCACAAGGAGTCTAATAATTTCATTATATTATACTCCCATATATTTTATATATAATGTATTTATTAACATTTAATAATACATGACATAATAATATCATATACATATATTTTTACTCGCTAGCATGGATCCCACAATGGGGAATTCATCTTACATATTTTATATCACCATATAAAATATATACATGTATATGTATATCAAATTAAATAACTATTATTTAATTTATAAACTAGCTCCTTAGTTAATTTAATTCTAGACTCCTCTAGAATATTTATGAAAATTTGTGCATGTTAGTAGTCACCACTACTAGCACAATCATTTAATTAGTAAATTCTCAATTCAGTAAATAAATGATTCCGAATTCATTATAACCCCGATCGACGATCCGAAAGTGCCGATGTACCAAGGATACAAATCTTGTTCATATAATGAAAATTGAAAATTATGAAGATCAAAATTTCATTTACCAAATTTAGAACTTACCATAAATGGCAGTTACCGTATTTGGCAGCTGGCAGTTTTAGTGAACTCCTTCACAAAACAGGCTGTAATGCCCGAGATTTTGATTATTGTAATTTGAAATGATTTGTTGATAATTGATGTGATTATAGACGAATTGGATCGGACCGGAAAAGCCGGAAAGAAGATTGGAAATATGTGCGAGGATGAGCCCTCGTGCATATGCGCGACCCAGCCGGGCGCATATGCGCGAGGTAGGCAGAGAACCTCGTGCATATGCGCGACAGGACCCGCGCATATGCGCGAGTATGGCAGAGAACCTCGCGCATATGCGCCGGGTGAGGGCACGCATATGTGCGAGCTGCCGAGAGACACGCATCGAGACATAACGTCTCGCGCATATGCGCCGAGGATGGTCGCGCATATGCGCGAGACGTGCTGCACCTAGAAGGAGCCACCCATCCTTCACCATCCTTCACCATGCATAAAGTTGCATTTCCATTCAACATTCAGAAAAGAAGAACGAAAGGTTCAGAGAAAAGGCCGAGAAAAGCTTCAGAGAAAGTGTTGAAAATCCTTACGCCTTTGCACTTCTTAGAATTGTCAATTGTGATTACACAAGATCCGTCTGTCTGATTTTCAATCATACTTCAGTACCCTGTTTCTATCGACAAGAACTTCAACTGGACGTAAGTTTTATTGATTTCTATTATGTTTTGAAAATATGATATTGAAGGAATCAGATATGATTCATATATGATGTTCTTGACACAGTAGACATCGTATAATTGAAACCGGATTGAAGAACGGATGCCATATGAAATTGTTATGATTTTCCGAACGGATTTGATTGAGATTTGATATCAGATTTGTATTGTTATTGATTATGAGTTGAGATTGATATTGGTTGATATTTTTATTGCTGGGTACATTGAGATTGTGCAGTTATGCTGCTGAAACAGAATTTGAATTAGTTCTGATTATATCCAGTATTGATTTGAGTGGTGTATTAATATTATACTCCTCGATATTATCATTTCCAGATTGAGTATTTACAGGCTTTGAGTTCGAGACTTCAACAGAGTCAGACTGACAGAAAGAAATTTATAAATCAATGTTAACCTGGAGATCGACTTGAGTCAGATTGGACTCGAGTTACCCAAAAACCACATTCTTGAATTTATTGCATTGATATTTGCAATTGAATGAAATTGATATGCTTAGTCTATTGATTTATAGCAAAGCGTGTTTTGAGTCATGGGCGGAGATGCCTAGTCATTGGCGGATATGCCAAGACATTGGATGATTGAATTATATCGATGTTGCTTAGGAGCAGATCGACTCCTATCGCTGAGATTCGATATATGTGCCAATGTCGAGGACCGGGATCCCTAGATTAGAGATGAGTCGAGTCTGAGATGACGAGTCACTAGTTGATTTACAGATTTATATCGATTCATGTTTTCAGATTTGATACATGTTATTGATGACTGTGTATGCTTTCTTATATGTTTTATATGATTGCATTTATTCATTGTTTATACTGGGATTATATTCTCACCGGAGTTATCCGGCTGTTGTCGTGTTTGTATGTGTGCATGACAACAGGTGAGACAGGATCAGGGTCATCTGAGAGAGGACAAGTTAGCGTGGAGATCCGGATCAGAAGTAGATAGGCTTCAGCACTTGATATATAGTAGTTGAACCCTAGTTGATTTTAATGTATTGAGTACAGGACATGTACTTTACTTTTGATATGTATATTAGAGTTATTCCATTACGTTCCGCACTTGTATTTTAAAAAAATAAAAATTTTAGACCCTGTTTATCTTAATTGATCAAATTATTCCCTGAATTAGCGCCCTGATTCCCCACAGCAGGTGGTATCAGAGCAGTAGGTTCCAGAACTGTATGTTCTTTAGACTGAGATAGAAGCTAGTGAGCGGGGTAGATTGAGTTTTCTTCCTTACTTTTGATTGCTAGCATGTTTTACTGCTTTGAAATATATGTTTACTTGAATTATCTAATTTGATTTGGTAATATGTATTATTGAGAATGAATCAGAACTGATTCTTGATCAGCAGTAAGATGATCGGAGGGGGACTGAACTGAAACAGGTTTGTTGTATTGGGTTACTAATCCTTTTGATAATCAGATATGCCTCCTCGACGAGTCCCAGAATAGGGCAGTACTTAGGCTAATCCGATGGATGTGACAACAACTCCGATGGAAACGCTACTGAAGAGATTTCAGTCGTTCAAACCGCCAACCTTGAAAGGAACAGAGACTTTTGTTGATTGTGAGTGTTGGTTAGATGATATTGAGATGATGTTTGATTCCTTGGATTATACAAATGAGCGCCGAGTCAGACTGATAGGGCACCAGTTGCATGACATTGCAAAGAACTGGTGGATTACGACAAAGAGGGCCTTGGAGCATCGAGGTCGAGGTACGAATATCACTTGAAATGTCTTTAAAACTGAGTTCTATCAAAGATTTTTTCCAGTGTCGTAAAAGAAAGACAAGGGTGCAGAGTTTGCAGATTTGAGACAGGGTCAGTTGAACATTGAAGAGTATGTGGCCAAGTTCTCTATCTTGTTGCGTTTTGCTCCACATGTGGCCGAGAATGATGAGGCTGTTGCTGATCAGTTCATCAATGGGCTGAATCCTGAAATTTTTACACTGGTGAACATAGGGCGACCGAATAACTTTGCTGATGCCCTGAAAAGAGCCAAAGGAGCAGAAGCTGGTCTGATGAGACAGAAAGGAGCTTCGTATGTTCCTCCAGCACCGAGACCACAACAACCCCCTTCCAGATTTGAGAGTGGCAGCAGTGGTGAGAAGAAAGATTTTCTGAAAGTCAGAGGAAGATAGTTTAAGAAGTCTGATAGCAGTTCTTCTAGCTCCAGTGGTTCTCGACAGAGCCAGAGTTATACCGGGGCTTATTGCAGAATTTGCGGAGGGAAACATCCGACCGAGCAATGCCAAGGAGTGATTGGTAGTTGCCGTATTTGCAGACATCAGGGACATTTTGCTAGAGTATGTCCACGGAGAGGTTCCCAGGGATCCCAGGGAGCAGAATCAGCTGGATCACTGGCTCAGATTGATAGACGATCATCAGCAGTTCATTCTTTCCAGCCCCCACTAACTAATACTTCGTCACAGCAGAGGCCAGGAGGAAGACAGACAGTTAGCCAGCCTCTCAGACAGCAGGCCAGAGTATTTGCTTTGACAGAGGAGCAGCCTCAGGAAGCACCAGATGATGTTGTTGCAGGTAAATGCTCTTTATGTGGTTACCCTGCTTATGTATTCATAGATAAAGGTGCTTCTCATACGTTTATTTCTGAGCGATTTGCTTTGATGCATGATTTGCCTGTTGAGTCATTATCTGCTGTAGTGTCTGTCTCTTCACCTTTGGGGACATGTTTGATAGCAGTGAAATCTCTTAAACATTGTATGCTACAGTATGACGGGCATGAGATTGATTTAGATTGTATTGTGCTTGGATTGTCTGATTTTGACTGTATTATCGGTATCGATATGCTGATTAAGTACAGAGCTACCGTTGATTGTTTCCATAAGATTGTGAGATTCAGACCTGAGATGGCTGATAAATGGAAATCTTACGGTAAGGGTTCTAGATCTAGAATTCCTTTGATATCTGCTATGTCTATGACTCGATTATTACAGAAAAGAGCAGAGGGATTTCTTGTCTATTCAGTTGACGTACTGAAATCGAGTCCATCGTTGACGGATTTGCCAGTGGTGTGCGAGTTTGCTGACGTCTTCCCAGATGAGATTCCGGGATTGCCTCCTATTCGAGAGATAGACTTCAGCATTGAATTGATACCAGGTACAGTTCCGATTTCTAGAGCTCCGTACAGAATGGCACCGATCGAACTGAAAGAATTGAAAGAACAGTTGAAAGATTTACTGGCCAAGGGATACATCAGACCGAGTGTTTCTCTTTGGGGTGCTCCAGTGTTGTTTGTGAGGAAGAAGGACGGTTCAATGAGACTTTGCATTGATTACCGGCAACTGAACAAGGCTACGGTAAAGAACAAATATCCTTGCCTCGTATAGATGATTTATTTGATCAGTTGCATGATTCTTCTGTATATTCCAAGATCGATCTGAGATCTGGATATCATCAGCTGAGAGTCAGAGATTTTGATATCTCGAAGACAGCGTTCAGGACCAGGTATGGTCATTATAAGTTTATTGTCAAACCGTTCATGATTTATTTGATCAGTTGCACGGTTCTTCTGTATATTCCAAGATCGATCTGAGACCTGGATATCATCAGCTGAGAGTCAGAGATTTTGATATCTCGAAGACAGCGTTCAGGACCAGGTATGGTCATTATGAGTTTATTGTCAAACCGTTCGGTTTGACGAATGCTCCAGCTGTATTTATGGGTCTGATGAACCGTGTGTTTCAGAGGTATCTCAATGATTTCGTGATTATTTTCATTGATGATATTTTGATTTATTCGAAGAATATGATTGATCATGCCGAGCATTGAGAATTGTATTGAGAATTCTGAAGGCTGAGAAATTGTATGCCAAACTATCAAAATGTGAATTCTGGCTGAGATATGTTGTATTTTTGGGACACATCATATCTGGAGACGGTATTTCTGTTGATCCTATTAAAGTTAAGGCCGTGATCAATTGGCCGAGACCGACATCTGTGCCTAAGATACGCAGTTTTATGGGTTTGGCAGGATATTATCGTCGATTTATTAAAGATTTCTCGAGCATTGCTAAACCTATCACACAGTTGACTCAAAAGAATGCACCATTTGTTTGGTCAGAAGACTATGAGTCCAGTTTTCTATAGTTGAAGAAGAGATTGACCAGTGCATCGATACTGACTATCCCCTCAGGTACTGGTGATTTTGTGGTTTATCATGACGCTTCTCACAGAGGATTGGGTTGTGTTTTGATGCAGCGAGGTCATGTCATTGCCTATGCCTCGAGAAAATTGAAGCCGCATGAGACTCGCTACCCAATTCATGATCTTGAATTGGCAGCCATTGTATTTGCACTGAAGATATGTCGATATTATCTATACGGTGAGAAGTTTGAGATTTATTCTGATCATAAAAGCCTGAAATATCTGTTTTCACAGTCAGAGCTGAATATGAGCCAGCGAAGATGTCTTGATTTGCTTAAAGACTTTCATTGTGAAATCAAGTACTATCCGGGGAAAATCGAATGCAACAGCTGATGCACTGAGTCGAAAGGTATGTTCTTTGTCCTTATCGACAATTGATGTTTCAAATTTGATAGAAGATTATTATTTGTCTGGATTGGTATTTGAGACAGATTGTTGATCGTTGAAACTTTATGCTGTTCAAGTCGAACCAGAGCTGATTTTGAGAATTAAAGCGGCTCAAAAACTTGATCAGAACATTCAGAACTCGATATCGATGGTCAGAGCAGGGCATCGATCCGAGTATCAGGTTCGTGATAGTGTATTATATGTGAATAATCGTCTTGTTGTGCCGAATGTTTCAGATTTGAAACGACAGATATTATCGAAAGCGCATAACAGTCGATTCAGTATTCATCCTGGTGACAGAAAAATGTACAATGATTTGAAAATACAGTTTTGGTGGAAACAAATGAAAGCTGATATTGCTGAATTTGTATCCAAGTGTCTGAATTGCCAACAGGTGAAAGCGGAAAAAAAGAAACCAGGAGGACTGTTACAGAGCTTATCTATTCCTGAATGGAAATAGGATCACATTTCCATGGATTTTGTTACAAAGTTACTGCGTTCCTCCCGAGGTTGTGATGCGATTTAGGTCGTAATTGACAGATTGACCAAATCCGCATGTTTTATTCCATACAAGATGACGTACAGACATGACCAAATGGTAGAGATTTATGTAAGAGAGGTGGTCAAATTGCATGGAGTGCCGAAGTCGATTGTTTTAGACCGTGATCCTCGGTTTACTTCGCACTTCTGGCAGAGTTTACAGCGGGCTCTAGGTACAAAGTTACATCTGAGTACCGCATATCATCCACAGACCGACGGATAGTCAGAGCGGACTATCCAGACACTGAAGGATATGCTTAGAGCTGTAGTGCTTGATTTTAGCACTAGTTGGCAAGAATCTTTGCCACTTTGTGAGTTTTCGTACAACAACAGCTATCAGACGAGTATTGAGATAGCACCATTTGAAGCGTTGTATGGTAAGAAGTGCAGATCCCCTCTTTATTGAGACGATATCTCTGAGGTACCTGAGATTGGACCTGATATGATTAGAGATATGACTGAAAAAGTGAAGTTGATCCAGAAGAGAATGAAGACAGCTCAAGATAGATAGGCCAAATATGCCAATGTTTGACGTAGACCGTTGGTATTTGAGGCAGAAGACCGAGTATTCTTGAAGATTTCACCTTTTAGAGGAGTTGTTAGATTTGGCAAGAAAGGGAAGTTGTCTCCACGATATATTGGGCTGTATGAGATTCTCGAGAAGATAGGAGATCGAGCCTATCGACTCGCATTACCGCCTTCTTTATCTGGAATACATGATGTCTTTCATGTATCTTTATTGCGGAAGTATATCCCTGATGCTTCACATATTATTCAGCCAGATGAGGCAGAACTTGATGAGACACTGAGTTACTTCGAGAAACCGATTCAGATTCTCGAACGTAAAGAAAAGCAACTCAGAACGAAGACTATTCCACTTGTGAAAGTTCAGTGGAGTCGTCATGGCATCGAAGAAGCTACCTGGGAGACTGAGTCAGATATGAGACAGAGATTCCCAGAGTTATTTCACTGATGTGAGTTTCTTATTTAGCTTCTATTCTCCATTCTTATTGTATCTGATATGATATCATGATTTGATTGCCTGTGATTTCGAGGACGAAATCGGATTTTAGGGGGGAGAAATATAATGCCCGAGATTTTGATTATTGTAAACTGAAATGATTTGTTGATAATTGATGTGATTATAGACGAATTGGATCGGATCGGAAAAGCCGGAAAGGAGATTGGAAATATGTGCGAGGATGAGCCCTCGTGCATATGCGCGACCCAGCCAGGCGCATATGCGCGAGGTAGGTAGAGAACCTCATGCATATACGCGATAGGACCCGCGCATATGCACGAGTATGGCAGAGAACCTCGCGTATATGCACCGGGTGAGGGCGCGCATATGTGCGAGCTGCCGAGAGACACGCGTCGAGACATAATGTCTCGCGCATATGCGCCGAGGATGGTCGCGCATATGCCGAGACGTGCTGCACCTAGAAGAAGCCACCTATCCTTCACCATGCATGATATAAATATGAAAGTTGCATTTCCTTTCAACATTCAGAAAAGAAGAACGAAAGGTTCAGAGAAAAGGCCGAGAAAAGCTTCAGAGAAAGTGTTGAAAATCCTTACGCCTTTGCACTTCTTAGAATTGTCAATTGTGATTACACAAGATCCGTCCGTCTGATTTTCAATCATACTTCAGTACCCTGTTTCTATCGACAAGAACTTCAACTGGACGTAAGTTTTATTGATTTCTATTATGTTTTGAAAATATGATATTGAAGGAATCAGATATGATTCATATATGATGTTCTTGACACAGTAGACGTCGTATAATTGAAACCGGATTGAAGAACGGATGCCACATGAAATTGTTATGATTTTCCGAACGGATTTGATTGAGATTTGATATCAGATTTGTATTGTTATTGATTATGAGTTGAGATTGATATTGGTTGATATTGTATTGCTGGGTACATTGAGATTGTGCAGTTATGCCGCTGAAACAGAATTTGAATTAGTTCTGATTATATCCAGTATTGATTTGAGTGGTGTATTAATATTATACTCCTCGATATTATCATTTCCAGATTGAGTATTTACAGGCTTCGAGTTCGAGACTTCAACAGAGTCAGACTGACAGAAAGAAATGTATAAATCAATGTTAACCGGGAGATCGACTTGAGTCAGATTGGACTCGAGTTTCCCAAAAACCACATTCTTGAATTTATTGCATTGATATTTGCAATTGAATGAAATTGATATGCTTTGTCTATTGATTTATAGCAAAGCGTGTTTTGAGTCATGGGCGGAGATGCCTAGTCATTGGCGGATATGCCAAGTCTGTGGCAGATATGCCAAGACACTGGATGATTGAATTATATCGATGTTGCTTAGGAGCAGATCGACTCCTCTCACTGAGATTCGATATATGTGCCAATGTCCAGGAACCGGGATCCCTAGATTAGAGATGAGTTGAGTCAGGGATGACGGGTCACTATTTGATTTACAGATTTATATCGATTCAAGTTTTCAGATTTGATACATGTTATTGATGACTGTGTATGCTTTCTTATATGTTTTATATGATTGCATTTATTCATTGTTTATACTGGGATTATATTCTCACCGGAGTTATCCGACTGTTGTCGTGTTTGTATGTGTGCATGACAACAGGTGGGACATGATCAGGGTCAAGAAGAGGATTAGAGAGGACAAGTTAGCGTGGAGATCCGGATCAGAAGTAGATAGGCTTCAACACTTGATATATAGTAGTTGAACCCTAGTTGATTTTAATGTATTGAGTACAGGACATGTACTTTACTTTTGATATGTATATTAGAGTGATTCCATTACGTTCCGCACTTGTATTTTAAAAAAATAAAAAATTTAGACCCTTGTTTATCTTAATTGATCAAATTATTCCCAAAGATGATTAAGAAATGAATTAGCGTCCGGGTCCCCACACAAGCAGTTCCACTCTCCTTCATTTTTTAGCAATCATGCCAACTTCCATTCTATGGAATCAACTCATAAACTCCTTTATAAGCTTCCTGTTTAATCTCCATCAAACTATAGTCGCCAAATTCCAACTCCTTGAAATTTGACTATCTCAACGGGAACACAGAATCCGATACTTGTGTGACCCTCAATGGTTCTTGGATACAGCTAGCCGTGGGTTCACATCTCCATGTGATTCAGAATAACATTTATTCTTATTCGGGTTTACCCTAGTTAATCCCATTCTTTTCATCAACTCCTTGATCAAGAATGTCAGAACTCATTTCTGATTGCACCAATCGGATCATGGTAAGAGCGTCTAGTAGCATCGTCCCATGATCCCCTAGGTATCATTGATAGTGCCTGCAAGAACCTTTAGTCATGGTTAGCGTACAGTACGGTCCCTTCAACACATATATCTCGATCGAATCTGCAACCATTGGTATATCGAGAGTTGCATATGAATTCGATAGGGATCTGATTTATCTTTGAGTAATAGTGTCATGGTATGCGCAACTGAAGAAATAGCTTTCCAAACTGCACATGTCTTACTTCGGCCAGAGATTCCTTGCACTATTGACTCATCAGACCACATAGGATATATTTACCCGTAGGTAAACGATGAATCCCCAACTACAATATATTTGCTCCTACGTATTTCGAAACTACACCCAACCTCGTGTTAGAGTAGGTGCCCGTCGAGCCAAGTGTTGGCCGAGTGTTCACAATGAAACTCTATGTATAAGCAATCTTTATTTTAATAATATTTGAAATTATTATTGGCACATCTTTATCTGAATACCCATGCTAGTTGCATAGATAAAGCCCTTGAATATACAAATAGTAGAAAGAATATGAGATGCTCATATGATGAGTATCATGAAACTCATATTTGGAATACTGTATATTCTAAACAGTTCCTAGTCGATTCAGCCGCCGCTAAGAAGGATATAGGCCGCTCGAGTTCGAGACTAGTATCTGCGATATGAGTATCATGTTTCATTGGTAGGGGACATTGTGATGTCCGAGCATGCAGATAAGTGCTCCTGGTAGAGTGCACTGAACAACCCTCCATAAAGGACTTTCCAAGTGGTTCTCACTTATCGAGTGGAAAAGTCCTAGTTTATGGTTGTACACCATTAGTTCTTATGACCCGGGACAACATTGAGACTCTATGTGCTAGAATTACACTTTGACTTGTTTACCGACTCTCATGGGATCATCAGGTGGCAAGGTTGGGTGTTCTGTCGAAACATATAGGAGTCGATGCATTGTAGTCGGGGATTCACCGCTTACCTTCGGGTATGGATATCCTATGTGTTCTCATGTGTATGTAGGTTGAAATCTCTGATCAGAGTATGGTAGTAATTATGAAATGGGTTACATAGATTACACCATCGATGCAACTACGACATGACACATAGTATCGATTCATTGACAACTCTCGATAAACCAATGGTTGTCGAATCGGTCGGGATATATGAGTTGAAGGGACCGTACTGTACGCTAACCATAATTGAATGGTTCTTGCAGGCACTATCATTTGATACCTAGGGAATCATGTAAGCGATGCTGCTAGGCGTTTAACATGATTGGTTGGGTACTATCAGACTTGAGTTCTGACATTCTTGTTATCAAGGAGTTGATAAGTAAGAATGAAGCAATTGGGTATGCTCGTATAAGGACGTGTTTAGTCCGAATCACATGGAGATGTGAACCCACGGCTAGTTGTATCAATGAACCATTGAGGGCCACACAAGTACTAGCTTTCTAGATCCCGTTGAGAAGTAAAATAGTTCAATGTGTTGAACGGCTTATAAAGAAGTTTATAAGCGTAAGGAAAAATAGAAGTATGACTTCTATAAGGAGAATGTAACTTTTAATTTGAGGAAGTGTTCCTAAATTAAAAGTTGGCCAAATAGATAATGTATTTGAAAATTGTGATTTTCATAAACATTATTATGGACTAAATTAAATTAATTCAAGTGTTGAATTAATTAAACACTAGTGGGCCTAGTAGAGTCCAAATAATTAAATTAATTCAAGTGTTGAATTAATTAAATCATATTGGGTCTTGTAGAGCCCAATATTAAAATAATTATTAAACTAGTGGGCTTGAGCAAAATCAAGTAAACTTTAAATGGACTCAAATATGTTTGAGACATTTAAATAAAAGTCCATGGGTCTTGTAATTGTTACAAGCCCAAGTCAAAAGACATTCAAGGGAGGTGAAGAGTTGGGAGACAATTTTTCAATCTCCAAGGACTTGGCATGCTAAAGGGGTTTAGCTTTTCCCACAACCAAGAAAAGTGATTCACTCTCCCATTAAAGAAACACAATGGCCGAAATATTTCCTTAACTTTCTCTCCAATTTTTGTTCTTCAAGTTGTTGAGGAATTCATACTCTTCTCTTTGAAAAATCTTCTTATTTTTCTAGTGCAAAATAAGAAGGGTTCTAGCTAGTTGGTGGTGGGCCTAATTTTGGAGAAAGGAAGCTTGTAGAAGGCCTTGCCATTGAAGAGCTTAGTTGTATATCAACTAAGTTGGAGCCAACATCAATTTTTTAAGATTGATAGGTATATTTTCTAAACACCCTATGTATGACATCTTGGTGTTTTTGTATTTGCTATACATCTTAGTAGATGTGTTCGGTTTTCTCTTCTTGAAAATAAAATTTTTGAACTTCCGTTGCGCATTAGAACACCTAAAATCGATCCCCTTTCAAGTGGTTTCAGAGCTATGTATACTATTTTGTGTAGCATTTACATGATATTATATTGAGATTGATTTCTAACCGCATGAGTTGATTTGTTGCAACGATTCAAGGCCGGATTTGGGGCGGCTTTTGGGCAGCAAGTTGCTGCCCATTTCGGGCATCGGCTGCCCGTACAGCCCCCCTATTTTAATTAAAAAAAAAAAATTTTTGTTTAAAGTTGGCCGGAATCCGGCTACGGCGATGACGACTAGGGTATCCAAAAATGTTTTGGAATATCAAAGTGTCATGGGCCTTGAAGTTGTTGGGCCATAAGATGGCTAACATATTTGTGAAATTTAAATGGGCTAAAATGTTTTTTGGTGAAAAATGATTTTTTGGGCCCTTAAGTTTAAATTTACAAAAGTTGCAAATATTTTCTCATGAAATAAGTAATGAAGTTGGACTTTAATTATTTATAGTAAATGGTGATTTACAAGAAATTCGGTTATAAATAAATTAATTAGAAAGTAGACAAAGGAGTTTGTATACTTTGTTAATTTAGTTTATAATCGTGGCAGTTAGTGATTTGATCAAGATATATAATATTGGATCAATTAATTATTGTGATAATTAATTGATGGTGTATGATATGTGATATTATGCATGAAGGATGATCAAAAGCCCAAGCCCAGTTTGCTAGGTGTATGCTAGGATATTTTGTGTTGAATGATTGTAATAATTATCAAATTTAAAGTGGGCTTGGTTTATGGCCCGTTCCCACCACCATGAGATGTATCCCTATTTGCCATGGATATTTATTTGTAAATATTAGTATAGTGGATGATCAAGATTGGAAGATGGTGGCCTTGATGATTATGAAGATCGAAGACATGTAAATATTGGAAGCTTATGTAATAGTTGCATTTGCATCCCATGCATTTCCCTAGGATTGGACCTAGGCCCGTGTTTAGCTCACACGGGCCATTAGTGTTGGGGCGATTGATCATCCTTGTTTGTTTACTGTTTATAATACATGCATGATATGTTATAAATAATGAGTATGTGCGTTATTATTATGATAATAACAAAGTTGCATGAATCCAGCAAACATACGATCAAACATGGCGAGCTTTTAAATAAAATTAATGATGAGACCTTTCAAAATTAAAAAACCCTCATTTTGAATAAGATTCAAAATTAATATCAAGCCCGAAAAGGAGAATTATAAATTTGTTTATAATTTTCATGTCTTCCATCGACAATGGGTGCATGATGAACGCTACCCGTGCTCGAGGGCTCGGCTCATATTATTGGGGGGGCCCTGGGTGCCGGAAAGCTGTGACATCCATTGACATGGTGATGTGAACTACGTGGAACTCCCATGATTTCGGCTCCTATTATTGGGGGAACTCATGGCGACCGTCCATTAATGTTCAACATCGATGGGTAAGGCTTGACACGTGAAGATGAACGACGTCATATTATTGGGTCCTAATCAAACGTGAGACAAAAGTTTACGTAGAGGGTTGCATTGTGATGCAATTGTAAACGACCTTTTAGGAATTGTGATTGGCTGATATTATTCGGGATCATGATTCGCTAATTGGACCTTGCGTACCTACTGAGGAAAGGAGTTTCTCGTTTTCACTAGAGGGTAGTGAAAGATGTCAAAACAGTGGGAGTAAACATTTATAAAGTAAAAGTCCATACTTTATATCTTACTAAATATTTTAAAATAGTCATTAACATTTATCTGTTATACGTTTCAGTACAATTTTTGACAATGTCTTCGATTCGCAATCCGCTATCTGCAATACTCGACAAACACGTATTAACTGGACCTAACTACCTCAATTGGCTAAGAAACCTAAAAATTTTCTTGAATTCGGAAAGGATAGCATATACACTGACTGAGTCGCCCCATGTTGAGGCTCCGACTGACTGCACTCCTGAGGAATTGCAGACTTACAAGGAATTGTGTGACCATGACTTGAAATCCAGGTGTTATATGCAGACTTCTATGAATGATGAGCTGCAGAGGCGTTTTGAGAATGCAAAGAGTGCTGCTGACATTCATTTGCATCTCAAGGAGCTCTTTGGAGAGCAAACACGTCCTCTTAGGCATGCTACCGTCAAGAAGCTGATCACTTTGCGCATGCGAGATGGGGCCTCGGTCCATGAGCATGGCCTAAAGTTGATTGGGCTCGTGGACAAGCTCGTTGGCATGGATCTGATTTTGCCTTTGGAGTTGACCACCGACGTGTTGCTTTAGTCACTGCCTAGCTCATTTGATCCTTTTGTGGTGAATTTCAACATGAACAAGCTAGAGCCGACCCTTGAGGAGTTGGTTAACATGCTTGTTACGTTTGAATCCACCATCAAGAAAGAGAAGTTGGTTCTTTATGTGGGTTCTTCATCTCGTACGAAGATTGATCCACATGGGAAGGGAAAGAAGCGTTCTTTCCAACGTCCCAAGAAGAACGTGCCCTTGTTGAGGCAATCTCCGAATCCCGTCGTGGCAGCCACATCAGTTAAGGCTGACAAGACTAGTGATGTTTGTCATCACTGCAAGAAGCCTGGACATTGGAGGCGTAATTGCAAAGAATATCTTGCTCAGAAAAGTTCTGGAAACGGTATGTTCTAAATTGAAGTAAACATTTCAATTAACTCTACTTCTTGGGTATTGGATACCGGCTGTGGCTCACATCTTTGTAATGAGTTACAGGTGATGGGAAGAAGTAGGAAGCTTAGGGAAGGTGTGACCTCCTTGAGGATGGGCAATGGAGCAAGAGTTGCTGCCAAGGCTGTTGAAGATGTTTACTTATTGTAGAACAATAGTTTTAAGTTAATTTTATGAGATGTTTTGTTTGTACCTGAATTGGTGAAAAATATTGTTTCCATTTCTATGCTAGATAAAGATGGATATTCTTGTTTATTTATCAAAGGTGTTTGCAACATTTACAAGAATGAATGTTTAATTGGTACTGGAGAACTTGAAAACGATCTCTATAACTTAAAATTGAAAGATATTCCACTAAATGTCCATTCAAAGGCCGACACCATATGAGATATGGATGGGTAAGCCTCCCAAATATTCTTATCTTAGAATATGAGGGTGCCCTGCTTATATGAAGCAGGCAGTGTGAGATAAATTGGATAGTCGATCCATTTTATGCTACTTTGTGGGATATCCAAGGAATTCAGTTGGATATAATTTCTATCATCCCCAAGAAACAAAGGTGTTTGTTTCTAGGAATGCAACTTTTTTGGAAAAGGAATTTCTATTGGATAGAAAAGGCCAGATGATAGAACTCGAAGAGGTTCGAGAGACACCCACCATTATAGAACCCACACCCGAAGAGCCAAGAGAGGAGATACAAGCTCCTAGAAGATCCGAGAGAGTCTCGAGACCACCTATGAGGTATGGTCTGCTTCTTGAAGAGGGCCATGATGAGCCTAACCATGGATGTGATCCAAGGACCTTCAAGGAAGCGTTTATCTGATGCCGATTCATCCAAGTGGCTTGAAGCAATGGAATCTGAGATGAATTCCATGCATTCGAACCAAGTGTGGAATCTCGTGGATCCATCTGAGGGAATTGTTCCCATAAGATGTAAATGGATTTACAAGAGGAAACTTGGGGCGGATGGGAAGGTATTGACCTTCAAGGCGCGATTTGTGGCAAAAGGATATACTCAAAGACAAGGAGTTGACTTTGAGGAAACCTTTTCTCAAGTTGCAATGTTCAAGTCCATAAGGATATTGCTAGCCATAGCTGCATATTATGACTATGAGATATGACAGATGGATGTCAAGACAGCCTTTTTTAATGGGGATATTAAGTAAGAAATTTACATGTCCCAACCTGAAGGGTTTACATCTGTCGAAAGTGAGCATATGGTATGCAAACATTCAGAGATCTATTTATGGTCTAAAGCAGGCATCTAGGAGTTGGAACCTTAGATTCGATAGTAGAATCAAAGAGTTTGGTTTTACTAAGAATCCCGAGGAACCCTGTGTGTATAAGAAGGTCAGTGGGAGTGCTGTGACATTCCTTGTACTTTATGTTGATGACATTTTACTCATTGGGAATGATGTAGGGATGTTGCAATCAACTAAGATATGGTTAGCGAGTAAGTTCTCGATACAGGACTTGGGTGAAGCATCTTTTGTATTGGGAATACAGATCTATAGAGATAGATCAGGAAGATTGCTTGGTCTCACCCAGTCCACATACATTGATTCCATCGTGAAACGGTTCTCGATGGATGAGTCCAAGAGAGGACAACTATCAATGTGTCATGGCGTGTCCCTATCCAAGTCTATGTCTCCCAAGACTGATGCAGAGATAGCGGCAATGACAAGCATTCCTTATGCATCTGCGATTGGTAGCATCATGTATGAGATGATATTTACACGTCCTGACGTGGTTTTTGCACTAAGTGTAGTGAGTAGATATCAATCGAACCCTGGTCTTCCACACTGGAAAGCTGTGAAAGACATCCTCAAGTATTTGAGAAGGACCAATAAGTTGTTCTTGGTCTATGGGGGTGGAGAACTAAAATTGGAAGGACTATACCGACTCTAGCTTCCAAAGCGATATCGATGACTTGAAGTCAACCTCTGGTTTTGTATTCATGCTCAATGGTGCTGCTGCCTCTTGGAAGGGTTCCATGCAAGACAGTACTACAGATTCCACCACTGAGGCCGAATATATTGCTGCATCAGATGCAGCAAAGGAGGCTGTTTAGATAAGGAATTTCGTCCAAGAGTTGGACGTCATTCCTAATGGAGTTGCTCCTGTCCCGGTGTTGTGTGACAACACGGGAGCTATAGCTCAAGCAAAGGAGCCAAGGTCTCATCAAAAATCCAAACACGTATTGAGAAAGTACCACATCCTCTGAGAGATTGTGGAAAGAGGAGAAGTGTCGATTGACAAAGTCGGCTCCGCAGATTATGTTGTTGATCCACTAGCTAAGCCTTTACCTAGACCATTATTCGAGATGCATCGCGAATCAATGGGTTTGAAGCATTTGGGTAGTTGGCTCTAGTGCAAGTGGGAGATTGTTAGAGTAGGTGCCACTCGAGCCAAGTGTTGGCCGAGTGTTCACAATGAAACTCTATGTATAAGCAATCTTTATTTTAATAATATTTGAAATTATTATTGGCACATCTTTATCTGAATACCCATGCTAGTTGCATAGATAAAGCCCTTGAATATACAAATAGTAGAAAGAATATGAGATGCTCATATTATGAGTATCATGAAACTCATATTTGGAATACTGTATATTCTAAACAGTTCCTAGTCGATTCAGCCGCCGCTAAGAAGGATATAGGCCGCTCGAGTTCGAGACTAGTATCTGCGATGTGAGTACCATGTTTCATTGGTAGGGGACATTGTGATGTCCGAGCATGCAGATAGGTGCTCCTGGTAGAGTGCACTGAACAACCCTCCATAAAAGACTTTCCAAGTGGTTCTCACTTATCGAGTGGAAAAGTCCTAGTTTATGGTTGTACACCATTAGTCCTTATGACCCGGGACAACATTGAGACTCTATGTGCTAGAATTACACTTTGACTTGTTTACCGACTCTCATGGGGTCATCAGGTGGCAAGGTTGGGTGTTCTGTCGAAACATATAGGAGTCGATGCATTGTAGTCGGGGATTCATCGCTTACCTTCGGGTATGGATATCCTATGCGTTCTCATGTGTATGTAGGTTGAAATCTCTGATCAGAGTATGGTGGTAATTATGAAATGGGTTTCATAGATTACACCATCGATGCAACTACGACATGACACATAGTATCGATTCATTGACAACTCTCGATAAACCAATGGTTGTCGAGTCGGTCGGGATATATGAGTTGAAGGGACCGTACTGTACGCTAACCATAATTGAATGATTCTTGCAGGCACTATCATTTGATACCTAGGGAATCATGTAAGCGATGCTGCTAGGCGTTTAACATGATTGGTTGGGTACTATCAGACTTGAGTTCTGACATTCTTGTTATCAAGGAGTTGATAAGTAAGAATACAGCAATTGAGGTATGCTCGTATAAGGACGTGTTTAGTCCGAATCACATGGAGATGTGAACCCACGGCTAGTTGTATCAATGAACCATTGAGGGCCACACAAGTACTAGCTTTCTAGATCCCGTTGAGAAGTAAAATAGTTCAATGTGTTGAACGGCTTATAAAGAAGTTTATAAGCGTAAGGAAAAATAGAAGTATGACTTCTATAAGGAGAATGTAACTTTTAATTTGAGGAAGTGTTCCTAAATTAAAAGTTGGCCAAATAGATAATGTATTTGAAAATTGTGATTTTCATAAACATTATTATGGACTAAATTAAATTAATTCAAGTGTTGAATTAATTAAACACTAGTGGGCCTAGTAGAGTCCAAATAATTAAATTAATTCAAGTGTTGAATTAATTAAATCATATTGGGTCTTGTAGAGCCCAATAGTAAAATAATTAAACTAGTGGGCTTGAGAAAAATCAAGTAAACTTTAAATGGACTCAAATATGTTTGAGACATTTAAATAAAAGTCCATGGGCCTTGTAATTGTTACAAGCCCAAGTCCAAAGACATTCAAGGGAGGTGAAGAGTTGGGAGACAATTTTTCAATCTCCAAGGCTTGGCATGCTAAAGGGGTTTAGCTTTTCCCACAACCAAGAAAAGTGATTCACTCTCCCATTAAAGAAACACAATGGCCGAAATATTTCCTTAACTTTCTCTCCAATTTTTGTTCTTCAAGTTGTTGAGGAATTCATACTCTTCTCTTTGAAAAATCTTCTTATTTTTCTAGTGCAAAATAAGAAGGGTTCTAGCTAGTTGGTGGTGGGCCTAATTTTGGAGAAAGGAAGCTTGTAGAAGGTCTTGCCATTGAAGAGCTTAGTTGTATATCAACTAAGTTGGAGCCAACATCAATCTTTTAAGGTTGATAGGTATATTTTCTAAACACCCTATGTATGACATCTTGGTGTTTTTGTATTTGCTACACATCTTAGTAGAGGTGTTCGATTTTCTCTTCTTGAAAATAAAATTTTTGAACTTCCGTTGCGCATTAGAATACCTAAAATCGATCCCCTTTCACCTCGCCACCTGATGACCCTCGATAGAGTCGGTAAACGGATCAAAGTGCATGCTAGTACGTATAGCCCTTACATTGTCTCTCGTCAAAGGACTAATGGTGTACAACCATAACCGCAGACTATTCCACTCGATAAGTGAGAGAACCACTTGGACAGTCTGAGGGAGGGTTGTTCGGTGCATCATCATATGATCACTCATCTGTGTGAATGGACATATCTATGCCCTTACCAATGAAACATGGTGTTTACTCCACAGATGCTAGTCTCGAGCTCGAGCGATCTTTATCCTTGTTTTAGGCGGCTGAATCGACTAGGAACCTGTTTAGAATATACGGTACGCTTCCTAATGAGTTTCATGATCTTACGCTGGGACGCAGATCTCATGGTACCTATTGTATATTCAAGGACTTTATCTATGCAGCTTGCATGGGTATACAGATAAAGTATAATGTCATAATCGAATAAAATCGTAAAATATTATTAAAATAAAGATTGTTTTACATCAGAGTCAATAAAACCGGAGCCACAAATTGGCTTGCCGGACACCTACTCTAACAATCTGCCACTTGTCCTATAGCCAACTACCCATAGATCTTAGACCCATTACTTCGCGATGATTCTCAAACAATGGTCCTGGCAGGAGCTTCGTCAGTGGATCAGCAACGTTATCACCAGAGGCGACTCTCTCTACCGAAATGTCTCATCTTCCCACAATCTCCCGGATTATGTGGAACTTCCTTAGTATATGTTTGGATCGCTGATGAGACCTCGATTCCTTTGCTTGCTCTACGGCACCGGTGTTGTCACAGTAGACCGAGACTGGATCAACTGTTTGAGAAATGACACCCAACTCTTGGATGAAATTCCACATCCAAACACCCTCCTTTGTTGCAGCAGATGCAGCTATATATTCGGCCTCAGTGGTTGAATCCGCTGTGGTGTCTTGCTTGGAACTCTTCCAAGAGACAGCACTACCATTGAGCTTGAATACAAATCCGGAGGTCGATTTCGAATCATCCACATCTGATTGGAAGCTATAATCAGTGTAGCCTTCCAATTTTAATTCTCCACCCCCGTATACTAAGAACAAATTCTTAGTTCTTCTCAAGTACTTAAGAATGTCCTTCACTACTTTCCAATGTAGTGGATCGGGATTCGACTGATATCGTCTTACGACACTAAGTGCATATGCAATATCAGGTCGAGTAGATATCATACCATACATAATACTGTCTATGGCAGGCGCATATGGAATGCGGCTCATGGTTTCCATCTCTTCATCAGTCTTAGGACACATAGACTTGGATAGATTCACACCATGAAACATTGGGAGATATCCTCTCTTGGACTCCTCCATAGATAATCTCCTCAGTATGGTATCGATATATGTGGATTGGTTGAGCCCTAGCATTTTCTTTGATCTATCCCTATAGATCTGTATTCCTAATACATATGATGCTTCACACATATCCTTCATGGAGAACTTACTAGCTAACCATACTTTAGTTGACTGCAACATCCCTACATCATTCCCAATGAGTAGTATGTCATCAACATAAAGTACTAGGAATGTCACTGCACTCCCACTAACCTTCTTGTATGCACAAGGTTCCTCAGGATTTTTGGCAAAATCAAACTCTTTGATAGTGTTGTCGAATCTGAGGTTCCTGCTCCTTGATGCCTGTTTGGGTCCATAAATGGAACTATGAAGTTTGCATACTTTATGCTCACTTCCTACTGATTTGAATCCTTAAAGTTGAGACATGTAAATCTCTTCCTTAATATCCCCATTAAGGAACGCTGTTTTCACATCAATCTGCCATATTTCATAGTCATACCATGCTGCTATGGCCAGCAGTATCCTAATGGACTTGAACATTGCGACTGGAGAAAAGGTTTCCTCATAGTCAATACCTTGCCTCTGAGTATATCCTTTTGCTAACAATCTAGCTTTGAAGGTCACCACCTTCCCATCCGCTCCAAGTTTCCTTTTGTAAATCCATTTGCATCCTATGGGAACAATTCCCTCTGGTGGGTCTACTAAGTACCATACTTGGTTCGAATACATGGAGTCCATTTCAGACTGCATGGCTTCAAGCCATTTAGATGAATCGACATCAGACAATGCTTCTTTGAAATTTCTCGGATCACATCCAGGAATGGGCTCACCTTGGCCCTCTTCAAGAAGCAGGCTCAACCTATTAGGCGGCCTTGAGTTTCTTTCGGATCTTTTAAGAGCTTGTGTTTCTTTGATTGGCTGTTGGGGTATGGGTTCTGCTACTTGTGTAGTAGGTGGTTCTCGAATCTCATCGAGTTCTATCATCCCGCCTTTTCTATCCAATACAAACTCCTTCTCTAAGAAGGTGGCATTCCTTGAAACAAACATCTTTGTTTCACTGGGATAATAGAAGTAATATCCAATAGAGTTCTTTGGATATCCTACAAAGTAGCACAAATTGGCTCTACTATCCAATTTGTCTCCCATTGTTTGCTTCACGTAAGTAGGGCATCCCCATATTCTTAGATAAGAATATTGTTGCGGCTTTCCCATCCATATCTCATATGGAGTTTTATCCACTATCTTTGTATGGACTTGATTCAACAACTTTGTCACTGTTTCAAGCGCATAACCCCAAATGGATGGCGGCAATTCAGTGAATCCCATCATAGATCGGACCATGTCCATCAATGTCTGATTACGACGTTCTGACACACCATTCAATTGGGGTGTGGCAGGCGGAGTCCATTGTGAGAGAATCTCATTCTCTTTAAGGTAGTCTTGAAACTCAGTACTTAAGTATTCTCCACCTCAATCCGATCGTAGTGTTTTAATATTCTTTCCTAATTGTTTCTCTACTTCTGCTCTAAATTCTTTGAACTTTTCAAAAGCTTCAAACTTGTATTTCATTAAATACACATACCCATACCTCGAGTAGTCATCGGTGAAGGTGATGAAGTAGGAATGGCCAAATCTCGTGCTAACACTTAGCGGGCCACACACATCTGTATGGATCAAATCCAACAGATCATGTGCACGTTCCACTTGCCCTAGGAAAGGGGCCTTAGTCATTTTTCCTTTCAGACAGGACTCACGTGTCTCTAGAGAGTTTATGTCTGACGAGTCAAACATGCCTTCTCCCACTAGCTTGTGCATCCTTCTTTGGGAAATATTTCCTAGCCTAGCGTGCCACAATTGTGCTTGGTTTAGACTATCTTGTTTTCTTTTGTTTGTCGTTGTTGTTATCGTGTTAACTTGGACATATTTGTTTGGAATATCTTTTATTCTTAAGTTATAGAGGTCGTTTTGTATTTTCACCCGTTCCAATCAAACATTCATTCTTGTAAATATTGCAAACACCTTTGCTAAATAAACAAGAAAATCCATCTTTATCAAGCATATAAATGGAAACAATGTTTTTAACTAAATACAGAACAAACAAAACGTCTCTCAAAAGTAACTTAAAATTATTGTCTAATATTAAATAAACGTCCCCTATGGCTGTCGCAGCAACTCTTGCTCCATTGCCCATCCTTAGGAAGGTCTCACCCTCCCGCAGTCTTCTACTTCTTGTCATCACCTGCAAATTATTGTAAAAATGAGATCCACATCCGGTATCCAATACCCAAGAAGTTGAATTAATTGAGATATTATTTCAATATAGAACATACCATTGCCAGAAATTTTCTAGGCGAGATATTCCTTGCAATTGCGCTTCCAGTGTCCAGGCTTCCTGCAGTGAAAGCAAACATCTTCTCCTTTTTCAGGCTTTTTGGGCCCTTTAGAAGTGTTTGCTACTCGCTTCTTGTTGGGTTTGTTTGTCTTGGAAGGACGAGAACGCTTCTTGCCCTTTCCTTTAGGCCCTTTCTTCGTCCCAGACGAATAGCCAATGAGGAAAATGGTGGCTTCATAACTTGTCGGCATGTTGACCAACTCTTCAAGGTTGCCCTCCAACTTGTTCATATGAAGTTCACCATAAACCCATCAAACGACGATGGTAGCGACATCAGTAGAATGTCCGTGGACAACTCATTGGGGATAACAAGGTCCAGGCCCACTAACTTTTCAATGAGCCCAATCATCCTCACGTCATGCTCATGGACCGAGGCCCCTTCTCGCATACGTGATGTCATGAGTTCTTTGACAGTAGCGTGCCTCAGTGGACGCTTTTGTTCACCATACAACTCTTGCAAGTGGCCGTAAATGTCAAGTAGCATTCACAGCTTCCTCAAACCGCCTCTGCAGCTCGTTTGACATAGAAGCTAGCATTTAGCTCTTGGCTTGCAAGTCATGGTCCCACCATTTGTCAAGGTCAGCCAGCTCCTCCTTAGTGGCATTTGGCTTAGCCATCTTAGGAGGGGCCTTGGTGAGAACATATGCTATCTTTTCGGAATTCAAAACAATTTTTAAATTCCTCGGCCAATCATGATAATTGGGTCCTGAGCTTATTTTGATCGAGTATAACAGATAGTGGGTTTCGAGACGATATTTTAAATATATTGAAAAGAAACAGAACAAACGTTACTGATTATTTTAAAATATTTTATAAGATGTAAAATATGAACTTTTGTTTTTACGAATTGCCTCCCACTATTTTGACATTCTCACCACCCTTTGATGAAAAACAAGAAATCCAATTTTCTTACTGAGTACGCAAGGCCCAATTGCGAAATTATGATCCCGAATAATATCAGCCAATCATAACTTCCAAAAAGTAGAGCCCAATTGCAACTCCTTGCAACCCTTACGTAATTTTGCCTCACGTTTGAGGAGGGTCCAATAATATGATCCCCTTTCTCTTCACGTGTCGAGCCCGGCCCATAAATGTTGAATTTTAGTGGACGGTCGCCATGAGATACCCCAATAATATGAGCCGAAGTCATTAGAGTTCCACGTAGTTCACATCAAATATGTCAGTGGAAGTCACAGATTTCCGGCGTCTAGACCTCCCCAATAATATGAGCCAGACACTGATCGCGGGTAGCGTTCATCATGCAACCACCGTTGATGGAAGGCAATGAATTATTAAACTTTCTTTTAATTATCCTTTTAATGAGCTTGATTTAAATTTTGGATCTTATTCAAAATGAGGGATTTCAATTTTAAAAATTTGTTTCATCATTAATTTTCAAACTCGTGTCATGATTATTTGTATGATTGTCGGATTCATGCAATCATACAACTCTTGTCATTATATTAATAATAACGCACATACTGATTATTTATAATATATCACATACATCATAAATAATAAAGGATGATCGATAACAGAGAGCTAATTGATCCGTACGAGCCACATACGGATCCATGTCCATAACCTAGGTAAATACAGGGATGCAAATGCAATATTACATAAGCTTCCAATATTTTACATGTCTTCGATCTTCAAAACTCTTTCCAAGGATCGGGCCCACCGTCTTCAGATCTTGATCTCCCATTAATTCTAATATTTACATTAAATAACCATGGCACATTGGGATACAAATTTAGGGGGGGTGTACGGACCATAAACCAGGTCCACTTTAAATTATCAAATAATCAAAAATACAACACGTAAAATATCCTAACATACACCTAGCACATTGGTCATGGCTCGCGATCATCTTTTTAACATATTATATCATATATTTTATAAATTCCATAATATCACATATTATCAATAAATCGTGTATCTCGTAAATTATCACTAACCGCCATAATTATCAAATTAAATAAACACTTTTATTTAATTTCAAATAATTAAATTTCTTGTAAAACACCTTTTACCATAAATAATTAAAATCATATTTCAATTATTTATTTTGTAAGAATTTAATTTTATCAAAATTGTTGCAGGGTTAAAATCGTTCATATTTCAAAAATATCAATTTAACCCAAAATCTTGAAAAAATTTGAAAATTATCCCCTCAGCCTGGCGCGGTGCCCGAGACGTTCCCGGCCAGTTGCCCGCCCGCTGCCTGATCCAATCGGGCGCTGGCGGGCTCGCTGCCGCCGCGCGCAGCGTCCACCCGACACGCCTGTTGTGCACGCGCGCCGCGCGGACGCCGCTGCGTAGCCCTGCGCACGCCCACCGCGCGCGTCTGCCTGGAACACTTCCAAGCAGACCAAAAAAAAAGTTTTTTTTTAAATACTGATTTTTCAAAAATAAATTTTAGGGGCGTTTTTCAAAAGTTCTTACTCGGTTATAAATAATATGCTCAACACAATTTAATTTAAAACACACGATTGAGAATAACCGACTCTGATACCACTGTTGCAACATCGTGTTCTCGCACCCAAGACGCAGCGGAAGTTTAAAAATTTTCGTTCTTGGGCGTCGTGTGTTTAAAAACATTCATAGGGCGTTTAGGATTATACCTTTGCGTTTTTTACGCTTGACTTCAAACTAATCCGATGTTTAAATGGATATAGTCCTTCTTGTAAATCTCTACGAACGGATCTTCTCCTTTGATCGTCTAATTGGGTCCACGATCAGAAACTGAATTCCTTGTTTGGATTGCACTAGTAATACCAAACAATTTATGCGTTGAGACTGTAATATCTGAATCTCCAAAATCCGAAGATTGTGCAACGATAGGAAAGTAAAACAAAAGGCCAACAATTTTTATTATTTTTTCTTCTAGGTGGCCGAGAGTTTTTATTTAGGGAGGAGACTTTTTGTTGTTCTTTTGTGTGCAAAAACTAGGTTAGGTTTATATATAGAGTGAGACTCCTAATCCACAAGGAGTCTAATAATTTCATTATATTTAAACTCCCATATATTTTATATATAATATATTTATTAACCTTTAATATACATGACATAATAATATCATATACACATATTTTATATCACCATATAAAATATATACATGTATATATATATCGAATTAAATAACTATTATTTAATTTATAAACTAACTCTTTAGTTAATTTAATTCTACACTCCTCTAGAATATTTATGGGAATTTGTGCATGTTAGTAGTCACCACTACTAGCATAATCATTTAATTAGTAAATTGTCAATTCACTAAATAAATGGTTCCGAAAGCGCCGATGTACCAAGGGATACAATTTTTGTTCATATAATGAAAATTGAAAATTTTGAAGATCAAAATTTCATTTACCAAATTTAGAACTTACCATATATGGCAGTTACCATATTTGGCAGCTGGCAGTTTTAGTGAACTCCTTCACAAAACAAGCAGTTCCACTCTCCTTCATTATTTTGCAATCATGCCAACTTCCATTTCTTCCATCCTATGGAATCAGCTCATAAACTTCTTTATAAGCTTCCTGTTTAATCTCCATCAAACTATAGTCACCAAATTCCAACTCCTTGAAATTTGACTATCTCAACGGGAACACAGAATCCGATACTTATGTGACCCTCAATGGTTCAGGGATACAGCCAGCTGTCCGTTCACATCTCCATGTGATTCAGAATAACGTTTATTCTTATTCGGGTTTACCCTAGTTAACCTCATTCTTTTTATCAACTCCTTGATAGAGAATGTCAGAACTCATTTCTGATTGCACCCATCGGATCATGGTAAGAGCGTCTAGTAGAATAGTCCCATGATCCCCTAGGTATAATTGATAATGCCTGCAAGAACCTTTAGTCATGGTTAGCGTGCAGTACGGTCCCTTCAACACATATATCCCGCTCGAATCTGCAATAATTGGTATATCGAGAGTTGCATATGAATTCGATAGCGATGTGATTTATCTTTGAGTAATAGTGTCATGGTATTCGCAACTGAGGAAACACCTTTCCAAACTGCACATGTCTTACTCCGGTCAGAGATTCCTTGCAATATTGACTCATCAGACCACATAGGATATCTTTACCCGTAGGTAAACGATGAATCTCCAACTACAATGTATTTGCTCCTATGTATTTCGAAACTACACCCAACCTCGCCACCTGATGACCCTCGATAGAGTCGGTAAACGGATCAAAGTGCATGCTAGTACGTACAGCCCTTACATTGTCTCCCGTCAAAGGACTAATGGTGTACAACCATAACTGCAGACTATTTCACTCGATAAGTGAGAACCACTTGGACAGTCCGAGGGAGGGTTGTTCAGTGCATCATCATATGATCACTCATCTGTGTGAATGGACATCTCTATGCCCTTACCAATGAAACATGGTGTTTACTCCACAGATGCTAGTCTCGAGCTCGAGCGATCTTTATCCTTGTTTTAGGCGGCTAAATCGACTAGGAACCTGTTTAGAATATACGGTACGCTTCCTAATGAGTTTCATGATCTTACGCTGGGACGCAGACCTTATAATACCTATTGTATATTCAAGGACTTTATCTATGCAGCTTGCATGGGTATACAGATAAATTATAATGTCATAATCGAATAAAATCGTAAAATATTATTAAAATAAAGATTGTTTTACATCAGAGTCAATAAAATCGGAGCCACAAGTTGGCTTGCCGTGCACCTACTCTAACAATAATATCATAGGTTTTGGACCACAAAAACTTGAGTTATTGACATGTCATGGCATAAAAACAAAAATAAATACAAGGTAAACATATTTTTCATGCAAACATGATTCGAACATATAATATGGTGTGATGGATGAGAAAAAGGAGATTAGGCGTGCCTTTGCGTATTTTACGCATGAAAAACAAGTTGAGATGCGAAGAACGTCGACGAACGGAGGACCTTGCTGAATTTTTCCCTTCAAAATGTGACCTTCCCTTCAACAATACGCGTATGTGTGCTTGATTGCTGCTAGGAGAATTCTTGTGTGTGTTGTGTGTGGTGTGCGTGAGTTTAAGGGTTTTGGGGTAGGGTTTATGGCTTTTTATTTATTAATTAAATCATGTGTGCAAGCTTAGGCCTATTAACATAGTATAATAGGCCCATTAAGCCCATTAGTGAATATTGAAAATATTTTGTTAAGGGAAGTTCGTGAAAATATTAGTCGAGTTCTTAAAAAGTTCATATTTTACCAAATAACTTCGGGTAGCGACTCCTCATCCCAAGTAGCTTCTTCCTCCTAGTGATTTAGCCACTCGACTTTGACCATTGGTATAACTTTGTTTCGGAGTCTTATTTCTTGTCTACCTAGAACTTGTATAGGTCTTTCCTCGTATGACATGTTTGGAGTCAAATGTAGTGGTTCATGATTCAGTACATGTGAAGGATTCGACATGTACTTACACATCATCGAGATATGGAACACATTTTGTACTCTAGCTAGCATCGGTGGCAAAGCCACTCTATAGGCTAATATTCCACTCTTCTCCAAAATCTCAATTGGTCCTATGAACCTTGGACTAAGTTTGTCTTTCTTTCCAAATCTCATAAGACCATTCATATGTGCTATTTTCACAAATACGTGGTTGTCTACTGCAAACTCTAGCCCTCTTCGTCGCTTGTCGGCGTAGCCCTTTTGTCGGCTTTGTGCAGTCTTCATCCTATCTCAGATTTTTACTACTAGCTCCGTTGTTTGCTTGATCAAGTCCGGACCAAATTCTCCTCTTTCGCCAACCTTGTCCCAATGTATGGGTGATCTAAACTTCCTTCCATAAAGTGCCTCGTAAGGAGTCATTCCTATAGATGATTGATAGCTATTGTTATAGGTGAACTCAACTAGAGATAACTTAGGTTCCCAACTTCCTTAGAAATCAATCACACAAGCTCGGAGTAAATCCTCCAAAATTTGAATCACCCTTTCTGATTGACCATCGGTTTGAGGATGAAATGATGTAGTGAATAACAATTTAGTCCTCAGCACTGCATGCAGACTCTTTCAGAAAGATGATGTGAACCTCGGATCTCTGTCAGAAACAATAGATACTGGAATCCCATGCAGTCGAACTATCTCTCGAATATACAGCTCGACATACTGTGTCATGGTAAATATCGTCTTGATAGGTAGAAAATTCGCTGATTTCGTAAGACGATCAACTATCACCCATATAACATTAAACCCCTTGATAGTCCTCGCCAATCCCACAACGAAATCCATGGTAATATTTTCCTATTTTCACTCGGGAAGGTGTGCAACGCCTTTCCAAGTTTTTGTCCCTAGCCCAAGATCAAGCGGACCAGCCTCGAACCAACTTCACTTAGACCACCCTAGGACCCTACTAGACCCCAAAAAATTGAGACTTGCAGCCCACAAATGCCACAACACTCGAGCACCCTAAAACACCTAACCCTAGCCGCGGCTGAGACCACCCTCAACCTAGGCTCCTTCAATTATATTCCATACCGTGACCAGCTGTTCCCAACCCCCTCGCAGCCCTACCACGGACCCAAGGGGTCGGCTTCAAGGCTCGAATTGAGCCATGCACGGCTGTCAACCCAAACCCCTCGATCTTGCCCTCAAACATACTACAACCACTAGACCTGAGTGATTCCCCTTCGAGCTTGACAAAAATCGAAACTCCAATACTTAACACCCTTACACACGACGTGTAGAGCCCTGGACCTTACAATTTTCATGTCATTTCTTTGATGCTTTTTGAAAGCCATATAGAGACTTCCAAGTTTACAAACCTCGTTTTTTGCAAAGTCGCAGAAAATCCTTCAGGTTGTTTCACGTAAATTTTTTCTTCTAAATCTCCATTTATAAAAGCTGTCATTACATCCATTTTGTGTAATTCAAGATTCCACAAGGTGGAAATTGCAAGTATCACACGAATAGAGGTTATTATTATTACATGAGAATAAGTTTCAATGTAATCAAGCTCTTCACATTGATGGTAACCCTTGATTACCAATTTGGCTTTATACTTATTTGTGGCTCCATCTGATTTCATTTGCCGTTTGAAAATCTATTTGCGGCCTAGTGGTTTGCGTCTCGGAGAAATATCAACTAATTCCCATGTATGGTTTTGTAAAAATAGATTCTATTTCGAAATTGATAGCCTCTTTCCCTTGAGACCCCTGAGATGAATTCAACGCTTCTTTGAATGTTTGAGGTTCACTTTCCATCATGAAGGTGATGAAATCCAGATCAAATGATTTCTCTTTCCTAGCTCTCTTATTATGTCTAGGTTCAACCTCATGATTAACCTCTTTCTTTTCCAATTGTCTCGTGTAATTTTTTGGTTGAACTTGATTCTTCCTTAGATTTTCATGGAAACATATGTTCAAATAACGAAGTATTTCTTGATTCCATTATCATACTTTTGTGAATATAAGATATTTGAGATTCATGTACAAAGAAAGAATAAGAGCTATTGTTTTGTGCATATCCAATGAGAAAGCAATCAACATTTTTTGGTCATAGCTTCACCTTCTTCTGAGTGGGTATTGCTACATTGGAAAGACACCCCTATATTCGCAAGTATTGGTAGGAAGGATTTCTTCATGTCGTTTGTGCTTCAGATAATTCTTGAAATCATCCCAAGCCTGAGGCAACTTTTCAATGATAGCCGCCACTTTAAAGGTTTCACTTCAGTACCATGTGTTGCGTGTTTTCACTACCGCAAGTGTACGGTGTCAAGTTTTAGTAGTGGTTAGAGTACAGATATCGATCCCACGAGGAGTGTGTATAAAAAATGTATATCAGTTTTCGTAATTAAAATAGTCTCAACTTTATTTAGAAGAATCAAATAAAAGGTTGGGTTGTTTGAACGAATTAATTGAAAACAATGAATTAATTAAATCACCGAATTGAGAAATAATAATGAGAGAAAATATCTAGAGAAATGATTTCACAAAGTTTCCACGATAAATATTCACAGTTGAATTTATATTCCTGAATTCCAATTATTTAATGGCCAAGAACACTTAGGTTATGTTATTCCCCCTTTCCCAAGTGACGAATAACTGTATCTATCAACTTCGATTCAATTATTCCTAATTAGAATCTAAGTTTCATAGATAAATGCAAACAATGTTCTTACTAAGCCTCGCTAAAGTTATACGTCTTCCGAACGCTATAAACATTTAACGATGTGTTCTAATGATCTATAATCCTAGTCCCTCTCCCGAGTTGTAGAATTAATCAAACAACAAACAATTTATGGCCAGTAAATTGCAGTGCAATAAACACAGAGAAACACAAGTAAACATGAAATGGAATTCAATCTTATAAAATAACCACGTCAAATCATCGTGTCCACTAAGCTACATCATTCTCTAGAATGGGAGATTAGTTCATCACGAAATCGAAATAAAAACGACGCATGTTAAAAGTTTTAGACATTGACGTATGAGAAAATAGAAATGCAAAAGACAGATAACAAATCCGAAGTGTTGTCTCTGTCCCCAGATTCGTCGCTCTTCGTCTTTGTAATCGATCTTCGCGTGTCTTGCCTTCGTATCGCCTTTGCTCCGAGTCTTCTCCCTGTATTTTCGTCCAAAACGGCGTGTAACCCCGAGTATGACCTAATTCGCGCAATTTATAATAATCTAGACGCGGCGCGCGCGGTGGCGCATGAAATGGTGCGGTGGCGCGCGAGTTGCTGTGTCTGGCCGTGCATGTGTGCGCGCGGGTAGCGCGAGAGCTGGCGCGATGGCGCGTAGGCGTCTGCTTGTTGGCTCGTACTTGCGCGCGCGCGGTTGCGCGTGATCTCGCGTGGGTGCGCGCGGGCTTCTGGTCATTTTCTTCATCTGTGCGCGCACGGCTGCTTTCCTTGTGCGCGCGAGGTTCTGTCCGAGTGCTTCATGACCATCAACCGCCATGGTCAGTTTTCCTTGTCTCAAATCAATGACGGCTCTAGCAGTAGCCAAAAATAGGGCGTCCTAAAATAGCACGAACATTCTGACTGTTCCCCATGTCAAGCACCACAAAATCTGCTAGAAGCCTTATTTTATCAATCTTAGGTTCAACATCTTCCACAATACCCAGCGGTGTCCTAACTGATTTATCCTCCATCTGCAAGCTTAGTCCTGTGGGTTTTATCCTACTCAATCCAAGTTTCTCGTAAAGGAAACATGGCATTATGTTCACACTCGCTCCTGAATCACAGATAGCTTTTTTCACTGATTGACTTCCAATTTCACATGGTACAACAAATTCCCCAGGGTCTTGTAGCTTCTGAGGAAGATTTCCTTTCCTGCCCTTATCATCTCCTTCAGTAAAGGCCACCTCTTCCTGCTCTACAGACTGAATGTTAGATTGTAGGTTCTTGAGATCTTCAAGACCTTTTTTCTTTTGAAACTCAGCTTTCAATTGTAAAAATCTTTGGGGGTAGGGAAGTAAAGAAATATCAATGCGTTGATGAAAATCATAACTCTTACCTTTCTTACCTCGGTTCCTTTTGCTTGGAGTCGGCTGATCAACTTTCTCTTCTTTGCTTACCACTCCAATCTCCTCATGCTGCATAAAAATAGCATTCACCTCTCTCAGATTTGGGTCTGCATTCTTTTGTACAGCGCCTGACTGTTGAGACGTGAGTTGCTTCGTTATCTGCCCCACTTGCGATTCAAGGATTTTCAAGGTAGCACCAATACTCGCCATGTGTGTCTCAAGGTTGTCAAGCCTATACTCAGTCCTAGACATCCTCTTACCAGATTCAGAAATGAATGTCCCAACCAAGTCCTCAAATGATGGCTTCCCTTCCCCATTTGATGTATTGAACCCCGGTGGAGGATTCAATACATCCTTATTATTTGCGTAAGAAAAATTTTCATGGTTTCTCAAACCAGGATGATAAGTATTAGGGGAAGGGTTACATCTATATCCTCCATAGCCTCCAAAGTTCTTGTTGGTGACTCGCCTTCGCTCAAAGTCTTCCCTCTGTATTTTCGTCCAAAACGGCGTGTCTCCCCGAGTATGACCTAATTCGCACAATTTATAATAATCTGGACGCGGCGCGTGCGCGGTGGCGCGTGGGTTGCTGTGTCTGGCCGTGCATGTGTGCGCGCGGGTAGCGCGAGAGCTGGCGCGATGGCGCGTAGGCGTCTGCTTGTTGGCTCGTACTTGCGCGCGCGCGGTTGCGCGTCAATTCGTGCTGACGCGCGCTGCTCTTGGGTCTTCTTGCTACATCTGTTCGCGTGGTAGCGCGAGAAGTGGCGCTGCAGCGCGCTAGCTTCTGTCGATCCTTTTGCTTTCATGTGCGCGCAGTAGCGCGAGATGCTGCGCGGTGGCGCGCGCCTCCCTAGTCATGCTAATGGCTGAACTCGCGGCTCGGTTCTGTTTTCTCGGTTCACTAGGTTGCGCATCCACTATTTTCTCCATTCCTGAAATGACAACAAAAACAACCAAAAACGCATAATTCTGTTCGAAACCAGCATATTTCAAAATGGATTCTAATATAAATTAAGTGCAAATCTTGCACTTATCACCATGTCCTTCGCGTAAATATCATACATGATCACTTGGAGTTCCTGAACCAGAATGATAACCGTTTTGGAGTCGACCATCTTGTAGTCCAAGAATTGAATAACAATAAATTTCTTGGCCGCCCCGACATTCTCAATTTTGTATTTCCAATCTAGAGACTCCACAATTCCCTAGTCGTCTTCTTTTCACTATACACATTGTATGGCGAATCAACCAAACCATTCATTATGTAATTTCTACACAAGAAATCTGAATGGTGTCGTGCATCAATAGTACTAGTAGTATGCACATCTCCATTAACCTCAGCTAGTTTATGAGCATGCATTAACTACACCGGTGAATTGAAAATGCACATTAACTTTATCACCAAAATATAACAGAGGCCAAATGAAAAGCTAAAAATATGACATAAAAGAGAATGCATGAGTGCGATCTTGAGTTTGTTTGTAAATATATATATATATATATAAGCTCCAAAATGCACACACAAAATCATGCAAGATTAATTAACTCAAATAATTTTGAAATTAACTCGAGAACATGTATAGTAAAAAAATCTCCAATTAATTCAAGAACGTGAAAAGTCGAAAGACACTTCCACAATCATGAGCCACAACTAACTCAAGAATATAGAGAGCTAAAAGATACTCGGCAATTCATAAGCTATATATTTTTTTTTTATTCAAACTTTGAATTTAATTCAAATTTCCAACAAACTTATTTAAAATTATTTCAAGAAACATATTCCACTTATTGAAAAGTAAATAGAATTACATCCAAAATGAGACACACAATTGTCGTTATTCTTGCCGCTACAGTCTGGATAATCCGCGCTTTATCCTTCTAATTAATCATGTTCCGCCTCAATTAATTCATGAAGAAATAAAATGGCAATCCCCATGAGCTGCAAAATATTAACATAAAAAATTAAAAAGAAATCACTTAACTGAAACCAACTAATAAGTATAGCAAATTACTAGAAAACTGCCTTAATCATTATCCCAAATATTTCTATACTAATGTATACAAGAAATAAATAAATCTTTGTACATTATTATTACCATTTTCTTATGCAACATAGACCAATAAATAGCAACCAAAATTGAGGGAGAAAGCAAAAACATCATACACGGATTGACGAAAATTATTTCACCGAGTCCTCTCCGGCACTCGCCCTCAACATGGTAATAGTAATTGAGAGCGAACGACGCGTGACTTTTTAATGTTTCGGGCGCGTAACACTCTCCCCCTGGATTAATCGGGGAGCAGCCTACAACTGTAGAACATGCGAATTCTAGGAACGCTAGCAAATCGTCATGTTTGGCATATGGGAGCGCGACGCACCAAGTCGGCTGAAATGAAAATTGGAAGAAAAAATTAATTATATTATTATTTGATCAAAAATATCATCAACTCAAAAAAGAAATAAATAATGAATCGTAAAGATTATTATCAACTAGTATGTGGATGTCACGAATATATGATGCTAATAAATAATGACTTCGTTCAATTAGTATATGGTGCTCTCGTATTATATAATAGTACAGATAGTACAGATATCTTCGAAAATGATCGGAAGCTAACAACTTACTATCTCTCGGGCGTTGCATTTCCATGCCGCTACTGCGAGAAAGATCGAAACAAGAAGCAAAGGTATAATTTTCTTGGCCATTTGATTTGTTTTTTCTTGAACAGGCTTAGCTTTGTTGTGTACAAGTTTGTATGCATGTTGTTGAGTTTAAATAGCTGTGAAATGAATGGAATAAATCTTTTGGAATTAATGCATATTACATAATTTTGAAATATATGATATTTCAATGAATATGGCATTTACCTTATTTACCCAGAATACGTTTCTAATATTTAAAAAATATTTGTAAATAATTGTTTAGCTAAAGTGATTAAGCTTTGATTAAAGAATCTTATTCACGTTACATGCAATCAATACATTATTTAATCCCAATCAATTTTCATTATGGAGGATATATTTCTAATCAGAGAAAATTAGATTTAGTTATTTTGGATAACTGGATTCAGTTTATTATTGAAATTAAGATATATGTTGCAATATTGTGTATGTCAAGATAATCAAATATTAGGTAATAATATTTTTTGGAGATGGTAAAAAATCATAATCATATCAATTCATTTTGATATCATAATTATTTTATCTAATGATTTCTTGTACCTATAAATATAGTCATTCATGTAATCCTTTTTATATATTGAATTTGCTTGTTTTTACTTTGCATTCTATCTGGTTAGTATTTTGCATTTATTTATAACACGTTATTATCACGATTATGAGATTTCACGTATGACACTATCCGTGGTCAACTCTCTAATGTTCATATTTCGATTATTACGTGTTTGTTTATTATTTGATACATATGCACCTCCTTTCTTAATTTCTTAAATTGTTGTTTCACCTCATGAATACGAACATGTCATCATATTTTGTGATTTGTCTATATATTTAAATCTATTTTTATTGCTAATGAATATTATATAACTTGTTAACTTATAAATTGTTTAATATAGATTTGATCATAAAATATCTCAAAGCTTGAAATTTCTGCTCTTGATATATCCAGCAACAATTATCTATATTGAATAATAGATGTTGAAATACATCTAGATGCTATAGGCATTGGAAATACCATCAAAGAGAAAAGTAGTAGATCACCGCAAAATATTGCGAAGGTTATGATATTCCTTCGTCACTATCTTCATGATGGTTTGAAGAATGAATATTTGATGATAAAGATTCAGTCGAACTTTGGCAAAATTTGAAAGAAAAATAGCCATCAAAAGACGGTGACTATCACAAAAGCACGGTATGAATGGATACACTTGCACTT
This sequence comes from Primulina tabacum, assembly GCF_025594145.1. Classification (NCBI taxonomy): domain Eukaryota; kingdom Viridiplantae; phylum Streptophyta; class Magnoliopsida; order Lamiales; family Gesneriaceae; genus Primulina; species Primulina tabacum. The sequence goes on from NC_134557.1 coordinate 33,688,132, forward strand.
ACAAGACTTTAAATATGTAAGTGAATCTAATTCTGCATTATTTCGCATCAGTTCATAATTGAAATTGTGTGGAGAAAAAATAACTGATGATGATTTGTTGGAAAAAACATACTCTATTTTTCATGCCTCTAATGTGCTCTTGCAGCAGCAGTATCGAGAAAGAGGTTTTAAAAAGTATTTGGAATTGATTTCTTGTTTGCTTGTGGCTGAGAAAAATAATAATTTATTGATGAAAATCATCAAATCCGTCCCATTGGTGCCAAGCCTTTCCCTGAAGTAAATATGACAATGCATGACGAAAATGAAAAACAAAATAAAACTGAATATATTCATGGTCGTGGGCATGGTCGCGAGCGCCGTGGACGACATTTTCGTCCATATGATCATGAACATGGAAAACCTCGTAACTACAATGATCGATATAATAAAAGCAATCGAAATAATACAAACTGCCAAAATGGGGTAATGAGCAAGAGAAAAACTTGAAAGTAATCGAAATAATAATCCAATGAAATAAAAAAATGAGTGTTATAGATATGGAGTAAAAGGACACTTGTATCATGCTTGTCGTACGCCCAAACACCTTATTGATCTCTATCAAACATCAAAAGAGAAAACAAAGAACGTTGAGAATAATTTTATTCATCAAGGTGAATATTCAATCTAAGTCCCACCGCTTTTAGCACATTCTGATATTTCTAATTTGTTTGAAGATTCGGAAGGGAGAATCGATCATTTGATTTGAGATAGAAGCGTGCAAAATTATTGGATATTTATTTGGTAGTATCATATTTATGACTTACTTAGATTATTTGTTTGGGCCTGATTTTATTCAAAATTTCATTTTATTTTGATTTGGTTTACCTTTAACTATGATGAATAAAAGTTGTTATTTCGTTTTGCTATGAATAAAATCATTTATTCTTATTAATTTTACTATTGTGATTAAACTATTGTTTTGGACATGAAGTCAATGATGAAGATTTATGTCTTGTTGATAATGCGACGACACGTTCCATATTTAAAAAGAATCAATATTTTTCATATTTGAAAATGAGACAAAGTAATGTCAACACAATTTATGGTAGTAAAAGCATTATTGAAGGATCTGGAAGAGCAAATATAGGGGTGTATTCAATATAAGAGATTTATTGACTTTTAATTACTTTTGTAGATTTTAAAAGTCTAGATGTATTCAGTTAAAACTTTTACATACTCTATAGAAGTCTAGTAGTATTCAAAATAGACTTTCATAGAGTTTTAAAAAGTCAAGTGATATTCAACATTGACTTTTAAAAACTCTATAAAAGTCTATGAGTATTCAAATTTTCCATAGACTTTTAATAAGTTCATAGAATTCATTAACATACAAAAATTAAAGCATAAGGTACAACTATAAATTGTAAAAAATTGTATTTGGTTCAACCCAAATATTTGGATGGATTTTTAAAACTTCTAACTCATACACAAGCTATTTATTTTTCTCTATATCGCTTCACATCCCTCTCTTCTTATCTTCTCTCCTCTCATCTATCTCTATCACTCTCTCAAATTTTCGAAATGTATCTCTATATATATTTTCATCTTTCATTTTCAAATTTTTCAATTTTTGGTTGATTGTTCATTTAATAATTTTTTATTTTAATATCACATGAAATTTTGAATTCTATAATTGGTTTTGTGATTTTTGATTTATGATTTATACAAATTAATGTAATATTCAATAATAATAAAAGATGATCCAAAAAAATGTTGCTTAATTCTTAATAATTGAATAGTCTCGTAACAACCATGATTTTTTAAATTCATTTTAGCATTTTCATTTAATATGTAAGCTTTTTTATACAAAATTATATTCACACAATACTAAATAATATTTTTTTCACATGTATATTATCAATTCAAAAACAAGGTTACAGATTAATCAATTGATGTATTTTAAAAAAAATTTACAAACATGTATACAAACCCACATATATACACATGTAATGATTAAATGATATAACTTTTAAATAAATAAATTTATTTATTAATATAAATATTGAAAACTAATTTCAAACTGAATATGTTATATATGTCAATTAATTATTGGTTCAAAGAAATTAATAAAAAAATATGTTATTATTAAATACAAAATTTATAAAATTCTATAAAAAAAAAAAGTACACAAAAGTCTATAAAAATCTTTCAAAAAGTCTACATAAATCCACATAAATCTGTTTATAAATCTGTGATATTTTGTAAAAGTCAATAAAAATCTATCAAATCCATTAAAGTCTATCATTTGAAAAAGTCATTAAAGTCATCAAAACTTTGAATTGAATACACCCCACTAAATTAGATGGAGGGACAAATTTTATAATCAATAATGTCTTATTCTCTTATAAATGTCAAAGAAATTTATTAAGTTTTCAAGATATTTGTCGAAATAGATATCATATTGAGACTGTTAGCCAAGAAGATAGAAAATATCTTTTTATTACAAAATAAAGTGTTGGTAAATAAATATATTATTGAAAATTTACCGAAATTTACTTCTGGCATATACTAAACAAAAATAAATGTAGTGGAGATGTGATACATGTTCTCATGGAAAATTAATTATAAGATCTTCACTACCCAAAGTTGGTAATCATTTGCATTTTTAGAAAGAATACAAGGCGACATTTGTGAACCCATTCACACATCATGTGGACCATTTAAACATTTTATGGTTTTATTGATGCATCTACAAGATGGTCACATGTATGTTTACTATCAACTCGCAATTTGGTTTTTGCAAGACTATTGGCTCAAATAATTAAATTAAGGGCACAATTTCAAGAATATCCTATCAATATGATTCATCTTGATAATGCTAGTGAATTTATATCCCAAACTTTTAATGGATATTGTATGTCAATTGGGATAATCGTTAAACATTCTATTGCTCATGTTCATACACAAAATGGTTTAGTGGAGTCTTTGATTAAACATCTCCAATTAATAGCTAGACCACTAATTATGATAGCGGAACTCCCCATATTTGTTTGGTGACATGCTATTTTGCGTGCAACATCACTTATACGCATCAGACTGACTAGTTACCATGAATTCTCCCCTTTACAATTAGGTTTTGACCAAGAGACTAATATTTCCCATATAAGAAATTTTGAATGTGCGGTGTATGTTCCAATTAGTCTACCACAATGCACTAAAATGGGTCCAAAAAGGAGATTGGAAATATATGATGCATATGATTCTTCTTCAATTATTAAATATTTAGAACCAACTACAAGAGATGTCTTCACGGAACGATTTTCTGGTTGTCATTTTGATTAAACTAGATTTCCAACATTAAGGGGAGAAATTTTAAACTCATTAAGGGAATTGACTTGGAATGCATCACTATTTGATCATCGAACAAACGGATGTGAACTTAAAGTTCAAAGAATAACCTATTTGTAAAATATTGCAAATAAATTACATGATGCATTTAATAATGTGAAAAGGGTAACTAAATCATACCTATGCTGCTAATGCTCCAGCACATATTGGTGTTCACAAAGAACCGTCAAACAACGAGTCAACAGCTCGACTCAAACGTGGTACACCAATTGGGTACGAGGAAAAAAATCTACGGAGAAGAAAAGGAGCAAATAATACAGATATATAATACATATATTGAGATATATGATTCATTGATTGATGACTCTAAAAAAATGTTGATGATCAAACCCCCGGGGAGGTTCAAATACTTGACAATGAAGATATCTCGATAAAATATTGTAGACAGTAAGTTTACCTATAATGAGGCATTTGATGTTGTTAATAAAAATGATGATCTAGATTCTAAATCTATTGATGAATGTCTTAATATAGGGGTGTCAATCGGGTCGGGTGGGTCGGGTTTCGGGTCAACCCGCGTAAATTTTTTTTTTCAACCCGAACTCAACCCAAACCCGAAGCAACCCGAAAACCCCCAACCCGAACACGAAGCAACCCGAAAACCCCCAACCCGAACACGAACCCGTCTAACCCAACTCAACCCGTCTAACACGCCTAACCCGAATTTTTTTTATTTTAAAAAAAAAATTCGAAAAAATAAAAAATAATAATAATATGTCATATAGTTAACTTTTCTAATAATATCCTCACAAGTTTCTAATAAATATTCAAAACACATAATGATAATAATAACATTTAGAGTTCGAACAGCGCTTGATGAAAGAAAACGGTGCATGTAAAATTGTAAATCTCTGCAGCAAACATATGATCGAGATATCTTGGATCCTTCTGTAGAATCTTTTTGTTGTATTTGCCTGGGAGCTCATAAATGAAAACTTTTAACCTTCCAACCGGGTCATCTTCCAAAACATCACAGGCACTTCCTAGATTCAATTGATAGACATATTAAGCAAAATTATAAGTTCAAATTAACAATATCTCAAAAGAAGTTGAAGAGCTAGCAACAAAGTATAAAACATGACAATGGGGCATGCACTCATTTTTTTCGTAGAACACAAATCAATTTTTGGAAAACACATTTCAAAACAATCGAATATATGCGCACTTTTAATTAACTCCCAAAGTAGTCCAAAACAGACTCTCTAACACAAATACCCAGAAGACATGCTTCATACGCTTAACAACAGCTTGCACAAAAACAAAACCCGTTAACTTACCATTAGCAGCTTTATGATCTAATGAATACATACAATACCAGATGACACCATAAATTGGCTTAAACTTCTCTAGTAATCACTACTTTGTTTGTATATTGCATTCCACTTAAATCATAGTTTTCTTCATTGTTCTACATTTGTTTGTAGAAGTCGAATATTTAAAAAATTAAAATAGGAAAGGGTGAAAGTTTTCAAAAATTATGAATTTATAAAAGTTAACTTACTTTTCAATACTCGGTATCATAGCATTGTTAGAATCATCAATCATCTGTTGCAGCATTGTTTGATCCAGCATCCTCATTTATGAATAAATTCATAACATTTTCAGTCAAATCATCCAACCTCACCTCAATAGTTTCTACAAAAATAAAATATTAGTAAAAAAGATAACTTTAAAATGAAAATAACAAGAAGAATCACTAACCTTTCTGTCCAACTAACCAATCTCTACAACAAACCAACGCCTCAACAACATCAGGCTTCATTGCACTACAATATTGGTCAAGTATCCTACCACCCGTGCTAAAGCTGATTCAGAAGCAACAGTAGAAATTGGAACACTCAAAATATCTCTGGCCATTTGTGCAAGTTCAGGATACCTAAATTGGTAAGCTTTTCAAAATGCAAGAACATCACATTTTGAAGATCTGTCAATTTTCGGTTCATCCAAATAAAGATCTAATTGACTCTTTTGAGCTCTATCATTTAATTCTGTTCTTTGAAATGTGTCAAATTCCTACATCATAAATTAAATGTATTGGTAACGAAAAGTAAAAAATAGTGAGAAAAAGAAAAAATTATCATAAATACCTTCAAAACATCCATGCATCCACTTTCTGAATTTAGAGGAAGAGAAGCATTATCATCAATGCCACTGTGAGAACTCGTAGATGTATTGCTACTACTTGATTTAGAAGCAAGGCCCATATATTCCTCAAACAAAGAAACTAATTTAGATTTCACCAGACTTAATTCGTTACTACCATGTCCGTATAACTTGTTGTAACAAAACTCAACAAACTGCTTCTTGAACCTCGGATCAACTATCACAGCAATGGACAACAAAATGTTATAATCTTTCCAGTACTTGTCAAATTTCTGAAACATCCGATTGGCCATTGATCTCATGAAATCATCAGAGCTTTGCAAGGCTTGACTTAATGTCAATTGAACCGTAAAGACACGAGGAAAATAAAGGTTGGCAGTAGGATATTTCACCTCAGAAAACAAAGTCGTTGTCTCATAGAAAACCTCAAGAAATTTGCATATTTTTTCAGCTTGAACCCACTCGTCAACCAATGGACAGTGTGTGAAATTAGTATCAGTCAATTTCAAATGATTAAAAGCACGTCGATAATATATGGCACTAGAAAGCATCAAATACGTAGAATTCCATCTAGTAGGAACATCTTGCCTAAGTGATTTCTTAGGATCCAGCGAAGTTTGGGTAACAGATTCTACAAACTTTTTCTTTCTCACTTGACTGCCTTTAACATACTTTACACATTCACGAATCTTATCAACAGAATGATCAATTATTTTCAAATCTTCTTGGACAATTAAATTGAGAATGTGTGCACAACAACGAACATGCAGAAACTCGCCATCATTCACTAATGAACAATTTAAACTAAGATGATCCCTTAGAAGGCCAACAAAGACATCATTTGAAGCGGCATTGTCCAACGTAATTGTGAAAACCTTTCTCTGAATTCCCCAAGCATTGAATAAGCTATTGATTTTATCACACAATGCAATAACAGAGTGAGGTGGAGGCATGTAAGAGAAGTTGATAATCCTTTTTTGCAAAACCCAATTAGAATCAATGAAATGCGCTGTCAAACATACATAGCCATCAGTGACAATAGAAGTCCACAAATCGGAAGTGAAACAAATTTTTCCAGGGCATGAATGCATTTCTTGAGCTAGTCTATTGTATTCATTTTTATGCATCTTGAGAATATCAGTCCTTGCGGTGTTTCTAGTGAAATGATTGACTTGAGGTTCCAAATATGTAAAAATTGATCTAATTGCCTCATTTTCCACAAACTGAAACGGTAAATCATGTCTCACAATTGCTAATATTAGCAACTCTCTAAATCTTTCTTGGCTGAACTTTTGTGACCTTATGGCAAGACTTTTATCGCCTTGTTCTAACAAAGCCTGAGCAATATCACGAGTACCCTGTCTAGGACACTGTTTGAGAATATGGCGTTGGAGATTACCTGTCCCCATGCTACTGTCTGCTTTGTACGTAGTCCCACATACTTTACATTTGCAACGCTTTTCTTCTCCTTCTACTTTTGGAAGCATCTCAAAATATTGCCACCATTGTGATTTTAAAGGTCTCTTTCGTTTAACACTTCCGGAGGCCCGACCTTGCAAGTTAGTACCTGCTTCTTCATCAACATCTAAATCCAACACATGTACACCCTCCACACTATCCTCCTCATGAACAAGACCAATAGGTTCTGAACTCATTCTATCAATTAAAAAGCATAACAATATTATTAGCTACAAGAAAAAATTTAACAATTTCTTGAAAGACTTCATTTGGTATAGGCATTACAAGAAACAGAAATAAATGGATGTCAATTTTAACATAATCATGTACTCCAAGAATTGTACCAAAGAAAATGTTATACAATGATACCCAATTGTCACTGACTTTATTTAACAAAAGAAGTTGTAAACAAAGTTTGCTTCTTCCCTCATGTTAGGTTTAAACATATATTTTTATATTTAACAAATGTAAAAATATTCATATTTAACAAATGTAAACTTCTCCAGCAATGCATTATGCAACTCTTCGGATCTTGAATCTTCCCTTCCAATCTTTTTTATTTTATATTATTTATTTATATTCCTTAAATACGTCCAGAAAAAAGTTATGGATATATTTTCACTTTTTGAAGGATAAATATATATATATATATATATATATATATATATATATATATAGCTAACAACTCAGTCACGGACTCACGGGTCAAGAATCCCAAAAGCCAAAAACACCGCACGATACAATATGTCAATTTCAGGGAACGGAACAAATATATTGAAGAACGGAACAAAATATTGAAGAATATTCAAATTTCAAATTATATGTTCAATAAAAATTTTTGAGAACAAACCCAAACAGAGATTACTTTAATAAAACTCAGTTTGTTCACTTGGACGGCTGGACGAGAAGCAGATTAGCGGAGAAGGCCGAAGGGTTTCACTTGGATGCTTGAGTGAGAAGCAGCGAATGATACACTTGACGAGAAGAGAAATTGAGAATTAAGAAATGAAAAGCCAACAACAAGTCAATAACAAGGGTTATTGGGTTAATACTTAAATGATTAAATTGGGTGGGGCTTTATTTTAATGAGAAAGCCTGGACAGAGTCACAAAAGTTGCGCAAAATGTAAAAAAAAAATTAAAAAAAAGGTGGGTCGGGTGGGTTTGGGTCACCGGGTGACCTGATATTTTTTTCAGGTCAACCCGAACCCACCCAGAAATTATTTTTTTTACGGGTTTGTAATCGGGTCTGACCCGTTTCGACCCGAACCCGAAAATCATAAACCCAAAACCGATATTTTTAGTGTTGTCCCATGTTGGGTTGACGGGTCGTGTCGTATTTTGACACCCCTATCTTAATAGATATAATTGTCCAAGTTGGAAAAGTGTAATACAAGAAGAGTTAAACTCATTAACAAAACGTGAGGTGTTGGGACCTGTGGTCCAAACACCAAGAAGAATAATTCATGTTAGTTACAAATGGGTATTTGTAAGAAAAAGAAATGAGAAAAATGAAGTGACCTGATATAAAGCTCGATTGGTAGAACAAGATTTTTCTCAAAGACCTGATATTTATTATGAAAAGACATACTATCTAGTGATGGATGCAATTACGTTCTGGTATATTATTTCATGGTTGTACAAGAAAAAATTGAAATGCGTCTTATGTATGTTGTTACTGTATACTTATACGAAAAACTTGATAATGATATTTACATGAAAATCCCTAAAGAATTTAAGATTCCTGAAGCATTTGGTTCAAATTGTAAAAGTATTTACTCCATTAAACTGCAAAGATCATTGTATGGATTAAACCAATCTGGATATATGTAGTATAAGCGCCTTAGCGATTAGATCCAATAAGTCCATGTATTTTTATTCAAAGGAATATATCAAAATTTGTTATTATTGTTGTATATGTTGATGATTTAAATATCATTGGAAGTCCCGAAGAACTTGAAAAAGGCTGTTGATAGTTTTAAAAGGGAATTTGAGATGAAAGATTTAGACAAAACAAAATTTTGTCACGTTTTGGAATATTATGAGTTTCAGAGTTTGAAAACAAATCCGCAAGAGAATTAAAGAACCAAACTAAACGGACGTAATCAAGAGATGGTACTTGGACTAAATGACGATTCAACGGATATTAGTCATTAAATGCATTCAATGTGACCGTTGGAATCAGAGACTATATATAGCTTATCGATTCAGTTGAAGAAGGTTGGTGAAAAACACTGAACGAACTATCTACAATCATCAATTCGTTGGATACACTCTCAAGCATTTTTTTAGTTTACAAATCGCACACTGTAGCTCTCATTTCATTGTATTTATTCGTAGCATTTAGGCTACTCTTCAGAGCGACTCAGTTAACTACTGTAAGGTGTTGAAAAACTAAGAGTTTCAGGTTGACAATGTATAAGTCCAATTGAAGTGGAATATTATAATATGTTGTAATACATCAATGTCTTTTAGTGAAAAACTTATAATTGGTATAGAAATGGTGACATAGGAGCATTTGAAGACTCCGAACATCCATAAAAATCATTTATTCTATTCTGTTTTTTTTTTTCAGTTTTTACAACACCTCGACCTTAGTATTCAATCTATATTTCAGTCTAATTACACACTATCATTAGTTGACTGATTTAATTGACAAACAAGATTTCAAGATCAGTTCAATTAAAGAACTGATTCATATCCAAAAGATTGCAAAAGGCCAGAATGTTTATTCAACCCCTCTTCTAAACAATTCAACTGCATTAATCGATTATATCATTTTGGCTTTCAAATTGAGAATTTTGTAAATGGAATTTTTGTCCCACAATTGACTTATACAGAAAAAGTATTAAAACGATTTTATATGGATAAAGCTCATCCATTAAGTTCACCCATGATTGTTCGATTCCTTGATGTGGTAAAGGATATTTTTCGACCTCGTGAGGAGCAAGAAGAATTACTTGATCCAGAAATACCATAACTTAGTTGGTGCATTGATGTACCTCGCAAATAGCATAAGACCGGACATAGCATTTGCTGTAAATTTATTAGCAAGATACAGTTCTTACCCAACACGAAGGCATTGGAAATCTACAAAACAAACTCTTGCTGCCACTTCATCTAACAATGCAGAAATTATTGCAATCCACGAAGCTAGTCAAGAATGTTTTTCGTTGAGATCAGTGATTCATCACATAAAAGAGCAATGTGGCTTGTCTTCAAGTAAACAAGCAACGACAACTATCTATGAAGACAACATAACATGTATCGCCAATCTAAAAGACGGATACATCAAAGGATACAGAACGAAACATATATCCCCAAAGTTCTTTTTCACTCATGATTTGCAAAAAAGAGGTGATATCAAAATATAACAAATTCATTCGAGTGATAATTTGACCGATCTTTTCACGAAATCATTGCCCACATCAACCTTTGAGAAATTGGTATACAAGATTGGGATCCGACGGCTTAAAGATGTCAAGTGATGTTTGCAACATGGGGAGTTAATCCAAATTGTACTATTTTACTTTGTCCATGATTTTTCCCACATGGTTTTTCATGACAAGGTTTATAACGAGATAGTTAACATCCATGGAAAATGTTGTATTCTTTTTCTTTCACCAGGTTTAATCCCATTGGGTTTTTCTGGTAAGATTTTAACGAGATACATTCATCGAAGAATATCCAAGGGGGAGTGTTGCAATATTATGGATATCAAGATGATCAAAGATCGAATAATCATATCTTTTGGAGATGGAAGAAAATCGTAATCATAAAATTCATTTTGATATCATAATTACCTTATCTAAGGATTTCTTGTACCTATAAATATGTCATTCATGTAACCCTTTTTATATATTGATTTTACTTGTGTTGCTTGCTTTTGCTTTGCATTCTATCTTATTATTATTTTGCATTTATTTATAACAATATACTAAATTTTTAACTCATTTACTAAATTTTTATGAAACGTCCTGTCCTCTTTATTGCTTTAAAAGTACTAGAAATTTTTTTTTTCTAATTTTCGTCCCTCACATATAAATATTTTTATAAAATATTTTGCAAAAAAAACATCCCCCACTAGCATTTTAAAATAAAGTGCACTAGTCATAAAATGAAATCGTCTACTGTTTTACCAAACTTAAAAAACAATAATTTGAAAAGAATAGCACATACTAAACCTCTCAAAAATCCCTCAAATGCATAAATAAATAATCTTAAAAATCTTTAATCATAAAGCATGAGTCAAAAGTCATAATGCGGAAAAAGTAGAAGCGCTGGTCCTCGGGTTGTGTGCGCCTTCAGTCCAGTCAAATCACCCGTCAAGTCCTCCCTCAAACTCACCTGCATCCATCACACCTAGTGTGTCTAAAGACTCAACACACCATCATCTTTATAGCAAGTAATACGTAATATAGTCAACATATAACAGTGAAAAATATTTGTACTTAAAATATCGTTTTCATGAAGATGCATAAACTTCAAACATGAACATTTTCGTAAACATTTTCATGATGCATAAAACTTTAAACATAACCATTTTCATGACAGGCAAACATGAATTTCCTTTTCCTCAACATGACATAAAACCTTAAACATAATCATGAACATTTCCTTTTTTTTTTCCTTTGTTGAATTCAGATCGTTAATTGTGACTTTCCTCAACATGACATGAAAATCGATGGATCCATCTACATATAACCACAGTACTGGGCGGCGGGGACATCAGCGACACTCTCACCGGTCAACTGAGCCTTGGCCTATCATGATCGAATAGAAATACGATCGTCGGGGCTCCCTCTGGGGCCTTCTCCCATAAATGGGCTCCCTCTGGGGCCTTCTCCCCTCACGACATTCCCATTCTTACCTCAAACCTCATATCCTCATAACCTCATATTCGCAATAATGGAAACACGATCGTCGGGCTCCCACTGGGACCATCACCCTCACGACGTCGCCATCATTAACGAATTAGTCACAACCACTTCACTTCCTTCAACATTTTTCATTCACATCACTTTAGAAAAATCGTGAATAATAATTGCATTTTTCATTTTGAAACCAATCATGCAACATGTATTTTAAATGTCTTCCCTAAATCATCAAAATCAAATAGACATTTTAAAAATCATAATTTAATCATGGATACATCATAAACAGTTAAAGATAATCATAATATCATAAAAACAGCATTTAGGGCACTGCCATGACCTTTACTAATTTCTAGGTGTAAAAAGACCGTTTTACCCCTGGACTCGACATTTTACGATTTCGACTTTTTCCTTGATTTCATCTCTCTAACATGTCCCAAATAATTATTTAAGCCTAAATTAATTTTCTCATAATTTTTTTGGCCTAAAACTTAGACTTTTTCATTTATCTTTAATTAATTGTTTTGACGGTGTTTTAATCCCGAAAAATCCCAAACTTTAATATAAAATTCCTAAATTCTAAATTTAGTCTTTTTATATTATTTTAGCCCTTATGGACCACGACTCGACCCTCGTGAGCCGTTTTCCAAATTTTCTTATTTTAAAAACCCTATTTGACACCTAAACTTCGACCCCGAGCCAACTTTTGATTTTTACGAGTTACCCCCGAACCATGTCGAGGTTGACTCAGTATTTGCCATCAGACATTTGATCTCATCTTCATCACTTTCACTTGAATGGCTTTCAGAACCAGAAGATTCAGAACTTGAGTCTGCCCATTTGGACTTACTTTCTTCTGCAACCATTGCCTTCCTGTCTCTTCTGGTCTTTTTATCATCACGTTTGACACCCTTCTTCCTCTGGTCATCCTTATTTTGTTTTGAAAAATCAGCAATGAAGTGTCCAACTTTTCCACATTTAAAGCATGCCATATCACTAGGTGATGATTCCTTTTTGAAATTGCGGTTGGGACTTTGAAATGTTCTATGATTCTTTCTCATGAATCTGGAAAACTTCTTAACAAATAATGACATTGCGTCATTGCTTATCTGTTCAGCACTTCTCTCAGAAGTGTTCTCTAAAGCAGTAGCAGAAGATGAACTTGGAGCAACTGTAGCAGTAGAGTTAACAGTAGCTGCGAGAGCTTTGGTTGGTGGATTTGCTAAGGGCTCTTCTCCACTTCGAACTTCAAGTTCAAACTCATATGCCTTTAAATCCGAGAACAAGTCGTGTAGTTCTAACTTGTTGAGATCCTTGGAAGATCTCATTGCCATTGTTTTGACATCCCATTCTCTGGGTAGACCTCTCATTACCTTTAATGCAATTTCTCTATTGCCAAAGTCTTTTTCAAGAGCTGAGAGTTCATTGACGAGGCTGCTGAATCGTTCATCAAATTCATTCATAGTTTCTCCAGCCTTCATCTTCATATTCTCAAACTTCTGCATGGCTACAGACAGTTTTTTTTCCTTTGTTTCTTCGTTTCCTTCACAGATCTGAATTAATTTTTCCCAGATTTCCTTGGCAGTATGACACATCTTGATTTTGCTGAAGGTATTTTTGTCGAGTGTCTTGTATAAAATGGCCTTCGCAACGTTGTCAAGATTGGCTTTCTTCTTGTCCTCACTTGTCCATTCATATCTTGGTTTTTCAAGCATCTGAGGTGCACCTTCGGTGATAGCAATAGCTGGATTAGGCTTTAAGATCTTTAATGGACCATCAGTGATGACATACCACATGTCATCATCTTGAGCCGCAAGATGAGCGTGCATTCTGATTTTCCAATCATCGAAATCTTCTTTTGAGAACATTGGAACTTTGCTGAAATGAGCCATGTCTATTAAATATTTTTCAGAACAAGAATAACTCTGCTCTGATACCACTTGTTGAGGATCGGGTTGAGTTTAGAAGGGGGGGTTGAATAAACTCAATGGCCAACTTATTAAATTCTTTCGAATGATGTGCTAAAATCCTGTTAGAGATTTTAACGATTCTTGTTCAAGTATAAAGACCAGCAGATCACAAGATAATGTGCGGAAAACGATCTGTTGGTTAGTGGGTGAAAAATAATAAAGCCGAAAAGCAGTAGATAGCACAAGGTTTGTTTCTGGAAGTTCGAAGATGAATCTTCTACGTCTCTCCTTCTTCTGTTTCCAGAAGGTATCACTAAAAGACTTTGGTGAATACAACACAACAATTGTACACACCCACTTCAACAGGAATTACCCTTCGCCTATTGAAACTCTTAGCTTTACAACTCAATTTCTTGAATGATCTTAAGTTCTGAAAAAGACTCTTTTCCAGTTACAAATTCTTCTATCAATGAAATAGTGAAGTGAATAGCTTGAGAAGATATAACGAAAAATAGCTAGCACAATATGATCTCAATGATCAAGAGTATGCAATGAAGCGTGTGCTGCTTTTTCAGTGTTTGAGCTCTTTAGATAACTGAAAGTTCTAACAATGCTCGAATGATGTTTTTCAATTCAGATTTTTGTTCAATGCTGCGTACTACTTAACGAAATCCTTCATCTCCATATATAGGCTCTATTCAACGTTCAAAAACTGAACGGTTCTTTTCTTTTTGGTGGTTTCAGCTTTATTGCTTAAAATGGACCCTGCAGAATACATCAAAAGTAATCAGTCGCAGTTCATACCAAAAATGGTATACCGTCTTAAATGTTCTTGTATAGCATTTAATGGCATTTAATGAAGCAATAAATGCTGGTATCACGTTAATAGATCAACGGTAATATTTAGAGACTTTGAGATACGCAAGATTCTGTTAGTGTATATTTCGAATTTTGTATCCTTCTAGTTCTGGTTTTAGCTAAGAAACAGTACTTGACAAGTGCTACAAGTGCTTCTGTTTTTCTGCTATTTTACATCTACTGGTTTTGTACTAAGTCAGCATCTACTGGTTTTTACTAGCATCTCCACTTTTACAAGCATCTCCACAACAAATTTAAGTCTAACACAAACCAACCCCCAGTGCACCTTCCTAGGACCTTAGTGAGTCACCCTAGCCTAACCCACGAGCCCTGGAACCTGCCTTCCCTTCCCTACAAGCCGCGCAACCCTGCACGCCCTGCTGCATGTTTCTCGGGTAGAGTCCTAGCCATGCTAGGACTCTTCCCCAGCCCTTAACTCGAGTCCTAGCTTGGCTAGGACTCTCCCCCTGACCCATGACGGACCTTGGCCGAGTGCTAGACCAGGACAAGACCAAGCCGCCCCTTTCCCTCATGAAAACCGAACCCCAAAACCCATGACAGCAGGTTCTCGGGTTCAGCCTGTTCTTGCTTCTCTTTTCTTTGTTTCTGTCAAGTATTGCGTGGTGTGGGGGACTTCAATACATACCAAAGTTATGCTTAATAATGCTTAGACATCATGGCAGCCCCTTAGTATAAAAAAAACATGAATCATGGCATGTAATAAGAGATACATAAATCATGCAAAAGAGAAAAAACAAAGGCAGCAACTTCGGTTTTTCATATTTCATAAAAAAAAAACTTTTAAAAACATATTATGACATTATGGATGAGAAAAGGAAGATTAAGGCGTGCCTTTGCGTAGTATACGCTCGAATATACGTTGACGACGAAGAACGGGACGCGACGATGGCTTGCTCTTGGCTTGATGCCTTCGAAAAAACCACTTCCAAAATTTTCTTCAAGGTGCCGTGAGTGGTGTGTGGTGTTTGAGAGTGTTTTTCAGAAATTAAAAAGGGTGTGGCCGATTTTTGTGTGCAAAGTAGACTAGGTTTTGCAATTTTTTTCACTTTAAATACTAATTTAATCCCTAAGTAGGCTTTAGGCCTATTAAGCCATAAAATTATGCCCATTAGTTAAATTAGGATTTAAATAAAATAATACCAAAGTTTTTCTTTAATTAAATATGTGAATTTATTAGCCGGGTTGCCAAAAAGCTCGTATTTTAGTTGAAAAACCAACATCGATAAAATTTACGCCCCGGCGTATAAAATCACCTCAAAACCCTTAATTTCACAAAAATACTAAAAAGTATCGACCATCTTTTAAATAATTAAAAATAATTATTTAATAAAAATATTTTACGTTTTCTTCAGCCCTCGGTCCCCGTTCCTCGATCGTCTCTTGAATATTCCTAAAAATACATTTTTTTTGCAACATGTAGAAAAATATATTTTAAACATGCAAATATGCGCCACATATTTAATTTATGCAATTAAAATATTTAATTAAAATACAAGAGAATTTAACAATTGCATGCATGTGGTTCACGTGGACCTTTAAATTTTCGGGGCGTTACAATCTTCCCCCCTTAGATTGAATTTCGTCCTCGAAATTTGCTTATCCTTAATAACCCAAAGTTTAGACTTAGTTCTAGTATCCCAAAAATCCACGCTTCCGCTGTGCTACTCTGATCAAACTTAAGTTCTAGAATGTCAATACGTCTCCTTAACCCCATTTAATTTTTCCTTCTAAATCCTTATTTTCAAATCGCAACTTAAAAAGACCCATAATCACTTAGTGTTATTACTATTATAACCTCGAATTTCAATTTTTTTTAGAAAATCTATGTGTCCCATAAAGCATTCATAATATTCACGATTAACATATAGCCCAAAAAGTAAAACGTCAATACTAAAACCCAAAAATCAACATCGTCCAATTCCACCACCAAACCAACATGCGTTGAAAACAAATAATTTCTTAATTCATATTGTCGTGCAGGTAACATCATAAAATCATATAAAGCATGTAAATTTACAAGTTGAGGCTTGACGACTGATCTTCCCGGCGCTGATGGTGGCACATCCCTTTACAGGACCTTTGCTCTGATACCAACTGAAACGTCTTGTCCTCTTTATTGCTTTAAAAGTACTAGAAATTTTTTTTCTTCTAATTTTCGGCCCTCACATATAAATATTTTTATAAAATATTTTGCATATAAAAACATCCCCCACTAGCATTTTTAAAATCAAGTGCACTAGTCATAAAATGAAATCGTCTACTGTTTTACCAAACTTAAAAAGCAATAATTTGGAAAGAATAGCCCATACTAAACCTCTCAAAAATCCCTCAAATGCATAAATAAATAACTTTAAAAATCTTTAATCATAAAGCATGAGTCAAAAGTCATAATGCGGAAAAAGTAGAAGCGCTGGTCCTCGGGTTGTGTGCGCCTTCAGTCCAGTCAAATCACCCGTCAAGTCCTCCCTCAAACTCACCTGCATCCATCACACCTAGTGAGTCTAAAGACTCAACACACCATCATCTTTATAGCAAGTAATACGTAATACAGTCAACATATAACAGTGAAAAATATTTGTACTTAAAATATCGTTTTCATGAAGATGCATAAACTTCAAACATGAACATTTTCGTCAACATTTTCATGATGCATAAAACTTTAAACATAACCATTTTCATGACATGCAAACATGAATTTCCTTTTCCTCAACATGACATGACATAAAACCTTAAACATAATCATGAACATTTCTTTTTTTTTTCCTTTGTTGAATTCAGATCGTTAATTGTGACTTTCCTCAACATGACATGAAAATTGATGGATCCATCTACATATAACCACAGTACTGGGCGGCGGGGACATCAGCGACACTCTCACCGGTCAACTGAGCCTTGGCCTATCACGATCGAATAGAAATACGATCGTCGGGGCTCCCTCTGAGGCCTTCTCCCATAAATGGGCTCCCTCTGGGGCCTTATCCCCTCACGACATTCCCATTCTTACCTCAAACCTCATATCCTCATAACCTCATATTCGCAATAATGGAAACACGATCGTCGGGCTCCCACTGGGACCATCACCCTCACGACGTCTCCATCATTAACGAATTAGTCACAACCACTTCACTTCCTTCAACATTTTTCATTCACATCACTTTAGTAAAATCGTGAATAATATTTGCATTTTTCATTTTGAAACCAATCATGCAACATGTATTTTAAATGTCTTCCATAAATCATAAAAATCAAATAGACATTTTAAAAATCATAATTTAATCATGGATACATCATAAACAGTTAAAAATAATCATAATATCATAAAAACAGCATTTAGGACACTGCCATGACCTTTACTAATTTCTAGGTGTAAAAAGACCGTTTTACCCCTGGACTCGACATTTTACGATTTCGACTTTTTCCTTGATTTCATCTCTCTAACATGTCCCAAATAATTATTTAAGCCTAAATTAATTTTTCCATAATTTTATTTGGCTTAAAACTTAGACTTTTTCATTTATCTTTAATTAATTGTTTTGACGGTGTTTTAATCCTGAAAAGTCCCAAACTTTAATATAAAATTCCTAAATTCTAAGTTTAGTCTTTTTATATTATTTTAGCTCTTATGGACCACGACTCGACCCCCGTGAGCCGTTTTCCAAATTTTCTTATTTTAAAAACCCTATTTGACACCTAAACTTCGACCCCGAGCCAACTTTTGATTTTTACGAGTTACCCCCGAACCATGTCGAGCCAAAACGCGCCCAACAACCCAAAGTACCCTACTGGACCCTATGTTCACCAAAACACCAACCCAAAACACAAAAACTGAATGTCCCCTACATTGCCCTTACTCTAGCCGAGAGTTGCACTTTGTGTGGACTCCAGTTTTGTGCACTTAGGGACTTAGCCGTCGACCCAGCACCCAAACCAACCCCCAGTGCACCTTCCTAGGACCTTAGTGAGTCACCCTAGCCTAACCCACGAGCCCTGGAACCTGCCTTCCCTTCCCTGCAAGCCGCGCAACCCTACACGCCCTGCTGCATGTTTCTCGGGTAGAGTCCTAGCATGGCTAGGACTCTTCCCCAGCCCTTAACTCGAGTCCTAGCTTGGCTAGGACTCTCCCCCTGACCCATGACGGACCTTGGCCGAGTGCTAGACCAGGCCAAGACCAAGCCGCCCCTTTCCCTCATGAAAATCGAACCCCAAAACCCATGACAGCAGGTTCTCGGGTTCAGCCTGTTCTTGCTTCTCTTTTCTTTGTTTCTGTCAAGTATTGCGTGGTGTGGGGGACTTCAATACATACCAAAGTTATGCTTAAGCATGCTTAGACATCATGGCAGCCCCTTAGTATAAAAAAAACGTGAATCATGGCATGTAATAAGAGATACATAAATCATGCAAAAGAGAAAAACAAAGGCAGCAACTTCGGTTTTTCATGTTTCATAAAAAAAAACTTTTAAACACATATTATGACATGATGGATGAGAAAAGAAGATTAAGGCGTGCCTTTGCGTAGTATACGTTCGAATATACATTGACGACGAAGAACGGGACGCGGCGATGGCTTGCTCTTGGCTTGATGCCTTCGAAAAAACCCCTTCCAAAATTTTCTTCAAGGTGCCATGAGTGGTGTGTGGTGTTTGAGAGTGTTTTTCAGAAATTAAAAAGGGTGTGGCAGATTTTTTGTGTGCAAAGTATACTAGGTTTTGCAATTTTTTTCACTTTAAATACTAATTTAATCCATAAGTAGGCTTTAGGCCTATTAAGCCATAAAATTAAGCCCATTAGTTAAATTAGGATTTAAATAAAATAATACCAAAGTTTTTCTTTAATTAAATATGTGAATTTATTAACCGGGTTGCCAAAAAGCTCGTATTTTAGTTGAAAAACCAACACCGATAAAATTTACGCCCCGGCGTATAAAATCACCTCAAAACCCTTAATTTCACAAAAATACTAAAAAGTATCGACCATCTTTTAAATAATTAAAAATAATTATTTAATAAAAATATTTTACGTTTTCTTCAGCCCTCGGTCCCCGTTCCTCGATCGTCGCTTGAATATTTCTAAAAATACTATTTTTTTGCAACATGTAGAAAAATATATTTTAAACATGCAAATATGCGTCAAATAATTAATTTATGCAATTAAAATATTTAATTAAAATACAAGAGAATTTAATAATTGCATGCATGTGGTTCGCGTGGACCTTTAAATTTTCGGGGCGTTACAATCTTCCCCCCTTAGATTGAATTTCGTCCTCGAAATTCGCTTATCCTTAATAACCCAAAGTTTAGACTTAGTTCTAGTATCCTAAAAATTCACGTTTCCGCTGCGCTACTCTGATCAAACTTAAGTTCTAGAATGTCTTTACGTCTCCTTGATCCCATTTAATTTTTCCTTCTAAATCCTTATTTTCAAATCGCAACTTAAAAAGACCCATAATCACTTAGTGCTATTACTATTATAACCTCGAATTTCAATTTTTCTTACAATTCCCAATATCAAATTATGGATGAACATATTTATCGTATCTTACTTTCCTTAATTTATACCCAAAATGTTCATTAACTTATCATATTTCAATCTTAAATCCCCAAACGCATCTGCTAACGCTTAGATTTTTCAAGCCTAATATCAATTCATCCTTAAACACCTTTGATTAACATTCCTTATAACACTATATCCAACATATCCCAAGTTTCCTAATATTCTTAAAAAGTCTAAATCCTCAAAATTCTTCTCATTTAACCCATTCAATTATCGCTTATTGCTAAACTAGTCCCCAAGTTCCTTAGAAATTGCAAAATAAATTCATAATTTCCTCAAAAATTATCCTAATTGATCCTTAATTTCGAAAATTCCTACAATTAACCCATAAATTTTTGGCATTCTTAATTTCCTTCTATTGGTTTCCCATAACATAATTTCAAAAATTTTAAACTTATTAACCCAAAATCAATTCTCATAATCAATCTTACCTTTCACCAAAACTTAAAATCCCAATTTATACATTTTCTTACTCCCAAGTCGTTGCAAATCCTTAAATAATTATTCCTTACGTCTAATTCCCAAAAATTAATTCGACTAGTAACCTTGAATCATAAATATTTTCTTAGAAAATCTATGTGTCCCATAAAGCATTCATAATATTCACGATTAACCTATAGCCCAAAAAGTAAAACGTCAATACTAAAACCCAAAAATCAACATCGTCCAATTCCACCACCAAACCAACATGCGTTGAAAACAAATAATTTCTTAATTCATATCGTCGTGCAGGTAACATCATAAAATCATATAAAGCATGTAAACTTACAAGTTGAGGCTTGACGACTGATCTTCCCGGCGCTGATGGTGGCACATCCCTTTACAGGACCTTTGCTCTGATACCAACTGAAACGTCATGTCCTCTTTATTGCTTTAAAAGTACTAGAAATTTTTTTTTCTTCTAATTTTCGGCCCTCACATATAAATATTTTTATAAAATATTTTGCATATAAAAACATCCCCCACTAGCATTTTTAAAATCAAGTGCACTAGTCATAAAATGAAATCGTCTACTGTTTTACCAAACTTAAAAAGCAATAATTTGAAAAGAATAGCTCATACTAAACCTCTCAAAAATCCCTCAAATGCATAAATAAATAATCTTAAAAATCTTTAATCATAAAACATGAGTCAAAAGTCATAAATGTGGAAAAAGTAGAAGCGCTGGTCCTCGGGTTGTGTGCGCCTTCAGTCCAGTCAAATCACCCGTCACGTCCTCCCTCAAACTCACCTGCATCCATCACACCTAGTGAGTCTAAAGACTCAACACACCATCATCTTTATAGCAAGTAATACGTAATACAGTCAACATATAACAATGAAAAATATTTGTACTTAAAATATCGTTTTCATGAAGATGCATAAACTTCAAACATGAACATTTTCGTCAACATTTTCATGATGCATAAAACTTTAAACATAACCATTTTCATGACATGCAAACATGAATTTCCTTTTCCTCAACATGACATGACATAAAACCTTAAACATAATCATGAACATTTCTTTTTTTTTTTCCTTTGTTGAATTCAGATCGTTAATTGTGACTTTCCTCAACATGACATGAAAATCGATGGATCCATCTACATATAACCACAGTACTGGGCGGCGGGGACATCAGCGACACTCTCACCGGTCAACTGAGCCTTGGCCTATCACGATCGAATAGAAATACGATCGTCGGGGCTCCCTCTGGGGCCTTCTCCCATAAATGGGCTCCCTCTGGGGCCTTCTCCCCTCACGACATTCCCATTCTTACCTCAAACCTCATATCCTCATAACCTCATATTCGCAATAATGGAAACACGATCGTCGGGCTCCCACTGGGACCATCACCCTCACGACGTCGCCATCATTAACGAATTAGTCACAACCACTTCACTTCCTTCAACATTTTTCATTCACATCACTTTAGAAAAATCGTGAATAATAATTGCATTTTTCATTTTGAAACCAATCATGCAACATGTATTTTAAATGTCTTCCATAAATCATAAAAATCAAATAGACATTTTAAAAATCATAATTTAATCATGGATACATCATAAACAGTTAAAAATAATCATAATATCATAAAAACAGCATTTAGGACACTGCCATGACCTTTACTAATTTCTAGGTGTAAAAAGACCGTTTTACCCCTGTACTCGACATTTTACGATTTCGACTTTTTCCTTGATTTCATCTCTCTAACATGTCCCAAATAATTATTTAAGCCTAAATTAATTTTTCCATAATTTTATTTGGCTTAAAACTTAGACTTTTTCATTTATCTTTAATTAATTGTTTTGACGGTGTTTTAATCTCGAAAAATCCCAAACTTTAATATAAAATTCCTAAATTCTAAATTTAGTCTTTTTATATTATTTTAGCCCTTATGGACCACGACTCGACCACCGTGAGCCGTTTTCCAAATTTTCTTATTTTAAAAACCCTAATTTGACACCTAAACTTCGACCCCGAGCCAACTTTTGATTTTTACGAGTTACCCCCGAACCATGTCGAGCCAAAACGCGCCCAACAACCCAAAGTACCCTACTGGACCCTATGTTCACCAAAACACCAAACCAAAACACAAAAACGAATGTCCCCTACATTGCCCTTACTCTAGCCGAGAGTTGCACTTTGTGTGGACTCAAGTTTTGTGCACTTAGGGACTTAGCCGTCGACCCAGCACCCAAACCAACCCCCAGTGCACCTTCCTAGGACCTTAGTGAGTCACCCTAGCCTAACCCACGAGCCCTGGAACCTGCCTTCCCTTCCCTGCAAGCCGCGCAACCCTGCACGCCCTGCTGCATGTTTCTCGGGTAGAGTCCTAGCATGGCTAGGACTCTTCCCCAGCCCTTAACTCGAGTCCTAGCTTGGCTAGGACTCTCCCCCTGACCCATGACGGACTTTGGCCGAGTGCTAGACCAGGCCAAGACCAAGCCGCCCCTTTCCCTCATGAAAACCGAACCCCAAAACCCATGACAGTAGGTTCTCGGGTTCAGCCTGTTCTTGCTTCTCTTTTCTTTGTTTCTGTCAAGTATTGCGTGGTGTGGGGGACTTCAATACATACCAAAGTTATGCTTAAGCATGCTTAGACATCATGGCAGCCCCTTAGTATAAAAAAAACGTGAATCATGGCATGTAATAAGAGATACATAAATCATGCAAAAGAGAAAAAACAAAGGCAGCAACTTCGGTTTTTCATGTTTCATAAAAAAAAAACTTTTAAAAACATATTATGACATGATGGATGAGAAAAGAAAGATTAAGGCGTGCCTTTGCGTAGTATACGCTCGAATATACGTTGACGACGAAGAACGGGACGCGACGATGGCTTGCTCTTGGCTTGATGCCTTCGAAAAAACCCCTTCCAAAATTTTCTTCAAGGTGCCGTGAGTGGTGTGTGGTGTTTGAGAGTGTTTTTCAGAAATTAAAAAGGGTGTGGCCGATTTTTTGTGTGCAAAGTAGACTAGGTTTTGCAATTTTTTTCACTTTAAATACTAATTTAATCCCTAAGTAGGCTTTAGGCCTATTAAGCCATAAAATTAAGCCCATTATTTAAATTAGAATTTAAATAAAATAATACCAAAGTTTTTCTTTAATTAAATATGTGAATTTATTAGCTAGGTTGCCAAAAAGCTCGTATTTTAGTTGAAAAACCAACACCGATAAAATTTACGCCCCGGCGTATAAAATCATTTCAAAACCCTTAATTTCACAAAAATACTAAAAAGTATCGACCATCTTTTAAATAATTAAAAATAATTGTTTAATAAAAATATTTTACGTTTTCTTCAGCCCTTGGTCCCCGTTCCTCGATCGTCGCTTGAATATTTCTAAAAATACATTTTTTTTGCAACATGTAGAAAAATATATTTTAAACATGCAAATATGTGCCACATAATTAAATAATGCGATTAAAATATTTAATTAAAATACAAGAGAATTTAATAATTGCATGCATGTGGTTCGCGTGGACCTTTAAATTTTCGGGGCGTTACATTTTAAGTCATGGCTCGTTAGTAGGGTTTTACTTTGTTTACACAATAATAATAGGCTAGTAGCATCAAACGAGCAAATATCGAATTCAATAATAAAATAAATTTCAAAATTAGTAATTGGTTTTCCTTTTAAGTTTTCATAAAAAAATTATCATCTCATCTCAAAAATTGAAATATAGTAAAATTTTAAAAAAATTGTGATTTCATCGTATTCTACTATTAACACAACAATGATGAAATTCGATGAATCAAAATATTTTTAAATCTATACTATTTTCTCTTTTAATTTTTTTATAAAATTATTTTTATAATAAATAAATATGCACTCCAGAAATTTAAAAACCCATAAATAGGTAATAAAGGAGGTTTCCCTTTGTTTTTTGTCTCCTGATAATTAATGGGAGTAGGTAATTTAGTGATTTTCCATCACATGTTATTTAAATAAATTATCAACTGGGAAAAGGGGGCTGCCTTTACATACAATAAGAATCCTAGTAGAAAAAGGGTAAAAGAAAATATAAAAAATTAGAAGGAATCTCAGCAACCAAAATATACAAAATATTAGAGAAGAAAACTTTTGCCATTCTACTACTTGGCCACATTTCTTGATCAGGTAACCCTTGACCAGAATTAATATGTTACTGCACAAATAGACATTTATATTCACAAGAGTTCTTCAAGTGATTGTGTTCAACGACTACTTCTGCTCGTCCCTCACTTAAGATCTTGATTGTCACTTTTATCGGTGTCGTAGTTCTCTTGCTGGGTATCCATCTCAGAGCTGCTTGTTCGGGTTCTTCTATGCCTTCGATCCTACACGATGAAGTGCATTAACCATCAAGAACGAGTCATTTTGTAGGTGCCCGACTCAGAAATTCGAGTTTTGTAGGTAAAGCTGGGATAAAAGCAAGAATATTTGAGTGCAGTTAATACAAAACATATGATGGAGGAAATCGTATGGCGATGTTTCACGAGTCTGGAATAAGGTGAAAGAAACTTCTTGTAACAAAGATTAGAGTTGATGCCAATCTAGTGTCAAAATAGACAGTATCACACTGTTGAGTTTGATTCAACAGGGTACGAGGTGACAAGATTGGTTAACATAAACTGCACACTAACCTCCCTTGGTATAGGATATTCTTCTGATTCGAGCATTCGGAGAACTTGGCTCATTCTAGGTCTCTTGTCGGAATCTGGATCAACACATCTCAAAGCAGCCAAAAGAGCCCTCTTGAGGGCTCTAGTTGATGGCCTTGTTTCAATGTTTGGGTCTATCACTTCTTCTGAGCGCCTATTACCCACCATCATTTTCAGCCAGTCAACAAGATTAACCTGCAAGTTTCTCATTTAGAGCAACTGGAGTTCAGAATGTATCTTCATGAGTTCAAATCTCGTATTTCAGATAATGTTTCAAGTCAACATATTTCTGGTAAAACCTAGTGCTCTAATGTTGTGTACACACAAAAGGCATAAATCGGTCACCTAAATGCAACATATAAGATAGAACACTAGGAGTGAAAAATTTTAGAAATGTCAAACGGACAAATACCTCGGGAGCAGGACGGCCATAGTCTACTGGATCCCTCCCAGTAATTGCTTCCAATAGAAGAATCCCAAAGCTGTAAACATCACTCTTTTCGTTCAAAAGCCCAGTGTTTGCATATTCGGGAGCCACATAACTGCACATGCACAGATACATAGTTTTAAAGAAATCAAACTTAAAAATAACAGGGATTCCTTCAAAATGGAATCACTGTAGAAGGCCCCAAAGTAAACAAAAGGCCATCAACTATCAAACACGAAAAATGAAAACTAACCCAAAGGTGCCCATGACTCGAGTTGTGATGTGATCCTTTCCAGATCCAAGCAGCTTAGCCAGACCAAAATCCGAGACCTTGGCATTAAAATCTTCATCAATCAAGATATTGCTCGACTTTATGTCCCGATGAACCACTTTTGGTTCGACTGCCTCGTGCAAGTAGGAAAGACTACAAGTAAAGTGTCGTATGTATTGATATCAGTAATGATAATTACAAAAAATACGCCAAAGATTTGTTTCTGGAAAAATAGCAACAAACTTACGCTTTAGCCGTGCCAAGAAGAACCTTCATTCTTGCCTCCCAAGTAAGGTATCCATGATGACTCATAGCTCCATGAATCCACTGTTCTAAATTGGCATTGTTGACGTACTCGTAAACTAGCATCCTGAAACACCAAGAATAAGTTAAATAAGGAAATTTAAAACGTTACATTTTTAAAGCGAAAGTAACTCATCCATTGATTCAAATGGCAAATAACATAATTGTACTTCGACAATAGTATATACCTATGAGTCCCTTCAATGCAATATCCCAGAAGTCGAACCAAATTTTTGTGCCGCACATGGCCAATAGCTTCAACCTCTGCTCTAAATTCTTTTTCTGCTTGACCTCTGGTTGGAAAACGGCAAACCATTAGTATATCAATCTAGAAATACGACAAAAACAGTTGCAGCTTAATGATACTCAATAGAGTACTATCTGAAAAATATTTTGGACTTACAGATTGTTGAGGAGCTTTTTAATAGCAACTGGAGTGCCGTTAATAAGCTGTCCTCGATAAACAACTCCATAGCCACCCTCTCCAATAACATTCTCCTTTGAAAATCGGTTTGTTGCAAGTTCAAGATCTCTTAAAGTAAACCAATGACCCCAACCCAAATGAGAATTTTCAGGCAAACCACTTAAAGGGGAAGGAGCAGCTATTGAGTGTGATGAAGATGGTTTATGTACAGAAAATGTTCCAGAACTTCCTTCCACAGATTGTGATCCACGATGATCTTTATCAAGAGGATTGAACGAACTTGATTGACAGTTACTATCCACAATTTTTATTTTCGGCATTCCTAGATGGACTAAAACCTTGTCTGATTCTTTATCACTTGATTTGTCATGAATTGTGAGAAGAATCCCATCACGTGGAACAAATTTATCAGTTGACACCTGCTCAACTCTTACTTCCATTATTTCCTTTGAAACAGTAGGTATTTGGCTAAGGGGAAGAGTCTTTTGTTGGGTGCTTGATTTTTCTCTTGAAGTAAGATAAAATGTTAACATAAACAGGATAACCACTATCAACAACCCAACCATTATTCCAATTACTTGCCATACTTCGAGACCGAAAATTCCAGTATTCTTAGAGAGTCCCATGTTAAGATCGGAAGCCATCCTTTCATGTGTGAAAAAAATTGGCAAAATCAGCCCAAGTAACATAAAAATTGACACTTATATGATGCCAACCTACACAGTTCAGCAAGAAATGGATAGAGTGCTGCAGGACATCAATCATTTCAATCTTTATCTATACTGAAATTTGTTCATGCTCACACCATCATTAATCAGGGCGTGGTTAGTAGTTAGTACAGCATGCGATGAGTCGCTTTAACCGGGCGGACCCCTGCAGTCGCAATGGGTGTCTAGAGAGCCTCTCAGCTGAATAAATATTTGAATTTTTTGCGCAATTTTTTTAGAAGTTTCACACCCCTAAACAGAAAGGTTCACTAAACTTTCGACATTCTAGATCCGCCCGCAAAAAGGTGATATCCTACATGTTCAAGCAATGCCTTTTCCAACAGAAATCCAATCAATCACCTAATAAATGCAAAATGATTGCCTAAGCAAGACAAGAACAAGAGCTTTCCAACCATCAAGTACATCAATACCACAATGTAAACTAAATTTCCATCTCTAACATCATCATGTCCCAGAAATTAACACACTAGAAAAGGCCCTTTATCAACAAAATGCACTTTGTGAAGGAAAAATAAGAGGAAAAGAAGAAAAAATACCTCAATATCTCAAAAAGATTACAAGATAAAGAATTTGACCCTTCAAAGCCCAGATCTTGAAAATCCCATCATCACCATTAAAATGGTCGGCAAATCTGTCACCCAAACGGATACTCTCAAACAACCCACATCTCAAAGTCGAATATTTATCCAAAAAACAACTCCCCAATGGACAAAACTTGATTAAATTTCTTTTTCTTGGAGTGCACTTTCGAACACCTCTCTTTTAAGACGCTTATCCAGATGACACCAAAGTAGTTGTATTTACGGAGACATCACAGGTACAAAGAATGCTAAATGGCGCTTCTATTTAATGGGACAACAATTATGAGTTCATAATTGCTGTTGTGATGATTTCAGTAGAGGAATATGAACATATATTATATTATGAGATAAAAGTGGAAGGGAGAGTGGAGTTATCGGTGTTTGGTGATGACAAAGTGCCTTCATTACATTTAACACCAGTAAAATGGAAGCATACGGAAAGATGGAAGGTATCCTTCGATGGTTGGTTGGCTCCTTTTTATATATATATATATTTACTAAAAAAACCACTTTATTGTGAATATAACATGTTAGCAAACATGGCACAATTTTTTCATAAAATGCAACTTCTTTTTCTAAAAATGAATCAGTGCATTCGTCGACTGTGAATGTTAATTTTTGTGGAAGATAAGATAGATGTATAGTTTATATTTATATATTAAATAATAATATATAATTTTTTTTAAAAAAATATTATCACAAAAGAACAACCACTATCACATGCTATCGGGAACTAAAGTGGCTGGTTTGTCTCGTCCCGTTCTGAATTGTGTGCTTCATCAACAGGAAGTCATAGTTGTATTATTCTTGATAATAAGATGTTGTAATAATTCAAATATAAAATATTTTGGAGATTGCGAAATAATTATTCGATATTGTAGGATCAGATACTTGTTGATTTGTCAAGAATTATAGTTGGTAATAATGATGCAACTCAAATATTTTAAAATATATAGCAGTCTAAACGTCACGTTTCGATTATTTACACAGTTGAACATTTATTGTCACCGACAGATATTTGTGCAAGCATCGATTCATGATCATATTGCTATATTTTGTGAGTGCTCCAATTCCACTAGCACCAATTCCAAGTGGTTATCATTTATTGAGTGAATTAATCAGCGGTTATACTTGTACATCATTAGTCTTTAGATCCGGGACAACATGGAGGCTCTATGTACTAGCGTTGAACTTTGACTAGTTTACCAACTCCAAAGGATCATCGGGTGACAAGATTGGGTGTAGTCCCTACATGCATAGGAGTTGACGAATTGTAGTCGGGGATTCATTACTCACCAACAGGTGTGGATATCTTATGTGATCTTGTGAGTTAATAGTGAAAGAAATTTCTGGTCAAGCAAGAATACCATTAGGTTTCAAACTTAAGTGTCCTAGTAGTATTCTTAGTCCATGAAAATTATAAAATTGACAATACATGTCATATTAAGATACTATACTTTCTCTCTCCTTACAACTCTCAAAACTCGACCACCTTTTGTTTGACAACCCACGGCCGAGCACCACCACCTTCCACCGCTGACAGCCGACTGTAGCCTCTTGTCGTCGTGCTACCGCCGTGGTTCCGCCAAATTCTAGCGATCGATTCTTAACGCCAAGCTTGTTTAGATTTCTAGTGCAATCTAAACATGGAATCCGGTTTTCAATCGTGGACCTAATTCAGATATTGAAGAATGATGGTAAATCCAGTAAATCATTCGTAGTGATTTATGAGAAGGACTATCTTTGCTTAAAATCCGGAAGTTTGGCATCCAACGTCTTAGAACGCAAAGATAACAACTCTAAGCATCATATCCATGGATTTGAATCATAGACGTCCGAAAATATATTTTGATTGTCAAAACTAAATTTTATTTGAAACTTTTAAACTTATAATGCATTTTGAGTACGAGAAAATGATATTCCAACAATTATTACATCATATGTGAAAAAAAGGATTTTGTTAATCTGATACATGTTTTAGTATATCTATTTAGAAGTCAATATTCAATGTGTCTACCATAGGTCAAGTCCAATGGATACGGTTCAAGTTATCAAATAAACTGGAATACGCACGCAACACATTATTGCATTTGCATGTGTAGTATTCGCCCACAAAAACAGAATATGTCTATTGTGATTGTGGACGATTTAGAAGATATAATGAGAGGACATATCTACTATATTGAACGGTCTAATATAAGTTACATTTTTTAATAAAAATAAAATCGGTGCTATAAAAGTCTCGATCATGCTAAATAAAAATTATCTCGTCAACGTTCGTTACTTTAAATTATAGCTGATTGCAAGGTCTTCGGGAGTATACTGCCTTTGGTTTGGATTTGCTCAGTAGTCAACCCCTCCTGTCTCAACATCTTCTTCACCTGTACAATTTCAAACCTAATGAGTATTGTTGGAACATTTCATGTTCGCAATCTTAATTTTGATGTTAACAAAACTTGTTATTATGTTTCTAACATATTTACTCAAGTGTGAAGTTGTTAACACAAGAAGCAAGCTGAAACTGAATTCTGCACAAACTGAATTTCTGGCGAGCTTTGGTTTTTTGAGGATATCTCCCATCAAGATGATCCAAATGACAATCCGCCAACTGGACTGATCAGAAAACGCAATTTTCAACAAGTCGTATATCACGTCAGTTGGGCAAAATCGGATGTTAACAAGGTCTAACTGATCGCTCAATTACCGAACTGATCACACGAAAACAGCAATCAGTTGGGTTTGAGCAGCCGCGGTATTTTGGTCATATCTCTCATCTCGGTTATCGAAATGAAGCGATTCAGTATGCGTTGAAAATATAAGACAAAGATCTAAAAATCATCTTCAGAAGTCAAAGTCTGAATCAAAGCTTAAGATGCTGATAAATGACGATGAAGCTACTGATTCTGCACAAACTGAAATCAGTTAGGCTGATTTCAGTACACCAGCTGAACTGAACTGAACCAGCTGCTGACCAGCTGAACTGAACTGAACCAGCTGCTTCTGACCAACTGAAACTGAACCAGTTGAACTGAACCAGACCAGCTGAAACTGAACCGAACCAGTTGAACTGAACCAGCTGACCAACTAAACCAGCCGCTAACCAACTGAACTGAACCAGCTGCTGACCAGTTGAACTGAACGACAAGTTGAGTTGATCAGTTGACCAGTTGGGAAAATGTCCAGCAAGACGAATTTGATCGTTGCAATTTCAGAAACAGTACAGAAACTTTCCAAACGACATATTCTTGTGTCTAACGTATATGTCATTGTTGGGGCATATAAATACAATATCTAGAAGATCAAACAAGAGCTTTTGAAGAGGATTCAAACCATGGTCAGTTAGCATGAAGAAATCTGCTAGTTGAGAGCACAAGCCCTTGTGCGAGGATACATTTGAAATGTACACTGTAAAGGATAAATTCCTCACATACAATCACTCACACATATACAAGAGAGTTGAACTTCAAAGTTTAGTTGAGTGAGTCTTCACACAAAGACGTAAAACAATGTGTTTGTAGTCTTTGCATATGAGACATTAAACAATATGCTGATTGTGATGTTCTCCCTACAATCTTGAGTGCTAGGAGTTCAGTTTAGGCAGTGGGTAAGTCCTAGCTGAGTGGGTTTGTACAAAGAGTTGTATAAATCAAAGTCTTCTAGTGAATATCCTATCCTTGTTATAGAAGAGGTGACGTATGAGCATTTGAAGTCTCCGAACATCCATAAACAAATTCGTGTCTATTTTTTTATTGCATTTACTTATCATTTTCATAGTTTTAAAAATGCATTGTTGAAGCATTTTATGTGTTCTTCAAATACCAAAATATTTCATACCAAGTGTTTGATAAAATGCTTCAACCAAAATAATTTTTACTCATTCAACTTGCATATATTTTAAATGCTTTACAAAATATTTAATCGGTTTCTACGAAGGATTATTTCGAGTATTTTCCGCTTGGTTTGAACACCAAACTCGATTTAATTAATCGGTGTTCAACATTTCAAGAACCGAGCTATTGTAACTCAACGATTTACCCCCTAATCGATCTTGTCAATTGGTATCAGAGCGGGTGTTTTTGAAAGAGCATTGAAACTGATTTTGATGTTTAAAATTCGAAAATTTCAGATTTTTTAAACATATATATGCAAAACTGAATTTTCGTGCAGTTTGCAGCAACCGTAGGAAAAATGACATATCTCCTTGCTCGAGTGTCCAAATGACGAATCGCTTTTTGCGTTGCAAACTAGACTCATAGAAGTTTACAATGATATAAAATTTTCAGCCTAGTTATGCTCGAGAAAATACAGTTTATTCGTTGAAGGCAGAGATATGTGATGCGGCAAAAAATGAGCCATGGAGAAAATTGGTTAGTTATCCCTCTTCTTTTATAAATTTCAAAATTCCAAAAATATAGGGAGAGAACTCATTATAATTTTAATGAGTTGATTATTTTTAAATATTGAGGGGGAGAAAATTTTGTTTAAAATGTTTTGAAAATATGACTTTTTGATTCACACAAAAAGTGGGAGAAATATGTTAGTTGAGTTGATTGTTTATCCAAGTTTTGTGATCATCAAAAAGGGGGAGATTGTTGGAACATTTCATATTTGCAATCTTGATTTTGATGTTAACAAAACTTTTTATTGTGTTTCTAACATATTTACTCAAGTGTGAAGTTGTTAACACAAGAAGCAAGCTGAAACTGAATTCTGCACAAACTGAATTTCTGGCGAGCTTTGGTTTTTTGAGGATATCTCCCATCAAGATGATCCAAATGACAATCCGCCAACTGGACCGTTCAGAAAACGCAATTTTCAACAAGTCGTATATCATGTCAGTTGGGAAAAATCAGATGTTATCAAGGTCTAACTGATCGCTCAATTACCGAACTAATCACACGAAAATAGCAATCAGTTGGGTTTGAGCAGCTGCGGTATTTTGGTAATATCTCTCACCTCGGTTATTGAAATGAAGCGATTCAGTATACGTTGAAAAGATAAGACAAAGATCTACAAATCATATTCAGAAGGCAAAGTCTGAATCAAAGCTTAAGATGCTAATAAATGACGATGAAGCTACTGATTCTGCACAAACTAAAATCAGTTAGGCTGATTTCAGCACACCAGCTGAACTGAACTGAACCAGCTGCTAACCAGCTGAACTAAACTGAACCAGCTGCTGCTGACCAACTGAAACTGAACCAGTTGAACTGAACCAGACCAGTTGAACTGAACCAGCTGACCAACTGAACCAGCAGCTGACCAACTGAACTGAACCAGCTGTTGACCAGTTGAACTGAACGACCAGTTGAATTGACCAGAGTTGACCAGTTGACCAGTCGGGAAAATGCCCAGCAAGACGAATTTGACGGTTGCAATTTCAGAAACAGTACAGAAACTTTTCAAACGGTCATATTCTTGTGTCTAACGTATATATCATTGTTGGGGCCTATAAATACAACATCTAGAAGATCAAACAAAAGCTTTTGAAGAGGATTCAAAGTATGGGCAGTTAGCATGAAGAAATATGCTAGTTGAGAGCACAAGCCCTTGTGTGAGGATATATTTGAGATGTACACTGTAAAGGATAAATTCCTCACACACAATCACTCACACATATACAAGAGAGTTGAACTTCAAAGTTTAGTTGAGTGAGTCTTCACACAAAGACGTAAAACAATGTGTTTGTAGTCTTTGCATATGAGACATTAAATAATATGCTGATTGTGAGGTGCTGCCTACAATCTTGAGTGCTAGGAGTTCAGTTTAGGCAGTGGGTAAGTCCTAGCTGAGTGGGTTTGTACAAAGAGTTGTATAAATCAAATTCTTCTAGTGAATATCATATCCTTGTTATAAAAGGGGTGACATATGAGCATTTGAAGTCTCCGAACATTCATAAATAAATTCGTGTCTATTTGTTTATTGCATTTACTTATCATTTTCATAGTTTTAAAGATGCATTTTTGAAGCATTTTATGTGTTCTTCAAATACCAAAATATTTCATACCAAGTGTTTGAAAAAATGCTTCAACCAAAATATTTTTTACTCATTCAACTTGCATATATTTTAAATGCTTTACAAAATATTTAATCGGTTTCTACGAAGGATTATTTCGAGTATTTTCCGCTTGGTTTGAGCACCAAACTTGATTTAATTAATCGGTGTTCAATATTTCAAGAACCGAGCTATTGTAGCTCAACGATTTATCCCCTAATCGATCCTGTCAAGTGTAATGACTCAACACGTTCAAACCATTATAACAAGTAATATATATATAAACACACACACACACACAAAATCATATGCATTTAAAATTACATTAACTAAAAATACTTTAAACTTTTAAATCAAATGCATCCATATCAATCTTAAACCTTAAAAATACTTTTTGTTCATAACATAAACCTATCCTCATAAATATTTTGTTAAGTTTGTACACTAAAATGACTCCTCTATTTGATTGATCAATTTATAAATCATAGTACCAGCCTGACAGAGTTCAAAAACCCCGTTATCATCAAATTCCTCTAACCATCATATGGCAAGTTCACCAGTTCCTGTTATCAATGAATTCATTACCCATGTGAGATCCCCACCCTTGTCCTCTCCCAGTTCTCGATGGTTTTCCTCATTTTTATTGCAAGTTTGTCGCCCCGTTTTTGCCGGATCCCAGACTACCTCTTAGTCACAATCAATTCACATTCCACAAAATATTTTTCCTTTTTCATTTCATTTAAATAAATCATGTAATAAATATGTGTTGGAACATTTCATGTTCGCGATCTTGATTTTGATGTTAACAAAACTTGTTATTTTGTTTCTAATAATTTTACCTAAGTGCGCAGAAACTGGAACTGATTAGGATTCGAACTGATCAGTTATCAAGCCAAAATTGAAGCTATCGAGATGCAAACTGAAAGCGCCAACTGATCGCCCAAACTGAACCAGTTCAACTGAAATATCAAAAGACTAGTTCAACTGATTGTCCAGCTGATAGACAGTTCAGCAGAAGAGCTTCAGAATCTCAGCCAGCTGATAAAAAGCTCAACTGATGAAGAGTCCAGCTGGCCAGTTCAACTGAAGCAGCGAAATCAGCGCAACTGACGTGCCAACTGATTTCACCGAACCAGTTCAAGATCATTTAAACTGATCAGTTCAGAACATCAGTTATGAATCAATCAGTTTGCAGAACACGACAAGCTTATTCAATGGAATCCAGCTGTGCGCACTGAGGAAAATCTTTTTATCCAGTCGAAGGACAATGATAGACGTTGCAGCAGTGCTTAAAGCCAAAATGTTCCTGAATGGCTGTCGAAAAGCACAAGACAAATATCGAGGAACGGATTCAAAATGCAACAGATACAATAATTGAGTCTCACTGTACGATCAAGCTTCGCACATATAAATAGATGGTGAAGATCAGTGAAGACCAAAGAACAATAAGAGTTTGTGAAGAAGAAGGGCACACTAAAAGTCTTATCAGCTTACAAGAAGCAATCAGCCCAGTTGTGAACTTCAACATGTTATCAGCTTAGTATAGAAGCTCTTTTCCCTCAGTGTGTGAGAACAGCTTCTCGGTTTATTCATTATTCAGTTCTCACACACTCACACACTATCATTCACATATATCAGAGAGTAGAGCTTAAAAGATCAGTTGAGCGAGTCTTGCACAAAAACTTAAAACTCGTGTATGTAGTCTTTAACACACATACGTTAAACAATTGTTGACTGAAAGGTGTTGCCTTCAGTGCCTTCAGTCTAGGCTAGGAGTTCAGATTAGGAAATAGAGTAAATCCTAAGCTGAGTGAGTTTGTACAAGGTGTTGTATAAACCAAAGTCTTTTAGTGTATACTACCCGGGGAGGTAGAAGGGGTGACGTAGGAGCAGTTGAAGTCTCTGAACATCATAAACATATCTTGTGTGCTTAACTGTTTAACTATCGTTTTCAAACTGATTTGATCAGTTCGAGCTATTAACAGTTCAGTTCTCACCATAACTGAACTGATATATACAAAAACTGATCCCCATTATATCAGTTAATCAGTTTACACAAGTTAAAAGCTTTAAACTGATTAGCTTTCTTAACGAATGATTATTTCGAGTATTTTCCACTTGGTTTAAAACCAGACTCAATCTAATTCATCGGTGTTCACATTCTTAGAACACGAGCTATTGCAGCTCATTGAGAATATTGTGTTTGAAGCACCTTCAAAGGTGCCCGAACCGATCCATCACACTTGTCATCTAATTTTTGAAAAAACACAGTTTCTCACTCATCATGGAATTAGAAAAAAAGTATTTATTTTAGTACCTAATTCGATCCACATATACTTGATTTTACCCCTTTAAGACTCAATTTTGATTATTTTGGGATATAAAAATGATGGATTGGTTCTGACACCTGCGAAGATGCTTCAAACACAATATTCTCAATGAGCTACAATAGCTCGTGCTCTAAGAATGTAAACACCGATGAATTATATCGAGTTTGGTTTTAAACCAAGCGAAAAATACTCGAAATAATCCTTCATTAAGAAAGCTGATTAGTTTAAAGGTTTTTACCTTGTGTGAAGTGAATAACTGAAATGAGGAGGATCAGTTCTTGTTTGTATCAATTCAGTTATAGTGAGAACTAAAATGATATCAGTTCGAACTGATCAAATAAATTTGAAAACAATAGTTAAACAGTTAAGTACACAAGATATATTTATGGATGTTAGGTGACTTCAACTGCTCCTACGTCACCCCTTGTACCACCTCGGGTAGGTTCCACTAGAAAACTTTGATTTATACAACATTTTGTACAAACCCACTCAGCTTAGGACTTACGCTACTATCTAACTGAACTCTTAGTCTAAACTGAAGGTAAGCTTGTCGTGTTCTGCAAACTGGTTGGCTCCTAACTGATGTTCTGAACTGGTCAGTTGGACTGATCTTGAACTGGTGTGGTGAAATCAGTTGGCTCTTCAGCTGAATTGATTTCACTGATTCAGTTGAACTAGTCATGTGAGACCCAGGAGGAAGAGGACGGGGGTGATCGCCAGTGCCTGAATAAGCAGCCCAAGCAGCGGTGTGCCAATTCGCCATAGCATCGATAGACACATTCAAGATTTTTGTTGAAGGCATGATGATTTTTCACGTTTTTTAGACAGGCAATCATGTTTTTTTCCCCATGCTTTTAAATTGTTGAGAAGAAATAATATTAGGAAATGTTTGTCAATCAACCTTCTCACGAATTTATTATGTTTTGTGAGACCGACCTCCGTTTGACAAGAAACACATGGTACCAACATGGGATCATACGTATTTGGAGCAGATTTCATTTTTCAAAACTTTGTTTTGACCAGGGTCATTGACCCAATTCCCCCGTATCTCTCGGCTAGAGTTTAACTTTGTTATCTATAAAAAACATAGATGACTTCTGAGTTTTTGCTTTCATATTTCATATTTCATATTTTTTTTCTTTAAATTGTAGTTTGACTGGTGAATACTATTCATTGTTTTATTGAAGTTATTCTTTTTTCTTTTTAAAATCTCATCCGTGTATTTTTTGTGACTTCTGTAGTTTAATGGAGATGGAGTCTTGGGATATTAGAGATGGTGTTGCAACAAATTCTTGTGATATCTCATATTGTGCTCTAAATCATTCGAATATCTTTTGTGAGGAGAAATCATTTGAAGACAAAGATGGACAATGAAATGTTAGAGTAGATGCCCTGCAAGCCAACTGTTGGCCAGAGATTTTAATGACTCAGTTGTAATAAACAATCTTTATTTTAATATAATTCATTATTTCATGGTTTGTAATTTCTTTATCTGTATACCCATGTTATCAAACATAGATAAAGACCTTGATTATACTTTAATACAAATGAATTGTAATTCGACGTTGAAACTCATTTGTAAACACTGTATGATCTAAATTCGTCCCTAGTCGATTCAGCAGCCTAAAACATGGATAAAGGTCGCTTGAGCTCGAGACTAGCATCTGTGATGTTGTGTACTGCGTTTCTTGGTAAGGGCATAGAGATGTCCAAACATGCAGATGAGTAGTCATATGATTATTATGACTTTCCAAGTGGTTATCATTCATCGAGAAGATAAGTCAATGGTTATGATTGTACATCATTAGTCCTTACGACCCGGGACAACACTGAGGCTCTATATGCTAGGGCTGTGCTTTGACTCGTTTATCGGCTCTAGGAGAGTCATCATGTGGCGAGATTGGGTACAGTTGCGACACATGTAGAAGCCAGTGCATTGTAGTCAGGAATTCACCGCTCACCTACGGGTGTGAATATCCTATGTGATCTGATGAAATAATAGTGTGTGGAATATCTGGCCAGAGTATGAGATGTACATTGGAGAAAGAGTTCTCCAATGGTACATGCGATGCCACTATTTATATGTATCACATAGTTATCGAATTATTATGCAACCCTCGATGAACCAATGGTTGCAGATTTGATCAGGATATATAATATGAAGGGACCGTACTGTATGCT
This sequence comes from Primulina tabacum, assembly GCF_025594145.1. Taxonomy (NCBI): domain Eukaryota; kingdom Viridiplantae; phylum Streptophyta; class Magnoliopsida; order Lamiales; family Gesneriaceae; genus Primulina; species Primulina tabacum. The sequence continues at coordinate 33,726,658 of NC_134557.1, forward strand.
AATCATAATCGACTGGTTCTTGCAGGCACTATCAGTGATACCTAGAGAATCATGGGACGATACTACTAGACGCTCTTACCATGGTTCGATGGATTTAATCAGAAATATGATTTCCGACATTCTCATGATCAATTGTTGATACATAGAATGGGGCAAATAAGGGTAAACCCGAATAAAAGATTATGTCCTGAATTACAAGGAGTTGTAAACCCACAGCTAGCTGTATCCCTGAACCATTGAGGATTACACAAGCACTGGACCGTTTGTTCCCGTTGAGATAATAAATTCAAGAAGATGAATTTATATTATGATATAATAAATTCAAGGAGTTGAATTTATGATAATTAAAATTTTGAGAGAATAAATTCAAGGAGTTGAATTTATAAAATTTGATAATTTAATTTATTAAACTCAAAAGTTGAGTTTATTAAATTTTGGAGGAGATAAATTCAAGTAGTTGAATTTATAATTTAAATATTAAATTCAAATGTTGAATTTATAATGGATTTAATTTGTTAAGCTCAAAAGTTGATTTTATTACATATTAAATTAAATATAGTGGGAGTATGTTTAATGGGCTTGTAGGAGTACATGTCCAACATACTAAATAATTAAAGTTATTAATGGACTTTGATTAATTAATTAAACTAGTTGGACTAGCTCAATTAATTAATCAAGCCATTAATGTTATTTATGAAATTTATGTTAAGGCTCTTGTTTTTAAGGAAATAAAAGAAAAAAATAACCTAGCCTCCATTCATTCCCAATTGTGATTTTCGAGAATCACATCTCCAATTCCTACAAAAAAAATTTGGCCACTTTTCAAGAAAAAGAGATTTGAGTCCTCTCTCAAATTTTTGATCTCAACGTAAAAACTTCTTTCAAATATTCTAGTGCTATTTGAAAGAGGAACAAATCTTTTGGTCGTGGATTTGATAGAAGGAGACTCGAAGAAAGTTTGTAGGGAATTTATCAAGAGCTATTTCCGCTAACCCCGGAATAGTTGGAACCTTGTGCAATTTTCACTGAAGGTATAAATTCTAACATCCTATGTACGTGTCATTATAATAAACCATATGAGTGGCCAAAACAAATATATTTTGATTGTCAAAATAAAATAAAAATTTTAAAACTTCCGCTGCGTTTGGGCACGAGAAAACCGAAATCTTACAGTGGTGTCAGAGCCAGATTTTTCTAAATCGTATGGTTTTGATATTGAATAATTTGTTTCTAACCACACAAGAAATTTTTTTAGAAAATTGTACAACCATAAAAATTATTTTTTTCCAGAAATCAAAATAAAAAAATTTCGGATCTGCACGGAACTGTTTCGGGCAGACCGCGTGCAGAGACGCGTGCATCTGTGCACGCAGGCTGCTGCCACTGCCCGAAACATTCGGGCAGCGAGCGAGCGGCTTCCCGGGAGTGTCTCGGGAACCGTGCTGAATGATGTGCTTTAATTGTTTGGGCCTAGGATGCAATTTTCTGATTTTTTCAAATTTTTGGGAAAATTTGATATTTTTGAAAATTGGTTCAAATTTTCTTTTGGAAGATTAATTTTTGTAAAATTAATAATTTTCTTGTAAAATAAATAATTAGAATATGATTTTAATTATTTATGATAAAATGAGTTTTGCAAGAAATCA